>NC_141534.1:161425000-162037500 GCF_021556685.1 Rattus norvegicus | reverse complement strand
CTCCTCCATGGAGGACCCCATTCTCAGTTGAATGGTTGGTTGCTAGCATGCCTCTGTATTTGTTATGCTTTGGCAGAGCCTCTCTGTAGACAGCTTATATCCTGTAAGCATATCCTTCTTGGCGTCAGCAATATTGTCTGTCTTTGGTGGATGTATGTATATGGACTGGATCTCCAGGTGGTACAGTCTCTGGATGGCCTTTCCTTCAGTGTCTGCTCCAAACGTTGTCTCTGTATTTTCTCTGATGAATATTTTTGTTCCCTCTTCTAAGGACTGAAGCATCCACACTTTGGGCGTCCTTCTTGAGCTTCATGTGGTTTGTCAATTGGTTCTTGGGTGATCCAAGATTTTGGGCTAATATCCTCTTATCAGTGATTGTATACCATGTGTGATTTTTGTGATTGGGTTACCTCACTCAGGATGATATTTTCTAGTTCATTCCATTTGCCTATGAATTTCATGAAGTCATTGTTTTTAATAGCTGAGTAGTACTCCATTGTGTAAATGTACCACATATTCTGTATCCATTTATCTGGTGAAGGGCAGATGGGTTCTTTCCAGCTTATGGCTATTATAAATAAGGCTGCTATGAACATAGTTGAGCATGTGTCCATATATGTTGGAGCATCTTTTGGGTATATGCCCAGGAATGACATAACTGGGTCCTCAGGCAGTACTATGTCCAATTTTCTGAGGAATCTCCAAACTGATTTCCACAAACGCCAGGTTTCTAACCCACGCAGCTTCAGTCACACTGGACTTACATGCCTATCATAAAACCTTAGAAACAATAAGCTTTTCAAAAGCTCATTCCTCTGGCCCTGTTTCCCTTTTATCTAGAATGCCACTTCTGATTATGTCCACTTAGAGGATGATTATCAGCCAAAACGTAGTTACAAATGAAGTTCATATGACGTTATCTACATTAATGCTATTATCTAATATCAATTGCATGTTGGGTATGTTAAATGAATTCCATGCATTAAAATAATAACTGGAGCTGGAACTACCCTAACTCTGTTGCCTGCCTATGTATCTTGTTTCCTTAGCTGTGCCTCCTTCTCTGGCCTCAGTGAGAGAGGATGTGCCGAGTACTGCAGTGAATGATATGCCTGGGTATACAGCAAGGTTTGTGAAGTGACAGCCAGGAGAGTGTTCCCCCTTCTCAGAGAAGGTGAGGGGAAATGAGGGAGGAACTGTGAGATGGGGTGGAGATAGGGGTTTCTACTATTGAAATATAAAGTAAATTAATTAAAAATCAATGTTATATATTATGTTAGACATTTCCTTTTGAGTCTCACTAGAATATAATATATAGCCACAATTATCACTCTTTCAAATAATCTCTGTTCAACTATGTTGTGCAGGCTTTCCTTAAACTTTCTTCTATTTCTCTTGCTATGAAAATAACATTCCCTGTGTTTACTTTAACTAAAATCATCTGTCTAACCTATAAGCATGCTTTCACTCTTCAATATTGACATATGCTCTATGGCAGGGAAAGTATTGTGGTCATTCTCTCTGAGTTCCAAGGATGTAGCTCAAATGCTGGCACAGTGAAAACTTTCCAATTGGAATTTCTTTTCCTCCATCTGGTCCATGGCAGTAGAGAATACTGTCACAAGGATCCCTCAGTACACAGAACAAAATGGTTTGAATTAGGGCCTTGATCTTTGAGTGTAAACACAGGGACATGAACAGGTTTCTCTCTGTAGTATCTGGTCCTATGTCTTCTTATGATCAGTTTCCAAAAGCATTGCTAGAAATCCAATTGCCAGTGACTGCATTTTAGACATTTCACTGTGATAATTAGCACCATAAAATTTTTGAGATATTGAATACTTATTCAGTGTGAAAAAATAGGTTTATTGGTCTTCCTTAACCAGCATGATGTCAGAATGAATTTTCATTAAACTTTCTGTGTATATGCCGCTCTGTGTGTATGTGTACACATCAGACAGGATAAATGGAATTCAGTGAGTCCTCTTTCATTTAGTAGGTATGTACTGATAAAGAATTATGCCAAGCATTGAACTAGAAGTTAAGTGTTCAGGGTTGAATAAAAGTTCGAGTAATTCCATCACTTGTGGTAGAGTAATATGGAATACTGTACAGGTTTTAAAATAATGGGCTTGTTGAGAGGCCATTGTGGGAGCTATGTAAAGGAGCTAAAATGACCTGGGAGACAGGCATCTAATCTCGCTTGGTTAGAAGGGTCATGTAAATCACATGAAAATACTTTTCCAAAATTCACAAAAATACCTGATATTT
Organism: Rattus norvegicus; assembly: GCF_021556685.1. NCBI lineage: Eukaryota > Metazoa > Chordata > Mammalia > Rodentia > Muridae > Rattus > Rattus norvegicus. Next base: position 162,035,229 of record NC_141534.1, on the reverse strand, counting down.
TGAGGGAAGAACCATGTTTTGATACAAAATGTTCATAACTTTTGCTGCCAACATTTTTTTTTATTTTGCTTCTTTTCCTTTCTTTTTTTTTTTATTAACTTGAGTATTTCTTATATACATTTCGAGTGTTATTCCCTTTCCCGGTTTCCGGGCGAACATCCCCTAATCCCTCCCCTTCTTTATGGGTGTTCCTTTCCCCCCCCTTGTCGCCCTCCCCCCAACAGTCTAGTTCACTGGGGGTTCAGTCTTAGCAGGACCCAGGGCTTCCCCTTCCACTGGTGCTCTTACTAGGATATTCATTGCTACCTATGAGGTCAGAGTCCAGGGTCAGTCCATGTATAGTCTTTAGGTAGTGGCTTAGTCCCTGGAAGCTCTGGTTGCTTGGCATTGTTGATGTAGATCTCTCCCGAGAGACACAGCCAGAATACAGCAAACATAGAGGCGAATGCCAGCAGCAAACCACTGAATTGAGAATAGGACCCCCGTTGAAGGAATCAGAGAAAGAACTGGAAGAGCTTGAAGGGGAATGAGACCCCATATATACAACAATGCCAACATTTTTAAGAAGATAATAGCAGATTACCTTGACATTGCCATCGAAGTGGGTATCAGAAGTGAAACTGTGTTCTCCACACAATTTCCAGTGCTGTACTTCTCAGGACATTAATTAACATGAGACATAAGTTATACCAAAGAGGGATGCTTAGTATGAATGTATGCCTGAATATGATTATGCCCTTTGATGATGGCACAGAGTTTAGCCTAAACATTATATATGACAGCCCTATTTTAGACATTTTGTTAGGATCTTTGATGAATCTTATCTGATTTGTCCCCCATGATGATTCTTCAACTTAGTTTGTTGCACTTATGAACAAGAAGACTAGCATCCTAGTAGTTTAAATAATTATTCAAACAACAGCAAATAAAAATTCCTCCACTATGAAGTCGAATTTTTAAGACTGTAGAGGTCTACCCTGTCAACCTCAGCTGAAATGAAAAAAACAAAAACAAAAACATTTTCTTTACTGCCCTTAGGCATGTCTCTTTTGTTACATAAAAGGGTACTTTCTTCTTCCAATGTCTAGTTCCAGTGTTATTAGATGGTGTCTTCATTCTAGCTTAACCTCTGTGACATTTGGCTTTGTTCCTTTCTCTCTTTTCTTTGTCTTTGTTTTTTGATCTTCTTTTTGTGGGTTTGACTTACTAAACAATGCAGCTGAAAAGGATCATTTTCTATTGACTATGCATGGAAGTAAATTTGTTCTTAGTATACTTACCACCCTGTGTCCATTAAACTGTCTCAACATTAATCTAGGTCACAGAAGACCAATAGATATCCCCTATTCATGCAGTATATCTTAAGTTCCATATGTTAGCACAGTTACAAGATCTTGGGCAGAGAGACTATTGGGAATGGTAAACTCAGGGTAACAAAATAAATATGAGATGGTACCTATAACAAGTATGCACTTCCCTTTGAATACCCTTCTGTCTCATTTCCAGGACCATGGTGTTGTTAAGCCTAATTTTATGACCAATGTCATGATGTTAAGCTTGTAAGTCTTTATTGTACCCTCAGCTGTGAGGTCTCCCACACCCTCCCTTTACATGTTACTTTAATTCGGGATGTGGGTTGAAATCCCAGAAGCAGTGAGCTTGGGCTCTGAGCACACTGTGCATTAATTTACTGCACACTGACATCCATTAATTTTGACGACTACTATCAATTATACTACATGACAGGGAGATAACTATGTTATCACCTTTACAGAGTGTCTTTCTTAGGAAAAATATGTAGTCTTAGCAGGACTCTAATGCTGATGGATAACTCCCTCTTCCAACAGCACAATTTGATGATACTTTCCTCTATGAGACCTTAAAAATGCAAACTGATAGAATGTTTCTAGAGGCTTGTGTCACCCATCTGCATAGACAATAATTTTAGCCTGATTATTGTGACAGAGGTAGGAACGTGTTTCTAATTATTTTAGATCCTGTAAATACATCCATTTTGCATGCTTGAAAATTCCTATAAAGCAGTGTTACAGCTGTGTCTAGCCTTTCGAGTTTCCCTGGATATACGTATTAGGCATCCCCGTAAGGATTCTCCCTCCCTCTCTTTCTGTTTTTACTGAGACAGGGTCCTAATAGGCTGAACTCATCCTCACTTGGTTGAGTGTTTATTGCTGGCCTCTGCATTAATAATTCTGGTGCTTCTACTCCATTAGTTCAGGGATGGCAGATACGTGCCTTTGCATCTGGGAGGTTCTTCTCACCTTTGAAATTCATTAGATTTTATAATCACTCTCTGTCAGATACAGAATTGAATTGCCCATCTATATTTTCCTGTCTGGTCTTCCTTCCAGATCGGTTCTAGATCTTGTTGTTCTGACAAAAGTTTCAATGTCAAAAGAAAATGGAATGTTGTGTTAAACTTCAGGTCTTCTAAATTAGTTCTGTTAAGTCAATCATAGGAAAATATTGTGAACAACTAAGAATTCTTCTCTTGTCCCCAAATTCACTCAAAATTAAAAAAAGAAGAATCTTTACTAAGAATGCCTTGCAATGCGTTCACCTAGCATAAGCATGTGGCAGGGACTCATATTATTAGAACCCACTGTTAACAGAGCAAGCCATCATAACTTCTCTCATTTAACAGTGAGAAGGAAAAACACAAGGAACAATATATACCAGAAGCAGACTGTAGAGAAAAAGAAAGAAAGAAGAAAGAGAGACTTGGACTACAACAATACAAAAGACTGAAATTGGGATGGGAAAAGAGTTTTGAAAAAAAGAGTGGGGTCACTGAAGTAAGCAAGTTTGCAAAGAGCATCCTGAGGAGTGACTGAAAACAGAGACCAAGTGAACACCAAGAGACAGCATTCCTAGAGAAAGAACCCATGAGGACCAGCCAGGTTCTGCGGCAAGGATAAAGGGACTGAGAAGGATTACACAGAGCTTAAAGAGGTGTGCACATGGGTAGTAGAGCACTGCAGCCAGGTCTCATAGCCTGAATGTAGTAGGACACCCACATTGCTAGGGGCTGTTTCTCTTTGCTCTGAGGGCTTGAGGGAAGAAGAATGAAAAGCTTGAGCACACTTGAAAACAAGTCTCAGTCTTGCCAAAAAGTCAATAAAAATAGATTTTAATATCATCCTCATACCTCCTCAGGATAAATTAGCACATAGGTCTTCTGCTTTAGGGCAATGTTTAGTGGAATTAGAACACGCCTATGTTTTATCTCATGCCACAGAGTTGCTTGTACTGTGTAAGCTTAAATATAGCTTTTTCCCCATTTATATATAATTCACATGATTCATAAAAACATTACAGGATTATAATAGTGATATTTTGAAAAAATTACTGGTGGTAATCCATGAGCATTAATCTACTTTTCAACACTTAACAAAGGGTAGTTCTCAAGTTTCAAGTATTTCTCAATAAGCATAACTGGCTTTGAAGGTCCAAAACCAAAAAGTAACTAACAAGCTATTCTATTTTTTTCCATTAAGATAATATAGTTAGCCTGAACTCTATACAAAGAACTATGTCAGTGGATACCAAAAGTGGAAATTGTATTCTTTGGGGAAGATAACAATTGGTTTTCTCATACCAAAGGGCCAGCCCTGAAAACATACATACTAGTAACATTATGCAGACTCAGAGGGTTCAATTTAGGAATGTATATGCATATAACAAAAATTAGTGAAAAGGAAGGCATGGATTTGAGAGAGAACAAGGAGGGTTTTATGAGACAGTTTGGAGAAATGAAAGCAAAAGAAAGATTAGGTAATAATGATTTACCTCAAATACAAAAGTGAAAAATCAATGCATTAAGCTGCAGGAAGGCTCTTCAGGCACAGGCAGATTTCTGTGCATTTAGACCTTTGCATATGACATTAAATTGAGACTTGGGGACAAGGAAAGATAACATGGGTTACAACTTTCCTCCATATTTGGAATTGTTAATCACTTATACTATTAAGGATACACTGACAGGCGTGCTACTTAGCCTCACCAGTTGTTAGTTGTATCATCTAGTAATAGGAAAACACTATTATATGTTAGGATAATTTCAAGGAGTAAGTTAAAGGGCATTGAAGCAGTATTCACTGGCAGAAATATCTTAGCTATACAATCCTGGAAATCAGAGACTATAGTATACTTACATAGTATCCAGCAGAAAGCATAAAATTTACTTCTGCTGAATAATGGACACTTTTGGCTACAAACATTTAAGGATTCTCCACCAATATCTATCTAACTAACAGAAAAATGAAGCCACTGTTTTAGAACTGAGCTTGAAATATCTATTTCACTGTGATTTTAATTCCCCTGTCAAATAAAACTCAGTCTAGTCTTCTTATCAGCTGACACCCAGCTTATTTTAGTACACTGGTAACACTGGCCTCTCATACAGTTAGCAGGAACCCTTTTACATTAGGACAAAATTCACTATTAGATTTTCCTCAGTGTATCTAAAATCTGTTATCCTTTCCTCACACTTCCCTTTCAGCTTTTCTCCTCATGGTCCAGACAAGAAACACAATGAGTACATGGTAGCCGTTTCAGTGTCTGATGACAGTTGATCACTCTTGTTCCCACTAATCTAAGTTACTATCTTTGTCTTTCCAGATACCCCTCAGAACACAACTTTACAAGGCCCCTTGCTTTTCACAACATAACTTTGAAATTATGGGGTGTAAACATTAATTCACATCCCAACCAGGTGTGAATGTTGCAATGATGAACTTCACTTTACTATTCATATTTCTTCCTTATGGTATTATGTAGCATCTTCTGAGTCTTACCATTGATTCTCTTCAATGAAAAATACATAGGGATGGTGTAAATCTCAAAGGTACAATATCTGCTACAGTGTATGGTCCCTTTAAAGTAGTCAGCAAATTATGGTTGCTACTATCATAACCTTATAATTATTTTATTATTTTATTTGTGTGATATATGAATTTGTGTATGTGTATGAATGTGTGTTTGTGTGTGCACATGCACATGTGTGTTATACAGAGGAGAGGAAAAAGATATTGGATGTCTTCTACCTATTGCTCTCCATCTTGCCTTTTGACCTAGGGCCTTTCCTGATTTGGCTCGACTTGTGGCAGTGAGCACTGGAAATCTTCCTACCTCTTCCATATACCAATATTGGTGTTAGAGATACAGCTCGTGGGTTCTAGAGATCTGAATTCAGATTCTTATACTTCCATGCAAGCACTTTACTCCAAAAAGCTATCTCATCAATCTTCAACATAATTATTTGAAAATCCTAAGAAGTTTTGCATTTTTCAACCACAAAACAACATCTCTGTAATACTGGACAAATGTGTGTGATTTCTCATATAAGTAGGTAGACTCTTCTTATCCCATGAGAAAATGATTCTCTGTAGTCTATTAAACTGTCTTTGAGAAGCTAGAGAAATAGCTCAGTGGTTATAAGTTCTTGCTGTTCTTCCAGACGATTTAAGTGAAATTCCTAGCACTCATGTTAGGTGAATCACAAACACTAGTAATTCCTGCTCCAGGGATTCTGATGCTCTCTTCTCTCATCCTTGGGTACCTGCAAACACACACACACACACACACACACACACACACACACACACACACACACACACACGCACACAGGCACACAGGCACGCACACATGCACAGACGTGCTCACACACACACACATGCATACACACTAAATAAATAAATAATTTTAAAAGATTTTAAATAACTGCTTTGTAGCCTGCCCTGTTTCAAAGCCACATATGCTTTCTTTCTCATAGCCTTGTCATCTGTATGCATGATGGTCCATCTTTTGGTTCTTTCTCCAGATAAAATGTTGGCTCCCCTGGAGTCAAATTCAGAGGCACAGGTGTTATGTATATGCTGAGGTGAGGGAGAAAGGGGCTGCTTTTAGCTCTGTGCGTCTGTGCTCATTTGAAAATGGAAGAGTGAGACATTTTTAATCATTTAATTTTAGCCCACGGGGTCACTCCATTTTTCTGAGGTGCATTTAAACAGAAAAGGTTTAACATCATTTGGAAACTGCCATTATCTGTCTCTTTGAAAGCATAGACAGAAACATACTTAAAATGGGGAAAGCCCTTCCTATGTTTGAGTAGTCAAAGGAAGACCGTTAATTCTTTATTCTATCCTAAGCTTTTAAGCCTGAGGAATTCTAGTGAGCCAAACAGCTCTACCATCTCCACACACTCTGAGGTATCTCACCAATGTGAAAATAGACATTATGCGTATTTATGAGGCTTTGCACTTATTATTATACTAATTTCTGCTGATCACCTGACCCCTTCTCCTACTTTCATGTGTGTGTGTGTGTGTGTGTGTGTGTGTGTGTGTGTGTGTGTACCTTTACCCATTCCTAGGTTATATGTAGGAAGTCACAACTTTGTTTTGTTCATGCAGGGGCTGTATCATATCCAGAATACATCAAATCATAGTGTTCCCCTCAGCTTATAACTCTTAAAAATCTTTCTGTCCCTTCTTCTTTGATGCCCCAAGGGCCTTGAAGGAAGCATTAGAGATGTACTATTTATGGATAAATATTCAGTGATTGCTGTGAACAGTTATGAATTTCTGTAGTAACCATACTTCTTTGAAAAAAATAAGCTTCTCTGATCACAGCTGAGAGCATGAAGAGTTTATGGTCATAGGTATAAACACAAATGTTTAGAATGCAATTTGATTACTTGTCCTTCAAGAAATAAATTTTTCCTTATGTCTTGTGATCTCCCTAGCTTTTGCCAATGCTTATGAGTTTCAGGCTTATATTTCTTCTTGTGCAGTTGAACTTAGTTCTAATCATACTGCAGTTGTTTGTCTTTCCAGCAGTACTGGCATATTTGCATCAGTGTGTGGAAGGTCAATACTGCGGAGAACACAGTTCACGACTAGGTAAAGCAATTTGATGTATTTGGTACTATATCGTCCTGCATACCACTTTCTATCACTATACAAGCTGGCAAGCCATAAGAAAGTTTCCAGCTCAATTCCAGCTACATGAGAGTGGGAAGATATAGAAATCATAGGGAACAGGTAAAAGGTCATTTAATACTCAGGAGGTAAAACATGCCATATAAAAATATTATTAATATCAAACGGTCTAAAGTTAGAATTGTCCTACTTGCATGGTGCAAAATTCTGCTTCTGGAACCATGGATATTTAACTGAAAACTCCAGTGACAGATGTAGAATATCTTCCTATATGTTTTTGGCCAAAGAGTTTCCAGAGTGGTCAATAGAAACTCTTTTTTTTGTAGCCTAACAGAACAAGCTGACAAAACTCTATTTTTTAAAACCCTACAGACGTTAAATAACATTTTATAAGAATCAGAAACATTCTCCTAAATACTGTCAGAGTGAGGCACAGGAGAGGTATGAACTTGTCCAGATTCACTGAGCTTAGTGATCAACAATAAAAGACTTCTGATTACCTACAGGTCAATTCATTATTTCTCTCATCTTGTCAGGGTCCTCTTATACCAATAAATCCAAACACTGTTTAACCTGTGATGGTTACCTAAGCTGTCTACAAGTATATTTCTGAATATATAGTGTGTGATAAGTTGAGGTTGAAGATAACAATGCAGAAGTTGAAAATGCATATGCCTCTTGGGAGTCTCTTGGGAGTAAAACACATGCTATTAATTAAATGCACATATTCATAACAATTAAGTTCTCTTGAATTCTCTTAGTTTGTGATTTTGTTTGTTCTGTTTTCTTCCATAGAGGAGTGCAGAGAATTAAAACAACATCTTCTTGATAGAGGCTACAGGCTTGTTACTTTCATTTTTTCCTTAATTAATTCAGCAAATATTTGACTATGTGAAAGTTCTTCTGTAAAGGCAAATGAAAATTAGCTCTGGTAGCAATTATGTATTTAAAGGGGTCCATCTGTCCTGGTAGTTTTCTGTCTGACAAGGTAACACAGTGTGTGCTCGCACTACAAAGGAACCCTCTTTATTCTCTTACCAAGAACACACAGACTACTGACCCTGCTCCAATTTGTCTTCTCCTTCATAAATTACAAAAGCAATTGGACACCAGTGACAATGAGTGTTGCTTGTTTACATCTCCCAATTCCTCTCAAATGTAAATGTTTTAATTATTCCCTTGGTGGTTATAACTTTAAACCTCATATTGCCAGTTGCTAATTAACTTGTTTCTGGACACACAGGAAGTGAACGAAGGAGTTAGAATTGGAATGTTAAGCCTATATAACTTCAAAGTCCATGTTCTGTATACAATATTTGTGGAATATTCTGGTATCAAAGTGGGGTGACAGCCATGTCTGTCTTTTACAGATGAAGTAAACAAGTGAGAGGAGATAGAAATAACTGACTGAGCTCAACCACTTGCCTTTATGTGAGTTCTGTAAGATAAAAAACATAGGGTCGTATAAACTAGAAAACATACTTACATTTGTGTCTACATGCATATTCCCCATCCATCAGTGCAACGTTTTGTATTAGACCTTTCAAATTGTTGCAAAAATGCTTTTCACTCCCTTTTCTGAAGATTTTTCTCCTGCATTTGTTCAAAGAGCAGTTCCTCATGGAGTTGCTTCCTGTAAATTTCCATTATTTTTCCCAGTGTGGATCATCCTTGGCAGTGAGTTTATCTCCTGCTAAGCACATGTCTTCTTGCCTGTGCCGGTGAGCTATGCCAAATTGCCTTAGCTCTTTGGTCTTGCCTGTGGTATACTACTTGCCAGGAGTTTCCCCTGAGAAAATTAGCAAAGCCAAGCAGCTCTCCAGATCTTTTCGCCCCAAGTTTCTTCAAAATAACCTGGACTTTTCCCAAGACCTCAGTTCCACCTCGCTGGTCCCTGGACGTGCTGTGTGAGCTTCTTAGTTGACCTTCAGCATCTCTAAATGAAGTCACTACAGGTAGCACAAGGATGGGGCCTCTGGCTTCTGGATTTCGAACTGGTTGGCTGCTTTGCTTATGATAGGGCAGGGGTTTGCTTAAGAAGAGGGATCCCTGGCTTTTGATAAGAAGTCAGAGATGGAAAACACCAGGCGGATGCCTAATCCCTATCCTCTATGCTTTCAGAAAGGGAATCTGCAATGTAAACAGGGGGCTTAACTGGTATGGAGTTAGTTAATCACGCATTGCCAGGTGCTGGGGACAAAACAGAAAATAGAATACCCAGCTTGCTCTTAGGCCTTTATCAATTTGTCTAAAAAATAGCTTCATATCTCAGGAAAGGAATTGCTGAATTATCTGAAAGTGACATCACACTTGGAACCACAAGTCTGGTCAAAGTCAATTTGTCTTCAAAGTAAGACTGCTTTTATAATTTAATCTTACAGGTGCTTATCAGGAACTTGTCATATTCAAAGTGCTATGTTACATACTTTATAAACATCAATGTAACCTTTGTATTGTTTCTAGCAAACCACCACAACAACAAAAATCAACCATTCATCTGCACTGCTTTAGAATGAGAAAACTGAGATACGGGAACTGCTGGCAGGGATGTGTTGAAAGAGGAACACTCCTCCAAGCTGGCACAACCACTCTGAAAATCAGTCTGGAGGTTTGTCAGAAAATTGGACAGAGTACTACCTGAGGACCCAGCTATACCACTCCTGGGCATATACCCAAAAGATGCTCCAATATATAACAAGGACACAAGCTCCACTATGTTCATAGCAGTCCTATTTATAATAGCCAGAAGCTGAAAAGAACCAAGATGTCCCTCAACAAAGGAATGGATACAGAAAATATGGTACATTTACACAATGGAGTACTACTCAGCTTTTAAAAACAATGACTTCATGAAATTCTTAGGCAAATGGATGGAACTAGAAAAGATCTTCTTGAGTTTGGTAACCTAATCCCCCCCCAAAAAAACCCATATGCTATGCACTCACTGTTAAGTGGGTATTAGTCCTAAAGCTCAGATTACCCATGATACACTCCACAGATCACTTGGAGCTCAAGAAGAAGGACAACCAAAGTGTGGATGCTTCAGTCCTTCTTAGAAGGGGGGACAAAAATATTCATAGGAGGAAATACAGAGGCAAAGTTTGGAGCAGAGACTGAAGGAAAGGTCACCCAGAGACTAGTGTCCTACCTGGGGATCCAGTCCATTTACAGCACCAAACTCAGACACTACTGTGGATACCAAGAAGCGTATGCTGAAAGGAGCCTGATATAGCTGTCTCCTGAGAGACTCTGACACAGCCTGTCAAATACAGAGGCAGATGTTCATAGCCAACCTTTCAACTGAGAATGGGATCCCCATTGGAGGAATTAGAGAAAGGATTGAAGGAGCTGAAGGGGCTTGCAAACCCATAAGAACAACAATACCAACTAACCAGAGCTCCCAGGGACTAAACCACCATCCATAGAGTACACATGGACAGACCCATGGCTCCAGCTGCATATGTAGCAGAGGATGGCCTTCAATGGGAGAAGTCCTTGGTCCTGCCGAGGTCTGATGCCCCAGTGTAGGGTAATGTAATGTCAAGGCAGGGAAGTGGGAAGGGGTGGGTAGGTGGGGGAACACCCTCATAAAGGAAGGGGGAGGGGAATGGGGTAGAGGGTTTATGGATGGGAAACCAGGAGAGGGGATAACATTTGAAATATAAATAAAAATCCAATAAAAATAAATAAATATTACCCAGTGTCAAGCAAACTAAAACTGAAAAAACATGTATTTGAACCTAAAGGGATAATAATAATAATAATAATAATAATAATAATAATAATAATAATGTACCTCTCAGTTAACTCATCAAAATTTTCTTTGACTATGGGTTGAAGCAATGCCTGACACTAGTTATTTGACAGTAGATGGATCCTATATACTTTGGCCCTCTGTCTTTTATATCTATTACCCACTTGCTCTCCCAAGGTAGTTTTGAGATGTAATTGATTAGAGTACTTGACTTTGGGGTTGTCACATGAGGATAGACACTTAAAAGACTTAACTATATCAAAATGTTCTGTAGTGCTGAGAATGTATGGGGATAGAGAATATATTTTCTTTCATGGCCTCGGGTTCTAGCTGAAGGACATTGAGGCACCGTTAGGGCCAAAATAAGATGTGAGCAGAGCAATACACTCGCCTGTGACAGTATACCTACATGATTCTGAAACTGTCTACTGTTATTTTGCTTCTCACTCTATCTGATACCCACCGTGATCTGAGGAAGTGCCAGTCCCCACAGAGAACATGCAAATGATCTTGTCCTGTCTAAAAAGCAATTTGTACAGATAGCAGCTTCTTCTCTAACACATATCTTGCACATGCAGAGAGTGGGTTGATGACAAAATCCTACTCTGTCAGGCAAGTCCAAATCTGCCTCACACAGTTTGACTGTCAAACAGAAGAAGGAGCAGAAAGGGAAGGACCCTCCTTGTCACCATTTTCCGTAACTGTAAATGGACTTCTAAAAAGACCGGCAATTTGATGTACAGAGTGGAAAAAAGAAGAGCTGATTTCTCTAATTCTGAAAACATTAAATATGAAAATGAGATTTTCTGAAAAGAAATTTGACCAACATGTGCCATTTAATGTCTACCTCCCTACTTCCCTCTCAACCTTCCTACCTTCCTTTCCTTCTCCTTCTTTCGCCCTTTTGTAGGCATATATTTTTCACAAGCTTCTTTAATAAGAATTCAACCTCCCCTCTTGCCCACTACATACCAGATATAATTGGGAAAAAAGGTTATTAGGATACAAGGAAAGTGGATATGTTTAGAACTAGTTCTTTGGGACGATTCCAACTTTCGTCGTTCTCAGTCCAGTCCACTAGGAAACACCAAATATGAATTAGCAGCTGCAGGGCAGTTCAATCCAGAAGAAACCTCAAGGCTTGCCAATCGACAATGTCTACAGAAGCAGCAAGAAGCCAGAGGAATCTCAGAAGAAGTTTTTTGGTTAGTTACTCTCTATGAAGTCATCATAAGTGAAACTCAGCATCTCAATGCAAAGCAAACCAATACACAGGTGTCATCAGTAAGGATAAACAAAGGAGACAACAAAGCAAATCAATGCTCGAGCTCCTGCTGTGTGTGCTGTCATATTTATATTCTTTCTACACAGCACGAGTCTTTTCACATATTTGGTATAGCTAAATATCCTTTCACCTGTCCTTACATCAGCAAAACATTCTGTCATGTGTCTGCTGTAGCAAATCATTCTTTTACTTGTTTGCCTCACCAAAACATCCTTACAACCCGAATCGCAAAGGAACCAGAAATATCCACTTTACTCCTCCTTTTTTCTACCCCTCCCTCCTGAAATTCAGAGAGTTCAAATGCCAGTTACTGGACCCTGTTCCATACACTTGGGATGTCAATCTTTCTCTCCGCTCTGCATTTGTCCTACAAGTGTATGTGCAGAAGCCAGAGGCAAATATTAGTTGTATTCCTCAATGACTTACTACTTTATTGAGGAGGGGGCCTATTCATTCCCCTGAATCTTTTCAGTTGAGTAGCCAATGAGCCAGGTCATTACCACCTCCTCAGGGAAGGTATTCTAGACACAGGCTGCCCTGCATGGCTTTTCAAGAGTGCTAGATCTTGTCTTCCTGCTTATAGGGGAAACAGTTTATTGACTGAATCATCTTTCACACCCTTAGTACTAAGAATTTAGCACATATTGTGTTACTTTGTCCATAGTAGGTGTTTTTCTTCTTCCATTCTTAACCTCTGTCTTTGGTTTACTGTTGATGTTCTATCCAGCCTTTAGCAGCCATGCTCAGTATGTAATTTTATAGTATGTTCTATTTCATATCATTTCAACGGAGAGTTATCAGCTTGTCACTCCCACAATAGTATCTGTACATCTCTTCAAAACATATATTTTAAGTCATATTTCTATAAATATTCATTTATGTAAATGTGACTCTATCTGCACCTCCTGCCCTTTTATTTTTACTATCAGCCCCTGTATTCATTATCGTCTACAGATTGCTATCTCTATTTTGTCCTTGCATTCACAATCTTCATTTTCTCTACATCTCCATTTTATAGTTTGCTCCTTTCTAACATCTCTCTGTGCTCTGTGAGGAAGCTGAGTGGCAGTCATTAAATTAAGGAGTATTCTCTTCATCTTCCTATTATTGATGGTTTAGGGCTACAAAACCTGTGTGCTCTTTTCAGTGAGCTGTTTATGAAGCAATGTATATAGATATTGCTGCTCAGAACAAGTGAACTTCCTCAGACTGGCTTCCTCTACTGACTAAGAAATCAGCTTTCTGTTCATTACCAGCAACTTGTTTCACTTTCTTCTTTCTTTGCCAAGCCCTTTGTCTTATGGCTCTAATTCTGTGCATACCTGTGGCTTGGTTTCCTATCACTCACTACATGCCATATTTCAGATCCTGTGTAACCTGTTTTTCATTTTCTGTTTACTCATTTTGCCTTTTTCCACTACAAACAAAACTTAATTTGAGGTACCTGAGCGTTTCTTGTGAACAGTTCCTTTTAATATTTACCCTGTCCCCCACTTTGAATCTAAATATTAGATGATTGGTTCATTATACTTCTCAGTTTGAAAACATCATAAGTTAACATTATTTTATTTATATGTGTCTGTATTTTCCCTTTCTCCTTATGCCTGGTTTCTACTTGCTCACATGCAAATGTGTATAAGTTGTCTTTGCCATCATGCTGGCTCTCGTGGTCATGAATCTTTTCTAACATTACTGAATACATAACTATTGAGCATAATGTAAATTTTGTATTATGTGTAGTCTTGTTTGGGATGAACATTAAGTAAAAACATGAAATCATACACCACAAAATACACACATGTATATACCAACCTTTTCCAAGCTTGCAATATTCACTGTGTGTGTGTGTGTTATTAGCCATGCATGGCTACGGTTGTCATTGAAACTGTCTAATTGGTGTCATGTCTTGCTCCTACATCTTACAATAACATTTCCTGAAGTGGAAAGTTCTGGTTTCTTGGCAAATTCACTTATGTTAAATGATGTTTTGCTGGGCATACAAGTGAAAGGATAATTTGCTAATGCAGACACGTGAAAGAATCTTTTCTTGAAGCAGACACAGGTGAAAGGATGTTTTGCTATAACTGACACATAAAAGAATGCATGATGTTTAGAAGGAATATAAATATGACCCCATAGATAGTGGGAAGTTGAACATTGGTTTGCCTTGCTATTCTTTGTTGAGGTCCTACATGTATTGGATTGCCTTACATTGAGTTGCCGAACTCCACTTGTGGTGATGCCATAGAGAGAAACTCACCAAAGAACTTCTAGTAAGGTTCACATGGCTTCTTCAGTCACATTGTGACAGCTGACAAGCCTCACATTTTCTTCTGGATTACACTGCCCTTACTGTTTCATCTGTGGTGACTGCCAAGTGGACTGGACTGAAGCTGTTGGTTCATGTGTGGTGTTTGCTGAGAGGACTGGACTGCAACTGCTGATTTGTATTTAGTGTTAGCTACCGGACTGAATTGCTGGTATCCTGACAATGAAAATTGGAGTCACCCCCAAAGAACTCTTTCTAAACAGGTTGACTTCCTCTGTATATTAATAATTTTTCTTTTCTACTACCTCTGGTGGGTAATGAGCTAGAGGAGATGTTGAACACTTATTAAAGTAGGTCGAGGGGGCCAGAGAGATGGCTCAGTGGTTAAGAGCACTGACTGCTCTTCCAGAGGTCCTGAGTTCAATTCCCAACAACTACATGGTGGCTCACAATAATCTGAAATGAGATCCGATGCCCTCTTCTGGTGTGTCTGAAGAGAATGGAAGTGTAGTCACATACATAAAATAAGTCTTTAAAAAAAAGCAGGTTGAGAAAAATTTATATCTATAATTTCCAATGTCTGTACATATGAAAACCTATATAGTACAATTCAAGATTAAAGTTTGGTTAGATATTCATTTTAATAGATACTTTCTTTAAACTGTTTATCATGTATATAATTGGTTTGCAATTTGAAAATTAGACTTTGTTCTTTATGTCTTACTGGTGACATTTGTGAGTATTGTCCATCAAACCTGGTTTCCTTAGAATTACTGTTGTTTCCATTCCTTGATTTAGCATAGCACAAGTATTTTAGGAGATAAAATGTTGTGTTATGAGAAACTGACTGTTTTTCCAAATATATGTGCAGTTACTTTATGAAAAGTAAATTGCATATAAATGTCATTCTGATTTCTTTTATTTCCTTTTTTATACTAACCACTACACTTTCATATCCCTCTTTATTGCTGTTTGTGGTTTCTACCCGCTGTGTATTTCTCTGTGTAATTTATCATTAACTCTTCCATGGATAGATACCAACACATGTTATTTTTAAATCCACTAAACTTTAAGTAACATTAAAACCAATAGCCTTGTAACCATCTGCTTTAATTGCTGCTCAGCTCATCTTTGACATAATTGCCTAGAATAAGAATTGCTAGGTCATGGAACAAGTTAAGCTTTAGCTTTCCTCAAGACTACAGCTTGTGCTGAGCAGGGTGTGTGGAAGTCTCTGTGCTTGACCACAGTATATAAGTGTGTAAACAGCCTGCTTTGCACCCAAGATTCTCAAGGGCTTATGTACAGTATGCATTTTTGTCATTGTGTGTAATGCATATTCTCATATGTGTGGGTACATGTTTGTTGGGGGTAAGTGTTGAGTACAGGTGCATAGAGAGGACAGAGATTGATACTGTCTGTCTTTTTCAGTGACTCGCCTCTTGTTCATTTTGCTATTAATCTAGCTGGTTTTCTCTTTGGGGTATGTGCGTGTGGAGGGGGAGGGTGGGTTTGTTCCCTGATCTGTCTCCTGAGCACATTGATTAAGTACATTTGCTTGTATTTTTATGTTCGTGCTAGGTCCATATCTCTGGTCCTCATTCTTTCATAAAATCAATTGATCCACTGACAATTGGCTGGTCCCTCTGTGTTTTGCAGTTCAGGTGGTGCCCACTATTTCTACTCATTCTTTAAACCTAGTTTCATATTATCTTGATTCTGCACAACTCACAGACATCATCATCTTAAATGGTATTCCTTCTTTTTGCTCTTACAAATCGCATGCCTTTTTCTGGCCCACATCCCACTCCAAAGTGATGCTGATATTGCCATCATGGTTGTCTACTTTCTTAATTACAACTTTATCTTTCTTTTATGAGCAATTACTGTGTGTGTATGTTTGTATACTGTGTGTGCTCTGGGAGACTATATTTGGAAGTCAGAGGAAAACCTTCAGGAGGCTTTTATGGGTTCTAGACATTAAACTCTGACTTTCAGGTTTACATGGCAAGCTTGTTCACCAGCAACGGCACCTCACCAGCCTTCCTCGCATTTATATCAATATCCCACCTACTTCCAGTGCTCCATTGTATTCATGCATTAATTGTGAGCAACCAGAGTCTGGCACATTTCAACTGAATTTTTATGCTTTATGGCTGTTTGTGACTGTTCCACTTAAGGAAGAAACAATTCATTTCTCTCACAATACCTGATGCATGTTTATTCCCTTTTCTTTTGTCTCTTTGCTTGGTTAATGTTTGTTTATACAGCCCTTTAGTAAGGGAAACCTGGAATACTAGAGGCTAGAATACTTTTCTTGTTCATCTTTGTTATTCCGATATTTAGTAGGCTCTCAAAAACTATCCATTAAGTGATTAAATAAATGAGCAAAATGAATAAATTAAGTGTTATTTCTAGCAAGTGCACTTAAGCAATCAAAGTTTGGAATGTCCAATATGTTAGTGACCATTTAAAGTTCTTTATTAACATAGGATAAAAACATGATGGAAAACTTTAATGAAATAAAACTGCATCTTAAAACCAATTACCAAGAAGACTGCTTGATTACTTGTTAGGAATTTTTCTCAGAATAAGTTGTTTTATTAACTAGCTTTTCTGATCTATAACTCTTTTTATAGTTATCCTATTACATATCAGTGATGCTGAGACTTGTCAAACTGAAATGTAATTGAAAATGAATTCATTAGTTAATTTTCCCATCCTCAGAAGGTGATTCTAGTTGAGTCAATTCATTAATTCTTTTCATGATCCCTTATATGATTTTATTAACTTTTGAACTAGAAAGAATTATAGCTATGTATTGCTACAGCTATATACAGATACATATGCTTCTTCAGGAAATTATAGTTCTGAGAGTTGGACACCTCTGCTCTTAGGACTAAAAGTCCAGCATCTGAGAAGGTGTGTGAGTCCTAGGTAGATTGGACAATCACAGGAGGTATAACCTTTTTCTTTATTACTGCTTCTCCTGCTATTCTTTTCTGTCAGAATGTACACCATTCTTTTTAGTTTGTTTTAAGGCACACTGTGCCTCCTAGCCTGTTGCTAGCATGCACTGATGTGGAGTGATATGTCCATATCTGAGTAGTTTGATTAAAATATTATGTCTTTACTATGCATGTCCTGTTACCTTCATACTCTCCAGACATACCAATACCATGAAATGTGTATAAACATTTCAAAAGTCACTTCCCAGAAGAAGATATAAATGGTAAGGGAGTATATGAGAAAGCCAATGAGATCATTAGTAATCATAGTAAGAAACAAGGGTGTATTGCAAAATACAATTAAAAAGATTGAGTACACCAAGTACTGATGAAATTGAGGATAAAGTTAAATATTCTCATAAATTATAGATGAATATAAAATGGAGCAAAAGTGGGTTCGGTCCCCAGCTCCGAAAAAAAGAACCAAAAAAAAAAATGGAGCAAAAGCTTAGACAAAAACTTCTTTTATAACCGAGCACATACCTATCCAATAGTCTAGCCATTTTGCCTCCAGAAATGGAAACATGCTTATAATAGAATTGTATAAAAACAAATATGGCTGATTTACTCCATCATAGTCAAAACATACAATGACAGCACACATTAAAAGGAAAAAGGATAGAAATATTGCAGAATAATTGAATAGCTACATAATATAATACTGCTCATAAACATAATTTTAAAACTAAGATTCTGTCTTAGTTAGGATTTCTATCACTGCAACAAAACACCATGATGACTAATAAGCAAGTTGCCTAGGAAAGAATTCATTTGGCTTCCACTTCCATATTGCTTGTCCCCATAAAAGGAAATAAGCACAGGAGGAACTCAAGGAGACCAGCATCTGGTGACAGGAGCTGATGCAGAGGCCATAGAAGGGTGCTGCTTACTGGCTTGCTTTTCTTGGCTTGCTTAGCCTCCTTTCTTGTAGAACCCACGACAACCAACACAGGGATGGTATCATCCACAGTGGACTGGGCCCCCCAAAATCACTAATTTAAAAAAAAACCTTACAACTGGATCTAATGGGGTACATCTCAACTGAGATTCCTTTCTTTCTGATGACTCTACTGTCTGTGTCATGTTGATTTAAGACTATTCAGCACAGATTATAAGTCATAGCAATGGTAATTTCCACACTATGGCAGACGGTTTACACAAAAAGTGCATCATATATATATATATATATATATATATATATATATATATATATATATCATTGAAACAATTTTTTTAAATATATAACAATCAGTATGTGATGGGGAGATTTTGTGTACATGCATCAGAAGACAAGTTGTTAAAGGGATGCTTATCAGGGTGAATTGATACACAGAAATGAAGCCTCATAAAGAGTGTAGAAACTAGAGAAGTTTCCTTGGTCATGGTGTCTGTTCATAGCAGTAAAACCCTAAGATACTTGCCAACTGAAATCATAGGAGTTCTTGATTTATTTATTTATTTATTTATTTATGAAAAATTCTGCCTCCCATTGGTTCTATCCCTCTGAAAATCTATGAATAAGGCATCCAATTAAATCCTCTATTAAAAATAAGCCAAGACACAAAATCTAAATGCTGAAGTAAAAATAAATAAGCATACTTATCTACTAAACTGTGCTTTTCTCAATCACACTCAATTTTAAGTTTCCATGTACAAAAGCCATTTTCCTTTCATTTGTTTATTCACTTCACATTCTGAGCACAGCCCTCTCTCCTCCTGGTCCTACCCTCTGAGTCCCTTGCCACAACCCCTTCTCCTTTTCTCCTAAGAGAAGGAAAGACTCCCTGTTACATTATGTCTCATTGGGACTAAGTGCATCTATACCCACTGGGGCTAGACAAGGCAGCCAGCTTGGGGAACAGTATCCAAAGACAGGCAACAGGGTCAGAGATATCCTCTGCTTCAGTTGTTCATGGACCCACATGAAGATTAAGTTGCACATCTGCTACATATATGCATGGGTCCTAGGTCTAGTCCAAGCATGGTCTTTGGTTGGTGGTTCAGTCTTTGTGAGACCCATGGGTCCCGGTTACTTGGCTCTCTATGTCTTCTTATTGTGTCCTTGACCCCTCAGACTCCCTGAATCCTTCCTCCAACCCCTTCACAAGACAACCTGAATACTGACTGATATTTGCCTGTGAGTCTTAGCATCTATTTCTATCGGCTGATGAATGAAGCCTCAAGAAAGAGTTATGTTAGGCCCCTGTCTGCAAGTATAGCAGAGTATCACTAATAGTGTAAGGAGTTGGCTATCTCTCATGGATGGATCTCAAATTGGATCAGTCACTGGTTACTATTCCTTCAATCTCTGTTCCATACAAGAACCATGTTCCATCTATCTTGGATTTCTCACTGTCAAAGCATTTATGGCCTGTGGAACATTCTGAATCATCAAGTGAAACAAATGTGAAGATAAAGTTCTTGTGTTCTTGTAACCCAAGAGCTGACAAATTTCTATCCTATTGTAAATGATCTATCATCCCACGGTAAAGTTTTCCAATAATTTATGCTATATGCTAGTAAAAATCTATAAATATTTGTAAATTAAATTTAGTGTGTGTACATGTGTGTGTGTGTCTTGTACATATGTATGTGAGTATGCATGTGTGTGTTTGTGTATTTGGGTTTGGGTTTAGGGTACAGTGCACATGCAGAGGTCTGCAGATAACTTCTGAGAGTTGGTTTTATCATTGTACCAAGTAGGATCTGGGGAATCAAAATCAAATTGTCAAGCATATCAGCAGGCACCTTTACCTGCTGAGCCATCATGCTGGCTCAACATTACTTTTTATAATTGAGAAAACAGTGGTGTATACAGATAAAGTATCTTGCCAAAAGAAATGTAGGCAGAAAATGAGGGAATCAATATTCTGCCCCAGGACTGCTAAACTCCAACAACTTTGTGCTTTCTAAGACATCATAGTAAGACAACCATACAGAAGGCAGAGACCGAGGCTGCTCTTCTTCACAAGCCACACTCTCTATCAGAACTTCCGCTGCCCTCTCTAGAGTTCGAACAAATTTCATTTACCACTATTTGTGGTAACATTTGTATTTGTCTGATAAAGGAAGACCAGACACTCCCTTCCCCCTCTATAAATCATCAAATGACTGTGATGTTAGAGTGGACAGACCATGTCAAAGGTGCCATTCATAATTTCCCTTGTCAAAAATGATCTGAACAAAGTGCACTACAGAACTGTACACATCTCACCCCCACTACTGCTGCCATCTTTAGGCTGATAGGAAATAAAAGAGAAAGAACATTCTGGTAAAGTTATAGAACTAAGACTCTTTTCTATCTGACTTGTCAACCTGCACCCACTGGTGACTACCGAGACATTGTTTATCTTTGTTAACAATACACAGAGTAGTGTAGAATGAATTACAGAGTAGGGACTTGGCCAGGTGAATTACTTCTGAAAGCTTTAAATAGTTGCTTTGGACGTGCTCTATGTTTTGCTGTAATACATTCACATTGCCTTAACACTGTAGTGACAGTATCAGAGGTTACACAAAGCTGAATGCTATCCTATATCTTGTGCATCAGCAATTGGTGTTCTAAAACAGACATGCTCAGTGGTTTCTTAGTGGAGGTAATATTGGGAAAAACAAAAACGTTATGGCTGATCATAACAGATAAATCATAGTGTGGTTTAGCTCTCTAGTCTCCGCCTTTCTCCACTTCTTTCTCTTTCTTACTTCTGCCCTCCTATATTCTCTCCTTCCTACAATTATGAGGAGGAAATTCTGTTGAAAAGAAACAAAATATATGATATAAAATTTTGGTATTTCCATCCTTCATCTGATCTGACTAGCAACATTTTAGATTTGGGTTCTTTCAGAATCCAATCTTGGAAATTGAAGGGATGTGACCCAAAGCAAGGAGAGTGAGGTGAGAAAGGGAAGCAAAGGAAAGGATCAATAAGCTTTGCATTGATGATCAGCTTATCACCATGTGCAGCTATAATTCAGTCCTACTACTGATGTCTTAAAGAGGTTGCCATACCATCCTTCTGTCTCAGCTCCTGGTCCTGTGGAGGTGTGATGCCCAGCATAGGGGCATGTTGGAGGGATGGGGCAGGAGAGGATAGGTGTGTGTGTGAGCACCCTCAGAGAGGCAAAGGGAGGGAGGAGACGGAGGTGGTAGGATGGGGGGGCTTGTGAAGGGGTAACCGGGAGTGGGCTATCACTTGAGATGTAAATGAATAGAATGATGAATAATATTACTAATCAAAAGAGGTGGTCATACACCAATGGCAAAGATTCTATGTCTCATCCTATCCAAACTCATCATCAAGGGCTAAATTCTCAGACACAGTGGTTTGTTTTACAATAAGCTGAGGACGGAATAAGACTGGTAGACAGACATATAGATGCTTGCTGTGAATCAGTGCCTGCCATCCATACATTATGTGTACATTACCAGCAGCATCTGATATTAATTTTATTCAGCTGGGATTCAAAACAGAGAATAAAATTTTTAAAAAGGTTCAAGAAAGTAAACTCATGCACACAATTCTTTCGTTTTATAGACTTCAGGCAATGATAAATTATTATATTTCAAGGAGAATAAGAAACAGAAAATTTTGAGTTTACTCATAGACCTAATTGATTGTTAACACACAAAGGTGAATGATTGTCAGAAGGGATTGAGTAAGGTTTTTCAATGTTGTATTGCTCTGCTCACGTTGCTAGTACATGTCACAGCCTCGGGGGCTAAAACACCAGTTGTTTTTCATACTTGCATTGAAGACTGAGGTGAATGTTTTGGCCACTTACAACCTGGTATTGAGTCTCTAACTGTCCTTCAGAAAGCCAGCATCATTCCTGTGTCATTCTACAGAAGGAAGAAGGAAAGAACAAGTAGGGGAGCAGAGGGGAGGGACACACACATATACACATACATACACCCTCACACACTTCTCCCACACAGAGAGAAAGACAGACAGACAGACTGAGAGAGAAAGAGAAAGAAAGGGGGCAGAGAGACAGAGACACAGAGAGAAAGACAGACTGAGAAAGAGAGAGATGGACAGAGAAGAAGGATATTTTCTCTTCTCTGTACAGACACACTTCTCATGAGTATCTGTTTTATCTACTAACTGAAATCACACACTTCCTTATAAATGTCCCATGTCTAAATACCTCCTAAAATAGCATTGTATTGTTGGAGATTAAGAGGTAAAATATTAGTCTCTGATGATTAATTTAAATCTGTATTCCTGGCAAATTAGCAAAATAAGAATATATTGTCAAAGGCATTAGACTTTTAGATAAATACAATTTTGCTACCATGATGATATCTTAGTTTCTACCACAAATTATACATCATAACATCCATGCGTAAACAATAGTAACTTATTTATTGAGTTTCTGGAAAAATAAACATTGAATTTTTAACAAAAACTAAAATTCTAGCTTTTAAAATTTTTCCTTTTTTATTTTTTATTAATCATTTTATTCATTTACATTTCAAATGATATTCCCCTTCCCGGTTACCCTTCTCCCAACCCCCATCCTATGTCCCCTCTCCCCCTCCACTTTGCCTCTTAAGGATACTCCTCCATCCACTCAACCACTCCTGTCTAACCCCTCTAACATTCCGCCTACACAGGGGCATCAAGCCTAACCGTCCTCCCATTGATGTCAGATAAGGACATCCTCTGCTACATATGTATCTGTAGTCCTGGCTCCCTCCATGTATATTCTTTGGTTGGTGGTTTAGTCCTTAGGAGTTCTGGATGGTCCAATTAAGTTTCTTTGTATGAAGATATTTAATAGTTATATTATTGTTCTGTATGCAGAACTGCTGGATAAAACAACCTAGGTTTAGAAATTCCTCTCTAACGAGGAGGCTAAAATTGATGCAATTATGTCATGGAGCATATTAGTAACAATAAAATGAATTGATAATATTGGTGGAAAGCAGCATGCAGACATCTTCCCTAAGACAGGCAAAGTCACTGGACTCGGCTTTCTCCTGGCAATATAGGAACAATACTCATCTTGGTCAGTGGGAAGGTCTAGATGCCACTCTTATCTCTGGCACATTAGAGTGAATTCTAAAGGCTAGATTAACTCATTTATTTACAGTGTGTTTGATACTTTCATGAATAATAAGGATTGGGTTGGGAAATGATAATGGATACAGTTTTTCCACCTCATAACCCAGAGGTTTCTGAGAAATTGTCAGAGATACATGACTTAGCTGGAATTACTCAGCTCATCAAAGAAATGTCAATATAAATCTTGGGGACTGAGTTGTTCTCACAAATAGTTTCCAATGACTATGACATTATATTATATTATATTATATTATATTATATTATATTATATTACATTATATTATAGGTGGGAATCAACCATATTCATAGATGGTACAGGGCTGAGTATCCTTGAGAGAAACAACAGTTGACCCTACAAAATGAAAGCCTGGATGTGAGTCATTGGTAAAGGAGCCAACTGAAATCCATCATGGTACAGAATGAAGGAATATAGACAAGGATGAAGTTAGTGAGAGATAGGACAAGATGGCAAACACGCATCAGGACTTCATAGACTCTAGATCATCTTGAGGGATTTCCCTATTATGAAAAAGACCAAAGGAAGCATCAGATAGCTACAAAAGTTACAAGATCAGATTGAAGTTTTGGCAATGTTAACCATGAAATCTCTTACATCTATCTAGCCTGCCCAGTGATGATGCTGGCCAGAGGGAGAGGAAGGAAAGAATCTGTATAGGAGCCTGAGCATTTTAAGAGATATGTATGGCATAGACTCTTGGGCAATTTAAAATCAAAGTAAGGGAGAAGCCTGAGCTAATGATGACATTGAGTATTCTGCCTTGGGCAGCTAGACCAACACTAATTGCAACTATTAAGAAATATCATAGGAAGATCAAGACATTAATGATTTCACAGCTATTCTAGAAATAGAACAATGACTTTAACTGTCAGAAAGAGAATTGTGACTCTCCCATTTTACACGAATTCAGAAGCATATAACTTTATTCAGAAGTATTGCTAACGCTGATCTCCATTAGAAATGTACAGAATTAATTTTTACTTTCATGAATTTCCCTTGTAATTTAAGATTCCACTTATCTGCTCAAAATTCTTACAGTCCTTTGTCTTACATATAATTACTCTTTCCTCTCCCAGAGCATAGCACATTGCTTTGATACTAAACACAGTGGTCCTTATTTCAAAGATGACATTGGTTCTTTTACTTCCAGTAACAATACATAGATCTAAGACCTTGGACTCTCTATCCAAAACCACAAAGAGAATGGAGATATCATTATCTAGTGTACTTTTTATTCACAGAGGGAGAAAAATTGCCTTCTGTGGCAATGTTTTGAAAATATGTAGAATGGTGCTTCAGACCTCATACACATTCCACACATACATAAGTGGGTTTTATGTGGTTGGACATTTTAAAGGATATAGGCCATTTCTCTTTGAAAAGCTAACTAAACCTTGTAGCTGACAGAAAGCAGAAAGGCTCTGATTTAGGTCTTCAGGCTCCTTCATAAAGGTGAAGTGCTTAAGTACTTTGAGGAAAGCTCAGTAAAGATGCTACACAAAATCCCTGACACTTAGATCTGTGACAAGTCAGGATTTGAAGATAATGTTGTCAGTAAATTTGCATTCTTTCTTTGTCCTTACATTATTTATCCCAAGTAATTATTGATTTGAAAACCAACTTCAATATGAACCATGCTAAAGAGAATATTCAAAGGAGGGGGTTTTTCAATGTGAAATGCACATAGTAATGATAATGTGCATTATAAATGATTTTTTATGAAATGATATATTTCCATGGAATTAAGATCTTTATTGATAATAGAAATCCAAAATATAAGAGACCAAAATGTCTGTATTTTTGTAGTCATGTAGATTCATGTAGAATTGAGTGTCTTGGACTTTCTATATGACTTAGTCTTGCTTAAGAAGTTTTAACCCTTAAGTAGAGTAAATTTGGCTGTTTCTGGGAATATTTACTGTGCTTAAATGAACAATTATCTGATGCTGAAATATGTGTGACTGAAAAGTTTGCACATCTCTGAAGAATCTATTAAGATACCAAGTATGCTTTACTGGCTCAAATGAAACCTTCCAATCCACCATACTAAGACATACTCTGGTGGGGAGGTCAGGCAGTGTAGCATGCTTCTGGCTCACCTGTCAGGGCTGAAACATTGTGCTACAGCTCACAGTTCAGAGCTGATGAAAGAACAAAGACCCCAACTTTCCACTTGATTCAGAACTTAGGTGAAGGCTTCCAAAATGTCTGCCAATGAAGACACCAAGAATTACTTACTCATTTCAGATCTGATATTTTTGGTCCAAGAAGATCTCCAAAGGCTGACTTTAAGGCTAAAGCATCTTGTTGTTGTTAACCTGCTAAACTGCAGTCATCATGGTAAAGTACTACCTTAAATTTTCTTGACTTTTGTTTCCTTTTTCCTGACCCAGTATTGTATTTGCACAGGAGGTTCTCCTTCGTTTTCCAGAAAACACAAAGTAAGGCACAGTGTGACCACCTAGCCTAAGACAAACACTTAGAAATAATCATTTGAAATGCATAGAAAACACTTATTATTAACAACTGTTTTCTTTTCTTGTTAAATATAAATATGGTAAATGACTAGTGTGAAACTGTAAGGTTCGGAAGATGGATTAAATCACTAACCCAACCAGATTGCAGTCTTCCCTATGGTGTGGTGCTTGGACTGTTTCAGTACATGTACACCCTCTTTATTAAGTACAAACTCTACAGAATGATATTAATGAAAGTTGAACAACCATTTACTACTCCAGTCTCCCATAATTTCCCTGACTTACTTTTTAGAGACAAGGTTGAACTACATTAGGAATATGTATGCTATAGTAACAATAGTAATAATAAAATTACAACTAGTGTTTGTTCAACACTTATGAGACAGGTAAAGCTCATGATTTGAACTACACTATATATATATATATATATATATATATATATATATATATATATATACTGTTTGTTTGTTTAGTATCTATCATCTATCTATCTGTCTGTCTGTCTATCTATCTATCTATCTATCTATCTATCTAATATTGTCTGAGGACACTAAACGTTATACCTAAGTCCTCACTATCTGCTTCCTGCTCCCTCCGTCCCTGTCTGACTTTATTCTATCCATTCCATCTCAGGACTTCATAGGTGTTTTATGAAGCAAAGCTTGACTTTCTGCTCTTATTCCTGTGCTTCAAGTGCTCTCAGAGCAATGTGCCCATAGTGACTTCCAAACCTCCTCCACATTTCTTTGACTTTTCGTTTCTCAAGGAGGATCTCTGAAAAGTCAGTGTTCAGTCTGTCACCTCCCTTCTCCAAGGCTCTCTACTGCTGGTGCATACATTTTATTTTCTATTATTGTCCAGTTATGTAATGTTCATTATCTTAAAATATTTCTGATCAAAATAATAACAATGGTCACTGCTTATTGTGTATTCCTAGCAAATTGTAGAAAAATAATCACATATCTAAGTAAGAAATGTTCATTAGTTCAATGGGATTTTCAATGTCTCAACCAGCATCAGCATCTTGTCAGTGTTCAATAAACTAAAGAATGCATAAATGCTTATGACCTCTGGTAAATAACTTAGAGGACATGGAATTGAATAAATGTAAGATTCCACAACTATCCCTTTGTAGGTCAGCATACATTGAGTGGACAGACTCAGGACTCAGATTGCATTCATCTCGTTTTAGAAACAAGGCTCTTAATTCACATTATAAGTTATTACATGCTTTGTTGTGCTTATTTGCTTGGTTCTTTCCTGGATTTTAACTCTTTGGAAAATTCCTATGTATGTATATATGCATGTATGTATGTGTGTGTGTGTGTGTGTATTTCTCATGTATGTATATAATTATATATATGTGTGTGTGCATTTGTGTATATATATATTTATATTTATGATCTACATGATGTAATATTTATGAGTGAAGTACATGGTGCACATGATATATTTGATGCATACAATGTATATGTATGTATATATATGCATGTGTATATGTTGTATATGATACATACATATATGTCATATACATGTACACATGTATTCTATAAATGACCTGTTAGCTACTGCAGGGGTAAATGGTGTCATTAAACAGCAAAATATAGCTCGGGAATCCAAGGGAATAGAAAGGAAATGACCTTCAAGCTCAGTTAAACACAAGTCAGACTCATACTCTCTGTGGGTACAAGTCTTCTGATATTTAGTATATTAGTCTGACTTTCTCTATCAGTACCATCGAACTGAATACTTAGATACATAACTATTAAATAGTTAACTAATTTTGTTTGTTTTCAAGTCATACTTTTTTTTTCAGTTTCTAAGTCTTAGGGCTTAGAATATCTGTGTTGCATCATTTCATCTACTTACAATTTCTTTTCCTACAAAGGACAACATCCAACAAGTGGGCTATGTTAAAAGTAGCTGTAAGGAAAACCTGGGAGGGCAGGGTGTCTATTGTTGTGACTCTAGCTGAGACTCTTAGCATTGGGGGATATGGAGCTTGAAGTGACCACTTTCTGTAGCCAGGCAGAATTCCCAGTGGAGGAATAAGGACATCAACCCACCCACAAATCTTCAACCCAAAATGTATCCTGCCTATAAGACGTGCAGGGACAAAGACAGAGAGACAGAAGGAATGGACAAATGATTGGCCCAAATTGAAACCCATCCTAAGGCAAGAAACAATCCCTGACACTATTAATGATACTTTTATGCTTGTAGAAAGATAGTAGCATAACTGCTCTGAGAGGCTCAACCCAATAGCTTATTAAAATAGACTCAGAGACCCATGGTCTAATGTTAGATGGAACTTAAAAGTCTTAAGGAAGAGTTGAAGAAGAACTGAGGGAGCAGACAAGGAGAGGGTCCCCACAGAAATATAAAGAGACAACTAACCTGGACCCTTGGTGCTCCCAGACTGAACCACCAACCAGAGAACAAACTAGGGCTGGACCTACGCCCTCTACACATATGTAGCAGTTTAGCAGCTTGGTTTTCATGCAGGTTCTTCGACAACTGGAATGGGATTTGGGAGGGGGTGTCACTGAATCTGATGTCTGACTGTGGCATCAGTGAAAGAGTGTGCCTAGTTCTGCTCTTGCCTCTGCCACTGCTACCTGTCACTGCTAAGCCTAGATCCTGTTTCCAGTAATCCCATTCTCAGCTTTAATGCCCTTGATATACTTTATTTATACATCCTTTGACTGACTTTGGCTTCACTGTTTCTCTAGTTTTGAGCCCAGTATATCCCATAACCTTGTTCAAGAACAAGAATTCAACCTCCTGACAGTTTGTTGTAAAACTTAGCCAAGTACACACACCATTCTTGGTATCAGAACTTTTTCTATTTCTCAGAGCAATTGTATTTCCTAACCCTGCACATTTGAAGCCATAGGTTTGGGCTGTACCCATAATCTTAAAATTGAACATAGTTCACAGCTACTTAGCTTTAAAGCATCAACAGCCATGCTGCCATGTACATACCGCTGCTTCACCCTGTTGTTTCTGCTGTCCCTTCTTCCTATAAAACCATTTCCTGATTAAGTCTTTTGACAAAATGACACTAATTCTTTAAATCTTGGCATAACATAAATCCTTGCTTGATTATTTCCTAAAAAGTTCCTGTCTCGTCCTAAGCACTGTCCTGAATGTCTCACATGTATTGAAGATAATATTTTAAGACATTTATTTAGTCTGTGTGTCTGTGTGTGTGTGTCATGTGAGTGTGTGTCAGTGTGTCATGTGTGTGTGTCTGTGTGTGTGTCATGTGAGTGTGTGTCATGTGAGCGTGTGTGTGCGTGTGTGCGTGTGTGTGCGTGTGTGTGCGTGTGTGCGTGTGTGTGCGTGTGTGTGTGTGTGCGTGTGTGCGTGTGTGTGTGTGCGTGTGTGTGTGTGTGCGTGTGTGTGTGTGTGTGTGCGTGTGTGCGTGTGTGTGTGTGTGTGTGTGTGTGTGTGTGTGTGTGTGTGCATGCCAAAGTGTTTACTTCCATCACCTGGTTCTAGGGACTGAACTCAAGTTATCAAACTTGGCAACAAAGGCTTTCACAAATTAAATTGCCTAGGGAGCCCTGGGGATTACAAGTCTCTAAGGTTTCTGAATGTAGAAAGCATATTTTAACCCTATGTGTATCCTAAAAGAGCAAATCTGCAAATAGATCTCTGATCCACAACTTCCACAACAAGTGGACTGGACAGCCAGGTTTTGACTGATGAGAAAAGCTTTATTCATGTTTGTTTCCAATCTTAGGACTAGGTGCTTAATCTCAATTGAGTTCTTCAACTCAACTACATAATATACTCAGCCTCCTTTCTACCTACCCCATTTAAGCCACATTGAGCCATAGGCTATGAATACGTTTCCATGGTAAAACTTACTTACTTCCTTGACTGCCTCTATAATGCTGGGACTGACTCCTTTGTTAAATAAAGCTTGAAAAGAGTGAACATACAAGCCCTGATTGTTCTCACCTGACAGCCTTCACTGACTTTCACAAATCCCAGCGTTAAGCATAATTTAATGTTTTATGATTGTGTCTTGTGTACCAATACCATAAGGGAGAGTATAAGACTGGACAGATAAACTCAAACTGGAAAAGCTATGTAGAGAACACCTTTCAAAAAACTTTCCTTATAGTATCAAAAGAAGCTATGATATCACACATTCTGTGTGATGCCTCAGAGATAGTAAATGGGGAATCCACGGAAAGTGATGAGGAGATAAGGAATAGAAAGGTTTGAAAGGAAGGCAAGAAAGCTACTTGGTAAATCCTAAAGGTGACTGTAATTGTATGCTGCATTGCCAGCTCCTCTGATCTGAAGCTCAAATAAAGAAGCTAACATAGAACAGATTCAAAGCTTTGCAAATAAAAGAAATACTAGATAAACCTTCAAACACTGAAAGGATATGCAAATCGGTGCTCAGACTCAGCTGGCACTCCCTATTCTGCAAAACAAAGCAATTTTCCTTTAAGTGCTAAGGAATCTATTTTATAAGACAATGCCTGGGAAGTTTAATCAATTTTACATGTGGAAGGGCCTCAGAGCTCACTTCTTCCCATTACAAGAGGATGGGCAAGCCTTGGGAACAGTAGACCCAGCAGGGGTTACTCAAGAGCACACCTCTGATATTTGAAATTAATAGGCAGGAGAAAGTGAGAGAGAGAGAGAGAAAGAGAGAGAGAGAGAGAGAGAGAGAGAGAGAGAGAGAGAGAGCACTTAGTCACTCATGCTGCACTCCCTGTTATAAGCAAAACTAACAAGCCACACCTCCACACCTGTCAGTGCGGGACATCGCCTTTGAATCTTGAGGATTAGCAGTCACTTGCCTTAGCAGTGACTCTACTTCACTGAGTTAAAGAATGGTATAAAGTTTCATGATTTATACTGTGCAGTCAGTCAGGTAACAAGGGTGTGTGTGTACACACACACACACACACACACACACACACACACACACACACACAAACATCAAATCATAGGATTTTAGGGAACAAATGATGATCTGTGAAAGATCCCCGAAAGGAGAACCTTACTCAAGTCTCAGGAAGTCTCGGACCCCAGACACAGAGAGACCATTTTGGATGTAATATGCAAAGATGAGGTTTATTATGGAGATCTATTACGGAGATCTCCGGGCTGACTCATATCCCAGGCAGGAGTCAGAGGTGTTGACCCTGAGTGGCTGGGAGAAGGGCTTTTTAAAGGAAGAAGTCACAAGCTCCAGGAGATGGGGGATGTCAAAAGGAAATACCAAAAATGTCACAAGGGGAAACTCTCAAAGTCACAGAATTGTTCTTAAGACTCTAGGGTTTAAATGAGGGGAAAGGTCAAGCATTCTCCTGAGAACAGATCCTGATTGATTGTCCTTTAGGGTAAATGTTTGTCAGAGTTGACGAGGCATGTGCATCTGAAACAAATCTGGTTAAGCTTGGCCAGCCAGTTTCCTGGAATACTCTCTGCAGGACACAATGGCTGGAGGGCACAAAGGGGACTGGAACAAACATCCCGGGGGCAGAACAAAACCCATTACTCCTTTACTTAGTCCGGTGATAAGTGGGAGGGTCAGTGTCTCTGAACCAGTTCTCCTGCATTTTTAACAATCTGTCTTCCTGAGTCAGATCCTGTTGCTGAGTTTTAAGCTAATTTAAAACTCTATCTTTCATCTGGAAACCTGAGTTTAGAAGTTGGTTATTACCTTATAGATAAATAGGCACATCACTTAACCTATCAGGCCTTTAGGTTCCTAACCAATAGAATGGGTATATTAACTCCACCTTTTAGAAACACTTAGATAATGAAATTTTGATGCATGAAACACATTTAGTTTAAAAGAAATAATATAAAAGAAATAATGCTATTTCATTATTGTTTATCCATGTATGAATAAGTTCAGCTGATATATTCTAATAATTATATTAGACACTGCTAGGTCTATAAAGGCATGTCTCAAAATGTTCATGAATCTCAAGGGCACCTTCAGAGCCAGTGAAATCTACACAAAGTAGTGGGTTACATTTTACTGTGTGTGTGGTAATACATTTTAAATGCAAGAAGCTACTTGGCAATGGGGATGTTGAATGGACAACTAGAACAGACAGCTTCCTTACAGAATAAATCAGCCTTGAACACCAGCCTCTCAGCACATATAAATCATACTTTGCCTTGGAGAAATTAGAGCTATATTAGTGGTCTCAATGCTTTTCATGGTCACTATCAAATACTCAGATCTATGATGATCGGGTCTGCAGACAACCACTACTTTGTATTTCATGCATTCTTGTCCTCTCCTTCCTTTCCCTAAAGTTTAGACAGCCACAGGAATGTCGCCAACATTTCTCCCAGATCTGGGTCAGAAGTCACCTGAGACTTCTACATTCCTCTTCGTTCCCTCTCTTTTCTCTGTGTGTGCACAGTTGGTGGTTGTATCTGTGCAGTTTTCCCTATCACTTAATAAGAAACAGTGAGTTCCTCAAGGGCAAAGTTTGTGCTTTCTACACCTTTTTAGTGACAATATTTAGTAAACCAAAACCAAGCATTTTATTCACTTATTCCACAAGTTCCATTTTGTGGAATCTCATTGACTTTTTGATTTATACCAGGTGCTGTGCTAGACTTCGTTTTACCACCGAAAGGAGAAAGGCAGCTAAGTGAGAAAGTTTGCATAGAGCAGGTGAATGGCAAAAGGCAAGGAGAGAGGAATCTGAAGTTGAAGGGAAGGAAGGGTTGATACTTCTAGGTTTCTTAGGTTAGGGTTAGGGTAATCAGTTACAAAAGTTGCTGTAATAAAACATCATAACCAAGACAAGTTAGGAAGGAAATGGTATATTTCATATCTACTTCCACATCATAGTCCATTATGAAAGGAAGTCAGAACGGGAACTGAGAGCAGGAACCTAGAGGTAGGAACCGAAGGAAGCACCATAGAGGCTTACTGGCTTGCATCTCATGGATTGCTGAAGCCACTTGCTTATCCAGAATACCTGTGTACCACCAGCAGAGGACAGGGCTCTTCACCAGGAATCATTAGTCAGGAAAATGCTCCAGAGGGTTGCCCACAGAGCAATCATGTGTGAGTATTTTTCTCCACAGAGGTTTTCTCTTCCCAAATTATTCTATCTTCTATCAAATTGTCAAACAGTAGCCAGCACACTAGGGTATCTGAGGGAGGAAAATGCCTGTCTGCAGAGACAAAGTTTGTACAATCTGAGTCAAGGATGAGTCAAAGGTAGTAAAAATGGAGTTTTAAAGCCAGGAGGCCAATGGTACAAAATAGTCTTTTAAAATATTAAAAGTTTTAAGATTGTGGGGAATTTTGAATAATTTTAAGTAATAATCAATAGGAAGGTACATTTAGAGTAGTTTTTATTTTTAAGTGATGTAAAGTTTGTGAATATAAAGAGAATGTGATATTTTCATACATTGACATTTTACCATATTCAAAGCATTTAAACATATTCATCTTTCTACCTGTTTTTATTTATCCTTCCAAAATATTCTATTAGCCCCACTTTTTGTTAAGTAACTGAGAAGATAATATTTATGATTTGAAACTGCATCTAAATGCAATAGAAATTGCATCTGAGAAAAAAGTGTTTGCTGGGCAACACTTTGGTTTGGTGAGCAATTAAACACGTGGGTGAGGTGTGATGACTTTGATGGTGGCTGAACTCAGGAGGGGCTGGGTATTTTGTGTGTAAAAATATCAGACCGTTATGTTTCATTAACTCATTGGAGGAGGTTACCCATGATAGGAGCAGTCAAAAGGGTGAAAGTTAGCCTAACGTTTTCAACAGGTGTTTAGTGGCCTAAAAAGTAATTGTTCCAGCAGGTGAGATTTTAGCGTTTCTATAGGAACAGTTCTTTCCTTTGCTGTCTTTCCTTTGCATTGAGAGTGAAGTCTGGGCCCTTAGGCCTGAAGGTGTGGGACGATTCTGTATTTGACTTTTGATTGTAGCAATGTCAGTGGTGTGCAAATCTGTAAAAGTGTTCTAACCCTTTTCTCCTCTGTCTCTGACTGAATTTCTTCCTCTTTGCTGTGTCTCAACTTTTTTTCTTTCAAATATCAAAATTCTCTAAAAATTCTGACTGGTTTAAAATTCTTGTCAAAATACACCTTTCAGGCAGTTCCCTGTTCTCTGCTCCTTTTGCACTATGCAAACATTTATTTCCATACTGACCATAATCTTTATATCTGCGTCTGTTGGCATAGTGTATATTTAAGTTAGCAGAGGTACTGAAAGATCCCACGCAGAGAGACCCTTACTCAAGTCTTGGGAAATCGCGGACCCCAGACACGGAGAGACCATTTTGGATGTAATAAGCAAAGGCGAGGTTTATTACAGAGACCTATTACAGAGATCTCCGGGCCGACACGTATCCCGCGCAGGAGACAGAGGTGTCGGCCCCGAGAAGCTGGGAAAAAGAGTATTTAAAGGCAGAGGCTGTGAGCACCAGGGGATGGGGGATGTCAAAGGGGAATGTACCACAAGTTACAAGATTGTTTTATGGCTCCAGGAGATAAGGGGACTCCAGAAGGTTTTATGGCCCCCTGGTTCCTGGAACAGAGCTACTAAATCAGGAGAAGGGTAGGGTCTTCAGGTCCTCATTATTTTGAAAAGTTTGTCAAAATTGATGAAGCATCTGTATTTGAAACACCTCTGGTTAGGCTTGGGCTGTCCGGTTTCTTGGAGTGCTCTCTGTAGGACACAATGGCTGAAAAGCACAAGTAGGGGCTTATCAGGGTCTGGAGGACATCTGGTTAAAGTATGACTCTGAGTAAGCTGGGGGGATGTCTTTGGATGGTTTATGGGTCAGTCCTCGATAGCCTGAGCTGGTTTTTGCATTCCTTTTCTTTATCTTTATGGCCTGCTATTCCTGGCGGCAGGGCTTAGCCCTGAGTTTGTGGCTTTTGGGGCTAACTCTTTTAATTTTATATTTCTAAACCTAGAATTCGTATAATTCTCCTTTCAGTACTTTAATATTTTAACCTCAGATCTGTATTAAACTACTGACCTGTATTAAATAAATGATAGTATAAAACACTAATCCACAAAGTCTTAGATATTCTCTTTTCTCTTACAGAGACAAACCATCAAAATAACATGCAAATAACTACCTACCTCCCCTGCACCATCAACCCCCACCTCCAACACACACACACAATGGCTTGTGTAGTTCAAAGGAATTTTCTAGGTTGAGTGTCCCCTCCA
The DNA here is from genome assembly GCF_021556685.1 of Rattus norvegicus. NCBI lineage: Eukaryota > Metazoa > Chordata > Mammalia > Rodentia > Muridae > Rattus > Rattus norvegicus. Next base: position 162,000,181 of record NC_141534.1, on the reverse strand, counting down.
AGAAACACAAAAGAGCAAGAAATACAAGGAAAATGCACCAAGAGTCTCCGACTCCATGGTCAAATTGCTGAAATGATTCCAGTTTATCTTTAGAATGATCCTGTGAGGCGGGTTTCAAAAGCCATGTACAGTACTCAATCTCTAACTTTGGAGACCCTGGGGATCAATGCATAGTAGTAGTCACAAGAAACTAAAGACATTGCTCATTGTTTTCCCCAGTACAGACCCAGATGACTTCTGCCTTGTTTTATATTCTACATTATAGGGAATGACATCATTTATATTAGGTGAAAGGGAAACATTGTCAGAGATAAATTAGATTGCTGTCCTGTCACAATAAAGGCCTCATCTTTCATTGTGAAGACTTCAAATCCTTCCAAAAGCATCAGGGAAATACAAACAGCATTCACACAACAAAAGGACAGCAAGATGCTTTCCTGGGATTCTATCTCTAAAAAAGACAAATGAGTCTTTGGAGACAATTTTCAATGACCCTCCAGTAACAGGACAATGAATGGCTAAGCCCTTCTGAGGTCACATTTATTCTTTTTTTTTTGTATTTTTGTTTGTGTTGTTGACATGCCAAAAATGTAGTGTAATAGAAAATAGCTAGTTGTTAAAAACAACTGATTTTATTTGTCAATTCTGGAAAATAACTTCCTCTCTCAAGCATCTATTTTCTTTACCTGCATTAGAGATGTTACCAGTTAAGCAGTACAACCCAGAAACTTAAATGAGTTTAGAACTATAAAAATCTAACTTCATGTAGGACACCTAATAAATTATCTTCATTTAATGTTGGATTATTTGCAGTTCTGACAAAGAACTGAAAAATGTGCAGTGTTGATTTTCATAGCACTTTGACTGATATTGGCTGCTAGACCTGGGCATTAACCTCTCCCAAAACTCCTTACCATCATGGAGAAAAAGTATCATCAGGAAAGGGCACTTCAGGAGCAAATGACTACTTTTGCCACAGAGAAGCTAGCCCATTCTGCTTAAGTTCCAACAAAAAAAAAGTGTTTCCTTCTTCTTTTCTCATTTCCCCTAAAGCAGACTTTTACAGAGAATTAATAGCTAGGGAATATGATCAACAAAATCAATTTAGATATAAGTGCTTTATAGTGACATATTAATTATGTGGAAAGCATAAAGGTATCAAGGACGTGCTAAGACATTCATACCCTGTGTCTCAAAGATACATGAGAATTCCACATGGAATCATTAAAGAGCATAGTAATTTATTCTCTAAAAATGAAAGACAAACCTGAGTGAAAGGACCAGAGCATTTGAGCTTCATAACCAGAAGAGTCTAATCTGTCACCTTGACATCATGTATTGCCATGCTTTGTTTTTTTTTTTTTTTTGAAGGTTGTCTGGAAGCTGACTGTCAAATATCTACTTAAATTTGTTATTTCAGTCTAACATTGGCCTTTGAGTTCTAGACTCATCCTTTTCCTCTTTAAAATTTTAACCACCCAGACCCCCCAGAGTACCCAGGGACTAAACCACCAACCAAAGAGTATACATGGAGGGATCCATAGCTGCAGCTACATATGTAGCAGAGGATTGCCTTATCTGGCATCAATGGGGGGGTGTCTCTTGGTCCTGTGGAGGCTTGATGTCCCAGCATAGGGGAATGCTAGGGTGGTAAGGCAGGAGTAGGTGGGTGGGGGAACACCCTAATAGAAGCAGGGAGGAGGAGTTGGGATGAGGGGGTTGTGGAAGAGAAACCCAGAAGGAGAATAACATTTGAAATATAAATAAATAAAATAACCAATAAAAAATATTTAACTCATCTACAAGATAAAATAGTCGACATCTTTCCCCAAGATCTGTGTCCCCATATCATTTACAGTTTTTGCTAAGCTACACCCAGTGTCTCTGTCATCTCATTTCCTTCAACAACATATTTATGCCCTGAAATCATATGAGCCAAAGAGGATGTCTTCCTGAATATTCTCAAATGTATCCTCTTTCCTACACATCAACCCCCACTGCTGCAACACCACCACACCAGTCTTCTTCCTAACTAGCTCTCTCCTCTGAAAAATACACTCCAATTTATTTCCAAATCAACCCAGTTGCTTCCTATACTCTGTTCATGTTTGAGCTAACGGTATTTATAAAATTTTAGTGTATTGCAGTCTATATGAATCATTAGTGGATAAGCTCAATGTTTAAACCCATCCCACGTGCCAGAGGGAAGCATTTCAGACACTTCTCCACTAATCTGTAAATCCAGGTCTTCCATGTTTAAATGACAGTTCCACCTGTTGTCATTCCTCTCACTCTATCAGGTGCTGTACCAACTTTCTTTTTTCCAGAATTCCCATTTACTCTTTCTCCCCCTGCCAATAGATAGTGCATTTGGCAAACTGGCACATATGTCCTTTACTACTAACATTTCAAAGACTTGAGAAGCTTTCTGTGCCACCAATACTTCCCAAGAGGCTTAAGCATTCTTTTGTGTACTTCCTAGAAATGTATTTCTTACAACATAAAATCCACAGTTCTAGTTTTACAGACTTCACTGTGTACTCTCAATGTGTGAAAAGCATGTGTGTACATATTAGTTCTACAACCCGATTTCACTAAGGAAATTAAAATAATCTGAAAGTTGCTACCTGTTTCGATACTGCACCTAAGGTCATCATTGAGTCCTTCTGCTGACCTTTTCTCAGCTGCACATAAAGGCACACACTCAGGGTCTTTGGCTTATGCTTCCTCTTCCTTCCCCTTTGTCATTTATATGAACTGTCTGTTGGATCATCTTTAACAGCACACAATACTTATTTTTTTTTGACTAAACACTGTTCCTGTCATTTTCTCACCTTCTAAAAGACTCCACTTCAGAGGAGCAGTCTCCACCTATAATATCCAATATCTCCCCATTTTCCATTAAATGGCTCCTACTTGGGAGAAATCGTTCTTCAGGTGCCATCTACTCACTGACCTGGAACTCACCCAGCACTCTAGGTTAATTTATTGGTGTGTGCCAAGGATCCACTTGTCCTGGACTTACCCAAGCTGTGATTAGAAGTATATACCACTGTAGCTATCTTTTTCTACATGTGTCTTGGTGATTGAAATCATTTCTTGTGCCTTCAAGGCAAGAACTTTACTGACTGAACTATCTCTTTAGCCTGTAAGCAAAACCCTTTGAAAACTGAATAGCATCTATCCAAATCTTAAAAGCTGCAGTGTCTCCTTGCTTTAAAATTAATGATGATAAATTTCCTGAACAAAACACCAATGGCTTACGCTCTAAGATCAAGAATCGACAAATGGGATCTCATAAAACTGCAAAGCTTCTGTAAGGCAAAGGACACTGTGGTTAGGACAAAACGGCAACCAACAGATTGGGAAAAGATCTTTACCAATCCTACAACAGATAGAGGCCTTATATCCAAAATATACAAAGAACTCAAGAAGTTAGACCGCAGGGAAACAAATAACCCTATTAAAAAATGGGGTTCAGAGCTAAACAAAGAATTCACAGCTGAGGAATGCCGAATGGCTGAGAAACACCTAAAGAAATGTTCAACATCTTTAGTCATAAGGGAAATGCAAATCAAAACAACCCTGAGATTTCACCTCACACCAGTGAGAATGGCTAAGATCAAAAACTCAGGTGACAGCAGATGCTGGCGAGGATGTGGAGAAAGAGGAACACTCCTCCATTGTTGGTGGGATTGCAGACTGGTAAAACCATTCTGGAAATCAGTCTGGAGGTTCCTCAGAAAATTGGACATTGAACTGCCTGAGGATCCAGCTATACCTGTCTTGGGCATATACCCAAAAGATGCCTCAACATATAAAAGAGACACGTGCTCCACTGTGTTCATCGCAGCCTTATTTATAATAGCCAGAAAATGGAAAGAACCCAGATGCCCTTCAACAGAGGAATGGATACAGAAAATGTGGTACATCTACACAATGGAATATTACTCAGCTATCAAAAACAACGAGTTTATGAAATTCGTAGGCAAATGGTTGGAACTGGAAAATATCATCCTGAGTGAGCTAACCCAATCACAGAAAGACATACATGGTATGCACTCATTGATAAGTGGCTATTAGCCCAAATGCTTGAATTACCCTAGATCCCTAGAACAAACGAAACTCAAGACGGATGATCAAAATGTGAATGCGTCACTCCTTCTTTAAATGAGGAAAAAGAATACCCTTGGCTGGGGAGGGAGAGGCAAAGATTAAAACAGAGACTGAAGGAACACCCATTCAGAGCCTGCCCCACAGGTGGCCCATACATATACATCCACCCAATTGGACAAGATGGATGAAGCAAAGAAGTGCAGACCGACAGGAGCCGGATGTAGATCGCTCCTGAGAGACACAGCCAGAATACAGCAAATACAGAGGCGAATGCCAGCAGCAAACCACTGAACTGAGAATTGGTCCCCCGTTGAAGGAATCAGAGAAAGAACTGGAAGAGCTTGAAGGGGCTCGAGACCCCAAAAGTACAACAATGTCAAGCAACCAGAGCTTCCAGGGACTAAGCCACTACCTAAATACTATACATGGACTGACCCTGGACTCTGACCCCATAGGTAGCAATGAATATCCTAGTAAGAGCACCAGTGGAAGGGGAAGCCCTGGGTCCTGCTAAGACTGAACCCCCAGTGAACTAGACTATGGGGGTAGGGCGGCAATGGGGGGAGGGTTGGGAGGGGGACACCCATAAGGAAGGGGAGGGGGGAGGGGGATGTTTGCCCGGATACCGGGAAAGGGAATAGCACTCGAAATGTATATAAGAAATACTCAAGTTAATAAAAAAAAAAGAGGAAAAAAAATTAATGATGATGATGATGATAATGATAATGATAATAATAATAATAATAATAATAATAATAATGATAATATAAAGCTGAGACAAGAGGACCCAGAAATGCCAATAGCCCTCAAAATTACGTTTTTGAGCCAGTGTGAAATAAGACTGTTAATAGAGAATGCTGATTCATGTTTTTCTAGTCGAATATTTACAACACTTATGCATATAAACGTACTCATTTCTATACAAGTTCTTAACACAAAATCTTCATTATCTCAGCTAGTAGGTAATACCTATTCCAGTTCTGGAGCAAAGGTTTTGGAACCATTATTAAGGTCTCTTGTCTTGTACAAACGCAAATTGCAGTCAACCTTCGACCTGTGTTCACTTCTCACTTCTTTATCTGTGCCATCACCTGAACACCTGTGCTGTGTTGAATTGTACTCCTCGCTGAACCCAATGCTTTCACTCCAGGCCTGCTACAATCTATTTGCTAAACATCCAGTACAATGATAACTTAAAAACCCAAAGGTAGATAGATCACTCCTATACATGGGTACTCTAATATATCAAAGGTATGTTTTTTTTCTTTTAAGTAGGATTTAGAAATGTTTTGTAAACTACTGAAAATGAAAGCGAAGCATAACCATCATGCCATGGTCTTGACCATCGTCCTGTATGTCTAAAAATAGAAGGGACTAGAAATACAGGGTGATCATTTGATACTTAAAAAAAAGCCAATATCTTTGCAAAAAACCATGAATAATTTCAGGAATGTGTCTCTTATTTGGAAACAAAATAAAACCAAGAGAAAATCTTTCTCACTTTCTAATCAAGATTTTCTCTGACCTTGGCAACATATATTTATATTCTATCAGCCCTAGGCATGAACAACCCTTTGTTCCTCTTTCCAGGTCAGATGAACTCTTGTCTTAGAGCCTATGTATGGGTTGTTCCATATTCCATGTGCTTTGAATATTTTGGATACTTTCCCTCCATTTTAGCTTCATGATTTCTGTTTTCCCTGCTCCTAATATTTGTTCAAATGTCATCTTAGTAATGCTCCTTTTGACTGGCCATTTTATAAATTCACTCAGTTCCAACCTTCTTTATCTCCTTTAGTTATACACACACACTCATGTGCAGACACATTATATATATAATGTGTGTATGTATATTTCCTCCCTATGGTACTTACTACTTCCTATCATACTATATAATTAATGTTATCCTGTCATTTTCTTATACTAGAATGTAATATCTCTAAGGGAAGTTGTTTTCACTTGCTTCAGTGCCTTATTCCTAGTTATACTTTGGAGAATCCCTGAACCCTAATAAATGCTCAATAAACATTTGCAGAATTATCATGAATTTCACAACAAAAGTTTTTAACTCCAGGTTATTGAATAACATCAAAGTAATTTAAAGATTCAAGACATACCATGAGACGTTCATATATATTAAATAGATTTATTCAACATTTAAAGTTTAGCCTTTACTTAGCTCTGGGCGATTCATGCTCACTAAGCTGCCAATTTAGGAAGCTGAGGCTATTTTTCAAACCTAGTATCAGAAACAAATGAAAGTAATTATTTTCCCTTACAGAATAATTTTGAAAATTGAACCATAAAGAAAACCAAAATATGAAATTCTATGACTCAGGAAGTGAATGGTTAAATTCTATGTTACATTTAGCCCAACTATGTGTGTGCATATTTACACAAATGCCTAAATGAAGTATATGGTATGTATCCTTTTTGCTATTTAAACTTCTTACATTCATTTAAGTCAACACATTTCATGTAGGTTACATTATCACAGCAATTAGGAAAGTGTCATAAGCATAATGAATGTGAAGCCTGCCTTGACCAATGTGGCAACATTGATATGTTCACATTGCATTTTTTACCTACTTTGGAATGCACCCTGTTGGTACACCATTTTATCCAATGTGTGGCCATAAATTTTCCCCCTTTAATAACTCAGAACTATGCACAATTTCTGTCTAATTTGCAAATGTAGAACATTCAAGAAACTAGTGCCACACCATTTGTTTTGGTGCAGTTAAGAGAGGCTCTTGGCTATTTGTTAGAATTGAAGTTTATTACCTAGCAAGCAAGCAGCCCTGGTCACTTGCCACTCTACTGTCTTTATTCAGAGCAACCCTACAAACCAAAGAAAGTAATTGATTGGGGCAATTATCTAGCCAGCCTTCACACCTGCTCCCTCATAACAGCCAACCAACCACCTAAACAATAAACAAATAGAAGCGGAGCCATTATTCTCTTGAAAATAAAAACCACTGTTTCATAAGCATTGTCATAATGGTCCTGAAACCAATTTTACTTGAATGAGATGGATAATTTCACACAGAGGAAAGCAGAAAGAATTGCTTTTGCGTCAAGTATCTGGTTACTTAAAACGAAGCATGTACTTTTGGTGCTTGTGTAGGCTTTCCTTTTTCTGGTGTGAAGTGAGGCAAAATTGACTTAAATTTCCAATTAACTTCCATTAGCCTCATGTTCAAGAAGAAAACAATTCATCTGGTTTCCCAAGTAAAGGTATTAAACTACCCCACTTTTTTTTCTCTTCATAGTCTACCGTTAGACACAGCCCGATGTCTATAGTTTCTATTTGATTAATAATTTATTAATTTAAAAGGCACTTTCATATGTATTGATCATAAGTAGATGAGCAATTTTTACATTTTTTCTTGGCCCTTTTCTATATTCTTCTCTAATAGGTAAAGGTTTGATAATTTTTTTCAAATATTCAAATAATATTAATAGGTATGCTTGAGCACATGGAGTTTTCTGTGATTTTATAATGCTAATACAGTAGTTGTACTTAAGCCAGAGATTGTTTTTGGGACAGGGACCAGTGCACAGATTTCTACAGTCCTATCTTAATGGGAGGGTGGTTCATTTCAGTGTTGACTTTAATGAAGCCCCTAGAAAAACCTAACTTCCTTTCTTTTGTTTTCAGTCTGAATAGTTACTTAACCACATTGTTTTTCCAAAGATTTTAGTTGGAGGAGGGACATAAGGAACAATAGTTTCCAAACAAAACAATTGGAAATGAATTCCACCTATGTATTTCCCTTTGTATCATTCATTCATTACAGTTATCAGGGACATGTCATATATATTATATGCCCACCATTGTTTGCAGAGTTAGAGGTACAAAAGCAAGGAAGGTACTTTCCAACTTCCTGAAAATTGTAGTTTGATGCTTGAGATAATGAATGCAAGGTCATATGTGAAGTTAAATAAATGAAAGACTTTCCAAAATTACCAAGAGTTGCATGGGGGTGGGAGGGTGGGGGTATAATGCAGCATGATCATGAGTAATGGCCAAGGTCACCAGCTAAGAAAGAAATAGCTAATAAGTCCATGGCATATTCTCAATTTTATTCACATCCTAGACCTGCCTAAATGAGATTGGTGGTTTGGGCAATATATTTGTATCAAACTTTACTTCACTGTGACAAATGCCCAAGAAGAAGAACACCTGTGAATAGCAACTAATAGAAGAAAAGATTAAATTTGGCTCATGGTTTCAGATGTCTCAATTCATCATCATGAAAAGAAATGACAGGGAACAGGAGTTCATAGGATATTGGCAGGAAACAGAGAATGCCTTCTAACGAGCTCCCTTCTTTCTCCTTTAACTGGGTGTCACCACTGTGTATGATGTTGCCACTCACATCTACACAACTCGGTGGTGTGGATTCTGGCAGACATATCCAAAGATGTGCCTTGATAATCCCGAGTTCTTTCTCTGCAACCCAAATATGTAAGCATTCATGACTAACTCTCACATTACTCAAATATGTTATGATATAGTTTTCTTACTGGCTTAATGATAAATAGTAGTGATAGCTTTTGTCCTTAGGATTCTGGGGGTAAGTAAATGAGCCACGAAAATCAAAGTATTATGATACCTGATATATCTAATAATATATAAGAATATTATCGATATCTACATCAAATGTTACTACTCAGAATTAAGCCCACTTTTTAGAGGTATACACATCAACTTCTTTTTCTTAAAATTTTATTTAATCTTTTTTTTACACTCTAGATATTATCCCACTCCTGGTCCACCCTCTGACAGTTTCACATCCCATACCTCCCCTCCTCCCCCGTCTCCGTGAAAATGTCCCCACCACACCACCCCCACACTACCATAACTTTCCACTCCCTGGGACCTCCAGTCTCTTGAGTGTTAGATGCACCTTCTCTCACTGAACCCAGACCTGGCAGTCCCCTGCCATATATGTGTTCGGGCCTCATATCAGCTGATGTATGCTACCTGGTTGGTGGTCCAGTTTCTGAGAGATCTCAGGGGGTGCAGGTTAATTGAGGCTGCTGGCCCTCCTACAGGGTCGCCCTCCTCCTCAGATTCTTTCAGCTTTTCCCTAATTGAACCACAGGGTTCACCAGCTTCGTCCATTGGTTGGGTGTACATATCTGCGTCTGACCCTTTCAGCTGCTTGTTGGGTCTTTCAGAGGTCAGTCATGATAGGTCCCCTTTTCTGAACACCCCATAGCCTCGGTAACACTGCCAGGCCTTGGAACCTCCCCTTGAGCTGGATCTCACTTTGTGCCTGTCACTGGACCTCCTTTTCCTCAAGCTCTTCTCCATTTTTGTCCCTGCAGTTATTTTAGTCAGAAACAATTCTGGGTCAGAGTTTTGACTGTGGGATGGCAATCCCATTCCTCTACTTGATGCCCTGTCTTTCTACTGGAGGTGGACTCTACAAGTTCCCTCTTGCCACTTTGGGGCATTTCATCTAAGGTCCCTCCCTCTGAGTCCTGAGAGTGTCTCACCTCCAGGTCTCTGGTACACTCTAGAGGGTTTGCCCACCTCCCACCTCCTGTTTCCATTCATTTTGCTGGCCCTCAGAGCTTCACATCTGTTTCCCTCCCAATACCATATCATTTTCCCTTCCCCCACCCCTCCTCTGCCACCCAGGTCCCTCCCTCTCTTTTTCCTCAGCTTTCTTCTCTCCCCAAAGTGTGATTGAAGCATCCTCTCTTGGGCCCTTTGACTTATTAGCCTTTTTTGAGTTCTGTGGACTATATCCTGGGAATTCTGTAATTTTATGGATAATATGTACTTATTAGTGAGTACATCCCATGCATGTCTTTTTGGGTCTCAGTTACCTCACTCAGGATAATATTTCCTAGTTCCATCTATTTGCCTGCAAAACTCAGGTTGTCCTCATTCTTAATAGCTGAGTAGTATTCCACTGTATAAATAAACCACATTTTCTGTATCCATTCTTCTGTCCTGGGACGTCTGAATTGTTTCCAGCTTCTGGCTATCGCAAATAAGGCCACTGTGAACATAGTGGAACATGTGCCCCTGTGGCATGGTGGAGCATCTTTTGGGTATATTCCCAAGAGTTGTATTAAGGTCTTCAGGTAGATCTATTTCCAATTTTCTGAGCAGTCTTCAGATTGATTTCCAGACCCAAAATGATATGTGTGGTATGTACTCACAGATAAGTGGATTTTAGCCATGAAGTATAGAATATCCATGATACAATCCACTGACCAAAAGAAGCTAAACAAGAAGCAAGGCCCAAGCAAGGGTATTTGAAAAATTATCTAAAGGGGGAGGGGAATAAAATAGTTGTAGGAAGCAGATGGAGGGAGTTGGGTTGGAGACAGGATGGAGAAGTGTGTGGGAATGGGCTGGAGCAGAGAGGTCCAGATGGCCATGAAAATGAACAGAAATCTGCAGCAGATGGGGGTGAGGTGGTGGGAGGCATCTCTAGAATGTCTCAGAGACATAGGATGAGGGAGGTTCCCAGTAGGTGACCTAATCTGTGACATATAGCAGTGAGAATATGGAACCTGAAGAGGCGACCTCCTGTAGTCTGGCAGGACCCCTAGTGGAGGGATAAGGACACTGACCCACTCACAAAACTTTCCACCCAAAATTTGTCTCATCTACAAGAAATGCAGGGACCAAGATGGAGCAGAGACCAAAGGAATAGCCGACTAATAATCAGCCCAACTTGAGATCCAATTCATGGGCAATCGCCATTCTTTGACACTATTAAAACTACTCTATTATTCTTGAAGACAGGAGCCTAGCATAACTGTCCTCTGAGAGGTTCCACCCAGCTGCTGACTGAAATAGATGCAGAGACCCACAGCTAAATATTGGATGGAGCCCAGGGACTCTTATGGAAGAGCTGGGGGAGGATCGAGGGCCTCAAAGAAGATAGAAACTTTACAGGAAGACCAACAGAATCAACTAACCTAGAACCTTGGAGGCTCTCAGAGACTTAGCCAACAACTAAATAAAGATCATGCATGGGCTGGCCTGACCCCCACCCAGGACATATGTTGCAGATGTGGAGTGCAGTCTTCATGTGGCCCCTCAACAACTGGAGCAGGAACTGTCCCTACATTGTTGCTTGTCTGTGGAATCTGTTCCCCAACTGAGCTGCCTTTTCTGTCTTAGTGGGAGAGAATGACCTAACACTGCCAGAGTGAGGGGATATCCAGTGGGACCTCAAATCTCTCAAAGAGGATAAGGGATGGAGGAGGGACTCTGTGAAGAGGGGACTAGAAGGGGGCAGTAATTGGGATGTTCAAATAAATAAATACATAAATTAATGGAAAAATCTAGAGGATATTATGGTGAATAAATTAAAATAAGCCTTTCCATTAAAAAAAAAAGCAACGGGCCACATTTCCTTGTGTAGTGCAAAAGCATTTTTCCTTCAAAAACAAAAACAAACAAATGACCATGGAAATCATGGGGAATTAAAAGGTTGTTACCAATGATGGAGGTGAAACAAATGTTGTAGGTCAGAGGCTACAAAAATAAAAATGATTTGTACAACAAATAGTTGTAGATATCTAATGTTGAATGTAGAGACTGTATGCAATGAAACAATAGTGAGGTTAGATCATATTTAAACTTCTATTACACAGAAAAATGTAATGGATTTAGATATGCTTGCTGATGAATGGCTATTTTGCCTTATGTAGGGTCTTAAATATTGTCAACTTGACACAAGCCTAGATATTCCTTCAGAAGAAGCAATCTCAATTACATCAGATTGGCCTGTGGGCATGTACGTTGGGGCAGTTCATTGGGTGCTAAGTGATATAGGGTGGCCCACTATATTGTAAGTGGTTCCATCTGTAGGCAGGTGGGTGGACCTACTTAACCGAACATGGTTCTTGGGGAAATCCAATGAGCAAGTCTACTCCGTGGTCTCTGCTTCAATTTCTGCCTCCAGGTTCCTGCCTTGAATGCTTGTCTTGACTTCCCTCAATGATGGACTATAAATTGTATGATGAAATAAATCTTTTCTTTCTTAAGTGGTTTTTGTTTGTTTAGTGATATTTGTCACCTAAAATGGGATGCCAACTACAATATAGAGTCCACCTATTTAAAACTACCTTTATGTATCTCATAAAAACTATACCATTTAAAGTCACATGTAAAAATTACTATTTAAAATACCTACAAATGTTCATGGCTCTTCTTTCTTAATATCCACCATGTACAAGTAGTGCTAGAGATAGAGGCTCAACTGCAGGCATGACAAGCAAGCACACTATTAGTGAACTGCACTCCATCCTCAGAGGGGAATGTGTTAACCATGATAGAGCAAAGGGATAATTATATTTCCCATTGATATACCATAAACTAAATTTGTACATACTATTGATACATACTACAACTTGCATTAATCTTCAGGGTATTTTTGCATAGTAGAAATAGCTAATACAAAAGATACCACAATGCTTTCCTCTACATTGCAAGGAGAAACCACAGACTTAGAGAAACAGAGGGAAAATGGTGGCTGACTGTCCTTGGTGTGTGGGAGACTATAGTGTCAGCATGAAGGGTCTCTGATGGTAGGACTTATTCTCAACTGCAGTCCGGAGAAAATGCTACCATTGGAATAGACTCTAGTTTTACAGGAAGATTCCCTTGTAGGAAATATGTAAGTGTTAGAGATTATATTGGTATATAATTAATTACAACTGTATATGAACCTACAATTATCCCCACATTAAAATTGTAAATTAAAAGTAGCTTGGGGGGTGTGGTTTATCAATTATAAAGACTGCCTAATTATCATCACAAAGAACTAAAGCCACTTCAGAAACTTTGTGTTCCTTATGAATTAAAAACTTTCAGAGGGAATAATGAAAATGGAAGTTTCATGAAGGGTTACAGTGGGGTGTGAATATAAGCACATTGCTTTCTCTCTATCCTGAGTCTACATGTAAAACACAGTGTATGTTGTGCATTGTAGACAGATGAACAGAAAGAGGGTTAATATTTTGTTTAAGTTTGCATGGGAATTGAGTGGCAGAGTTGAATTAAAAGGGATAGTGGCATGATTATTCATAATACTTCTCGTCTCTTCTCTTAGTTTTGAATACAGCACACTAGACTGGCAAGGCTTTTATCATGAAAACAGGTGTTGACTAATAGGGGGAGGTTATGGACAGGAAACTGGGAAAGGGAATATCTTTTGAAATGTAAATAAAAATATCCAATTTAAAAAAAACAGTCAGAAACAAAGGTTTGAGAAAATAAACCACATTACTGGATAGAAAAAAATAACAGTGCACTCTTATCTTTGTTAGGTTCCAAATAAAAGACAATATCTAACGACCATTAATTAGCCATACCTGAGTTACAGACCTATAAGAAAGTAAAAATAAATGAATAATTCTATTTTTTCTTCCGTGGTCTCTTCTTCTTTATAATAATTCCAGTTGTACACATAGTTTATCACTAATTAAAATGTGTTGGCTAATGCCCATCTCAAATCCTGAGATGCATTGAATCTGGAAAGCAAAAATACAGCCATATTTATATTCCAAGCTACATTAGGACCTCATCAACATTGAATATACTCTTCATGTGGTTTCAATTAAAATATATGAAAGTGTCATTTTGCTGTTGTCATTGATACCTCAATAAAACTATTAAGAAAGAGGGCAGATTTATTTCTGCTCAGATTTGGAAGATATTGTCCACAGTCTCTTCACTGTTTTGGCCTGGTCTTTCGGTGACAGTGAGCAATATAGGCAAAGGCAAGGTTGAGCAGAGTCTCTCTCCTCATGGTGGCCAAAGAGTAGAAGGAAACCACTGTGAGAATGGCCTGACCAAAGTAAATGTCTAAGAGAGCACGCCCCTCTTTCTACAATTAGGCGATCTCTAAGTGTCTATTCACAATTTTAATCCAACAATGGATTAAATCCATTATTTGTTCAGAGCATTAATGGTCTAATGTTTTTTTTTTCTGAAATCACCCTTACAGACACATTCAGAAGTGTCCTTGAGGAATCTCATAAGTGTCTCTCAATCTAATCAAATGGACAAGATTAGCTATCATAGCAATTGAGTGTGTGAATTTCTGATTTATGAAGCATGTGATGTGCTGCAAATGTTATGCAAAGAGCTCAGGTAAAAATGAGTGAGTGTAATTTATACTCATGAGGATACCACACTCATGTAGACAGATATGTATGCTATTAATTTAAATAAAACTTGGTGTGTACAAAACTATACTTTTCAATAAAAGGTGTGAATGATTCAGCAAATGTGGGACGTCTGTGATATTGGTAGCATAAAAATGGCTTTATATGAAAAAATATGTTTAAATGGAGGTTTTTAAAAACACATAAATGAGTTATAGACAGACAATGAAATAAGACAAAGAAACATACATTTGCAGATGTAGAAAATTTAGATAGTACTTATGAACTAGCTACTCTTTTTAATGTTTGCATGTGTTTCCTATCAACTTTGTTGAAAATAAGTGGGGAAAAGCATAAACCAAATGAGCCAGTATGGGCTGATTGATCTATATACCATATATCTTTTGAGTATATGATAAAGACTCAACCACAGCTTAGACATCCTTTATGCTGCACTGGAACCCAACTTCAGCCAAAGGTCACCCTGATTTCTTCAGTCTTACAACACTGATCTATAGGGATAATACTATTGTTATAGGATTAATGCCAACAAAAGAAGAGCAACACTGAAGGAAAGAAACACTAGCTATCTCCTACTCATTCACAGTGCCTAAAATAGCCATGCCACTTCCAATATACCTCTTAGGATTTCATCTTTGAAGAGAGTATTAATTATATGTATTTTTACAAGACACTTGGACTTTATTTCATGCCATTAGATGAAAAAGAAGCACAGCACATTAAAGACAACCAGAAAAAATCCTTTTATTTTTCCTCTCAGAAAGAAATTTCCTCTCAGAAAGAGTATTTCCTAATTTGTTAATTTAGCATGGGGCATGTTTTGTTTAGTGGGTTTTTTGTTTGTTTGTTTTTTGTTTGTTTTTCAAGATAGGGTTACTCTGTGTAGTCATGGCTGTCTTGGAACTTACTCTGTATATGAGACCATCCACTAACTCACAGAGATCTGCCTATGTCTGCTTCGTAAGTGATGGGATTAAAGCAATGTGCCACCACTGCACATCTTTCATGTGACATTCTTATCAACACTCTAATAATTATTAAAATATACTGGTTATCAATTTCTTTAAATTGTAAATGAAAAGTTTTATTTAAATATGCATACATGTGTTTTTGTATATATCCACTAGTTCAGATTTAAGTACCTAATAAAGGACAAACCCACTCAAGAGTCAAAATATTTATAAAATATCATAGGATATAGAACTCAAGACTCATTTTACGTTACAAACTAGTAAGGTAATTGACCCGACAATACTGATCTATCTGTATTTTTTTTAAATCCAAGAAAGTATGAGGAAAATACATTAAATATTTGTAATTTAGTATGATGGTAGGATGGAAACGAGACATTGATGTTTTACTCTTTTCCATCTTGACAGATTTTTTTCACCAGAACCAGACAGCTTCTCTTGCTTTGTCTTTCTGTTTCTCTGTTTCTCTCACTTTCACACACACACACACACACACACACACACACACACACACACACACACACACAAAACACACACAAACACACACACGCACAACTTTACCATCCTTTCTAGTTCACTAGAAAGATGCTTCTTCATTGGAAAAGCATTGTAGATCCTTAAGAGAAATTATATAAGTACAGGACAGTGTCTCAATACAGAATAGTACCATCATCACTTTTCTTGTGATTTTGGTTGTTATGTCACTAGCCACAAAGAAGCCTATAAGAACATGTGGCACTGGCCTGTTTGTAACCCACTTATCTTCTTAAGAATGATTATTTCAGGGTCCTTAATTTTCCTGACAAATTGTATAGTTTTATTTTTATCAAAGCCGAAAAATATTCCAAAGTATGCATGAGTCATCTGTTAAAGGGAATCTAGGGTGTTTACATGTTCTGGCAATTTAAAACACAGTGACAATTGACATAGATGGTCAAGTACTTCTGTATTAGGATATACATTCTTTATAGAATATACATAGGAGTGCTTCAGCTGATTGGTAGGATAGATTTCTATCTAGCTTCTTGATGAAGCTCCACACTAACTTTCATAGTGCCTTCACCAGTTTAAACTACCACCAATAGTACTTAGATGTTTCCTTTTTCCCACATCCTTCCATCTATCATCTATCTATCTATCTATCTATCTATCTATCTATCTATCTATCTATCTATCTATCTATCAATCTATCTATCTATCTATCTTTCTACCTACCTATCATCTATCACCTATGTGTCTAATAATATATAAATGTTTAAATGGAATTACTCTATAGTGAATTCAACTCTCCAAAACACCATAAGCTGTCAAATATAGTAATAAGATTATATTGCAGAAAATACTACATACCTGAGTTATAAGACAAGGAGAAATCAGGATAGTCTTGACCTGAAGCTGCATCCTTACTGGCTGGCTTTCACATTGCCAGAAGGCTATATTCTGATACCTGAAAATATGTCTGTTCAGCTACTGGTATGACAAGATATGCCTGCTCTTATAATGGTTTTCCACATGTTATGGAAGTAACTAAACACTTTATGTGATTTAAGGCTTCGTACACCAGATGTAACACATGCATGCCTGATACCAAGAATATATAACTAGTTTAGTCATGTTCCTACAGGGGAACCTAATACTGTTATTATGTTGAATATGCATGATATTAAAATGCCTCCTAAATTCTTATCAATATACCCTTAATTAATATATCTTTAAACCCTCACTAGAGAAGCATCTTTTGCAGTGGGTTATCATTAAAAAAATCCATAATTGGTCAGTAGATAGAAAATAAAAATTTGTGAAATTCTGACCTCTAAATGAAGCATTAATATCATACTTTCTTACACCATAAGGCTCAGAGATCATGGCAGAAAAAGGAGATAAAATGTTTGAAAATGCCAGAAGTAGAAAATGTCTTTAGTGAAAGCATTTGCTGGACCTGAGAAGCCCATTATGTATTTGAATACATGGTAGCATATCATAGTATGTGATATGACTGCATGCACAAGACATGCATAAGACCTAGCCACTCAAATGCATGCATAAGACATAACCCTTAAAAATACTAGCATGGGAAGCGAGGGAGGGTCATGAACTCTGAGAAGCTTTTGGCAGTTGATGGTTGCTGTGAGATTAAGAGGAAGTTTTATTCCAGGATGTGGCAATAGATGGTCCTACACTCATGCACGTAAGGGGAACACTAAAGGTTCTCAGAGGATTGGAGACTGGGATTACCTATAGTAGGAGTCAGATGAATGTGGGACGTAAAGGTAGGGGCAACATTGGAGGGGAAAGAATAGGTATATATTTGTTCAGATTATAACTATACACATGTACGAAATTATCCATAATAATAAAATATTTAACCTCTGTAAGAATCTTTTGTGTAAGTCTAAAAAGGAAATAGAATGTACCAATCTGGATTCTGGAAGTTAAATGTTTTCAAGATTTTGCCTTTAGACTTCTGATGCTTTTTCTAAAGGTTTCACCGTTTTGCAGAGTTCTGACTGAAATTCAGTAGTTCAAAAAGTTCTGTGTTGGTAAGTGGAACTGATACAACAGGAATAATGCACCTCCCTACAGAGCAGAAATCAACAGTCCAGGGTATGTGAAGAGAATGATTTGTATTCTTTGAATACTTAACACTAAACCTGAGGCTCTGGTGGACGTTAATATGTATTTTATTCAATATTATAGCAACCCATCATACACTTTCTCTTTCTCTGTTTTTAAATAATATTTATCCAGTGGCTCCACCTAGTTACTGACATAGATGTGGGTAACTTCACTGCTGCTGATCTAATGAAAGTCTCTGGCACTGTCATTCACATGGCTTCATAATTGGTTTCCATTTCTTATTCCGTTCCACCTTTTTTCCTCTATAAATAAAGGGCAGGTTTGTAAATATAAACCTGAGCACACATCAACTCTCTGTTTAACATGCTTCAGCAATTTTTCATCTAGTTCAAATTCCTAGCTGCACTGGGCTATGACTCTGCAATGTATGCCTAGGGCCTTGCCTACCTTTTCAATGGCCATTCCTTTATATATGTCTTGGCTCCTCAAGTGGTGACCAGTCAGATTCCTGACAGCCAACACACTTGCCACATTCCTTCTAGACATTCTAACCCGAAAGAAGCTTGTGTGTTTTCTAGTCTTAGCTAGGAACTCTTCTCAGTCCCAGGGTGATTCTTACCCAGATCACCCTATCATTTTCACCCCTCTGGTCTGGCAGTTCCCTCCTTAGAGATGCTTCTTTTGATCATCCATTTCCATCAGTGATGCAGTCTTGAGCCACAGCGTGACATGATTCCTTCATGACATGCTTCCTACTCTAAAGGAATATACTTATGTTCAAGTAAAATTTTTAGATTATGAAGATTTAATATAGTCTAGGTGACTCTGGTTTAAGGTGTCTACCAATCTCCTGTCCTTGGTAATATCTCAGTAACCATTTTATAATTGAGACTATGCTGGCTGAGACATACTTGTAAATTAGCCTTTATGTCAAGAACAGATTCCTTGACACGTATGACTAAACACTTTTGCTCCATCCAGGCCTCCAGTTAATTAGATGGTGAACTTCCATTCTGAAGGATGAGCTTGCCCACTCATATTTAATTCGCTACCTGTGTACTCCAGGAACAGCCTTCTCTGCACTACCAGGGCTGTCCTGTTATCATAAGCACACCTGGAACCTGTGTTTCCTTAATAACAGAAAAAGGATGCCCTTTTCCTCAGAAGTAACTAGAATAAACAATTTCTTCCCTGAGATTGCTTCTTATTCAGTCTGACTGACACCCAAGGCCAGGCATAGAAATCCAAGTGTGACAGACACTTCTAATGGTTCTTCTGTAATTGCTTCATCACCTCTCTTGTGTTTGTAAATGTTGCTTGCCAGCCTCAGGCTTGAGGAATACTTAGGTTAAGTTATGTGTTACAGGTGCAGACCAAATGATTACTTCACTCAGGAAACCCAAGTATTCCATTTTAGGAAAATTTAAAGGCAATAAATAAATAAATTATATAAACATAAAAATCTAAAATAAATAAATAAATGTGTCTTAGAATACCTTAGAGCAGTTTTTCTTTCAAAGCTTTTCTTACTAATTAGATAATGAAGCTAACATTTAAATATCCTTTCTTTATTTAATAGACATTGAGATGCCCCCATCCTAATTTTATACCATCTCAATTCATTGGAGATAAACTTTCTTAGCCTGATCTTACACACATGACAATAGAAAAAAATTATTTTTCCAAAGTCAGAAATAGTGGGTATAAAGGTCAAGTTTGAAATTGGGAAAAATAATAGTAAATCTTATCTCCATTTTCAGTACCATGATTATTCTGCCTTCATAACCAGAGTCCGCTGGACTAAGAAGATTAAACCAGGAACCACAGGAGGGCTTTGCATTTGCAAAGCAGTTTACAGCATC
This sequence comes from Rattus norvegicus, assembly GCF_021556685.1. NCBI lineage: Eukaryota > Metazoa > Chordata > Mammalia > Rodentia > Muridae > Rattus > Rattus norvegicus. Next base: position 161,980,485 of record NC_141534.1, on the reverse strand, counting down.
AGTTGCCTGTGCAGATTTAGGCTCCTGTTCTAAAATACCTGCGAGTGCAGGTTTCTACTCTACTAGACTTGTTTTGTTGTTGCTCTTTCCCCATTTAAACATTTTAGGAAATCTGAAAATGAACTGAGACCATCCACGGTTTATTGTGCCACTGACAGCACAAAGCCTCGGATGATACAGGACGATTTCAAAATTAAGTTCTTGTTGCATATTTGTGAAGCCATTGCTTTTCCTTTTATGACATTTATTTTGTTTTACATATTATTCTATCTAATCTATCTTCTATCTAATTCTTCTATCTAAGGTTGTCCCATATATTTTGTCTTATGGGCCAATTTTATAAACAGACATGAAATTGCAGGCAAAAGAGTTTTTTAAAAAAGATTTTCTATATTTCACATGGAAAGCAGTCATTCCTAACCTTTTAATGATCAAGCACTCCTTTTCCTTGATACCTGTATGAGCTTCACTTTACTAGAGTCCTGCAGTACATGGGAAAGTAATTGTCAGTCATGTTGTTAGTTAGAGAAAATAAGCTTACAGAACAGACTTAGGTAGCCACTTAGCATCTTTGGTTTAACTTTGATATTGAAGGATGAATTATTTTGTCTAAAGATTTCAACGGAGACCTGAGCCACTGCTAAATGACTGTGACCTTGGATGTGCACCAAGTCCCTGAAACCTTGTGGGTGCTTTTAGATTAAATTTGTATTGCCAGTGAAACAAGACCTTTCTGTCCAGAGTTCAATGACTGAGTCAGCTCCTGCTTGAACATTTTACCACCTACCTGGTCAGTCTATGTTGGGAGTCAACTTCCTCTTGAATTCTTTTAAACTTGTTTCCAGCAATTATTCACACATGGAGTCCTCTAATTCCCAAGAAAGCTTCAGAGTGCTCCCACTATGTCCCAAATCCCTTCAATTAAACCTGTTTCCAAATCAAATGACTCATTTTATAAACATATAATTTAGGTACTTTCACAATTAATTCTTATTTATATCCAGACTCTTCTGAGGTGGCTCATTGTAGATGATTTACTGTAAAAGCACAAGAGAAAGAGACTAAAAAATTTTTAATTTAAAGAATAGAAGTAATTGCTGATAGTCTTTCATATGATATCGCATCTGTCCAACACTGTAAATCTGACCACATATATGTAGTAAAAAATGAGTCCTGGGAATAGAAAGATATTTTCTAAGAAAATTGTCTGTGAAGGTCCCAGTGTAAAACTCAGGGTGGTAAGATTATAACAAACATTGGGCAAAAAGAGAAGTTCAACATCTAAAAATATAACTTTGCTAATATTTGTTTTTCCAGCAGATGAAAAAAGACCAGGAGTAATAGATAATGACTTTGTGAAACCAATTAGTCTTGATTTTGAATTTTAGCTGAACCTTCCAACCCAGTTACATGGCTGAACCTCATATAGTCTTTTATAAAGTAGTAATAATGAAGCTACTTTATTTCCCTCAAAAGTTTACAGGGGATATTTGTAGGAAAGCTGACATAGTCCCTAATAAAAAGGTGAAACTAAAAGCAATTAATTATTATAGATCCTCATTGGTAGCACAGGAGAATTTTGGCTGCAGAATGATCCTAGAGTTGAGAGCTCACAGTTCGTAATAGAGGAAAACCTGAGGCTTAAGCAGAAACAACTAGAAGAAGATTCTAAAAAAATGAGATGTGGCTGTTGCTCTAGATCTCTTGCCCTCTTCCCCTTTGTCCCTTCTCTCCCATTACCCTCCCCTCTTCCATGTGCTCATGGCCGGCCTTTACTCCTCTCCTCTTTTTCTCTTCTCTCCTTAAACCTTTCCATGTGAAAAAGGAAGAAAGAAAGAAAGGAAGGAAGAAAGAAAGAAAGAAAGAAAGAAAGAAAGAAAGAAAGAACTGAAATGTGAGTATATGCTGACCCCTCTGGTTTAAGACTTGAGTTTATGGTCAGAAGGTATCTAAGAAATACACTTAATAATAAGGGTTACAGAGCCCGAACCCAACACCTATGTAACCAGGCAAGGCTTGCAGTAGAGGGTATTGGACATTAACCCAGTCACAAAACTTTTGCTCTACAACTTGTCCTGCAGGGAAGATGTGCTGAGGTAAAGGTGGTACAGAACTTGTGGGAGTGGCCAATCAATGACTGGTCCAATTTGAGACCCACACCATGAGACATAGCCCTGAACTGACATTGTTTGAAGGGTTAGAAATCAGAGGCTGGATAGTCCAGAGACTTAGGATAGAAACAAATATGACTGGACAACAAATGAACAAAAACAATAAATCAAAAATAAACATGCCAAAAACTCAATGAAATTGCTAATGATATTCTGCTATAAACATACACTGGAATTTAGCATGATCATAATCAAAGAGGCTTCATCCAGTGAATAATAGGAGCAGATGTAGAGACTCACAGCCAAACATTAGTCAGAGCTCACAGAATCCAGTGTTAGAGGGGGAGGGGGGATTGTAGGAGCCCAAGGGTTCAAGACAACCAAAAGAAAACAACCTGCAGAATCAACTAACCAGGGTTCATAGGAGCTAACAAAGACAGAAGAGACAATCACAGAACCTGTTTGTGTCTGAGGTAAGTCCTCATCATATATGTTATAGTTTGTAGCTTTGTATTCTTGTGGGTCTCCTTAGAGTGGGAGCGAAGTTGCCTATGACTCTATTCTTTGATTTTGGAACTATATTCTTTTTATACTCTTTCTTGTCCAGCCTTGATATGAGGGTTCATATACCTAGCCTTATTGTAAATTGTTATGCCATGCATGGTTGATATCCTTGGGAGGTCTACTTGTCTCTGAAGAGAAACAGCAGAGAAGTGGATCTGGGAAAGAGGAGGTAATAAGAGGAGAGAAAGGAGGGGAAACTGCAGTTGGGATGTGATGTATAAAAGAAGAAAGAAGAAAAAAAAACACTGTATCCTAACTGCTGGTGGTGGTACACATCTTTAATCCTTTTAGTATTTGCTGGCTTGGACCAAGAGAATTAGGAGTAACAAGAGCCCTGAGATGACTACTGTGAATATCAATGCTGTAAATGACAGTTTTACAAGAAAGGCGAAGGTCTCTTCTGTGTCATTGTTCCTTATATTATAGGCCCACAGTAAAACCCAAGGGTAGAGTTGGAAACAAAATTAAGACATATTTTTTTTTCCGTGAGGATGGAAGAGATGATTTGACATAGAATTTGGCCTTCCAATGTCTGATATAATAATGCAGGTCATAGCTGGGGCCTCTTGAGTAATGAACTCATAAAATATCCACCCTATGTGTTTAGAGTGTATTTTAACAAGCAAGACATAGTTTATGGGCCGTCTTTAAATCCCAAGGCAATGTAGTGTCTCTAGAGACTATCATGGGACTTGTGGCATTATGTGGGAGATGACATAGGTGTTGAGAAGAAATTGAGATGAATTTACTGAAAAGAAAATCAGTTTCTGGAATGAGGAAAGAATATTTCTGAGATATATGTTATGAACTGTGACCTATAAATTGAAGAACTTTTCCCCAAGTTAATGACTAACAAATAATTGTTTCCAAATATTAAAATGAAATTGATCCTCCTCAGTCAGAGGAACCTCTCTGAATTCTCACCTGCATTCACTGAAATTGACACTGTGCCTTTTCTGACATTTTCCTCCATTCACTATTATGCAGAAAATATTGCCCCATTCTGAAGTATTCTTGGAAAATATTAAATGAGATCATTTGGATCTTGTGCAGTATTGTCTAAAGTTGATTAATAACACACATGTAGAAAAATATGTACATACTCATACACATACAAACTCACATATATCAAATAGTATCAAAATAAAATAAAATAATTTTAGTCAAGACATCTCAGGTTGAGTGATAATGGCACATTTGATACATAAATAAACACACAATTTTCTTATACCTATGCCCTATAACAAATTGACAATCATTTGGTAAATTTAATTTTTATTTGAAACTATTAAATATATCAATTGCATAATGTGCAAAGGATTACTAATTATAATTATCAAATGCACATTAATGACAGAATTAAGAATAATATTTCTAAAGAGTCATTTGGCTTTAGAGAATCTAGATGGAACAAAATTAAATCAACCAGATTCTTGACAATATTCTTAAGTGACAAAAGAAAAAGAAAAACTGTCCTGTGTCTAGAAAGAAACTAAAAATAAATAAATTGAATGAAAGCCTAATGTATTAATTACAGGTGGAATATATAGATACATTTATGCAAGAAGTAAAAATCTGGACCTTGTACCTTTATAGATGGCTCTGGGAAAAGGGACATGACTTTGAATGCCATCCCTCCTTCTGTCTAAATCAGATATTCATAAATGTGACATATTTAACAAAATAATGTTAACTGTATTGTTCATAGGAAAAGGCAAAAGCTGTCTTTAATTTTACTAAGCTATGTCAGAAATAATAATCTCTATATTAGCTACATATTTTCCTATGTATTAGTTCCTAGGTATTACTACCTATCAACATAATATTATATGTGTCTATAAGATTTATATTAGTTTTATGATCTAGCAAAGGCCAAGTAAGGAAATAAAGGCCGTTTTTCTTAGAAACAAATTACATTATTTATTTTAATAATGAAATAGCAATTAGATTTATCTGTGGTGTACAATATGGTTTTCCATATTTGATAGTAATATGTATTTATCAATTGAGAATTATTGACATATCTATCACCTTAGATGTTTTATTTGTATAGGGAGGACATAATGCTTTGCGTAATGTTTATCTCCTACTGTGTTTTAATTGACCGATTATGCAAAGAAAACCTTAGAGTCTCCTGGAAGGAAAGAAATCTTGTTAAGTATCCTCAGGATGTGTTATGGAAGGTAGAGTTAAAGATGAGCTGAAAATCCTAAATTACCAAATGCATAGACAATGAAGAGGCTTCGTAAACAACCATAGATAGAAAGTCTCAAAAATATACTTCGACTCAAAAAAGTGCATATATAAGAAACACTAAATAAGGAAAAGAATTACTGCACATAATATATATTCAAAAGAAATCACACTGAGGATCCTTACATTCTCAAACACTGACCATTTCTTCATAATGGGAATGTTTAAAGTATAAGTCTTTGAGCTGCATAGTAGAAGATTGTTATGTATATATAACCTGCCTTGTAATATCAGATACAAACCTCTTACAGCTATTTAACTCCAGTGTGGGATGTATTGATAAACTTTTCCTGACTTTCTTGTCTGGAGTTTCTTGACAAACAAAAATAATTATAGTTGGTAAACATACTCCTCTAATCAGTAATTCAAATGAATACATATAAAAAAACAGTGCCATGCTGAAGGCTCAAGGAACACTGTGAAAGCTGGCCAGAAAGATTGTAAGAGCCAGGACAGCAGGAAGTTTGTTTGTTGCTCCTAATAGCAACAGAAGCTATGACCATGCAATCTCATCAACATGAATGCCTTAATATGACATAAACATGGTGAACCAAAGAATGTGCTCAACTGGATGGGGCTATGCTCAAGGGTTTTCAACTCTACAATAGAAAATGCACTAAAGCTGGGAGTAAAACAAGTGGTCTTCCCTAGGAAAAGACACATGTCCTAGGTCAATGATCATCCCTGAGTGGGTGAGAATTATATATATATATAATCTTGTTTCAAAAAATTATAGTTATAAATATAAATGTATCTACAAATGCATATATGCATACAGTAACAAAGAAAAATAAGCCATAAATTTGGTGGAGAGTAGAGGAGGGTACATGAGAGGGCTTGGAGGAGGAAAGAAGAGGGAGAAGTAGTTATATTGATATCAAAAAATTAAAGTCTATATGTGCACATACCAGAATAAAATGTGAACCACTAAGAAAAGATCAGCTAAAAACAAAACTGTAGGAGCCATGTTATGAAATAAAACAACTTCGGTAAGATTTGCTTGTTCCAGGGCTACAGGGGGAATCTGTGAGCAGTAGAACAGTGCTATGACAATGTTAGAAAGTAAAGATTAAACAGGGCTCAAACAACAATCAATGCTATCCTTAAGGCAGGTACAAAAAAAAGTATCTTTAGGCTAACTCAACACTATTTTAGTAATTACAAATTTGAGTGACTTAATTAGAAATATATGAAATGATAGTACCAAAAGTAAGACAAAGAAACAAAGAGAAGCAAATTTTCAATGGACATTTAATGAGAATCGTGGAAGTAATAAGGATATCTAACATATTTCTGTCATTTAAGGTTCTATTTTATTAAGACATACATTCATTGTGCATAGAAACACAAAGTATTATTGCTAAATTATATTATTAAAAACACTTATTGAATTCTGCTTTGGGGAGCTATTAATAGGGAATCACAGGTTAGAGAAAATTGCATGGGTTCTACTCAAGACCCTACTGAACTATTGACTACTGGTACATTCTGACAGATGGGCAAACATTTATTTCACCTGAGTACCTATAAAGAGAAGCACACCAGGTTCCAAGGAATAGTTTCTTTTCTTTTGTTTTTGTTTTTTTTTTGATATTTTATATATTTATATTTCAAATATTATCCTCTTTGCCAGTTCCCTCCTCTTTTCTCCAATCCTCCCTCCCCCTGCTTCTATGAGGATTCTCCCCCTCCCACCTAACCACTATGAACACAACAACCTTGCATTCCCCTACAATGGGGAAACAAGCTTTCACAGGACCACAGACACCTCCTCTTATTGATGCCAGATAAGACCATCCTCTGCCACATAGGCAGATGGAGCCATGAGCCTACATGTGTACTCTTCTGTTGGTGGTTTAGTCCTGGGAGCTCTGGGCTGTCTGGTTGGTTGATATTATTGTTCTATCTATGGGGTTGCAAACCCCTTCAGCTCTTTCCGTCCTTTCTCTAACTTCTCCATTGGTATCCCTGTGCTCACTCTGATAATTAGCTGCAAGCATCCTCATCTGTAGCAGTAAGGCTCTATGTAGCAGTAATGTCTCTTTCCAGAGATACCCATATCAGTCTCCTGTCAGCAAGTACTTCTTGGCATTAGCAATAGTGATTGGGTTGGGTGGTTGAATATGCTATGGATCCTCAGGTATGGCAGTCTCTGGATGGCCTTTCCTTCAGTCTCTACTCCACATTTTGTCACTGTATTTCCTCCCATGAGTATTTTGTTCCACCTTCTAAGAAGGACTGAAGTTTCCACATTTTGGTCTTCCTTCTTCTTGAGCTCCATATGGTCTGGGAATTGTATCTTGGGGAGTATTCCAACCTTTTGGACTAATATCCATTTATCAGTGAGTGAATATGATGTGTGTTCTTTTGTGACTGGGTTAACTCACTCAGGATGATATTTCTAGTTCCATGTATTAGCCTAAAAGTTTGATGAAGTCATTGCTTTTAATAGCTGAGTAGTACTCCATTGTGTAAATATGCCACATTTTCCATATTCATTCCTCTGTTGAGGGACATCTGGGTTCTTTCCAGCTTCTGGTTATTATAAATAAGGCTGCTATGAACATAGTGGAATATGTGTCCTTGTTATATATTGGAGCATCTTTTGAGTATATGCCCAGGAGTGGTATAGATGTGACCTCAGGTAGTACTATGTCCAAATTTCTGAAGAACTACCAGACTGATTTCCAGAGTGGTTGTACCAGCTTGCAATCCCACCAACAATGGAAGAGTGTTCTTTCTACACATGCTCACCAGCATCTGCTGTCACCTGAGTAGACCAGACGACTGACCAGAATGGCTGTCATCTAAGCCATTCTGACTGGTATGAGCTGAAATTTCAGGGTCGTTTTGATTTGCATTTCCCTGATGACTAAGGATTTTGAACATTTGTTAGGTGCTTCATGACCACACTCAATATTCCTCAGTTGACAATTATTTGTTTAGCTGTGTCCCCCATTTTTAATAGGATTATTTGGTTTTCTGGAGTCTAACTTCTTTGTATATATTACATATCAGTCCTCTCTCAGATGTAGGATTGTTAAAGATCTTTTTCCAGTCTGTTGGTTGCAGTTTTGTCCTATTGAAAATATCCTTTGACTTACAGAAGCTTTGCAATTTTATGAGGTCTCATTTGTATTTTGTTGATCTTAGAGCATAAGTTATTGGTGTTCTGTTCAGGAAATTTTTCCTAGTGCCTATGTGTTTCAGGCTGTTCCCCACTTTCACTTCCATTAGTTTCACTGTTTCTGGTTTTATGCAGAGGTCCTTGATCCATTTGGACTTGTGCTTTGTAAAGAAGATAAGAATAGTTCTATTTGCATATTCTACATGATGACTTCCAGTTGAACCATCACCATCTATTGAATATCCTGTCTTTTATCTACTGGATTGTTTTAGCTCCTTTGTCAAAGATCAAGTGACCATAGGTGTGTGGGTTCATTTTGGGATCTTCAATTCTATTACATTCAGCTACCTGCCTGTCTTTAACTATGCCATGCAGTTTTTATCACTATTGTTCTGTAATGTAGCTTTAAGTCAGGGCTGGTGATTCCCCCAGATGCTCTTTTATTGTTGAGAATAGTTTTCACTATCCTGGGTTTGTTTGTTTGTTTGTTTGTTTTGTTATTCCAACTGAATTTGAGGATTGCTCTTTCTAACTATATGAAGAATTGAGTTGAGATTTTGATGGGGATTGCGTTGAATTTGCAAGATGGCCATTTTCACTCTTCTAATTCTGCCAATCCATGAGCATGTGAGATCTTTCCATCTTCTGAGATCTTCTTTGATTTCCTTCTTTAGAGAATTGAAGTTCTTGTCATAAGTGAAGATCTTTCACTTGCTTGATTAGAGTCATATAGAGGTATTTTATACTATTTGTGACTATTGCAAAGAGTATTGTTTCTCCAATTTCTTTCTCATCCTCTTTAACCTTGGAGTACCGGAAAGCTACTGATTTTTTTTTTTTTGAGTTAATTTTATATCCAGCCACTTTGCTAAAGTTGTTTATCAGGTTTAGTAGTTCTCTGGTGGAATTTTTGTGGTCACTTAAGTATACTATTATATCATCTGCAAATGGTGTTATTTTGACTTCTTCCTTTCCAATTTATATCCCTTTGATCTTTTTTGTTGTCTGATTTTTCTGGCTAGGACTTCAAGCACTATATTGAATAGGTAGTGAGAGAGTGGGGAGCCTTGTCTAGTTCCTGATTTTAGTGGGATTGCTTCAACTTTCTCTCCATTTAGTTTGACACTGATTACTGACTTGCTGTGTATTTTACTTTTACTATGTTTAGGCATGGGCTTTGAATTCCTGACCCTTCTAAGACTTTTATCATGAAAGGGTGTTGAATTTTGTTAAATACTTTCTCAGCATCTAATGATATATATGATCATATGTTTTTTCCTTTGTGTTTTTTTATATAGTGGATTATGTTGATGGATTTCCTTATATTGAACCATCCCTGTGATCCTGGGATGAAGCCTACTTGATCATTGGGAATGGTCATTTTGATGTATTCTCAGATTCAGCTTGCGAGTATTTTACTGAGTATTTTTGTATCGATATTCCTCAGGGAAATTGATCTGAAATTGTCTTTCTTTTTATGATCTTTGTGTGTTTTAGGTATGAGCATAATTGTGACTTTATAGAAGGAATTGGGTAGTGTTCCTTCTGATTCTATTTTGTGCAATTGGTTGAGAATTGGTATTAGGTCTTCTTGATGGTCTGATAGAATGTTGCACCAAACACATCTTGTCCTGAGCTTTGTTTTTCTTGTTGTTGTTGTTGTTGTTGTTGTTGTTGTTGTTGTTGTTGTTGTTGTTGTTCTTCTTCTTCTTCTTCTTCTTCTTCTTCTTCTTCTTCTTCTTCTTCTTCTTCTTCTGAGACTTTTAATGACTGCTTCTGTTTCTTTGGGTGTTATGGGACTATTTAAATGGTTTACTTGATCTTGATTAACTTTGGTACCTGCTATCTGTCTAGAAAATTGTCCACTTCCTCCAGATTTCCCAGTTTTGTTAAGTATAGGTTTTTGTAGCACAATCTGATGATTTTTTTTTAAAAATTTCCTCAGATTCTGTTGTTGTGTCTCCCTTTTCATTTTTGATTTTGTTAATTTGGATACACTTTCTGTGACCTCTGGTTAGTCTGGCTAAAGGTTTATATAGCTTGTTGATTTTCTCAAAGAACCAACTCCTGGTTTTCTTGACTCTTTGTACAGTCCTTTTTGTTTCTACTTGGTTCATTTCAGTTCTGAATTTGATCCTGCCATCTGCTCCTCTTGGGTGTATTTCCTTTTTTTTTTGTTCTGAAGCTTTTAGGTGTGCTGTCAACATGTTAGTGTATGCTCTCTCCAGTTTCTTTTTGGAGGCACTCACAGCTATAAGTTTTCCTCTTAGCAATGCTTTCATTGTGTCCCATAACTTTGGGTATGTTTTTCATTAAATTTCATTAAATTCTAAAAATTCTTTAATTTGTTTATTTCATCCTTGACCTAGTTATCATTGAGTAGAATGTTTTTCAGCTTCTATGTGTATGTGGACTTTCTGTTGTTTTTGTTGTTATTGAAGACCAACCTTATTCTGTGGTGATCTGATAGAGTGCAGGGGATTATTCCAATCTTCTTGTACTGGTTGAAACCTGTTTTGTGACAAATTATATGGTCAATTTTGAAGAAGGTACCATTAGGTGCTGAGAAAGATATATGTTAAATGCCTTTGTTTCATAATTTCTGTTAGTTTCATTGTGTCTGTGTTTAGTTTCTCTTTCAATAATCTGTCCCTTAATGAGAGTGGGGTGTTGAAGTCTCCCACTACTATTGTAGTGGTGCAATGTATGCTTTGAGCTTTAGTAAAGTTTCTTTTAAGAATGTGGGTGCCCTTGCATTTGGAACATAGATTATCGGAAATGAGTATTCATCTTAGTAGAGTGTTCCTTTGATGAGTATGAAGTGCACTTTCTTATCTTTTTTTTGATATCTTTTCATTGAAAGTCGATTTTATTTGATATTAAAATAACTACTCCAGCTTGTTTCTTGGGACCATTTATTTGCTTGGAAAATTTCTTTCCAGCCTTTTACTCTGTGGTAGTGTTTGTCTTTGTCGCTGAGGTGTGTTTCCTGTATGCAGCAAAATTCTGGGTCATGTTTACATATCCAGTCTGTTAGTCTGTGTCTTTTTATTAAGAAATTGAGTCCACCTATATTAAGATATATTAAGGAATGGTGATTATTGCTTCCTGTTATTTTTGTTGCTAGAGGTGGAATTATGTTTGTGTGGCTATCTTCTATTGCGTTTTTTGAAAGAAAATTAATTTCTTGCTTTTTCTAGGATGTAGTTTAGCTCCTTGTATTAGATTTTTCTATCTATTATCCTTTTTAGGTCTGGATTTGTAAATTTGGTTTTGTCATGAAATATCTAACCCATGGCCACATAAGTGATCTTGGTGAAAGGGGTTTCAAAACAAACACCAGATATAACAACAAAAGTGGTGGATATTAGAATAATTGTAAGGAAGAAGGAGATACTGTGGGAAAAGGGACGTGAGAAGCGGGTTCAGTACAATCGGAGTATGCATTATACATATATGAATCTGTCAAAGAAAAAACAGAAAACATTCATAAAAAGAAAATAAATGTAAAATGATGAAATAGTTCATAAAAGAATGATGTATAGGGAGAAAATTTTATATTCCATTAAAAGAGGTGGTAAGCACAGAAAAGACACTATGAAACACTGGAAAGAGTCAGGTTATTATTTTTACTATGTTAATGTGTTATCGTGTGTGTATGTTTGTGTGTGTGTTTACTGTATATATCATTCATATATTTATGTATATACATATATATATTAAACTTGCATACATAATATATTGTATATCGATTTTATTTTACTAGCGACAAAAAATAAAAAAGAATGCAAAATGTGTCTAAATAATTAGAAACTCATATCATATGTATTGAGAAAGATTCAGCAGCTTCTTTCTGGAATCATATTCTACTATCTAATCAATGGCTCCCTCAGCATCTAATAAATATTCAAATGGGCTTTTACATAGACATTGTCTAAATTATAAAACAATGTTATATAAATGAACAGAGGTCCTAGGATGATCTTGACACTTTTGAAGCAAACAAGTACAGAGATCTAATTCCTGTTTGCCTTTTGAAACCAATAAAAATTCACACATGGACTATTACAGGCATTGATTTAGAAACAAATAATAAAATGTACTAGAACTCAGAAAATAGACCCCGCACACACACATCAATAGAAAGAATGTCCTGTTTAGTAATGGTAGTCAAGTTATAAGGAAGCATTGCTAAGATGCAAAAAACTGAAATGATCTCCTGGATATAGAACGACAAATGCATAGATCTGCTAATCTACAAAGCTCTCCATTGGAAATGTAAAACATTATATCTAGATTTTTTTTACTAACACAAAGAGAAAAGTAAAAGTCTAACTTTTTAAAAATACAATAGCCAGAAATCTTCCTTTCTCCCTGTATATCAGTGTTTATTAATGTAAAACACATGAAAAAATAGAAAAAGCACAAATCTAACTTAATTTATAATAAAAATAACGATTAATACAATTTCCACCAGGGAAGTGAAAATAAAAACCTCAAGCAAGGTGATACCTTGAGTGTATTTGCTGATAAGAAAGTCATAACCTTAACACAGAAAGGATTACTAGCAATATCATATAAAGATAGTAGCAGATATAAAAAATCCTCAAGATACAAGCAATTTTTTCACAGAATATGATACAAAAGCTTTCTCTCAACATGTAAGCACTGTTCTTTTTATTAATAAACTAGATGTTAAATTTGATCCACTCACAGATACTATTTTTTTGTTCTCACCAAGTTTGTGATTATTCATGACATCTAGCAATACCCAACCTTACCAAGTTCAGGGCAATGTCAGTGAATGTGATGTTACTGACAGAAGTATAATTAATGCAACTACTGTAAAAAATAATTTCTGTGCATTTTGTTAATTTGAAAGTACAGATACTCTACAATCAGATATTAGACTTCTAGGGACTTATATTGGGCAAATATATAGCTGGTGTAAACCAAAAGTCAAATGTAAATATGTCTACACAATATTATTGTCATTAACAAGTATAAAGGTAAGCAATTTGGATGCCCATTATGCAAAATTGGTTATATTATATATAGTTCGTTCACATATTATTATCTCGTTATAGGATTACTAAAGATCAAAGTGCATAGATGCCTATTTTATATTAATCTCATAAACCAAAATCTACATAGAGTAGATTAATATCTAATGAGTTTACTTTCTTGTATCAGATCATTTGGTAATATTATCTGATTTATATTAGGTTTTGATACTATAATATAATGATATCATTTCTTCTTCCCTTTGTCCATAGTAGAGACAAATCTATTTAGTATTGCACATTCATATGAAGTTCTACAAGAACAGATAAAATTGTGGTGAGTGAATGTAAAATATAAAGAGATGATTCAGAAACATATTTCAATCATATCATTAATATTCTGCTTGCAAACATGCTACAATAGATGAAATAGATATGGCTTCCACACACATAAAGTACTTTTAAACATGAAAACCATCCATAAACTTGAGATTCAAATGGCACAGTTAATAAGACTTGGAATGCACATAAAGAATCTTAGTGGACAAAACTAGAGGACACAATCTTAAGTAGTTCAATGTCTCATACTATGATGAGAAGATTGATACACAATGATTTTAGATTTTTCAGTGATTTGTTTCAGGCTATTTAATGCAAAAAATAATTTCTAAATATTAATATCTAATGAGTTTACTTTCATGTGTCAGATCATTTGGTAATATTATCTAATTTATATTAGGTTTTGATACTATAATATAATGATATCATTTCTTCTTCCCTTTCATTTGTTTGTGTGTGTGTTTATATGTGTGTTTGTGTGTGTGTGTGTGTGTGTGTGTGTGTGTGTGTGTGCGAATATAGTATATTTACAAGATTACTTCCTGAGGTTTCCTTCTTCAAAAGCTTTCCAGCTCTATCTACTTCAGGTCAGATGCATGGTCTTTTTATTCACTAAAAGTTATTGCTCAAGAGAGAGAGAGAGAGAGAGAGAGAGAGAGAGAGAGAGAGAGCATGCATGCATTCATGTGTGTGTATGTGTATGTGTGTATGTGTGTACACAGCTCAGTTCATATGACATGTAATGTATGTGTGTTTTTAGGGTGAGCCTGATGTCACTAGACTAACATTTGGTGTGCTTTTCTCTTAGGAGAAAAGCTACTTCATCCTAACTGATAATACAGTGAACTTTAAATTTATTTGGAAAAAAAGATTCTGAAACTATTAGCTTTCCATACATTTTCACAGTATTTAAACATTATAGCATTTCATTACAAGAATATGTGCCATAAAGTCTCCAGGAGTCCTAGCAAAATCTTCTCTGTGAAGATTATTTTCAAAAGTAAATCTCAAGCTTGTCTTGTTTATTCCTTAGAACAAATGAGAAACATGCTTAATTTAAAGTTTACAAACGAAAAGTTCAGGTTCAACCACTTTTGGATAAAATTGTAATACAACACCAAATACAGAAGTAGTTCACCCTTTCAGTAAGTGGTGTATTGATTTGACAACTGTTGATATAAAGTGTACTGTTCAGAGAAAATGCTTACTTCAGTGTCTGCAGACTTCCTGGTATTATGTAATCATGTTGAATGGTAAGGTGAAGACGCATCTAATTTGTTTATATTATGTGGTATTTACTCTGAAGTATGGTGACTGTTAGAGATAAGGAAAAAAAAAGAACTCTGCAGAACATCAAACACTGTCTTTCTTAACAAAAAATGTATGTACATGAGTGTGTGTTATGTGGTATGTGTGTGTGTGTGTGTGTGTGTGTGTGTGTGTGTGTGTGTGTGCATATGTGCTAATGACCATACACACAACATACAGAAGAAAAGACAGGAAGTAGGAGAATTACACCTTAGTGTTTCTAGATGCTGTGTCAAACACTGTCAATTTAAAACCATAAATCATACACAAATATTATACAATGAGAGCACAGTGAAGTAAACTCCCATGCTCAGTGTTAGAGGAATGACATAAAAGACAAGAGCCCCATGGAGACCAGCATGAGTCAAAGAAACATTCAAAGAGAGGAAACATCTATTCTTTGAAGGAGGAAAGAAAGCAGAGGAGAACACTCATCCTAAGGAAACTACAAGTAAGACATCATGTATATGTCCATTGAAAGACATATACACTAAAAAAATGAGCTTGATGTAAGTATGTCACTTTCCAGCAATTGAATACAAAGGCCAAAAGCATAGCTATCAGAATAACCCTGACACCAGGAAAGTGTCAAGTAGACAAAGATGAGCAGATTTAATAACATACTTCTTCGACAGGTCAAAAGAAACTTCTGTTTCACATGGTTATGAGAGATGTTGGCCAAAGAGGTCTCATGGGAACCTCCAAAATCCTAGACTTTTGCCAAGACTTTAGTATGTTCTCCACAAACTGATAGTAAGTCCTGTTTGGTGAAGCTAGCACCTGTACAACCATTGAACTTAAAGATGTCAAGAATGCCTACATAGCAACCACACCTCTGTGGTATCATCGGTACATTCTGGTATCTTTGGTATAGGAAGGTACTCAAAACACTGCCAAAAGAAAAATAGAAAGAATAACTCAGCCATAACACTTCAGAATGGTGTTCATGTTGCAAGTTGTACTGGGACAATGGGAGCACAAAGATTGCTGAAGTAACCATTTCTGATTTAATTTAAGGCCTGATCCATGAGACATAGATGACTAAGAACCAGATAGCACTGATAATAAATAGCCCAGAAAACTATGATAATGCCAAGTACTACTGTTAAATAAAAGTACTAGGAAAATTACTCATGATGGCATTCTGCTATACTCATAGATAAGTGCTTTGCTCAGCCGTCATCGAAGATGTTTCATTCTGCAAATGATGGAAAGAAATACAGAAACCTACAGCCAAACATCACATACACACACACACACACACACACACACACACACACACACACACAGGAGAGGAGGGAGGGACGGAGGAGAGAAAGAGGGAGGTCTTAGAACATGTAATATTCAGAAACAATGGAAGACATGAGGAAAACAAGGTCCTCTAAATTAACATGATCAAAGTTAGAGAAAGCTAACTCAATGATATCTTTGGAGGTTCCTTGTCCCAGAACATCTCCTCAGGGCATTTTCTTTTAAAATGCATCTCATTTTATTTAATATTTTTTTTCTTTTCTTTTTTTTGGAGCTGGGGACCGAACCCAGGGCCTTGCGGTTGCTAGGCAAGCACTCTACCGCTGAGCCAAATCCCCAACCCCTTATTTAATATTTTTAAATTATTTTCTTCTTTCCTCTTTAGCCTAGTAATCCTTTGCATATCTGTGTGTCTTAGTGTAGTGGTTTTATGGGATTCCTGAAAAATTGAGTCTGATTCTTGTGACTTCTCTTGAGCTCTTTCCCTTCTGCATGTATGTTTTCTCCAATTTTAATGTGTTAGTTTTTGTTTTATCTTATTACATTATATGATATTATATCATTATCTATTAGAAGCTAGTTTGATTTATAATGAGAAAAAGAAAGGCCATAGAATGGGATGGGGAGGGACTGTGAGGAGTAGAGGGAAAGGAAACTGTAACTCAAATATGTAAGAAAAAATTATTTTTCAAAACAGAGAGAGGAAGGGGGAGGGAGGGAGGAAGTAAGGGAGGAAGAAAGAAAGGAAGAAAAGAAGGAAGGAAGGAAGGAAGGAAGGAAGGAAGGAAGGAAGGAAGGAAAGGAGAATCTGAGATAACAGTTTACCATCACGGTGATATGATTGCTATGTCTGGTATCACAGATACCTAGCAATAAGAAATAATAGCAATAAGAATTAAGAGTCGCCTCAGAATCTCAGAATCGTTTTAAGGAAACAGGGTAGATCTGGGTGAGTTAAGGCCAGGTTGGTGTACATACCAAGTTTTAGAACAGCCAGGATTACATAGATCCTATCTCAAAAATTCAGAACAGATAAATAAGCAAATAAATATGTAAATATAAACTAAATGAAAAAATGTGCATATACATACATTCATATACCTACAATTATGTATTGTGACAATAAAAATCAAAATAAAAGAGGCTACCTGCTTGAGAGCTTTGAGAAAAGGGAGTCAAAGGGGCTGAAAGGAGGATGGGGGAAAGGAAAGATATAATTCTATTTAAATTGAAACATTCAAAGATATTGTCTTATGTCAATACCTTAATATATACGTGGAACTCATGTCACTGGTCTAAATATGAGTCATATGCATATGTAATGTTAAATGTGACTTTAACATAAAAGAGCTAACGTGCGGTTCTAGGAAGTTAAAAGATTTGTCATTTGTATTCAAAGCCAAAGCTCATTCTTTTATGTGGAGTTGCCTTCCACATTGGACTGAACATAGTAAACACCTGATAAAAGAGACTTGTTTATCCCAGGGAGTGGGGATGCCTGATGGGCATCCTCTTGGAGACAAGGGGAGGAATGGGATTAGGAACTGTGAGAGGCAGACCAGGAATAAGTCTCCTGTTTGTAAAAATGTAAAAGTAATAATAAAAAACTAAACCATATAATACACTTAAATGTGCCAATATTTATTTAGTTGCATATTGATTTTTAAAATATTTTCATTAAAATTATGTGCACTATAAAAGTGTACTCTTGTTTTAATCGGGCTGATTAATTTACTATAGGAAATTTCCTACTGGAATCACATCTTCCTGTCTTATAGCAGTATCTATGATTCAGGGATTTTTTTACTCTTAACGAATCAGTTTTGCAGAAAAGTTAGATAAAGGGACATAAAAAATTCTCTTCATAGCAAGTATGATGTTTTCAAATTGCAAACACTTCATGTGGTTGGGGTATGTGAGAGTTACTCAGTAAAGGCTTATTACTAAACTGATTTTAATGAATTCTCCCAGGTGCTCCACAGTGCACAGATGAGCTCAGCTACATGAAACTCATTGCACAAAAATTTCAATTCACAAACCAGATACATGAAGGAGTACTTATTCTCAAGAGAATAAGCAGTTTTCACACCATACAAGGATTTTCTTGACTAGCAAGTTCCCCCTAGTGTATTCCAATTAGGTTTTCATTTACAAAATAAAATCAATTTACAGGCAAGTTTTCAGTGGCATACCTACTGCGTAGAGGAAAACACAGCAGTATTGTATTTGTAGAGAGCCAAATCAACTTCTAGACATGACGGACATTGAGAGCTATAAACTGAAGTCTCTCATCCTGGAAGAAGAGAAAGGGTGCATAATTCAGTCCTCCAGTCAGTTCAATGAGTGCCAAATTCATCAGTCCTGTGGGTTCACTTCATGCCAACAAAACTTCCACATTAATTCCTTCTGATGAACTCCTTCATTTCTAATACATTTCCTTCACTTCTATTATCCAAAATCAAGCTGATACTGGCTTCTTATACACAGGACTTATCTAGACTTCCAGCTATTTGACTGATAAGAAGATTACTATACAAACTCCTAACTCAGCCAGATGGTAGCTGGCCATGTATGACTTGAAATAGTTTCAGGTCTTTGCATTAACAGAGTGCTAAAAATGTTAGGGATAAGGTCTGCCTCTTCCCTACTTTTCCAGATGTATTTATTCAGAGAGATAAAGCTGTTAGACATCAGATAGACATCTCTCAAGGATGCAGAATCTGATCAACTACACAAAGAAAATAAAATTTACTGAAAATGTAAACAGTAACCGTGGCAGCAAAGAAAGGCTCTTGTCCTTGCAATTGTGAATTCACTGGGAAAGATATTCTAAAGACTGAGTCTCTCACATGGATGCTCCTTCCCCCAAAGTCTTTGGCAATAACAAGTAGTAGCCCAGCAAAGGATAGATACTAATCATTCTCAGTAGCCTTTTCAATGATAAAGGAATACCAGAGAGATCACATCCACCAGAAGAAGTGAAGGATCAGATTTTTTCTGTCTTGGGTAAGCAAGGGAGCCCTTCATGTCCTTGAAAGTTTTATTCACTCTTCAGATCTATTTAGTGGTAAGAAGAACTAGAACCGTAGCACCTCCTCCATGATATATTATCCCAGGCATATTTTATATTATATACCTTTATTATAATTGATAGCAATACTCTTCGTTCAGCTCTTTTAAAAATAGTTACCATAAGCACACTGAAAATATTTTCTGTTTTTAAAGACTTTCATGACTATAAATAAAATATAATAGTTCCTATAACTAGTTCAAATTACACTAGACCACTGTTTTATATCAAGTACTGCCTACATGTTCAGGGAAGAAGCATAACAATGCTCAGGTATGCCTTTGTTGATTCATAGGATACAGGATACTGACATTAAAAGTGGTTCAATGATATATAAACATTCTACAGATCTTCTAGCTTAATATTAACAAAAGCAACATAGCTGACGATTGGCCAGCTCTTAGCATAAATTACAATGGATGTTTAACATTTAGGCTCTTATATCTGGACTAGTGTTACAGCATATTTAAACCTTCTCTAGTAAGGATGTGGTGCCCTTATCATTCACTTTTAACCCCTGTGGCTGGAATCTAGACATGCCCTGAGGACATACATTCGATCCTGAACAATGAAGGTAGAGTCAGTCTGCAGAGGGAGCATCCATATTTGTGATGTCTGAGTGGCAGAAAAATTGATGAATCAGAGAAAGACTTGACAGAATAGGATATGCCCAAATCTAGAAAAGAGAGAGGAAAGAGAAGCTACTTAGGAAAGAGGCAGACAGAAGAGGAAAAAGAGAGCACAGTAGAGAAATAAAGAAGAGTTCCTGGGAGCAGTAGAGTTGAGAGGGCGAGTAGAACCGCATGAGAAGGCAGGTTGAAGAAAGAACAAGTTAGACAAAGGTAAAGGCAGAATGAGTCAAAGGAGAAGGAGCCAGATGCTTAGAAAATTTTGCTAGAGTTAGTTTGAAGCTAAGCAGGGGAACTCAGAGGCTGATAAATAAAAGCCAGATTGAATAAGTTAGCTGCAAGAGGAGTTTCAGTCAGAACAGCTGAATCGAACCATTCAGTGAGAGTTCAGAAAGACCAAGAAAGGGTGAGGTTATTTTGCAGCAAGCATCAGTGGTTGAAAACATTCTAGGCCTATATTAGATTGCTGGAGGCTAGAAGCTTTCAGGACTAGGTCTAGGTTAGCAGATGGAGGCATCAAGCCTCTGAGATGACAATTACGTCAAGCAAATAAAAGTAACATTTACAGACTAGACTACTAGAAGATAAAATCACACATGAAAGAGAGCCTACTGTGTCAGTCAAAACTGTGTTTAAAGCAGTTTTAAGCAGATGAATATTGAACATTAGAAAGTGCAGCTTAATTAATACTAACCTACTTAACTCTACCTATATGACCTGAGATGCAAGAATGTTCATACTTGGTCATAAAAACAATGCATATATTTTGTAGAAGTAAAGTGTGTCTAAAATCTTACAATTGCCACAGTCTGCAAAAAGAAGCAAATACTTAAGTCGCTGATGTCAGAATGATGAATAATGACTCGTTCAACTTATGGAGAACATGACTTGTAGAAAGGCCAGTGAGAGGGAGAGTTCATGGCATCTAGGTAGGTACAAGGACAGAGGTTTGTAGCAATGGGGGATGGGAAACTGAGGGTAGCTACCAGAAAGTCCCAGATGCCAGAAAAGCAAGAGGCTTCTCAGGACACAACATGGATGACATTAGCTGAAATACCGAACAAAGGGCAGAGAGAACCTAGAGAGACCATATCTAGAGTTTAGGCACTGCCCCCGGTTGAGGGATTGGAACCATCTACTCTTCACAAAACTTTAACCCAAAATTGCTCCTCTAAGTTGTCTAAAGGAAATACAGAGACAAAGAGTGGAGCAGAATTGACTGAAAGGCCTTCCAAAGACTTCCCCACCCGGGGATCCATCCCATATGCAGCCACCAAACACAGACACTTGCTGATGCCAAGAAATGCTTGCTGACAGGAACCTGATATGGATGTCTCCTGAGAGGCTCTGTCAGAGTCTTACTGATACAGGTGTGGATGCTCACAGCCAACCATTGGACTGAGCACAGGGACTCCTATGGAGGAGTTAGGGGAAGGAATGAAGGAACTGAAGGGATTTGCAACTCCATGGGAAGAACAACAATATCAACCAACCAGACCCCCCTCCCAGAGCTCCCAGGGTATAAACCAGCAACCAAAGAGTATACACAGAGCTCCAGCTGCATATGTAGCAGAGGATGGACTTGTCTGGCATCAATGGGAGGGGAAGCCCTTGGTCCTGTGAAGGCTTGATATTCCAGCATAGGGGAATGATAGTGCAGTTGGGTGGGAGTGGATGGGTGGGTCGGGGAGTACCCTTGTGGAGGCAGGGGGAAGGAGTGGGGTTTTCAGAAGGGACAACAGGAAGGGAGATAACGTTTGAAATGTAAATAAAAACCAATATAGAAAACCCCAAAAAACAAAAAACAAGTGTTTGCAATGTGGAAAAACATCAATTAGTGTCCCCTGAACTACAGGGAGGACCTCCACTTAGATTGTCATTCCTAAGTGGTCAGCCCTGGACACACGTGCATATCAACAAAGCTATGTAGATTTAGCAGTTTATATGTAAGTGTGTGTGTGTGTGTGTGTGTGTGTGTGTGTGTGTGTGTGTGTGTGATCAGTAATAATTTTAAGAGACCATAAATTTTGGGGAGGGGAGGGGAGAGTTATAAAGAGAGGAAAAGGTGTGAGTGATGGGGATGCAATGTGCTCCAAAACAAACAAAGAAACAAACAAACAAACAAACAAACAAATAATCAAACACACACTAAACCTATTAACGAAAAGAGTTTGTAGTGCAGTATTCTGAGATCCAAGTCTGGAGTAATGAAATTTATGAGACATGTAGAATTTTTCAAATTTAAGGACACTGTTTAATACATGGTGGAAGGAGCTCATCCAAACAAACAACCAGTGGTGAACGGAAAAAGCTGGGTTGAGGAAATGTCTGGGTATCAGTAGGCCCCATGGGTAGAATTGTGGCTTTGGTTTTGTATGAATGAGCACATGCTGGCCAAGTACAACAGAGGCACTCTCAGGATCCGTCACTACTATTGACTCTCGGAAACTTACCATGGGATTGTAAAGGGAGGCTTTAGGCCCTTAACTTTTGATGAATGTAGACTTTTGAAAAGAAGATGACACAGCTTCCCTACAGCCACAAGCGATTGGTTCCAGCTGTTTGGTCGCCTGCATTTAAACTCTTTGTACATTAAAAGAGGAGCAGGTGCTAGAAGCTTTGTTTGTGCTCTCACAGAAGCTTCCTGGGACACTTCTCAAATCTTGGCTTAAGGATGCAGTGGATTCCCAGAGACCTGCTTGCCTTACTGAATTAAGAAATGGGAGCCTGGCATGGCTAGCCTCTGCCAGACCATACCGTCAGCTGACTGAAACAGACACCCACTGACCGATACCTACACCCAACCATTGGATTGAAGACCGGAACATCTATGATTGAATTAGGGGAAGAATTGAAGAAGGTAAAGGCGAGGTCAACTCCATCGAAAGACTAACAGTGTCTACATACCAGGACCCCAAGGAGCTCGCAGAGACTGAGCCATGAACCAGGCGCCATACCCTGGCTGTTCCGTGGGCCCCCACCTGCCAGCACATGTATAGCAGAGGCCTGCCTGGTCTGGCCTCAGTGGGAGAACACACTCTTGATCCTTTAGAGACTGGAGGCCCCAGGGAAGGGGGAGACCTGGTGGTGGGAGGTGGGGGCATGAGGGTGTGGGGGTGTGGCAACCTCTCCGTGGCAATGGGAGGGAGGACTGGATGAGGAACTGTGAGAATGGTGCACTGGAAAAGGGGGACAAAGGCTGGAATGCAAATAAATAAATTTAAAATAAAAAGAAAAGAAATGAGAGCAAGCACTTGCTCTCTTTCTCTTTTGTCGCTTCTCCCTTTATTCCCTATTAAGCTCTGACTCGGCCTTGTTTCAGAGTACTAGACTGTGCATGTGGGCTAGTAAGATTAAAGTTTCCCAGGAAGGAAGTGTGAAATAAGATTCTGATAACTCAATGCTGATTGTGTGCGATGTGTGAAATTAAATTCTGAGCCAATGTGCCTAGATGAGGCTATTAGTCTTGGGCATGATCCTGGAGAAACAATTTGGGCTTGTTTTCGTTTTTGTTTTTGTTTTGCTGTTGTTGTTGTCGTTGTTGTTGTTATAGAAGCTTGACTAAA
This sequence comes from Rattus norvegicus, assembly GCF_021556685.1. Classification (NCBI taxonomy): domain Eukaryota; kingdom Metazoa; phylum Chordata; class Mammalia; order Rodentia; family Muridae; genus Rattus; species Rattus norvegicus. Next base: position 161,957,264 of record NC_141534.1, on the reverse strand, counting down.
AGCTAGACCTTCTGTCTACAAACCAAAGTTCTTAAATGAAGGGGCAAAAGAGAACCTGTAGAGATCATATCCAGACACTGGGCCTGGCCCCCGGTTGAAGGATGAGGCCATCCACTGACCTCAAAAATATTAACCCAGAATTGCTCCTGTCTAAAGGAAGTAAAGTGACAAAGAGGGGAAAGGCCATCCAGAGACTGACCCACCCAGGGATCCATCCCATCTGCAGACACAAAACCCAGACACTACTATTGATACCAAGAAGCACTTGCTGACAAGAGCCTGGTATAGCTGTCCCCTGAAAAGGTCTACCAGAATCTGACCAATACAGATGTGGATACTAGGAGCCAACTATCAGACTGAGAATGGGTAACCCAATGGAGAAGTGAGGGAATCGCTTCTCGGCCTTTTGGCTAAGATCAAGTGTAGAAGTGAGGGAAAGAACTGAATTAGCTGAAAGGGTTACAACTCCATAGGAAGAACAATAATATCAACCATCCATTCCCTCCTTCCCCCAACACACACCCAGAGATCCCAGAGACTAAACCACTAACCAAAGCATACACAAGAATGGACCCATGGCTCCAGTTGGATAGGTAGCAGAGGATGGCCTTATCTGGCATTATTTATAGGGGAGGCCCTTGGTTCTGTGGAGGGGAGGCCATTGGTTCTGTGGAGACTTGAGGTCCCAACTTAAGAGAATGCTAGGGCAGTGAGGCTGGAGAGGGGGGTTGGGTGGGGGAGCACCCTCATAGAAGCAGGGGGGAGGGGCAATGCAATAGGAGGATTGCAGAAGGGAAATCAGAAAGGGGGATAAACTTTGAAATGTAAATAAATAAAATAGCCAGTAAAAACTTAAATGTAAGGAATAGTTTTTGAAGTTCAAAAAAGTTACCAAGAAAAATAATTGATAAAAGCAAGACAAGTAATTATAGGCTGAAAGCACACTGCAATTGCTCCTTTCAGTTACTCACCATGAGTCTACCTTTCAATGTATATTTGCTGAAACGTCGTATATATTAGATGTTTGTACTAGGAATAGTGCTCAACACATAATCATTTCACAGTGTTATACTCATCAGAAAGATGTGACAGACATTAAATAAAAATAAATAATCACATAATTTATAGTTTGGTAATTATTATGTAGGGGATGGTACTTAATGACCAAAATGAAATCAGGGACTTGTCTGTTTTCAATCTCAATTTTTTAAGCACTAGCTGTTGCTTGCTATGCTGACATGTAGCTACGTATTTGTTCTTACAAAATAGGTCCTATTACTACCCGGGCTGCCTGAGAATGGATTGAAGCATGGTATGGTCCATGCAGACAACTCACCTGAAAAGTAGCTAAGTCAAGAATGGCAACCAGCAGTTAGGACTGCAGAGGCCATGCTCGCTCACAGCACTTTGAGGTTCTGCTCCCAGCAGAACTAATTTAAAACGAGGAACCCGATTCTCTGCTTTATTAAAATAGCCATCGTCATCTTTTGGTATCCAACTTATGAGAAACCTACTGTGATGCTATCACCAAACCCACAGAGAGAGTTAATGACTTTTGTGCATGTTTCAACATACAAGAAGAACAGAATGATGGGATTGTGATCGTGTTCTTTCTTATGTATCTGCCTGAATTGACTTTCCTGTCTCTGCTACCTTATCAGTGCAGCAATAAACTTCACTACCTTGCCAAATAGAACACTATGGACTGCGGCCATTCTGAAAAAACTAGGAACCTACAGGAGAAGAGAACTCCTATGGCAGAATGTTATGATGTATTTCCACTGCAATCCAACATCTAGAAAGATGCCAGAAATGCAATTAATGCTCAATAAAGACTGTCCACTGAATGAATTATATCCCTGACTATCACCAGCATTCTCTTTATCCATCAATAGTGTTTCTAGAGCGAGGGGGTCTCTTGATATTTTCTTATACCCAGACCTTATTTGCTGTATTTAGTACATAGTTAATAAAAAATATATTTATCTAAAGACTATGGTACTGTGTGGAGAATTGATGGGTGAGGGGAGTACTGTTTTATATAGACATTTCAATGTACTTCTTTATTATATAATGTTCCATTAAAGCTTGAGATAAGATCCTGTTTATCACATTTTTTTTAATTTCTGGAGCACAACATTGCCATATTTCCTAAGAGAGATGCTCATTTCAGATGCTGCTACAACTTGAATTTTGAAAAATCATACAACTCTGAGACAGTTGGGTACTGCAGAATTGTGGGTAAGGTATTTCAGGTCTATATTCCCTCTTTCAGTTATCATACTGTCATACCTATAAATAAAGGGGGGACCTTGACAATACCTTCCAAGAAATTCCTGTATCCTGCAGGCGAAATAAACCTGTGTCTTCTTTCTTTTCCAGTTTTTAATTCTAACAACATGGTAAGATTCTCAGCCTTGGATTTTGTTCAACTAGACATAAACATGTATTCTCCCTTGTGTGAAAGGATCATGGAAGGCAATGGGAAAAAACCTTCTCATATAGACATCTTTCTTATTAACGTATGTTGTCCTTATCTGGATTGGGACTTAAGAGCGAAGTAATGGCTGGTGAGACACTCCAGTCATAATAGCTATCATCAAAAATATAACCCAAACAAGTGATGGTACGGAGGGAGATAGGAGACACTTGCACACAGCTAGTAGGAATGTAACCTACTTGCAGTCACTGCAGAAATGAGTATGAATTTTCATATAACTAAAACCAGACCTACCATATGACCTAGTTACATATCATGCATGAGTGCAGTTAACATACTACAGAGAACCTGGCATATCCATGTTTATTACTGCACTTTTCATAATAGATGGGTGATAGAGTCAGGCTTGATGGCCATCAAAAGATAAATGAATAAAAATTAAGGGGGCATATATTAAATAGAATTTTGTGAGCCATAAAGAAAATATGACATTTTAAAAATAGTTCAACTTAGAAACTATTATGTTAGCTAAAGTAGAACAAACTCAAGAAAACAAAAAAACATGTCACATGGGTAACATATATTTGAGTGTCTGCGTGCCCATGTCTCTCTCTCTCTCTCTCTCTCTCTCTCTCTCTCTCTCTCTCTGTGTGTGTGTGTGTGTGTGTGTGTGTGTGTCTGTGTCTGTGTCTGCATCTGTGTGTCTGTGTCTGTGTGATGAAATTAGAAAGCAGCCTATGAGGGTGAAATTTTACAGAGAGGAGAGAAAGCAACGGGATTCAAGTGAGAAGAAACATACAAGTTATTCTTTGTGAAAAGAAGCAGGACCACACAGAGACACTCAAAATGGATTTGGGAGGAAAAGAATGAATTAGGACAAGTAAAATGCAAATATAAACAAAGCTCCATAATAAACTTTATTCTAAAAAGTAGTTTAGTGAAAAGGAGGAAGATGTGAGCTAGGCAGAAGAACTCCTATGGCAGAATCCATCCTTTCCCTGATTAGCTTGCAAAGCAGCACCCAGCACACTCTTTCCATGCCAGAATTTCCAAGCCTTAAGGAGGAAATTGAGACCCAGCCAACCTGGGCATGCACAGCTAATAAGGATCTAAACAAATGAATCAACTAAAGATCACACAACCTTCAACACAGCTTTTCTCCTTTAATCTCCATTTAGCAGAGGTAGTGTAGCCCAGGGGAATAGAAGACACTAAATACATTTGGAATGCACTTACAATTCTTAGGGAATTTGATCATGTATGTAAGAAAAGAGTGGAACAAGGAAACAGTACTCTTTTTAAATGTAGCTGGGAACTTGACATCTAAATAAGTCCTCTCACAAGGTTAGGAGTAGCAGAGGAATTTATCAGCCTTATTGTGGCAAGGGAACTAAGATAATATTTAGACCGAGCCACTAGGTACAACGAGATTGCAAACTTAATTGTAATGTTGATCCCCTCTGCGCCATCTTATTAAGCAGTCAGGAAAATCCTTTACCGCAAAAGATTTCCAAGGATGTGACCTTTTCCTTCTCTCCATTTCTACTTCACTTAAATTATCACCCTGAAGATTTCAAAGGGGTACTCGCAGCAGGCTGATAGATTGGCGCCCCTCTCTAACTAAAGAAACATTGATTGTGTAAAGGGAAAGAAAATACCACAGACAGCTCCCGTAGGTCTCTGTGAATCAAATTTGTACTCAAATAAGAGCTTTTAATTTTTTTCCTCATTTCTATGACTCTGTTTAAAATGGCAAAGTAAAAGCAAGATAATTAATCTCTGGACCATCACTTTGAGGTGTGCTTATAATCGGGCAGCCCAGGTGGGCAGAGCTTTGCTGGTTCTCAGCATCCTCTCCTTGGCTCCCATGGCCATCAAGTGGACACAGGCTGCAGAGATCTCCTTTGTGAAGGAAGCTGAGGACTACACTTGGTATATAAAAATCAAAAAAATGGTTGTTTTCTTTTATGCTTGCAATAAAGGCTTGCAGCCAGGACCAAAGACTATTTCCCTGATTTATCAGAACACCTGTATGTAGAGCTGTATTCACCTTTAATGACATGTAAATGGAGTTGCCTTATTGGAGGTTCAATCAACTCTGAAAAGGTAAGCATTGTGGATGTGCTTCAATTTCAGCTTTTTAAAAATTATTTAATTGACATTTACTAAATTCGTGATCCTGGATGTCAGTTTCCTGAGTAATGAGAAGACAGTCATGTACCACTTCATATGAAAGGATTTCAGCCCTTTCAAGAGGACTTCTAGATCCAGATTCTGCTTTGGCCATTCAGTGTCTTTGAGGTAAGCGGTTGCTCACGCACTACCTAATCCTAAACCTAAAGAAACAAATTCAATTGATCAAAAGACTGAAGCCTCTTGAACAATGGGCCACCACGAACTTTCTTCTTGTATGGCTGCTCATCTCCAGTGTTTTGTTACAGTCATGGAAATGTGACTATGATAGTAGTGGATAAGGATAATTCATGTTCTGCAACTGAACTCAGCAATAAGGCCACACGTGACCTCTCTGGAAGTTTTAGAAAACATGTTTCATAATATGTTGAGGGTGGCAAGCTGTCTTGAAAGTAAATTTTAGAATCAAGCATCTGCCACGGTGAAGAGTTAGGGTCCTGGGCATGTGTTTAGGTTCTGACACTTATGGCCACACTATTGTGGAGATTAATAAATCTGCAATGTAATTAATAACCAAGACAAGCAATCTGATAGCAAATGAGAATACAACAACACTTAAGTAACTCCACATAATTCAAGCTAGTATGTAGCTGGAATAATTCTGTGTGCTTAAAAATATCCCACTCATTAAATACTCAAAGCAGCCCTTTCAAATTAGTGCTCACAATCTTCTCATTTAGTAATAAAAAAAAATGAGGGACATTTCAAAGGACAGTTGGAGCCACTTAACCAGCACTCAAGACAAAGTTAGAATCTAGAAGGAAAATATTTTAAAATTTCTAGTTGTCGACATATAAGGACAGATGAGATTACAGTGAGTATTGCATGGGTCTGGACCCAGAAAGAAAACATCACAAAAGTCTCTTATAATGGATCATATATTTATGGGAAATTTAAACATATTGTGTAGTTCATCATGCTATGCTTGCGTGAGTTAATAGCAATTTATCACTTGATAAGACTTCAGGATTGCCTATATGAAAATTAAGCTGCCCAAGACTTCAGAAACTTTTTTGCTGTTGATATATTTAGATTTTGCTCCAATTCTGACCCTTGTCAGGCTGAATTTTTAGAGATTTTATTATGCTTGTACTTACATATCACTAAAAAATATGTTTAAGGGAGGGAAAAATTAATGATCCTCTTAATATAGTATTTTATACACATAGAAATATTGAAGAGAATGGAACCATTTTCCACCTAAACCAAACATGATTTCCCATGACTTAAAAGTGTTCAGACACTTTCATCAACATTACTAGAATCTTCCACAGAGATACTTCAAGTGTTTGATAGGAAATCTGTCATATAAGCTAGAACCTATGGCCAAGAAAGGACCCCAGTCTCCCAAATTTCCATTCCTGTTTCCATAATAGAAAATAGTTTTAATTTACATATGCTGTACCTTTATTCTAGTCTAGCATTCTATGAAGCCTTAGGGAATGAAAGAGAAGAAAAGCAAAGGGCCTGAAGGCTCACATGCCGGCAGGGAGAATGATAAGCCTTTCCAGGTTATATGAGAAGCAATTACAGTTTTGGGTATTCTGTGCAGGGTGGAAGAGATTAAATAATTACATTTTTTGCAATTGTGCAATTATCTTCTGCATGCTCTTCCTTCCTGTAACATATCCATATGCTGCTTTCTTTTGTGTACAAGAGCTTATTGTAGTGTAGATCAACACAGATATTTTCCTAATTAAACAACCTTGATAATTCTCCATTACTCATAGAATAACATTCCAACTTTGTAAGGTGACAGAAGAAGTCAATCACAAATGAAACTCTTTCTTTTCAGAGTCACCTACTGGACTTTGCCTTTGAACTGGACTTTGCCTCTTACTGCTATTTCATCTCTAATGAGCTCCTTCTCATCCTTGAAGTCCATTTCAATTGTCTCCTAACCTGTGAATCCTTTCCTTGGTCCTCCAAGGCAGAAGTAATTGATTCTCTCACACTTCTTCCACATAACATGCTATTGCCTTTCATGTGGAATTTTAATGTCTTTGTGCTACTCTCTTCCAAAATAAAGTAGTAATGCTGTGTAGTGCATTAAATACAGCTTATTTATTTCAACTCCCTAGGAGAGAGCCTAGAGGCTTGTTGAAACATTCCTCAGCTAAGGTTTGCTGAATTTATCTGCATTATATATGTCTAAACATCCTACTCAAAACATGTGCATAAAGTTCAAGCAGATATGCAGAATATACTTTGCAAATTAGATCAATACATATGTACAAGTACCTGTAAGTCTTTTATCAGTATAAGCCAAACATACCCTACAGCATAATGGATACTTAGTAACTAGATGTCAAATTGCATATTTGAGCAGGTCTTTATGATCATTACCTCTTCAAACGCTTATTGATCTTGTGCTATCTGACAAACTCATTGCTAAGTTCCTTCTGTGAACTATTATGATAATGATTATTACAATGAGTTATCACTGTCCTGTATTTTTGATAAAAGGAAACCTGACTGAAAGTGCACACATTGCCTATGGTTAGTACTTGCAGAAGCTGACATCTGAGTTTCTAGTTCAAGTATATTTGCTTCGGAAGTGGATTTCTTTTTTAATAACATTCTGTGGATAGACTACATGTGTCTACATTCATGTGCCTTTATATGTGAGCCCACTGACAAATTCACATAAATGGTTTGATAAGGACTGTAAGCTATGGGTTTTGATACATACACAATATAAGTTCTGGATGTGCATACATATAGTTCATAGACTCTCAACTATTGGTCATAAATCTGATGAGTGTAGAGTGTACCTATAATTATGTAATGCAACTCAATATATGACATATATACCTTCCCTTGCACTTATATTTTTCTCAGAACTTACTTTCTTCCTGTTCTAATAAAATAAATTTATATCAATAAATAAGCAAGTATATTTTTGTAAATTCTAACAGGAATTTGTATGTGTTCATCTATTTGTCTTTTAGGACTGCACATAGAAGACACAAGGTAGATTCTTTGGGCTAAGAAAATATAGCAATTCTGGCTTCTGTGCTTGCTAGCACCAGCTGTCATCCCCATGTGGTAGAGAGGTGTAGACCACCATCAGTAAGTGTTAATTTGTCAGTCTAGTTGAGACAAGGATACTATTATAAAGCTTTGTTCTCTGAAAAAATATACAATCACAGCTGGAATTCAAGCACTTGCTTTCATCATGAAAGTAAGGATTTGCAACAAAAAATGCCTTTTTGTTCTGCTATCCTTTTCTTTGTTTCCCAGCTTGCGGGCCACTTGCATTTGTACCTATTCTTTCCTATGTGCTTTCTTAGCAAGTGCATACATATGCTAGTATGCCACTGTCTGGCCCATACTCTCCTGGGTCCTTTTTGAACCTAAAAAGACTTTATAGTTTTAAGATCCATTGAAACTCTGAGATGGGAAAAAATCACTGCTATACCTTCTGAAAAAGGTTTTGAAGTTTAAAATCCTTGTTGTATAATGAGGATGCTGATTCTTGATGATGAGTGACATTGGCAGGTGACAATGTGCCTTAATGTTTCCCTCAGGAAAATGGGAAGCCTAGCAATTGTAATTGTAGATTACTTTCAGGAGTTCAGAAAACAATAGTAAGGAATAGTAAAGCATGCGCACACATCTATTGTTATATTTAAATTAGAATTAAAAATTCAAAAAGATATTTTTGGGAATTTGAAAGAGAAAGATTAGCAAGATAGCTCACATGTTAAGAACACTCCATCTCTTTAAGAGGACCTGAGTTTAATTAGCTCTGTGGTTATCTGATGCCTCTGGACACCTAGAACACAGGCATTTACATGAACACACCAACACACACACACACACACACACACACACACACACACAAACACACACACAACACACACACACATACTTTAATAGAGTAAAAATATTTTTCAAGTAAAACAAAGAAATTGAAAACAACAGTCTGAGCAACTAAATACCTAAAGACTTGGATGATGTTAGTGATATGTGAATGAGCTAAGGAGTCTGACTAAATACAATTAAAAATTCCAATAAATTATTAAAAAAGGGCCAAGATTCTTCTCACTTACCAGGGTCTGACATAATATTAAGCCCTTTCTGTGTACTTTATTTAAACCTCTAATACTTAACACAGTGTCTGTGCTTGCCTCCAGAGCTGGCTGACCACATCAGGCACCATCTGCCTGAGATGTGGTACATCTCAATATTAATTATACCCAGAAAGATTGTAGACAACAGAAAGTAGATACAATATGCTAAAGTTTTTAACTTTGGGTTAAAATTAATGAAAGAAAGAAAGAAAGAAAGAAAGAAAGAAAGAAAGAAAGGAAGAAAGAAAGAAAGAGGGAGAAAGGAAGGAAAGATCTTCTCAATCTCTTAAAATGTTTTATCCATTTGAGACTTAACAAAAATGAATGAATGAATGAATAAAAATAGATAGATAGATAGATAGATAGATAGATAGATAGATAGATAGATAGGAGTTCCAATATGAATCAGGAATACCATTCATGAGGATTTACCCATAAGATTCCAAGTCAACATAATACAGAGACATCAATGTTTATTTCAGATTTATTTTTACAAGACTCAAGTTATAGAATCATCTCAGGTATCCAATAATAAAAGAGTTAATAAAGCTAGTGTGATTGTTTCTCACCAGATGACACTGTTTTATCCATCTTATTGCCCTCTTGTCTCATCTTAAATAGAATATTCACAGATAGACGGCCTTGTCTATCTTGTTCAACAAAAATAGCCCAAAGTTGCTGTAACAACCTCAATGCTTAAAAGTCTCAGTATAAAAATTATCATATGAAATGCTGTGAATCTTTTGGATCAATTAATAAGTGGACAAGCCATTCACTGACAGTGGGATGGTGGATATAGCTTAAAAAAAAACTATGGACAACCTTCTTTTACATTCTACTGAGAAGCAGTCTCTGAATATAAACAGTCCTGTAACAGCAGCCAGCAGTGACAGCACTTTAAAGGAACACAGTTTCTTTCTCATAAGTAACTAGACATTCTCTGCAACCTAGCCATGATTCCTGCTTGATCATTATCATTGTCATACAATTATTATCTGCTTTGGTTCAGAAAGCATCTCAAGAAATAGATTAGAAATATCAATACATTTGTGAATGTTCTGCTTGCTCCGTGTCTTTCTCCCTGCCTCCCTCTTCCTGTTCATTTCATCTTCTCCCTTCCATTTATTCCTCTTCCTTCCTGTTTGCTTCCTCCCTCTAACTCCCATTGATATTGTCTGTCAGTACAGGATTATAAGAAGTTATAAGAGGCAGTTTTAGGGATTCTACTGTGATGTATAATTTCTATAAATCTTCAGAGTTCATATCCATAGTTGACTTGTTGCTCACATTTAAGAAATATTACTGGCTTTGCTTTAGCCAGACGGAACTTCAAAGTCTACAGTTCTTGCACCTGCTTTCCTTTGCAGGATGAGCATTGTCACCAATCTTTCAGAGCTTTGCACAAACCCCTAACTTCCTCCTTTCACGCAGTCTTAAGTGACAATACCTCTGTTTCTCACTCTCCATATCTGCATAATGAAAATAGTGGTACATCAATCTACTGACAGGTCAATTAGATTTGCTAACCCTATCTACAACAATGCATTTACTTTGTGACAGGGATGTTGTCCCAATAGCAATATCTTAGCCTAAGCTCCACAGTAGACTCTCAAAAGAAAAGGTGAGGAAGACTTGGAACTGAAGCCTTTTGCAGAGCTTCTCAGCCCGTGCTTCATTATGTCAAACCACATTGTGGGTGGATATTAGGCAGAATGTATTCAAAGGTCTTGCCTCCACTTTCTTACCTATAAACTGAATTCTGCCCTTCGAAGGTAAAAGAAAAGCTGTTAAGAATCATGTTTCCCTGAACCGTGAAAAGTGAATTAATTCAGAAAAACATAATCAAAAACACTGTTCCATGACTAAGGACAACAGATTAACTAAAATAGAGTAGATGCAAGCTATTTCATTTAAGAAAATGGTCCACCTGAATAGATATTATTTACATCATTGTTTTAAATATTCAAGGAATGATAAAGGTATGGCTAAAAATTTTGAAATTTTATACAAAGCCAGAGCTCCATGGTTGTATCATTCTCAACTGACTTGGGCCAGTAGGAATCAGCTACATGGAAGGAGTTTTAACTGCATTGAGTGGGAGAGTTAAGAAATAAGTAAATCAGATTTTCATTTTTGAAGATTAAAAAACAGCACACTGCTGTGCTGTTTTCTCTCAGTAAAGTTAGTGGCCATTAGTTAAATAAGCCAAAAGAATTGGTATTATCCCCAGGTTGGCTAATACCAAATTCAGATTAGTGGATTGACTTTCAAAGCAAATGTGTATTGATTAAAACTAATTCATACTCGGTTCTCATTTCTGTGCAGCCACCAGGAGAGGGATGATGTGAAGCAATATGTAGACAAACACTTTTCCACTACTAGCCTTAGAAATTCTTGGTTCTCTTTCTTATCATATTGACAAGTATAGTTCAGCTAAGAGCATTCCTGCCACATCCATTGAACCACTGGAAGCTAAGGAGAATGGTAGGGATACAGTCCCTTGGAGTTTTCTTCTGTAGGCTGTATCTACACTCATTTAAAAATGTGTCAGATCTGTCGATGCACCATTTCCACACTTGACGATTCTAACAGTATGAAACACATAAACTATATTGTACATTACACATGCCTTTAAAAGGCAACTCCTGTTTTCTCTTGATCCAAATAAAGAATTTTTAGACGTGTAAAAAATTAAAACAAAATCTGCATTTTAAGGAAATTACCTTCTCTAATATTTTCATCTGTACCTGAAAAAGATCAGAAGTGTACAGTGGGGGTGATTATATGCTCTGAATTTGACAAAGATTCAGAGCCAACCACATCAATAAAGTCTCTGTTTTACTCCACTTATCCAAGCTTATGAATCACTTCTCTATTCTGAATCCCTTCAAATTTGTATTCTGCTTCTCATTCTCACACTAATTGTATTTTCTCCTCCAAATAAGAACTAGTATAAGATTCTCCATCTCTCACTGCCACTCCTGTGCTGCTAGTGATGTTCAGATCATGAAATAGACACCAACATGCACAGGTCAAACTTGTTCAAACCTACAACCTATGGTCAGCCGATTAAGTTGTCAGAGTTTCCCATTTACCTAAATTAGACACAGGGTCAGTTCATGAGATTGTCTTGGAGCTCTTGATAGCAAAGCAGTTGACCAGCAGGGATTGTAGGAGGCAGTCATTTTATTCTGTCCAGGTTTTTAAACTTATTTTTGTAAGAGTTAGAGAAGGAATGTATTTATCAGTCAAAAGAGACTCATCTTTCTCCTGAACACTCAAAATTTTGGGGTAATATTCTGTTTCAAACTGCTTGTCCAACTGTTAGTGTCTTAGGTAGGGTTATTGTTGCTGTGATGAAACACCAGGACCAGGGGTTGGGCATTTAGCTCAGTGGTAGAACACTTGCCTAGCAGGCACAAGGCCCTGGATTCTGTCCCCAGCTCCAAAAAAAAAGAAAAGGAAAAAAAAAAGAAACACCAGGACCAAAACAACATGGGGCAGAAAGGGTTTTTTTTGGCTTGTGCTTCGAAATCAAAGTTCATCAATGAAGGAAGGCAGAACAGGAACTTAAAAAGGGCGGGAACTTGGAGGAAGGAGCTGATGCAGGGGCTGTGGAAGGGTGCTGTTTACAGGATTGCTCTTCATGGTTTGCTCAGCTTGCTGTTTAATAGAACCCAGGACCACCAGCCTAAAAATGGCACCATCCACAATGGACTGGGCCCTCTCACTCAATCACTACTTGCTTACATACCAATCTGACAGAGTCACCTTCTCAATTGAGACTCCCTCCTCTCAGATGACTCTTGCTTGTATCAAGTTGACATAAATCTAGCCAACACAAATAACCCACTAGCCAGAACAGGTAGCTAGCACAACTAACTTGACACACAGACACATCAGTGGCTAGCTGAAACTTTCCCTTCAAAAGTCTCAGTCTTTATAAAGTCAAGCAAATTAAATCCACCCTCTTGAAAGTATCTATGTTCTTTCAAATTTGAACTTCTTTGTAAAAATCCAAAAATCTTTTTAAAAGTTTAAAGTCTCTCGACTGTGGTGCCCTGTCAAAGCAAAAATAAATGAAATGCTTTATTTCAAGAGAAAGGGACAAGAGCACAGTTACAATAAAATGAAAGGAAACCAAATTCCAACTGTATAAATAACTTAATGTCTAATGTCTGGGATTGACTTAGAATTTTTGTGGCTCCTCTAAACTATGTGGGTCATTTCTCTGGTTCTTTTGTCTGCATCATACACATTTTCTCTACAAGACTCCATCTGACTCCACTCCACCCTTGCTGAAATTCTTGGTTTTCAGTCCACAACACTAGCGACCCAGAATGCTAAAGTCTCTTGTTGCAACTGGGCTGCCCTTTCACCAATAGCCTTTGCTGGGATCTCATCAGAAACTCCTATCCTGCTTCACCGTGCTAAGCCTCAACTGCTCATCCTAACTCCTTAATGCTTTCAAAATCAGTGCCACCTGAATGAACCAAGTTTGGCCAGTATGAAGTACAATGTTGGCCATCATAGAACATAGCTTCTGTGTGCTGAACCAGAAGAAACACTTTCCGGAAGATTCCACTTCAATGATGGTGGACTCTTCTTTACTACAATTGATTCTTCAGCTCTAGGTGACCAGCTACCATAGATTCTTCATTCCTGTGACCTGGTGGAGTCTTTGCTTCACTCTGAAACTGCTCTCAACAGTCTTATTTTGCATGTTCCTATACAACAGCCAATTGAGCTCCCTGCACTCATTGACTTTCTAAACCAAAGTTAAAGTCTTCCATATGGTTTGCTATGTCACAGAAATTCTCAATGACCCTGGAACCAACTTCTGTTCTATTTATGGTTACTGTTTCTGTGATGAAACGCCATGACCAAAACAATACTAGGAAGTAGGTATTGTTTTATTTTGTTTTATGCTTCCAAATCACTGTTGAGCATTAGGGAAGTTAGAACATGAACACAAACAGGGCCAGAACCTGAAAGAAGAAGCTAATGCAGAAGCCATGGAGGAGTGCAGCTTACATCATTACTCTCTATGACTTGCTAAGCCTGTTTTTCTTATAAAATCCAGGACCAATAGCTCATGGGTGGCCATCCACACAATGGATTGGGCCATCCAATGTCATTAGTCTTTCTTAGAAGGGGAACAACATACTCATAGGAGGAAATACGGAGACGAATTGTGAAGCAGAGACTGAAGGAAAGGCCATCCTTAGACTGTCCCACCTGGGGATCCAACCCGTATGCAGTCACCAAACTCAGACAATATTGCGGATGCCAAGAAGTGCATGCTGACAGGAGCCTGATACAGCTGCCTCCTGGGAGGCTCTGCCAGAGCATGACAAATACAGAGACAAATGCTCACAGCCAACCATTTAATACAGGCAAAGATTTCATGACAGGTACTCTTATAGTTCAGAAAATAAATGGGGTCCCCAATGGAGGAGTTAGAGAAAGGACTAAAGGAGCTGAAGGGGTGTGCAACCCCATAAGGAGAACAACAATATCAACCAACCGGCCTCCCCTTTCCCGAGTTCCCAGGGACTTAACAACCATCCTGAGAGTGCACAGTGATCCAGTACCTATGGCTCCAACTGCATATGTAGCAGAGGATGGCCTTGTCAGGCATCAATGGGAGGAGAGGCCCTTGATCCTATGAAACTTGATGTCCCAGTGTAGGGGAATGTCAGGGCAGGGAGGTGGGAGGGAATGGGTGGTTGGAGGGAGCACTACCATAGAAGCAGTGGGAGATAGTAGGTTTCTCTGGGGGGGATGGGGGAGGAAAGGGGTTAACATTTGAAATGATGTAAATTTTAAAATATCTAATATAAGAGAAAATGTCAAAAAAAAGAAAGAAGAAAATTCTCCCTAGGTTTGCCTATAGCTGAGTCTTTTTTTTTCTCTCTTTTTTTTTTTTTTTATTAACTTGAGTATTTCTTATATACATTTCGAGTGTTATTCCCTTTCCCGGTTTCCGGGCAAACATCCCCCTCCCCCCTCCCCTTCCTTATGGGTGTTCCCCTCCCAACCCTCCCCCCATTGCCGCCCTCCCACCATAGACTAGTTCACTGGGGGTTCAGTCTTAGCAGGACCAAGGGCTTCCCCTTCCACTGGTGCTCTTACTAGGATATTCATTGCTACCTATGGGGTCAGAGTCCAGGGTCAGTCCATGTATAGTCTTTAGGTAGTGGCTTAGTCCCTGGAAGCTCTGGTTGCTTGGCATTGTTGTACTTTTGGGGTCTCGAGCCCCTTCAAGCTCTTCCAATTCTTTCTCTGATTCCTTCAATAGGGGACCTATTCTCAGTTCAGTGGTTTGCTGCTGGCATTCGCCTCTATATTTGCTGTATTCTGGCTGTGTCTCTCAGGAGCGATCTACATCCGGCTCCTGTCGGTCTGCACTTCTTTGCTTCATCCATCTTGTCTAATTGGGTGGCTGTATATGTATGGGCCACATGTGGGGCAGGCTCTGAATGGGTGTTCCTTCAGTCTCTGTTTTAATCTCTGCCTCTCCCTTCCCTGCCAAGGGTATTCTTTTTCCTCATTTAAAGAAGGAGTGAAGCATTCACATTTTGATCATCCGTCTTGAGTTTCGTTTGTTCTAGGGATCTAGGGTAATTCAAGCATTTGGGCTAATAGCCACTTATCAATGAGTGCATACCATGTATGTCTTTCTGTGATTGGGTTAGCTTACTCAGGATGATATTTTCCAGTTCCAACCATTTGCCTACGAATTTCATAAACTCGTTGTTTTTGATAGCTGAGTAATATTCCATTGTGTAGATGTACCACATTTTCTGTATCCATTCCTCTGTTGAAGGGCATCTGGGTTCTTTCCATTTTCTGGCTATTATAAATAAGGCTGCGATGAACATAGTGGAGCACGTGTCTCTTTTATATGTTGAGGCATCTTTTGGGTATATGCCCAAGAGAGGTATAGCTGGATCCTCAGGCAGTTCAATGTCCAATTTTCTGAGGAACGTCCAGACTGATTTCCAGAATGGTTTTACCAGTCTGCAATCCCACCAACAATGGAGGAGTGTTTCTCTTTCTCCACATCCTCGCCAGCATCTGCTGTCACCTGAGTTTTTGATCTTAGCCAATCGCACTAGTGTGAGGTGAAATCTCAGGGTTGTTTTGATTTGCATTTCCCTTATGACTAAAGATGTTGAACATTTCTTTAGGTGTTTCTCAGCCATTCGGCATTCCTCAGCTGTGAATTCTTTGTTTAGCTCTGAACCCCATTTTTTAATAGGGTTATTTGTTTCCCTGCGGTCTAACTTCTTGAGTTCTTTGTATATTTTGGATATAAGGCCTCTATCTGTTGTAGGATTGGTAAAGATCTTTTCCCAATCTGTTGGTTGCCGTTTTGTCCTAACCACAGTGTCCTTTGCCTTACAGAAGCTTTGCAGTTTTATGAGATCCCATTTGTCGATTCTTGATCTTAGAGCATAAGCCATTGGTGTTTTGTTCAGGAAATTTTTTCCAGTGCCCATGTGTTCCAGATGCTTCCCTAGTTTTTCTTCTATTAGTTTGAGTGTGTCTGGTTTGATGTGGAGGTCCTTGATCCACTTGGACTTAAGCTTTGTACAGGGTGATAAGCATGGATCGATCTGCATTCTTCTACATGTTGCCCTCCAGTTGAACCAGCACCATTTGCTGAAAATGCTATCTTTTTTCCATTGGATGGTTTTGGCTCCTTTGTCAAAAATCAAGTGACCATAGGTGTGTGGGTTCATTTCTGGGTCTTCAATTCTATTCCATTGGTCTATCTGTCTGTCTCTGTACCAATACCATGCAGTTTTTATCACTATTGCTCTGTAGTACTGCTTGAGTTCAGGGATAGTGATTCCCCCTGAAGTCCTTTTATTGTTGAGGATAGCTTTAGTTATCCTGGGTTTTTTGTTATTCCAGATGAATTTGCAAATTGTTCTGTCTAACTCTTTGAAGAATTGGATTGGTATTTTGATGGGGATTGCATTGAATCTGTAGATTGATTTTGGTAAAATGGCCATTTTTACTATATAATCCTGCCAATCCATGAGCATGGGAGATCTTTCCATCTTCTGAGGTCTTCTTCAATTTCTTTCCTCAGTGTCTTGAAGTTCTTATTGTACAGATCTTTTACTTGCTTGGTTAAAGTCACACCGAGGTACTTTATATTATTTGGGTCTATTATGAAGGGTGTCGTTTCCCTAATTTCTTTCTCGGCTTGTTTCTCTTTTGTATAGAGGAAGGCAACTGATTTATTTGAGTTAATTTTATACCCAGCCACTTTGCTGAAGTTGTTTATCAGCTTTAGTAGTTCTCTGGTGGAACTTTTGGGATCACTTATATATACTATCATGTCATCTGCAAATAGTGATATTTTGACCTCTTCTTTTCCGATCTGTATCCCTTTGATCTCCTTTTGTTGTCTGATTGCTCTGGCTAGAACTTCAAGAACTATATTGAATAAGTAGGGAGAGAGTGGGCAGCCTTGTCTAGTCCCTGATTTTAGTGGGATTGCTTCAAGTTTCTCTCCATTTAGTTTAATGTTAGCAACTGGTTTGCTGTATATGGCTTTTACTATGTTTAGGTATGGGCCTTGAATTCCTATTCTTTCCAGGACTTTTATCATGAAGGGGTGTTGAATTTTGTCAAATGCTTTCTCAGCATCTAATGAAATGATCATGTGGTTCTGTTCTTTCAGTTTGTTTATATAATGGATCACGTTGATGGTTTTCCGTATATTAAACCATCCCTGCATGCCTGGGATGAAGCCTACTTGATCATGGTGGATGATTGTTTTGATGTGCTCTTGAATTCGGTTTGCCAGAATTTTATTGAGTATTTTTGCGTCGATATTCATAAGGGAAATTGGTCTGAAGTTCTCTTTCTTTGTTGTGTCTTTGTGTGGTTTAGGTATAAGAGTAAACCAAAAGTTGGTCCTTTGAGAAAATCAACAAGATAGATCAACCCTTAGTCAGACTAACCAGAGGACACAGAGAGTGTGTCCAAATTAACAAAATCAGAAATGAAAAGGGAGACATAACTACAGATTCGGAGGAAATTCAAAAAATCAGATCTTACTATAAAAACCTATATTCAACAAAATTTGAAAATCTTCAGGAAATGGACAATTTCCTAGACAGATACCAGGTATCGAAGTTAAATCAGGAACAGATAAACCAGTTAAACAACCCCATAACTCCTAAGGAAATAGAAGCAGTCATTAAAGGTCTCCCAACCACAAAGAGCCCAGGTCCAGACGGGTTTAGTGCAGAATTCTATCAAACCTTCATAGAAGACCTCATACCAATATTATCCAAACTATTCCACAAAATTGAAACAGATGGAGCCCTACCGAATTCCTTCTACGAAGCCACAATTACTCTTATACCTATAGCTGAGTCTTAATAAGGCGTTTTCTCAATTCGACAACTCTCCCTCTGCTGATTCTAGTTTACGTCATGTTTACAAAAACCTAGCCAGAACATTGAATTTGATGAAAATCGTACTCCTTACTGGTGTGTATTCATTGTACACAGTGATAGGCTTCATAAAAATTATTTTTGTATATGTATATCATAGCCATTTCACTCATTTACCTTCTACCCTCTTCTTTCTTCCCATATTTTCCTATTGTTATCTTTATTCCCCAGGACAGGGTTGATTCTATTTTCATCTCCTAAGTGAATAATTCATTTTATCATTTTATTTATATTCATAAAATCTGGGTCCCACAAATGAAAGGAAATGTCTTTCTGAGTCTAACTTATTTAATTAAATAAGAATTTCTCCAGTATATATATATATATTCCTTTGAACCTCATAATTTCATCCATGTTTATGCCTGGATAAAGCATCATTTTGTGTGTATGTGTGTGTATCTGAGTGTATACATGTATATGTGTGTGTGTTTGTGTGTGTGTGTATATATATATATATATAGAGAGAGTGTGTGTGTATGTATATATGTCAATGGATGAATGAATAAAGAATAGGATATGTCATATATACACATATATATGTATATGTGTATATATAAATATACATATATTCATCCATTGACAAATACCTGAGCTGATAACATACTGGGGCTAATGTTAGCAAAGTACAAACACATTGATGTGCAGGAAACTATGTGTTCATTGTTTGTTGAATTGGAGTTATTCAGATATACAACCAGAAAGGTGATATCCCAGTTGCGTATAATAATTTTAGTGTTTTATGAATGTTTATAATGATTTCCATAAATACTTTGGCTTTTGATAGAGATTACCATTTTCTCTATCTTTGCCAGTATTTTTAGAAGGAAACATAAGGAAGACATATCAAGATCCCTATACAGACAAGGATTTCATGACGGGTACTCTTATAGTTCAGAAAATAAAGAGTTGACAAATAGAATGACATGAATGTCACAAACTTCTGCTAGATAAATGAATAACTAGGTGAAGTGAAATCCTATGGGTGAAAATAAAATCCCATCGTAGTGTGTGTGTGTGTGTGTGTGTGTGTGTGTGTGTGTGTGTGTGTGTGTGAGAGAGAGAGAGAGAGAGAGAGAGAGAGAGAGAGAGAGGAAACTGATATCTAACCCTCTAGGGGAAATGTAAAGATTTCCAAGAAACCAAATGAACCAGTCAGTAAATGGACTAATAAAACAATCACAGTTCTCAAGATATGAAATGAAAATGCTCAATAATAGCATACAAATATGTCCAACATCTTTAACCATCAAGATAGCACACATTAAAAAATGTTAAGATTCTATTTCCTTCACATCAGGAATGGTCTTATAAGGAAAACAGATATCCATGTGTGATCCTCAAAAATGCAATTTGATGAGAGGATGTGAGACAGGTTTGTCACCGTCCTTAGTAAAGAACTAGGTTTAGAGTAAGCACTAGAGGAAAAGGATGGGATTATAATATGACATTGATAGACCAATTCAGGAGGAAAGGTTTCGGAGAGAATGTACTTAAAGAATGTGAGTGAGGTTTGTTTATTTGTTTGTTTGGAAAGGCAGAAGAGTAAGGCAGGAGGGAAAGAGAAAATAAAGAAATGCAGAAAACTTAAGAGAGAGGAAGGAAAAGGCAAGGTTTTTCCGTGTATTATAAGATGGAGATAGGACAGATCCACAAGGCCATACAGACTTCGGTTCAAATTCTACATTTTCCTCATCATGACTTCTTATGCAGAAGAAAAGTCAACTGATTTCTCTAAGTCTTAATTTTAATTTTTAGATTGGTCACGGCTCTCTTATTGACTATGTTTTTGTTGATAAGGAGCAGCGCAGCACAGTGTTACTAATATATCTTCACTATGTGCCAGTGTGTTTAATTCCACTTTACCTTCTAGAATAATTACTAAGATGTCATAGAAATTGCTAATAAAATGTTATGTAAATAGTGAGTAGAATAAGTAAATAAAACAATGAATGTATATATATACATATATATATATATATATCAATAAGTATAAATTGCAAGACCATTGCAGTCACATTTAAAGCAGCAAAGGCTGCATAGAAAACCCAATGTCTGCTGTCTTTACATTTGAGATATGTACAAAGGCCAAGATAGATATGGCTACGTATCTCCCATATGGAAGTGAAGTAATCCATACATTTAACTATTCTCTCCTAACTTTGGAGAATTAAACGTCCAACGATCTATTGCTTTTCTAACATGTTTATTTCATGCATAAATAAATTGGGGTTAGAAACAGAATATGAAATCATTACAATGAGTCACAGTGGTTTCTGAGAACACCCACTTAAAGTGTGTAATGTTCTATTTTCTCTGAATTGAACAAAAAGCCTAGTGAAAGCAGGTGTGGCAATGTGCTTTCAGCATGTTGATTCCTGATCACGGTATACAAACCTGGGGGGCAAGAAACCTTCTGCAGATTAAAGGAAATGATGGGTCTTGCAAAGAAGACCACACAGTCAGTATAAAGTATCAAACACCCTGATGTTTGAACAGAAATATCAAAGTGATGGTGTATAAACATATAAAGAACTTAACAAGAAAAGAAGTTCCTGGTTGCTGCCGCTGCAGAGAGCCCCTGGGCAGCACCCCACGAGCGAACCTGAGCCTCGGGACCACAGGTAAGACCAAATTTTCTGCTGTAAGAAAGCTGCCTGGTGAGCTTGGGACACAGGAAAGCAGAATTTCTCTAGGACCTGGCACGTTCTGTGTTTACCGGAAGTCCCACACCCGCGGATCCCGGCCCGCAGCAGCTCTCTGCTCCCAGACCCGGTGAGAGAGAGACCCAACCGCCTGGTCAGGTGGGCACTCCTGAGGCTGCAGAGCAGAAGAGACCACCAACACTGCTCACCCCTGCCCACATCCCTGGCCCAAGAGGAAACTGTATAAGGCCTCTGGGCTCCCGTGGGGGAGGGCCCAGGAGCGGCAGGACACCGGCCTGAGACACCGCCGGAACCTGAAAGAAACAGACCGGATAAACAGTTCTCTGCACCCAAATCCCGTGGGAGGGAGAGCTAAACCTTCAGAGAGGCAGACAAGCCTGGGAAACCAGAAGAGACTGCTCCCTGCACACACATCTCGGACGCCAGAGGAAAAAGCCAAAGACCATCTGGAACCCTGGTGCACTGAAGTTCCCGGAAGGGGCGGCACAGGTCTTCCTGGTTGCTGCCGCTGCAGAGAGCCCCTGGGCAGCACCCCACGAGCGAACCTGAGCCTCGGGACCACAGGTAAGACCAAATTTTCTGCTGCAAGAAAGCTGCCTGGTGAACTCAAGACACAGGCCCACAGGAACAGCTGAAGACCTGTAGAGAGGAAAAACTACACACCCGAAAGCAGAACACTCTGTCCCCATAACTGACTGAAAGAGAGGAAAACAGGTCTACAGCACTCCTGACACACAGGCTTATAGGACAGTCTAGCCACTGTCAGAAATAGCAGAACAAAGTAACACTAGAGATAATCTGATGGCGAGAGGCAAGCGCAGGAACCCAAGCAACAGAAACCAAGACTACAATGCATCATCGGAGCCCAATTCTCCCACCAAAACAAACATGGAATATCCAAACACACCAGAAAAGCAAGATCTAGTTTCAAAATCATATTTGATCATGATGCTGGAGGACTTCAAGAAAGACATGAACACACTTAGGGAAACACAGGAAAACATTAATAAACAAGTAGAAGCCTACAGAGAGGAATCGCAAAAATCCCTGAAAGAATTCCAGGAAAACACAATCAAACAGTTGAAGGAATTAAAAATGGAAATAGAAGCAATCAAGAAAGAACACATGGAAACAACCCTGGATATAGAAAACCAAAAGAAGAGACAAGGAGCTGTAGATACAAGCTTCACCAACAGAATACAAGAGATGGAAGAGAGAATCTCAGGAGCAGAAGATTCCATAGAAATCATTGACTCAACTGTCAAAGATAATGTAAAGCGGAAAAAGCTACTGGTCCAAAACATACAGGAAATCCAGGACTCAATGAGAAGATCAAACCTAAGGATAATAGGTATAGAAGAGAGTGAAGACTCCCAGCTCAAAGGACCAGTAAATATCTTCAACAAAATCATAGAAGAAAACTTCCCTAACCTAAAAAAAGAGATACCCATAGACATACAAGAAGCCTACAGAACTCCAAATAGATTGGACCAGAAAAGAAACACCTCCCGTCACATAATTGTCAAAACACCAAACGCACAAAATAAAGAAAGAATATTAAAAGCAGTAAGGGAAAATGGTCAAGTAACATATAAAGGGAGACCTATCAGAATAACACCAGACTTCTCGCCAGAAACTATGAAGGCCAGAAGATCCTGGACTGATGTCATACAGACCCTAAGAGAACACAAATGCCAGCCCAGGTTACTGTATCCAGCAAAACTCTCAATTAACATTGATGGAGAAACCAAGATATTCCATAACAAAACCAAATTTACACAATATCTTTCTACAAATCCAGCACTACAAAGGATAATAAATGGTAAAGCCCACCATAAGGAGGCAAGCTATACCCTAGAAGAAGCAAGAAACTAATCGTCTTGGCAACAAAACAAAGAGAATGAAAGCACACAAACATAACCTCACATCCAAATATGAATATAAAGGGAAACAATAATCACTATTCCTTAATATCTCTCAATATCAATGGCCTCAACTCCCCAATAAAAAGACATAGATTAGCAAACTGGATACGCAACGAGGACCCTGCATTCTGCTGCCTACAGGAAACACACCTCAGAGACAAAGACAGACACTACCTCAGAGTGAAAGGCTGGAAAACAACTTTCCAAGCAAATGGTCAGAAGAAGCAAGCTGGAGTAGCCATTCTAATATCAAATAAAATCAATTTCCAACTAAAAGTCATCAAAAAAGATAAGGAAGGACACTTCATATTCATCAAAGGAAAAATCCACCAAGATGAACTCTCAATCCTAAATATCTATGCCCCAAATACAAGGGCACCTACATACGTAAAAGAAACCCTACTAAAGCTCAAAACACACATTGCACCTCACACAATAATAGTGGGAGATTTCAACACCCCACTCTCATCAATGGACAGATCATGGAAACAGAAATTAAACAGTGATGTCGACAGACTAAGAGAAGTCATGAGCCAAATGGACTTAACGGATATTTATAGAACATTCTATCCTAAAGCAAAAGGATATACCTTCTTCTCAGCTCCTCATGGTACATTCTCCAAAATTGACCATATAATTGGTCAAAAAACGGGCCTCAACAGGTACAGAAAGATAGAAATAATCCCATGCGTGCTATCGGACCACCACGGCCTAAAACTGGTCTTCAATAACAATAAGGGAAGAATGCCCACCTATACGTGGAAATTGAACAATGCTCTACTCAATGATAACCTGGTCAAGGAAGAAATAAAGAAAGAAATTAAAAACTTTTTAGAATTTAATGAAAATGAAGATACAACATACTCAAACTTATGGGACACAATGAAAGCTGTGCTAAGAGGAAAACTCATAGCGCTGAGTGCCGGCAGAAAGAAACAGGAAAGAGCATATGTCAGCAGCTTGAGAGCACACCTAAAAGCTCTAGAACAAAAAGAAGCAAATACACCCAGGAGGAGCAGAAGGCAGGAAATAATCAAACTCAGAGCTAAAATCAACCAAGTAGAAACAAAAAGGACCATAGAAAGAATCAACAGAACCAAAAGTTGGTTCTTTGAGAAAATCAACAAGATAGATAAACCCTTAGCCAGACTAACGAGAGGACACAGAGAGTGCGTCCAAATTAACAAAATCAGAAATGAAAAGGGAGACATAACTACAGATTCAGAGGAAATTCAAAAAATCATCAGATCTTACTATAAAAACCTATATTCAACAAAATTTGAAAATCTTCAGGAAATGGACAATTTCCTAGACAGATACCAGGTATCGAAGTTAAATCAGGAACAGATAAACCAGTTAAACAACGCCATAACTCCTAAGGAAATAGAAGCAGTCATTAAAGGTCTCCCAACCAAAAAGAATCCAGGTCCAGACGGGTTTAGTGCAGAATTCTATCAAACCTTCATAGAAGACCTCATACCAATATTATCCAAACTATTCCACAAAATTGAAACAGATGGAGCCCTACCGAATTCCTTCTACGAAGCCACAATTACTCTTATACCTAAACCACACAAAGACACAACAAAGAAAGAGAACTTCAGACCAATTTCCCTTATGAATATCGACGCAAAAATACTCAATAAAATTCTGGCAAACCGAATTCAAGAGCACATCAAAACAATCATCCCCCATGATCAAGTAGGCTTCATCCCAGGCATGCAGGGATGGTTTAATATACGGAAAACCATCAACGTGATCCATTATATAAACAAACTGAAAGAACAGAACCACATGATCATTTCATTAGATGCTGAGAAAGCATTTGACAAAATTCAACACCCCTTCATGATAAAAGTCCTGGAAAGAATAGGAATTCAAGGCCCATACCTGAACATAGTAAAAGCCATATACAGCAAACCAGTTGCTAACATTAAACTAAATGGAGAGAAACTTGAAGCAATCCCACTAAAATCAGGGACTAGACAAGGCTGCCCACTCTCTCCCTACTTATTCAATATAGTTCTTGAAGTTCTAGCCAGAGCAATCAGACAACAAAAGGAGATCAAGGGGCTACAGATCGGAAAAGAAGAGGTCAAAATATCACTATTTGCAGATGACATGATAGTATATTTAAGTGATCCCAAAAGTTCCACCAGAGAACTACTAAAGCTGATAAACAACTTCAGCAAAGTGGCTGGGTATAAAATTAACTCAAATAAATCAGTAGCCTTCCTCTATACAAAAGAGAAACAAGCCGAGAAAGAAATTAGGGAAACGACACCCTTCATAATAGACCCAAATAATATAAAGTACCTCGGTGTGACTTTAACCAAGCAAGTAAAAGATCTGTACAATAAGAACTTCAAGACTCTGAAGAAAGAAATTGAAGAAGACCTCAGAAGATGGAAAGATCTCCCATGCTCATGGATTGGCAGGATTAATATAGTAAAAATGGCCATTTTACCAAAAGCAATTTACAGATTCAATGCAATCCCCATCAAAATACCAATCCAATTCTTCAAAGAGTTAGACAGAACAATTTGCAAATTCATCTGGAATAACAAAAAACCCAGGATAGCTAAAGCTATCCTCAACAATAAAAGGACTTCAGGGGGAATCACTATCCCTGAACTCAAGCAGTATTACAGAGCAATAGTGATAAAAACTGCATGGTATTGGTACAGAGACAGACAGATAGACCAATGGAATAGAATTGAAGACCCAGAAATGAACCCACACACCTATGGTCACTTGATTTTTGACAAAGGAGCCAAAACCATCCAATGGAAAAAAGATAGCATTTTCAGCAAATGGTGCTGGTTCAACTGGAGGGCAACATGTAGAAG
The DNA here is from genome assembly GCF_021556685.1 of Rattus norvegicus. Taxonomy (NCBI): domain Eukaryota; kingdom Metazoa; phylum Chordata; class Mammalia; order Rodentia; family Muridae; genus Rattus; species Rattus norvegicus. The sequence goes on along the minus strand of NC_141534.1, from coordinate 161,931,636 downwards.
AATGCAGATCGATCCATGCTTATCACCCTGTACAAAGCTTAAGTCCAAGTGGATCAAGGACCTCCACATCAAACCAGACACACTCAAACTAATAGAAGAAAAACTAGGGAAGCATCTGGAACACATGGGCACTGGAAAAAATTTCCTGAACAAAACACCAATGGCTTATGCTCTAAGATCAAGAATCGACAAATGGGATCTCATAAAACTGCAAAGCTTCTGTAAGGCAAAGGACACTGTGGTTAGGACAAAACGGCAACCAACAGATTGGGAAAAGATCTTTACCAATCCTACAACAGATAGAGGCCTTATATCCAAAATATACAAAGAACTCAAGAAGTTAGACCGCAGGGAAACAAATAACCCTATTAAAAAATGGGGTTCAGAGCTAAACAAAGAATTCACAGCTGAGGAATGCCGAATGGCTGAGAAACACCTAAAGAAATGTTCAACATCTTTAGTCATAAGGGAAATGCAAATCAAAACAACCCTGAGATTTCACCTCACACTAGTGCGATTGGTTAAGATCAAAAACTCAGGTGACAGCAGATGCTGGCGAGGATGCGGAGAAAGAGGAACACTCCTCCATTGTTGGTGGGATTGCAGACTAGTAAAACCATTCTGGAAATCAGTCTGGAGGTTCCTCAGAAAATTGGACATTGAACTGCCTGAGGATCCAGCTATACCTCTCTTGGGCATATACCCAAAAGATGCCTCAACATATAAAAGAGACACGTGCTCCACTATGTTCATCGCAGCCTTATGTATAATAGCCAGAAACTGGAAAGAACCCAGATGCCCTTCAACAGAGGAATGGATACAGAAAATGTGGTACATCTACACAATGGATTATTACTCAGCTATCAAAAACGAGTTTATGAAATTCGTAGGCAAATGGTTGGAACTGGAAAATATCATCCTGAGTGAGGTAACCCAATCACAGAAAGACATACATGGTATGCACTCATTGATAAGTGGCTATTAGCCCAAATGCTTGAATTACCCTAGATCCCTAGAACAAACGAAACTCAAGACGGATGATCAAAATGTGAATGCTTCACTCCTTCTTTAAATGAGGAAAAAGAATACCCTTGGCAGGGAAGGGAGAGGTAAAGATTAAAACAGAGACTGAAGGAACACCCATTCAGAGCCTGCCCCACATGTGGCCCATACATATACAGCCACCCAATTAGACAAGATGGATGAAGCAAAGAAGTGCAGACCGACAGGAGCCGGATGTAGATCGCTCCTGAGAGACACAGCCAGAATACAGCAAATACAGAGGCGAATGCCAGCAGCAAACCACTGAACTGTGAATAGGTCCCCTATTGAAGGAATCAGAGAAAGAACTGGAAGAGCTTGAAGGGGCTCGAGACCCCAAAAGTACAACAATGCCAAGCAACCAGAGCTTCCAGGGACTAAGCCACTACCTAAAGACTATACATGGACTGACCCTGGACTCTGACCCCATAGGTAGCAATGAATATCCTAGTAAGAGCACCAGTGGAAGGGGAAGCCCTGGGTCCTGCTAAGACTGAACCCCCAGTGAACTAGATTGTTGGGGGGAGGTCGGCAATGGGGGGAGGGTGGGGAGGGGAACACCCATAAGGAAGGGGAGGGGGGAGGGGGATGTTTGCCCGGAAACCGGGAAAGGGAATAACACTCGAAATGTATATAAGAAATACTCAAGTTAATAAAAAAAAAAAAAAAAGTACCGCGTTTGCAAGGTGTACTGTTTTGATGATGGTAGAGAGCTAGCTCTTCCTATAATCGCTGATCACTACCTTGCTCACCCAATCTTTTATAACCCAAATATCACCCAACAGGCAATTCCCTCTTCCGTGGTCCCTAAGAGACGCACGGGCCTTCGAAGCGGTACACACCAGCTTAGTTCCATATTCACTTCAAAGCCTCGCTAGTCTGTCCTGCCTGCTTTCTGTTTTGGCATTTGGTCTGCTTTCCGAATGGGCATGAGAGTGCAATTTCATCAACGTTAAAAACTGCCCTGCTGTCCAATCGCCTTTGTCAATAGTTTTCTTTGTTGGCTCTTGCACATTCCCCATAGGCTTCTCAGCATTCTTAGGAGACGTTTGCATAGAATGACGAGCAGAAACTGACAAGATAGTGTGGAACATGTCGAGGCTGTTTTTGCACAGGATTCGGGATTATCAGGAAAAAACGCCAGACCCCCCTGTAACAAGTTCTCAACTTTCACCCATGAATATGTGCACAAATCAAACAGCTCCAGTGAGACAGTGGGGTTTTTTCTAAGGAGCTTTCCTTGTACAGAGGGAATATGGAACCAAACCTGCAATTCCTCCTAAAGCAAATATTTGTACTGTAGGATCAGATGGCAAGATGTGACTGTTACCATAGGAGAAAACAGAAAGATACAGTTCAACAGGAATCAAAGTAACAAAGAGACGGAGTAACATCAGTTCCTGGAGAGGGGGCAGCTATTAATGTTCCCTAATCTATTTCAAATAAATAGGTGTCTGTGTAATGGATTAAATGGGTAAAATAGATACCTCAGTTGAATAAAATGTCATCTACCTGGACTGGACAGTATCCACATTTGAAGCATTTAAGCACATCAGCACATTCTGTCCACTTGCTGTACAAGATTTAGCCATAACCAAGAGCCAAAGAGACAGCTCAGCAAATCAAGGCACTTGTCACCAAGTCTGACTTCCATCCCTGCGACCTATGTGAAAGAGGAAGACTGACTCTTTCAGATTATCACATGAGCCCAACAGTAGAGCTGTGGCATATACCCCTACCCTACCCACAATGCACCCAAATAAACAACTTTAAAATATAATGGGATATTGAGACTGGACTTTTTTTTTTCTTATTTCAGTGGAAGCCACCAGAAATGTGAAAGGAAAATGATAAAAGACACAAAGTACCTGCACAGGAGGAGGAGGAGGAAGGGGAAAGGGAACAGGGGGAGGGGAAGGGGAAGGGAAAGGAAGGGGAGGAGGGGAAGGAGGAGGGGGAGGAGAAGGAGAGATAAATTGATAAAAGAATAAAAAAAATTTTATAAAAAAAAAAAAGAAAAGAAGTAACCTGCTTTAAAGTATGTGAAGAACCTGAGAAGATTTCCCTTAAATAACTATGCATCCTGAAGTATTTTACATGTTACTAATCCCTATATCTGTGGCACTTACACCCACCTAATGGTCAGGCTCATAGATGAAACATGTTAAATAAGACTCCTCCCCCACAGCAGAAAGTATCTTCAGCATATTTCCTTAAGGAAACTCCATGTTGTTCATGGCCTTAAAATCATGTATGAAATAAAATGTTTTGTACCACTGAGGAAATATAATATTCTTCAAGAAGCAACCAAAGAAAAACAAGTCAGTGCAACTTATAAGTAGACAATTATGCACAGAATAAAAGGGTTGATTTTAGAACACAGTAGGATCGCACTGGACTTTCTAATTTTTAGGATTGCATTGAGAAAATAAAGAGAAACTCCATCCCATTTAGAGTAGGTAAAAAGTACATGTAAACATGCAAAACATACAAATAAATGGCTGGAACCTTAATCACATTTAAAGGTCTAGATGAAACTACTACTGTTATTCTGATGCTAATGGCTCTTTCTTTAGAGCACTTCTCCATGAAACCTATTATATGGGATTTATACCTCCCAAGTAACTAGCTAGCTAGCAAAGCCTGAAATGGAAGCCTGTGAAATAATTTATCTGTCACATGAAGGGTGTGGTGTAATAACAATGTTCACAGGGAAACTAAACAGGGGCTTCTTCCACTGTAAATTTTAAGTGGGTCTGGTTATCAGATACAGCAACAGATTTTGTTTTCTCCACAGTAAAAAGATGAAAGCTCATGGTATTTCTAATATTTCTTGAGGTTGTTATTAGACTAATCTAAATACAAGTCTCATTTTGTCTTCAAAGAATGAGCATTGAATCTGTTTCAAGAGATGGGGTTTCCCCCTTAAGTCATGATGGCCACAAAAAGATGAAGAGAAGGTTGAATACAAATAGGCTAAGAGTGTTTATGAATTAGTGGTGCTTGGCAAAGGAAATAATTCTGAAGGTCACAGCAGTGGTTGTGAGGAATGCTCCCATAATACCAATGAAGAAGAGAGAGTAAATTTGAAATAAATGACAGCCTCATTCCAAGAAGAACTGAGAGATTTATAGAACATAATCAATTAATAGTTTTGTCATATTTTTTTCATGACTGTAGGGCTTCTTATATTGTCAGGATTGTTAAATGAGCATTAATCTTCTCATTCCAAAAGCCGCTTGAAAGTGTAATTTTCATTATATAACCAAGGCAGATTCATAAACTTTGAACCCTCCTTTGTTTAAATCTTAAATGGCTTGATTTTTATTTTACTGAAATGTCTTATATGAATGACCCAGTGAAAGTTGTAAAAATCATCAGGGATATTTATAAATTACTAGAAAATCAAATAATACAATGGAAGTTAATCACATTGTCAAGGGTATTTTAAGACATAAACACCATTGAAGAATATGTTAAGCAACAATTACTAGTAATAGGAGAAATGATCCATTGAAAGAACATTTCACATGCTAAGAATAAAAAAAATTACAAGTTCTGAAGTTGACTGTCTGCCTCCCCATTGTCAAAGTAAAACTGTACATGGTAGAAACATGACCATGGAGAAAACTCAAACAATGATGAACGTTCATATCTATATGACCAATAGGATTGATAAAAGAACACAAATGAGATAAATGATTTGGGCAAATATTATTAAACAATTTCTAAGCCCAATTGACAATATTAATTAAGTCTAATGGAAATATACTTAAATTTACAATGAAACTTTAAAATTATCCACACACCTTCACCCTCTAAATATAATTACGTGATTGACTATCAAAGGTGGATACTGTGCAGTCTGTATATTCAAAACAACCTTTGTGCTAAATCTAACCACTTTGTGTATCGTTATACCAACATGCAGTTTATGAAATGCTAACATAATAACAGTCATCATCTTAAAAGGAAGAAATCACATGTAAAGTCCAAGTTGGTGATCTCTATGGAAAAATATTTTTTGCAACATTGGAGTTACTAGCACTCTAGGCAGTAGCTGGCCAATATAGAAGACTATGTGGACATTTTATCTATTCCACATACGTGGGAGGAGGAATTCAAATAGGAAAAATAGCTATATTACTTTTTCTAAAAATCCCTAGATTTTTTAGAGAGGAGGCCAGGGAAAATTCTTGACTGTTTCCACTTGTGCTCATTTAAACCAATCACTATCTTTAGAGCCCTATTGTGTAAAGTCTCAGCAGCTTTGAAACTCCACAGTACTTTCACATCCTCCTTCTAGTCAGTAAGGTATCTTTTAAACATGGGTTTTCTCAGTAAAATGTGGAAAACTGGAAAAAAAGAAACTTCTGGGTTCTCAGTAATTTCTAAATCATGCTCCTGCCAATGTAGCTCTTTACAGCCACTGTAGTATGTACAGTGGAAATTTACGATGCAATTCTATTTTGATAAAATATCAAAATTATAGATGATACATGGAATTTATAAGCCAGAGTAGTAAGTCAAATTCAAGAGGTGGAATTTGTAACCTTTATGGTGATCACAGGACATTAGACTCCTGATTTATTTCATGAGTCATTTATAACTCAGGTGAAAAATAAGGTTGGCAAAATCAAGCCCTGTTATTTCAGATGTATTTTATAATTTGAACCCATATCCCCCTGTGTGTGTGTGTGTGTGTGTGTGTGTGTGTGTGTGTGTATTTACTACACAGTAGACATAAATTTTGAATGTATCAGAATTTCCTTATGGGTCTTATAATCAATCAAATGCTTTAAAAAATGTGTTGCTCACTGTGATCTCTAGAGAATGATTGTAAATCCTAGTCTGGTTATTCAGGTGAACAAGAAGTGATTTGAAGATATTAAGCATGTTCTGTAGTTTGAGCTGAGGAAATTGTGACATTGTAAATTAGAAAAACACCAGCATTTCCTAGACGTCTATCAGATGTTGTCTCAATACTATCCCTCCTGTATAACACATCCATTACCAGCCAGACCTTTCTTTAGTTAACAGTGTTCTGCCCTCTAGAATATATCAAGGGAAAAATTAATTTCATTCCTATGTGCAACCGCTTCATGAGATTGTGCAGAGAACAGTGAACTAGACAAACACTCATGGTGGGGTCAAAATTTAATCCATTTTTCTGTCTCAAACTAGCTGTGCATTTTCTCCGAAGTTACTGTTCCTTTCCTATCTTCCTCTACATGTTGAAGGGTAGACCACTGAACTTTGGCTGACAAGTTTAGCATTATTCATGCATCAAGCTGTGATTATATTATCTACACCAGATTCTCACAAGAGCCAGTTTTTCTACTGTTTCTTCAGCTGTTTAATTCTATTTTTTCTACTTACTAACAATTATAACACATTTACTTTATCATAATCTAATTTGGACATAACCATACATTCTGTCTGAAGTTATTACACACTATCCAGTATTGTCATTCAGCCTTGCCCTTACCCACTTTCCCAACCATCCAAGAACACATGCACTGTTCTACAAAGTCATTCATTCCAAGAGATAAACTGAAGAATCACAACACATACTAATGCTCATGAGGCTCCCATAGTATTATGTAAGAAGCATCTATGCATGCAATACAACACTCCCTCTTGCATACACGGAGAAGTTGTGTAGTTATTTGGCTAAAGTTTTGAAATACGATTCTTGCTGTATTCAGAAAGTGTCAACAATTCACTCCTATAATAGTGAAATAGCATACTCATTTTCTTAGAGCACTCAAAAGTACTTCTAATCTGAACCTTCATTGTGAAGGAGTTCTCATCACTCTGCACACGTTTTCTGTCTCTTTTATATTTAGTTCCCACCACAGTCTCCTCCTCGTAGCTTATAAGTCTTTGTGTGTGTGTGTGTGTGCACATGCACACACGTGCGTATGCTTTGTAGCACAGGTGACCACTTATTTTGTTTCTGCATCATGTGCATTTTAAATGTATACTACTCTTGTACTTTATACAAGTATTTTGAAATATAACATCAAATTTGCCTAGTTAGTAAATAGAACAGAAATGGAACATACAAATAAGTGAAACTTAGGATAAAATTATAGGCCAATCATTTTAAAGGAACTTTTATTAGATTATCACACTAAACTCTGACAGTCTTTCATGATAGATGTTAATGATTTTCAATTCATGAAGAAATGTTGGGTCAGTCTTTTTCTTAAATATAGACAAACACACTGACTTACTTCTATCTTCTCTTTCCCAAATCCATACTACTTTAAAATATAACAACAACAACAACAACAACAACAACAACAACAATAATAATAGTGTTACATTCCATAGTTGTTACTGATCAAACACTAGAAATAATCATCAGTCAGAAGTCAAGGTATAGATGTCAAAACAAATATTTTCTAATGAAAAATATTTCCAGGATTTTTTTATTTCTAAATTGTGCCAGACTTTTTGTAATGTTGTGCTTGGCTTCGAAGTCTTCAACTGTTTAACATTTTTCTAATTATAACAGAACTAGGAGTGAATGCCCAAATTACTTGATAGTCCTTGCCAGAATTATCTCTTAAGAACACTTAAAACTGCTTATTATACATCAGGTTTATTGCGCCCAAGTGAACTCGCCTTTCGTCTAATACACACAGGTTGTAAATGCAAGTAGTTCATTAAATCTTCACAACTCTTTTATTTAGCCAAGACCATTACTTTTCCTACTTAGTAATGAGAAGGTTGTAATTGAGAAATTTAGTAAATTTCCCAAGTTATATTTTAGAATTATATGATTCCTCCTATAAGAAATGAAGATTTTTAAAATATTAGTCCTCTTTAATATGGTATCTCTTCAACTACTATTCAACATTAAGCCGGCCTTTATTATGGCTCTCCACAAAATCATTTCCAAGTTTTTCTATGTGGGTGTAACACTTAGAATATTTCTATGACAGCAAACCATGCTTTCTTTCTGAAGATTAACTTTACAGAACATGAATAGACATTATTTCATCTCATGCTTACAATAGCATAGTGCTTTCTGTTCTCTCTCGATTTGTCAAATAAGGAAGCTGAAGAAACTGAGAGACATTACATAGCTGGATATCAGTCAGAGTAAAAAGAAAATTCAGAATTGAAGGCTGGCTTCTAGTCTGTCTCAATGCAGAAGCTATTATCTTAAATATATTGTCTTACCAGTGAAAATCTCATCTGAATTAAAAATATAGCATACTTGAAAATGTTCTTTAATATGAGCATATATTTTTAAAGGAAGGTGATATTTCCGTTAAAGGACAAAAATTAGGGAGAAATTGTCCAAACCATCTGAACCATCACAAAAATTTATGGTATTTGAAAAAAACCCTATTGCATAAACATATATATATATATATATTGTTTTCCTTATTTAAATATGTGTGTAAGTATATGAGGGATTAGAAAAATAATAAATGTCAAATAGGATTTCTGAGGAAGAAGTGGAAGTTATGAAAATATTCTGAGAAGCAAAGTGTAAGACCAATATAAGTTTTCATTTTAGAAGAAAAGCAGTCTATTTTAGGGGCTTCTCAACAGATATTAAACAACAAACGAGCTTTGGTCAGTAGTAGTTTGCTCCCAAAGGAGTGCTTATAGTTTGTCATGAGATTATTTATCATAACAACGTGTGATAACAAGCCCCAAGTACAACACTAAATTGTGTTTTAGAAGAAGGGATTTTGTGAGTTGTTATGAAAATATATCATGGTTACACTATTTTCTGGTGATATTATTCGATTCTTACAATAATCCATGGAAAAACTGATGACTTCAAGACAACTGGGTTCTTCATTATATTTCATTGACTTAGATCTCTCTCTCTCTCTCTCTCTCTCTCTCTCTCTCTCTCTCTCTCTCTCTCTCTCTCTCTCGCCAGATGGAAGAAAGTTCAAGGTTGATATCTCATGACATGTTCAAGCATAAGCAGACACCTATCTTGTGAATTATACACTGGTGAGTTCTTATTAATGAAAAGGTTGGTGGTGAATTGAATGTACTGACAATGAAAACCAAAAACAGTTGTAAAACTTCAACCATAGTGTGCCTACAAGACCCAGTACATTAAAAATGAAAACGAGAAAGAGGGCATAGCTTCCCTGACAAGTACATTATCTACTTGGGTATTTTTATGCTCCATATATATTTCTACCACTAGCATGCTGGACACGAAACCCATTACCCCATGGACATTAGGCTAGTGCTTTGTCCCTCATGTGCATTCCAATTCTTAGTTGATACATTGTAACTCCTAGTGATGAACTACATAAAATATGTGTGCCCATGCTCCATTTCCTCCACCTCCCAAAATAACCCTCATGCTCAACTTCTCTAATTCCTTCTGATCATAAAAGACTTGCTTTAAAACCATATTATCAGGAAACATTATCTGATCCATCCAACCCAGAAACCTGACAATTTTGCAAATTTTATTAATTCCATGTGCATCGATTAAATCAATACTGATTGCTCATAAAGCCAAGAGTATAGAGACTACTCATCCCTTGGGTAAAGTAATATGAGAAGCTCAGACATGGTGGTTGAATAATCACGCTGTTGATTGGTGTTGCAGACCTAGAGTCAATTCAGTGAGCCTGCCTTAAATACTATGTTCCAGACACTGTGCTCAGCTCTCTAGATGTACGAACGGAGCAAGGTTCTCTCCTCAAGGACTTAGCTAGGATTACAGTCCAATAGAAAGGAATAATACCTCTATATTCATTCAAGGATTTTCTGTATAATAGTTCACAATTTGCAAACTGTTTAAATGGCCAAGAGCACATCAAGGTCATATATTATGCTGTTAGACTAAATAACCGAAGATTGCTTTCGACTGTGTGAGTGACCATCCTGAGTCTGAGCAAGGTCAGACGCCCTGCTCTTCCTCCCACAAGGCAAAGACAGCATGCAAAGATTCAGGAAACGGCCAGCTCCATGATTTACTCAGGAATTGTCTTGATACAGAGCACTAAAGGCTAACCAAACAGGCAAGAGTGGTTTTGAATCTGGAGAAGTATTGCATCCATCACTGGGTTTGTGGGGTCTTTGGCATTAGCGACATTGTCTTAAATGTGTCCTGGGATATCCACAGATAGTTTATAATTGATTAAGTATTTGGGGAGAGAAGTGACTAAACATCATCCCAAAGGAAGGCTTGGCTTTGGAGAATTATTGTTCTTTGGCTTCCCTTGACAAGGGCATAAATCAGCAAGTGCATGTGCCCATCGTGCTTGGGGAAATCTCTAGCTTTATAAATAAAACCACTAATCTGGGCTGCCACTACCTCGCCTTGCTGCCAGTTCAGGATTTAAATTTTGCCACCATCAGACCCAGAAAGTTTCCTGTTGCCAAGTGTCTATGTCTTATCTTCTTTAGACAAAATTACAAAAATATAAGTACATATAATAAAAATAAATGTACACTTATTTGCACCATCAGGAAAAAGTTGAACTTAAAACTTTTATAATCTTGCTAACTGGAGGCAAAATCCATAAACATTCCAGCAGCATTTAGTGCATTATGATAATATATTGATAAGTTGTGTTAATTGAATATATGGCTTTATTCCTGGCTGTTTATTTGATACCACATCATACTATTTGATTTGATTTTACAAATTCTTTTTTGTTGAAAGATGGTGGTATTATTTGCATTGTGTTGGAAGTAATCCTTTAATTTTCCTTCTGGAAATTTTGTAGGATATTTTTTCTGCTTTGAAAAAATCAAAAATTAACAAAATAGCCAGAATTAAAAAAAATTAAACTAATGACAGGGATTTTAGTTAGAAAAAATACAACCCTCTGCTAGGTATTGTGCTTATTTCTTTCATCCCTTCAAAGAAGAAGTCTGAGTTATTGTTTATAGCTGAGAATCTTTCAGGGTTGGAAACGTAATGAAAAACTGGGGAGCTTTGCCCATGTTTGTGTGGAGCTTACATTCTGTGGCAGACACCAACAGTCTTGAGTTGTGAAAATATCAGTGTAGAAATACGGTTCTGAGGAGATGGCTCTGCCTTGTGAAGTACTTCCTGTATGAATATGAGGAGCAGATATCAGATCAGCAGAACTCACGGAAAGGTTAGAAGTGTGTGGTGGCCCACCTGTAATCCCAGGTCTTAGAAAATGCGGACAGGGTATCCTTGGAGCAAGCTGATTTCTAGACCAGATGTTTCAGTGAGCACTGGGTTTAGTTGAGAGACCTTGCCTTATGAACAAGGTGGGGAGCGGTAGAGGAAGACTCACTGTGTTACTCAGCTCTCCCCATACATGCAAATACATGTGTGCACCTATCTCTCTCTCTCTCTCTCTCTCTCTCTCTCTCTCTCTCTCTCTCTCACACACACACACACACACACAAAAACACACACACAAACACACACACAAACACACAAACACACACACAAACACACAAACACACACACCATTTTAAACATAAGCAAAAAATAATCAATATCGATACATAGAAAATTCTAGAGAAGGCAAAAGAGGAGCAGATAATACAGGTGGGGGTGAACAGTAGTCTCTGGGGGTACATGATACTGAAGAGAAGAGAACTTGGGAATAAAATATAGAGGAAAGGTCAACAGGTAGAACAGGGTATGTATACATCTACAAAATTCTTTAGAGCTTATGCTATCCTTAAACCTAAAATTCAGGACTAGAGCTAAATAAATAGGCTAAATAATTAAAAATAAAAAGAGAAAACAGGATGATGTTAAGATCTTATTTGAAATCTCCACCTTCATCACGCAGGAGTTACAAGTAAGACACCATGCTCATTTGGCGTTGAGTGCTGGAGATTTAAACTTTGATCTCAAGCTTACACTACCTGTGCTTTGTCCCTGAAACCTCTGCTTAGCCTCCTGAAGAACCATCTCAATGATTACTCTCCAATGCCAGCCTATGAAAGAATCTCCTTGGTATTGGGTATCACAATATTTTTCATTTATTTGAATTTTTGTATTCTTAGTGAAACTTTTCTGAATTCCTTTAGGATGGACAATGTATCTCCCATTTAACAATTTTTCTGGAATTTGCCAAGGAAAACTGATTTTTTTCAAAGCCACAGAAGGAGCAACTGGCTGTGCTTCTGGTCCAGTCTTATGATGCCAGAATCCTGGTGTCCACTTACTCATTCCATGTGCTTAGCACTCACTCTCTTCGCCTCCAGTAGAGATATGTAATTCCTGTACACATGTTTGCCAAGTCCTATATTGTCTAGATTTTGTTCCTTTAAAATGGGACTTACATAGAATGTTTAGAGAATTTTCCAGAATTTGACTTCCTTAGGGAGACTAGTTTTGGAGAAGGAAGGGTAAACTGTGAGGCGATAGGAAACTGTTTTAGTTACCAGCAGATGGCTTCTTTACACAGGCTGCTTTATCTTTACTTTTACCACTACAGAACAAACTGCCTTCCCCAAATTAATGTTTGCAATAGATCTGAAGCACTTATCTGGTGAGGTTCCTGACCTCAGGACAGAATGAAAGTAAACAACTTAAGTTTAAAAGGATGCTTGCTTCTCAGAGGCATCAACCTGGACTAGGAAACAACCTTTTGTTTCTCTGAGCTATGCTCTAAAATTGCATGCACGACCATGCCAATTATTCATTGCTGACCTGTAATAAAGGAGAACTGCACGGACTTACAAAGACAAACACTGCTTCAATGTTTACAGGGTCCCTTCCCCCATTTCCATTATGTGCATGTAAGTGTGTGTGTGTGTGTGTGTGTGTGTTTGTGTGTGTGTGTGTGTGTACGAGAGGAAGAGAGAGATAGAGATAGATAGATAGATAGATAGATAGATAGATAGATAGATAGATAGATAGATAGATAGATTAATTTTGTTAAGCATTAAAAATATATTTTGGTTGGAAGTTTTGAAAGTCCTTTAAAATTTACAGAAACATTACTCTGGACTAAGAGTGGAAAAGAACAATGAGTTAAGAGCACTGTAAGAGACCAATCAGTTAGCTAGCTGACTGTTGCTGAATTAAATTTTTACATATCAGCTTCTTTATCCAGTTGTAACAATAATATTTATTGTGATTATGAGGAGTGGCTTAATATGGTAAGTAGTCACGTATTCGAGGCACAAAATGTCATTCCATTTAAGAAGTAATAGCATACCTAAATAATCAAGTTATTAAATTTATTTTTATACAGTGCTTAGGTATTTATCAATGTCTAAATGATTTATTCAGTTGGAAAAAGTATTGTCTTATATCTTATTTCCTAGATTTAAGAAAACTATCTGTGTAGGTTAATGTGAAACTATAGTTGCTCTCATTAAATGTTCAGAATTGACTTCAGGCTTTATTTGTGGTTCTTTGTAAAAGGTACACATCATCTAGCATAGTAGGTTTTGTTGTTGTGTTGTGTTGTTTTGTTTTTGCTTTATCTTAATTCGGGAACCTAAGGACCCACCTAGTTTCTTGGGGTTATAATAAAAAATAATTGATTTGTGCTTAACATGGAGATTACTCTGTTGTAAATAAAATTTGTCTTATGATTTACTTTGGTTTCATTTTTGAATACTCAGAATCTGAAATGGGTTGATAGCCAGATATTACCACAGCCTTCTGGGTAAGAAATTAACAGGGAATGGACCATCTCCCAGGGACCAGAAAGATGAAAGTTATCCTTTCATCTGGTGACTCTAAGTCAGGTTCCAGTGTCAACTTTGCTTCTGTGGGCCCCAGATTGAATGCATAGGACAAAATACTGTTCAAGGATGGATAACAAGGGGCACACTTTTTCAGAACATGTCTATGAGACTTGGACCTTCTGCCTCACAACAGCCATCATGCGTACGTCTCAGACCATTATCTTCAGCATCAGTCACAAAGAAGATCGTGTAACCCATCTCCCTCATCACGATGCTCATTAGTAGGTTAAGCCTCTAAAAACCACTCATTACCATCTTTATTACATATTAGATTTCCAGTCCTTCCTGTGAGAATTGTCAAAGTTAGAACTTGAAAACTGAGTGAATGTTCCTGCTTAACCTTTTCTTCACTAAGCTCAGTCCTGTTTTTGTCATAGTCATTGTCTGTTGTGATGACTGACTTAAAGTCTACAGCTTAGACCCACTTTCTACCAGTTTCCTTTTCCATTTTAATGTTGAAATCTCAAATTTTTATCAACTAGATGTTACCTAAGATAAAACACTCACAAGGCAACTAGAGCTCTGATACCAAAGCAAACGCGTCATTAATAATCTAGACATGAAATAAATAGATGATATTTCCCTTTATCATCATTGACAAGAACACAGTATGTCACTTTGCATCATTTTACACCGACATTGCTCTGCCATGCACATTTTTATTGATATTGAAAGATTTTTGATATTATTGTACTGGGATCTGTAGACTGTGGCACAAATTGTGTTTGCCACCTGTTCTTATTAATGCATATTTATTGTAAAACATCGATTATTATACATTGTCTCTAGCTGCTTTGCTTTATGACACACAATGGCAGAATTGAATAGCTTTCATAAAATCAAATAATATGGAAAGCTACATTGTCTGGTTCCTCACAGACAACGTTTTGCACTGCCCACAGTACAGTGGACAGTGCTTATAGGATTCCAGGCAGTGCTTCTAGGCAACGTGTCTAAGAGGGTCTTGTTATTGTAATTACACCCTGTTAGGTGTCTGGCATATAAAGAAAATGAAATATAAAGAAATATAATAAAATATAAAGAAATAAAACTGTATTGGTCATTTTATAAAATTTATCAAATTCAATAAATTTAAAAAGGCATGTTGGATAGAACTGAAGAATAACAGAAAACATTCATATATATGTATATACCTGCAGCATAGAAATAGAACTTGATATTGGATTATTAAAGAGCATTTGAAAGCCATCATGTTAAATTCAGATTATAAGTTCCCTGTTCACTCATGAAAAGGACTAGATAGTATGCAGATTGACAGTATGGAGCAACCTCGCTTATCCCACAATAGTCTTTAAAAGAGATTCCATTCAAATTTGAGATCGTAGCCTCAAAAATAATTACCTCGAAAGCGTCCAATTATTTGGTCATTACTGTTTTTCTAACATGATGGAATTCCTTAAGAAAATGGTTATGTTTTTTCTTTTCATTAATTTTTGTCTTAATTGCTTCAGCATCTGGTTCAATGTCTAACATGCAGTAGAACTTTAATCAATGCTTGTTAAACTGAGCTAAATTCCAAATATAACTAGCAGCACTTACTGGTTAGACCTTAGGGGGATTTTAACCACTTTAGCCCTTGCCAGTTTAAAAAGTTAACCAATGCTTTATCCACATCTCCTGAAGCAGCATCTCTCCCTCTCCCTCTCCCTCTCCCTCTCCCTCTCCCTCTCCCTCTCCCTCTCCCTCTCCCTCCCCCTCTCCCTCCCCCTCTCCCTCCCCCTCTCCCTCTCCCTCTCCCTCTCCCTCTCTCTGTGCATGAGAGACAGATACAGAGAGACAGAAACAGAGAGAGACACAGAGACAGCACGTAAGTTGTTTAGAGAGATGATTGTTGTCTCAGAATTTGATAAAACCACAGACAAAATTTATCCTTTCTATCCTACTGTGAAAATGGAAATGACTCAGTCCCTGAAGAAGCTAACCAGTGAGTATGTGACAATTAAGTAAAACATTGTAAACAAGAAAGACTAGTAAGGAAGAAAAATAAAGGATTCTGAGCTTTAGTAGAGCCCTAGATTAGCCCTAGTTTTCATCCATTCAGATTGACTTTTCTATTTCAAATACATTGCAGCTGTATTATTGTTGATGTCTGGTGACTAATAAAATACATATACCCAGTTGTCTCAAATATTTTCACGCACAATAACACAATATTAAGTCAATTCCTTTTCGCCATAAAGATAATGTTATGGGTTGGACATGTTTATGGTGACCTTGTCTCACTGAAGTCATGTGGGCATGTTCATGGTGACTCTGTCTCAATAGAGCCATTGGGATAGAAGCAGGGCTGTTGGTGCATCATAAACTCTTGGGGGGAATCACTGTCCTGTTAAGAAAAAGATTGTGCCTTTCTCTAATTTTTCCTTATTTTCCCTTCATGGCATACCAAGAAAGCACTCATCTACAAGCCCGGATGTGAGGCCTTATGGGAACTAGGCATGGTGGAACATGGACCTCTAATGTCTAAGATTAAAGAATGAAGCCCCTGTTCTTTCAGCCCAAGTACTATTACATCACTATTTCCAAAACTTAGAAAGTATTCCTCTAAGGTATTGATGCCCATCTCTTCTTCTCAGAAAGAGAACAGAGAAAGAAGCAGAATTCCACTCCTTTTCTCAATTTTCTAGATGCATTTTAAGAAAAATCAAAAAGAGGTGAAAGTGAAACAAAGTTAAGAATTTCGTTAAACAATCAACTAGAGAACAGTAAAATTATGTATTAGTTATAAGTTTCTCACAATTTGTCTTCTTACCTCAAACTATAAATCACTGTTTTACATTTATTTTTTGCTAGAAAATTCTTTTATATTTCTTATAAGATCTACTTATTTTCTGATTCTTAACTGTTTTCCTTTCTCTTTCTTTTTTATTGGATATTTTCTTTATTTACATTTCAAATGTTATCCCATTTCCCAGGTTCTCCTATGGAAACCCTCCAACCCTTTCCCCCACTCCCTGCCTTTGTGATGGTGCCCCCCCACCCATTCACCAACTCCTTCCCACTCTCTCCCTCCTCTCCCTACCTTGGCTTTTCTCTACACTGGGTCATCAAGCCTTCACAGGACTCCCATTGATGTCTGACAAGATCATTCTCTACTACATATGCAGCTGGAGCCATGGGTCACCCCATGTGTACTCTTTGATTGGTGGTTTAGTCCCTGGGAGCTCTAGGGTGTCTGGTTGGTTGATTTTCTTGTTTTTCTTATAGGGTTGCAAACCCCCTCAGTTACCTCAGTCCTTTCTCTTAAGTGCTCCACTGGGGACTTAGTTCTCAGTCCAATGGTTGTTTGCGAGCATCCACCTCTGTATTTGTCAGGCTCTAGCACAGCCTCTCAGGAGATAGTTATATCGGGCTCCTCTCAGCATGCACCTCTTGGCATCCCCAATAGTGACTGGGTTTATTTACTGCATGTAGGATGGATCTCCATGTGTGGCAGTCTCTGGATGGCCTTTCCTTCAGTCTCTGCTCCACACTTTGTCTCCATATTTCCTCATATTTCCTCCTGTGAGTATTTTGCTCTCCCTTTTAAGAAATACTGAAACATCCACACTTTTGTCTTCCTTCTTCTTGAGCTTCATGTAGTCTGTAAATTGTATCTTGGGTATTCCAAGCTTTTGGGCTAATATCCACTTATCAGTGAGTATATATCATGTGTGTTTTTTGTGATTGGGCTATAATTTTTTATTAGTTTGTGTATTTATTACTGTAGGAGAGGGAGTGTGTCTGTGTGAGAGAGTGAATTTTCAAATAATATGACTGTGAGTTCAGAAATTCATGCCGTAGTGCGTATGCAGAGGTCAGAGTTTAATTGATGAAAGTCTACTAACCAATATGAGGCAGGGTCACTCTTATTGTTTCTGCAGTAGTGTATTTGCTTTGCAGAGTCTGTTTTGGATCAATTTTTTAGAGTGGTTTAGAAAAAAGTCAAAACAAATGGGGCATTGCAAAAGGAGAACCCAAGGCAACCTTCCAGAGGAGCAGTTAGCATTCCTCACTGCCTGCTTACAGTCACTTTCACCTCCCCTTGGGATTGTCAGCAGGTGCTTAGTGAGCATTTTTACATTGTGGAAGCCTGAATGAGTGTGGGGTTTGGGTCAACTCTGGGTTTTCCTCAGCAGTGGTGGAAAGCTCTTGAGACAAAATGTATCATGTGCAATCTCCACTAAAATAAAGATGGTGGAGAGGGAACTTCAGCTGGAAATATTCACGATGGAAAAATGATTCTACTTATTTTCTTATGTTTGCTGCCCTTCCCTTATTGTTCTAAAGATGCAGACCAAAGTAGCCCGCCTTACCTAGCAGTGAGGAGGTAGTCACAAAGCCTGCCAATCAGTAGTATCAAGGCATTTAAAATTACTTAGACTATTTCTCCGTTAAGACATTAATCAAAAGTGAGTTTCATATTTAGCAGTACAGATTTAGAGAATGCTATTCTAAGCCTTAGAATCTTATTCTTAGTATGCTCAAGAACATATTAATATCTGTGTTTAAGACTTCCATAATTTATATGTGAAAAGAGAAGCCAACAACATTTACATTACCATCTGGTGGGTTCAAACTACAACCAAGAAGTTTGGTATTGGCCCTTCTAATGCCTATACAATTTTACTGAATTGTCTAATAGCAGAGGTCTTGCTGGATGTAGTAGATACAACCATGATAATGATCAATGTAATTACCTGCAAAATGAAGAAAATCAAGTGCTAGGGACATTAATGAAAGATAATGATAGTACTGCCTGAGCCAGTCAAACTATACATATGTAGATAGACACACATATGCATGCACACCACACACATATACACTGATATATATACACACATAGATACCCACATCTACACAAAATGAATGTGCAAATACATACACATACATATATGTATATATATTTGTATATATATATTTATATGTTTATAACTATTTCACACATACATACACAGATACTTTTATGGTTCAGTTACACTATTTTTGAACATGTAATTTGGGAAATGTGGCTTGCTATTTTGAATATCGCATATTGAATGCAAACATCTGAAGTTCAGAGAATGCAAATCTCTAAAGAGAGCCTTGGAGGAGAGTCTTTCTTTAAAAAATAAAAATCATACAGCAAGGCTGAAAATATGGCTCAGGAACTAAGTTTATTGGGGACCTGATGTCAATTTCCATCACCAATGTGACTGTTCACAATTGCTTTAATGGCATCCTCTGTCCTCCCCAAGATTTTATAAAAATGAATATAGATACACATGTAAACTCATGCAGAGACATACATATACTTATAAATAATAAATATTTAAAACGTACATAACACCTGTGTCCTATACATGAAGTACTCAATCTACCATCCACCAAGAAATACTAGAAGCAGAAAACACCATCTTTGAACGAGATGATTATTTAGTTTTCATTAATTGTCAATGAATATATATTATTATTATTAATATATTATATATTGTATAATGTATATTAGTGCCAACATATTTGAATATAAATACATATACACATATACATATTATCTCTATATAGAGATACATAAAACACATTCATAGGAAGGAGAGAGAGAAAGGGGGAAAGAGAAGGAGAGAGAAAGAGAGAGAGAGAGAGAGAGAGAGAGAGATTTTCTTTCTTTCTTTCTTTTTTTTTTTTTGGATCTGGGGACCGAACCCAGGGCCTTGTGCTTGCGCTCTACCACTGAACTAAATCCCCAACCCCGAGAGATTTTCTTTAGTGTGTTCTCTGTACACATTAGACTAGATTATTCTGAGTCAAATTTTTGCCCCATTGAGAAATGATTGTTTTACTTTGGCTTTCCCATGCTATCTTTTCCTCATTGGATATAGGAAATAATAGTATTTAATTTTCTGTATTCTATTTAAATGCATAAATAACATTTTATGTGTTACATGTAATGAGTGTTCAATTATTGCATAATTGAGTATAGAGAAACACACATATATAATTTTATTGTAATAAAATGATCACTTCATCTTCAGGGTGGTAAGAATGCAGTGGCTATAATAACACTTGCTGGGATTACAGATTTATCTCCCTGGAGAGTATCAATCCTATCAGTTGTCAGCCCTGTTCCGCAGAAATGATACAGATAAATTAAATTTTAAAATACTATTTTATACACACACACACACACACACACACACACACACACACACATATATATATATTATTTTTTGTGACACAAGATATGGGATTTCTCTACTGGAGATCCCTGTGGCTCTCCCCTCACTTTTCTTTCAGCACCATCTCAGTTTAGAATGAATAAAAATAACCTTGGTTCTAACTTTAGACTTCCTCCCTACATAGCTTATCTCTTGAAACTTAAAAGCTGAACCTTTCTCTGTGCATTTCATGGCATTTAATAAAATATTTTTTCTGCCTATTAACTTTAAAACTTTTCAAATATGTGGTTAAAATTAACCTTTTTGTGGCACCATGAACTAAATCTTGATGGTTTTCATATTATGTATGAATCTTTCATTTCATTCTAAGCATTTTAATGTCAGGGTGGCCTGGGAAAAGAAAACTATGACTCTATAATTAGAGATTATATGCCATAAGTCTTCCATATGCAATAGTAGTGCACATTAATACATTGGTATACACACATTTTTTTCCTGAAAATGGAAGTTGGGTGTCAATACTGTCACATTCTAAGAAAGCAAGTAAAACATCCGATTATTGTTCTCATAGCCTCAGATGAGCAGGATATTAACCATTAGTCAAAAGTGCATGGGAATCCCAACTTCTTGACAATTCTGAACTGTAACCTGTTTATTTAACTGCCTTCCTGAATACCACAGAGGCATGTGGCCTGTTGATCTCCCTGGTACACTCAAGTGGGATGCCTTGTTCATTGCCCTTTTCCCAAGAGCTAGAGTCAGAATACTTGACACATAATGGATCAGCGAATTCCTGCATTATTAAGGAATCATTAAGCGGATTAAGGCATAGAGACTAGCTCCTCTCCCTCAGGTAGATTAGTTTTGTCTCTCTGTTGAATGTCTTCTAATTTCAGTCCGTTAAGTGGATTTGTCTCTGTCACCATTTGTCAAAACTTTCTCAGACCTTTAACTCAAGACAAGTTACTGATGGATTTATAATCCAATGGTCAACACTCCTCAGCTATGAAATGCTCTGGGTTCAAGGGTGAATGAGTGCAAGAAGCATTTCACCATTTCTTACTTCACTGGGCAGACCACACCTTTCTAGATAAGCTGTAATTTGCTCTAGATACATTAAGCTTGCTTTAGCTTCTAGAATCTATTATGCAATTGCTCATATTATGGTCTTGGGACAGACTTAAACCACTCTTAACTGGATTTCTATCTTTAAAAGGAAACCTTTCCTGACAGCTCCAGAATTATTAGCTGACATTGGTAGAACTTTGAAATTCTTATTGTACCTTAATTGTCTAAACTGTGAAGTTCTGTGAAAGCATTGGCTCTGATTCTATGTTTCCTAGTAAGTTAATAGTAAGAGATCAACATAGTAGCCAATGTTGGAAGTAAGATTCTAAAACTCATACAAACATCAATGTTGAATTCTGTGTTTGTAGGCGAATGACTCATTGATCACAGAGATACACACAGACACTGACACACACACACACACACACACTCACACACACACATAACACACATACACACACAAATATACATATATACACACATATATATAAAATAATGATAGAAAGATATATATAACACACATACAAAAATATATATACACATATACATACATGCACACAAATATACATATTTATACATATATATACACACATATATACATACATGCAACACATGCACACACATATGCACACACTTACATACACACGTACAAACATCCTTTGTCTCTAGGCTGAAAATGTTCATTGTATGGGCTTAGGTATGTTTAGACATTTCATATTTTAAAGGGTTAAATAAAAGACAAAGTTGGAAATTTTTCAGTTATCTTTATTTTTAATTATTTTAAATATCAATGGAAGGTTGGTGAGTAGTCTCAGAGAGGGTGCTTTTGCATTGAGCTCCAGGTGCCACATAGCAGAAGGAGAAAGCCACTGAAGTCTACAAGCTGTCCTGTGACTTCTATACATGCACTATAGCACCTGTATAAAGTCGTAAACATACAACGAATAAACAATGAAAAAATCAGCGCATATATATATGTATATATACATATATATTAGTGTGAAAGTTCAATTACAAATATTTTATTTTTGAATTTTACCCGTCAAACCAATGTATTTTCATTTAAGTTCTAAATGATACTCTTTGTGAGCAAAAATGTGATCCATCCTAACTGGGCTGAAAATCACACACACATTTAAGGACAAGTTAGTCAACAAACAGGATTCTTGCCTTAAAATTTGTTTGGGTCTATTCACTACAAAATTGACTGCTACACTTTGAAGGCATGATGTGAGCAATCTCAACTGTCTTGGGCTTCTGTAAAGAAAGGGAAAAATATGTTTCAATAGAAAGATAGACTTTCCTTAGCCAAGATGTCAGTGGAAGTGCTGAGAAATTTGAAAAGGAAATCAATATTCTCTAAGATAAACTTCAACGCGAACTAAATCCTCTGTCAGGTGTGAGTAGGCTTGTGTCCAGGTCTGTGGACAAAAAAGATACCAAATCCTCCAAACACTGTTGCCCACCACCTCTCTGTCTCTCTGTCTGTCTGTCTGTCTGTCTGTCTGTCTGTCTCTCTCTCTCTCTCTTTCTCCCTCTCTCCCTCCCTCCTGCTCCCTCTCCCCTCCTCTCCCTCCCTCTTCCCTTCCCCCTCCCCCCTCCCTTTCTATGTTTTTGTGGGCCTTTCATTTCATTTCCTGCTCAATTTTACCTTCATACTCATTTCACATCTTCAGAATTATTTCATGCCCTGTGCTGGCAGCATGGTGAGATAACTAGCTTGAGCTGGCCAACTCTTGTGTGCAGGAATTGTATTGCAGAGAATATGAAATATGGGCTAGCAAAAGAAGGACATCAGTGCTGAGGGACTAGTGGAATTGTGACATCCTTGTGTATTAGCTTCTCCCCTCAAACCACTTCTCTGAAACTTCTAGGTCTGCTTCTCACTGTGGCCAGACTTTTCTACAATTCAAATTCAAATCCATCACTCCTCTATTTATAATGCCATCACGTTTCCTTAAAATCCTTACAGGATTATCAAAGCTCCCTTTTGTCTTTCAAGTTTTATCTAGTATGGCTTCATATACTTGTTTACACTGGTCTATCAAATTCCTGACTATTTATTTATTCATGTATTTAAAAATCATATATTATTACAGATTGTACTGTGATGATGGAGAAAAAGGAGAATAAACAGGAAAAGCAAAAATACAAAAGGCCTTCTGGTACAAACATTTTTTTCTAGGAATGGAGTTTCTCTCTGACTGAGGCAAGTATTTATATATTCCTCAAAGTTTCAACTCAGATACAACATACATTATAAGGGACACATTCTCGGAGGATATACTCTATAAGTCAAATTTGTAAAGTATCTCGTTTTCTTAGCATATACCGTATGCTATGTATTGGATTTTAAACATTGTTGCGAATTCCCTTAGGAGATTTATGATCCATACAAAATAGTATGTATTGTGGTTATATGACTATATTCTCATATATTAAATATATGTACATATGTATAGATATATTTACATATTTAGGCAAAAACCATTAAACATCAACAGCTAGATGTGGTGGTGCACTCCTTTAATACTAGCTATTGAAAGAAAGAAGAAGGCAGATCTCTGTGAGTTCAAGCCCACCCTGGTCTACATAGAGATCTCAGACCAACCAAGGGTACACAGTGAGATCCTATGTCAAAATAAAGTAATGAGAAAATATATAAATAAGTAAATATGAACCGGGCACTAAGTGCCACAGGTAACAGATGAAAGATGACCACCTCTTAAATCCATACCTGTGCAGGTAGAGACAGTCTGTTTAGTCCTTCCAGAAATAAGCTCGATCCTGAACTTCCTGTTGACAATCCCCTTCCTTTTGCTTTTGCTTTAAGTATGTGTGATTTTGATTCTTGAGCAACACATTATTTACTTGGCTTTATTTTTGAGATTTGAAATTGTAATGTAATCACATCACATACAATTATTCAGCAGCGAAAAAGAAAAATTTCAATTACACATAATACCAGTGATGAATGCTGGAAACATAATGTGGAATAAAAAGCAATTAGTAGCAGAACATATACCCCGGTGCCATTTTTATTGTAGTACATTTTAATTACCTTTTACATGTATAGCTTGTTTCTGGGCTACACATTCCTTGAGGAACAAAATCATTTCAAACTTCTGTTTATAATCTTGACATTTCCCTAGCATGTAACATAGTGCATGCTCTGATCAAGCTGACTCAATATGTATTTGCTAAATTGAATTGGACTTACTAATTCACATGCATTCTGATTCGAGATCACCTCTTGGATGCTAGGCTATTTGACATTTTCTATTTCGATTCAGCTCCTGATTTGAGTCTCCTTCATAGCCTAATATTGTTCTATGGGATGTACTCTGACAAACTGACATTCCTCGCTGTGCCTAACTTGGCAGCAGTTCTGTTTAAAGCCTTGCTGCTCTAGTATCTGTAGGATCAAGGAGATAAAATGCCTCCGATTCACTTTTAAAGCATATGGGCCTCTTATTTCTTTGCTCATAGTAATGTGTGGTATAAGCCAGTGCCACGAGCCAGAAGAGCTCGGAAGAGGAACCCTATCTCGACTGTGAGGACGTATTTGTATGTTCAGGTACTCATTCCCTTTGAGTGTCTCTTTCCCTCTTCACCAGCAGCAACAGTACAGCGTAGCTCTCATTGGAAGCAAGTCACATATGATACATTTCCAAATTACTCACAGATGGCTAGAGTCACACACAGTATCAGAGGGGGACACTTGAAAAACCACTAGCAAAACCTACCCAGTGCAAGATTTCTTCCCACAGCAACCATGAAGTGTTCAGTGTTTCTTGAATTCTTTGAAAGCATAAAACTCAGCAGGTTTCACCTAATATTTCACTGTTGAATGACTGGGGAAACAAGGACGCCATGGAAACTGGACTTTTTTTTTAATCCCAGCCTCATGAAGGACGATAGGCAACACTTTGGAAATCTTAATACCTCAGCTTCCTCAGTTAGAAATTTCCTTACACATTCTGGGTCCTTGGTGAGTGTTGGTCTGTTTTCTTGTCCACACTTTTATCACTTAGGTAGGGTAGTTTTTGTTATTTTCCCATGTATAGACCAAGCAAACTCTAACTTTTCCTTCTGCCCCACTAGAATGGTGTTTGTTGTCTTTGAAACTCCAACCCTTACATAATTTCAAAAATTATATCATCAAATGTTCTACAGTATCCTACGCGTGCTGTTCTTTTAGTATTATTCCAATTGACAAAGAGTAGGTTTGAGAGGGTTTTAATAAGTCCTCGTTCAGCATTTATAGAAAGCCGTGCAAGGACACAGGCATCTTAGAGGACAGCAAACAAGGAATCAAGGTTATTTTCCAGAGCTTTTCAAGTGTAGGCTGTGTCTTCAGGCAACCCACTTACCCTATGGTGGTCACTATTTCTTTTTCACATGATACTCATTTTATGTTTCCGTCTCTATAATGAATCTAAGAGTGCTGTATCAAGTGTCTAGTCTGATGATAAAGTGAGAAAACCATGTGAAACTGTGCATAGGAGCCTTGGACATTTGCAATTGCTTGAGATAAGGTAGTCAGTATGTACAATGGCCCTGGATTATCCTCTTTGCGTATCTGAGAAAGTTACATCTGCAACTTGGGGCAATGAGCCCACAGTCACATTGATCATTCCGTTTAAGTGTTAAAAACATGTTGCTAAAAGGAAAACCTCATTTTCTTTATTCAAGTCTAGTTTTATCCATGGAATATGCAAGCTTGTGAATTGCCTGAGAGGCCAACTTGTTTCCAGGTGTAATGGAGACCCTATGCAGTTTGCTGTGTGTTTGTCTTCTTTTACCAAGGGTATTTTGCCTCTCCCATCCTGTGATGCCTCTGAAACTTCCCAATGAAGGAAAGCACCCACTTTATTTGGCTGATTTTTAACCTCTGAAGTAGTGCTAGCTAATTTATTAGCAGACAGTAGTGGATACCATGTCAGAAGAAGAGCTCAATTGAATTATCCCTCATCACTGTATACTGCAATCAACATCCATTTCAGTAGATCCCTTTAGCATCTGAGACTCTACCTAGAATGGAGACAGTGAGGATTTTTAAAATTATTTCTGGTTGAGTTTTCAGTTAATTCATTGCAGGACATTCAAGTTGTGAGTGACTGTCCTTTGAGCCAAGGAAGTGCCATTTTGAGGTATTCAGCTAGGCCCTTTTGTAAAAGGATCATTCCAGCTGGATTTGTTGTCTTTACACCACCTCATGGAGGTGTGTGTGTGGGGGGGGTCAAGGCCATCATTTGAATATATAGTCTCTCTTCTCCCTGTTGCATGAAAATTTCCCTTAATTTTACATGACATTGGAGAGGGGCTAGACTACATGTAAATGAGCAAATATTAGAGTATCCAGCACTACAAAATGCCTCCATGCCTACTGTAGAAAGGTTTTCTAGGTGAGGCCTATTGGGAAAGAGGGGGACCACATCCCTGTAAGGAATCTGTTAGCTATGCTTTCTAAGAAAATCTAGGAATCTCATTGGTCCCAGAGAATGAACTCTGGCCACATCACTATTGGCTTTGTTTTTCCTTGGGGGTGTTGACTACATCTTCCCCTTGTCTTGGAGCATTAGCAACATAAGTTTACAAATGTATAGATGTGCTGGGTCATAAAAATTGACATAGTACAGTTTCAACATTCAAGTTTTATAAATCTCATACCCTCTGTAGATATGTAACAGCCAGCAGGCCTGCCTGATACTACAGACTTTATTAAGCTGCCTCTGGAATACTTTTTCTGTTCTTTGACTATTCAGATTTCTGATTCTGTGATAGAAGTGATAGGAACAATGGCTATACCTTTTCCAAATTTGCTTATTGAGAACTAGAATAACTCTTGATTTTGTTTCCAACTTAATATCATCATCATCATCATCATCACAATGATTATAATAGTAAAAATGTTGATACTCAGCTTTCTTCACAGGTAGAGTTTAAAAACAAATGAAAATATATTAAACTACTGCTATAATCTATGATAATCCAGATATATTGTCATGCTTAAATATATGTTAAACTGATACCTTTTGTTAATTTAGATTATAATCTCCAGGGGGACAGGAACTAAATTTTTCCCTTAAAATATGGTATTCCAGATACAAAGAGCTTAGTTACCTTTTAGTATATTTGGTTATAATGAAAAAGAGGCATTAAAATCATGACTTCAGCCTTACTGGAATAGTAAGAAATGTTGATCATCTGATATTAAGGAATAAGCATTAGAAAATTATAAATTCTAACATTGATATTTCCAAAAAATATTTTAGATGCATAATACTGAATGAAATTGTTTATGGATCTGGACATTGGTTTAGAGTATGAGTAATAGCAGGAATTCATTATATAAATATATATATATAATATATATGCATTTTATATTTATTAAATTATATTCACAGGAAGCATAGACAACTAAGTACCTCTATGAGTACCTGAATGTTTGAGGGACATGGGAGAGTCAGTGAAACTCAGGTACTTACACTGGATGTAGTGCTTCAGGTCATTGGACTGATGCTTTTATTTTTTTCATTATGATTTCCCAGTGGTGCTTTATGTCATCTTAGGAACTAATTAATTCACAATGTATCTTAACATTAAACATAAATTCTTACTCACCCATTATTTAATTTTAAGAGGACATTAAGGGTAATTTATCTTTATTATTGCACTTTCATAGACATATCTCATTATACTTTGTTCTAAGTAGCATTTGCTAAATCTAGCACTCATTTTTATTCTGTATATACTTTTTAGAGCTATAGTTTGCCTGCTTCTTCTTGTCTTCCTCTCTTTTGGCACCATTCAATGTATCTCAGTTATTCAACTTCATTCTCAACAAGGGTGCTCCAACAAAAGTTATATTGCACCAAACACATCTCATATGATGGTGACCTTAAATCTTACTTAAATTCCTTGATTATTAACATACATCCAAAACGAAATTCTACAAGTTTGAAGTACTGAAAATTCCAGGCACAGCTACTTAGCTCTTCCTAAGCTAAGCTTCAGGTAAGCTTAGGTTTGTCACTAGATGACATGGAGATCTGAATTAATAATCATGTTTTCCACATAATACTTGACTGTATATTTTTTCTGGAAGATATTCTTGAAAAATATTGTTTCACAGGCATAGCTTTTGGAATATATATCACATATTATATATATACACACATATATATCACATATATTTATATGTGAATTCACAAGTGCAGATATTCATGTTATCCTCTGCAGTGTCTTTTAGAAAGAGTATTGTTAATCATATTTAATTTTTTATTTCCTTAAATATACTATCTGATTTAATCCATTTGTTATATATAACTCATTAGAAAACACATTGGAAACACCATAAATATTGTGAATTTGAGAACTGTACGTAACTTATTTTTATTTTAATGCCTAGCTAGGTCTCTGTTCTGCCTAGAGCACTTGATATACTTTAATGTGTTTTTAAAAAATAAAGAATAACTGAAATAAATGTTATATATTATTGGCATATATATATAAGATACGCCCTATCTCCAATGTCACAATTCTCATTTCATGTTTATTCACACATCTAACATCTAACCTAACCTTCACATATTAGCTCTTCTCTCTCTCTCTCTCTCTCTCTCTCTCTCTCTCTCTCTCTCTCTCTACATTTGCCTTCCCCTGACCTCCATCTCATATCCAAAGGTAATTTTTGCTAGAAGCCAGAGAGTAATCCCTCTCCCATGTATGTGCTCTCATTGGACTCATCCTGATTTATGTTAATTAGCAGATTTATTTGCCATCCCTATTTTTACACATCTACCCTAACATTTAGATTCACCTTTCTCTTTAATTCTTTGTCATGGACTATCATTCTGTGCATTAAAGATATTTAGCAGTATCAAATGTTAGCACACAGAGACCAGGAGCAAACCCCTAGTTTTGCAAACTGAAATATGTCACTTGAAATATTGTCCTTCTGCTAACAAGTTCTAATCACATGCTAGAGATTTAAATTAACCTCAGTAATGCTCGGTCATGAAGAGTACTTGTAGCTGTAACTAAGGAAGTCAGTTCAGTTTTCGGCCACACATAGAAGCTAAGAACCATCTATAACCACTTTTTAGAGGATCTTAAGTTTTCTTTCAACATTTTAATAAAATGCATCAATGTGTTCACAGACATGCAGGCAGGCAAATGCAATAAAAATATGCATTAAAACATATGCAATAAAAATAAATCGTAAAAATAATTTAAATCTCTAATCAGAAGGTCTCTTGGTGTTATTTATTCCTCTTGGCACCAGTTTCTTGCCAAGAACCTATGATTAGTTGTGTCACAATAAGTCTCCAGTGGAGAACTTATTGGTCTTTATCTGCTAAATAGACACACTACTAAATTGGCCCCTAGTAAGCTGTTGTTATCCTTATAGCTTACTGCAACTCTCTGCCCCTCATCAGAGAATCATCTACTTGTGTTTGCAGTAGATGATAACTAGCACAGAGACCCGAGACTGACCAAGGTGAAGGAATAAGAGACTACAGAATCCTCAGTCTTAAATGGGACATCTATATCACAAAATCTGTCCCTAAGGCTCAAGTGTCAGTGGAAAGACTGCAAAAGTCAGAAATGCTAGGTGAATATAAGGAATCAGTGTTTGCCAAACAGCAGAACAGGTTTACAAACAAGCACACAGTGATTGTGATAGCATGCACAAGGACGATACAAGCTAACATCAGACCAAAACTTTAAGACAGGAAGGAAGAGTAACACAATTATATTATTAAATAATACATATTAGCAATGCACTTATATTTAATTTACATTCCCGAATTGTTAAGAAATGGGTAAGCAATGCAAAGGTGATGTGAAAATGTGTAGCTTGGGCAGACTGGATTGTTTATATTATATGTTGGAAAGTCTTACTATGATTCATCAACTTTTAATGCCACCAGTGGACAAATTCTTCCTGATAGGCTCTGTGGGAGGTGGAAAGTGAAAATTATAGGAGTCCACTGCTGAGCTGTTTTTAGGAAATATTGAGTGAAGAGATGTACAGGTGCCGTGGCACATTCAGGTGTTCGTTCTGAGATCTATTCACTCCTTCTGTCTAAGCCAGCACAGAAAAGAGAAGTAGACATAAGTCTCAAACTGAGCCACAAAGCTATTGGCAATTAATAGTTGCTGGGAGATGGAGAGTCAGTTCTCTTTATGTCTGTAGCCTCTGGTAAATTGATCATATTGCAGTAAAAGGCCATACATGTAGAATACATGGCCAGCAAAAATTGAACTTGATGGATTCATGTAAAAGAGAAAACAAACTTCACTGGGTAAGGACAAAAGGAGAAGTAGGGAAGAAATGGATATAATGAAAATACATCACATATAATTATCACAAAAACTAATACATTTTCCCAAAAGAAGACACATTAAATCACTAGTCAGTAACCAATTATCTATCTCCACATGTAAACTTTAGCCAAGTGTTGACTGGCCTTCATGCATGTTTGGCATCAGACTCTCTACCATATGGTTCGGATGCCATTATGCTTGATGGGTAGTAAATGCACAAAGTTTACACAAGGAAGAAACATTTCAGGAGATAAAAACACCAGAAAAATCCAACATAACCCCTACGTATTTCTTCACACAATATTTTCCAGAAACTTCTGAGCATTTGATTCCTATTGCTCTAACTTTCTATCTCCCACAGGCCATGTGGAAAGAAATTGTAAAACAATGACATTAAAAATTGGTGAATCCTAGGAAGGCTTTCTAATATCTTATATAAATCTTGCACTCTTCTCTGGCTATGTATTTCCACATTAGCTTTACCTCTACAATTCCTACTTGTTCCTTAACTCTGGAATATTTGTATTAGGTATGTAAATTGAATATAATTGTATTACTTAAGCACATTATTTAATAATATAATTGTGTTAATCTTTCTGTCTATCTTTAAGTTTGGTCATGTTAGTAGAATGAAAAACGCATGAGCTTTCAGAAGTCAAAAGATGTTAAGTTTAAATTCTGACTTCTTGCCCTAGGGTAGCATTTACTTTAAAAACTAAACATCTCTGAGATTGACACAAAGAATAAAGAGAGGGGAAACCAGAACCTTAACTATATAGTTACATGTATTCTACTAACATGGAAATAAGCTGTCCAAACAGAGACAAAATCAAAGGCAGGGACAACACACAGGGATAGCAGAGAAGATGGAAGCATTATCTCTCAATTGAGTGGCAGTTAGGGGGCTGGTTAGAAAGCACAGGGTAGTTAGTTGCAAGCCTCTTAATCTGTATCAGCAAGGCTCTGGCAGGGCCTCTCAGGAGACACCCACATCAGGCTCCCATCAGCAAGCACTTCTTGGCATCAGCAATAGTGACTGGGTTTAGAGGCTGCCTATGGAAAGGATCCCCAGGTGCACAGTTTCTGGAAGGCCTTTCCTTCAGTCTCTGCTCCACTCATTGCCCCTGTATTCCCTCCTATGAATAATTTGTTCTCTCTTCTAAGCGGTCTGATGCATCCTTTTTGTTCTTCCTTCTTCTTGAGCTTCATATAGTGTGTGAATTGTATCTTGGGAACTCAGGGACCCCGATGGAGGAGTTAGAGAAAGGACTGAAGGAGCTGAAGGGGTTTGCAACCCCATAGGATACAACAGTATCAACCAACCAGAACCCCCAGAGCTCTCAGAAACTAAACCCCCAACGAAAGAGTACACACAGTGGGACCCATGGCTCCAGCTGCATATGTAGCAGAGGATGGCATTGTCGAGTATCAATGGGAGGAGAAGCCCTAGTCCTGTGAAGGCTCAATCCCCAGTGTAGGCGAATGCAGTGTGCTGAGGTGGGAGTGGATGGGTGGGAGGGGGAACATTCTCACAGAAGCAGGGTGAGGAGGGATGGGAGAGGGAAAACTGGGAAAGGGGATAACATTTGAAATCTAAAATCAAACTATCCACTATTTTTTAAAAAATATTAAAAATACTTAAAATATAATAGTGGTATGTGAGTGGCAACATAAAATTATAAATCCTAAATGTAATAAACAAATAAATAGATAAATAAATAAATACTACAACATGAGAGAGAGAGAGAGAGCGAGCGCAGGACACACAGGGTGCTTCTGATGGACTATGGCATATACATCCAAATGTCAAGAATCTTTGGCTTCCTTAATCTTTAAACATTTTTTTAAAACTTAGTTTGTTTATATGTTTTATGTATTGTGTTAGGGACCAGGGATGTTATAATGCTGTGTGGAAGTCAGAGGATAACTTGCAGAAGGCTGTTCTTTCCTCTCATCATGTAATCTCCAGAAATGAATTCAGGTATTCATGTTTGCTGAAAAGTCTTCACTCATTGACCATGCTTGCCAACTCTGAATAGGGTTATTTTTCAAACAGCGACATGTATCTGCTTCATAGAGATATGGCTATTAAATAAGATAGCACTATCAGTTATTTATCATGATGTTGGAAAAAACAGTAGATAGATGAAAGCTACTGCCTCCTTTTAGTTTTTTTTTTAAGTGAAAGGTCGATGTCATATACATGGTATGATTTATGACATATACACAGCATTGCTTACATATTAAAAGAACCTAGGAAAAATAGAAAAGGAAGAGTCGTTTTAGTTTGCAATCTGGATTGACTTTTCTCTTCTTTCTTTATTCAGAAAAGGAATATTGTTGTGCATCATGTATCCCCAAAGGGAGATGAATATTATCTGCATAACATTTCAAAATGTAGTACAAATATTTTTATGAGGATAAAAAGACATCTCAGAAACTTTCCATAATTTGTTTTACTATTGAAGAAAAGGAACACGAGGGAAAGATATCTACAAATATAATGTGTAACATTTTGATGAATCTTCTTTCTCTTCTACTTAGTGACAGAATTACAGGGGTGGATCAGAAAAAGGAAAAAACAAATCTTTAATGTCCTTGATGTTTCCCTGAGCCTCTGATGACTGTGAGGATAGATTCTGTTATTCAAACTATGCAAAGCACTGCCTACTGACAGTACTTAATCCAGACCATACTTTCCATCTTTACCCCAGAATGCTCTTTGTCATCAAGATAAGCCATTATATCTATTCATAAAGTAACAACAGAGGTCTGTGACATTGAAGAGAAACTTTCTCCACTGGGCTTCAAATAACTCATTCCTAAAACACTTCACTTGTGGCCATGAGCTTGTGAAGTCTTATTAAATCTGACCTTGGTTGTTTGTTCTTAGTTCTGTGACTCATGTGAAAAGGTCAGTTGATGACATTATTTCATTCAGCCAACATTCACTGAGCATTTGGCATGTGTCAGCTAGGATGTAGGGCTAGCTACACAGCCACATCAAAGATTTGGTCCCTCGAGATGATTATAATTTGTTCCCATTCTAGTAGCATCATTCTATTCTTTTAGGGAAGCAACCTGTGTAGTTATAATACACTTAACAAATTTTACATTCTATGAGATGTCTTCTCCACCTTGCCATGTATTGCCACTGGGTTTGTTAATGTAGAACCTGCACCAACTTTAATAGGGCTCCCATCTAATAAGGATATTTGAAGCTAAAATTTACATGGAGAAATTTATATTGCTAGAGAAAGAAATTGTGTACAACTTATTTTGTTCTTGATCATTGTTGAGATGAAAGCATATGTTGTATTTTATGACTAGTGTAGACTACTATCAACTTTTCAAATCTTCATATCTCAAGAATAGTGAATTATGCAGGAGTGTTCAATGACATACACTCTATCTTCTTAGAGTGTACTCAAACCATAACAAAATATTAAGCTATTTTGTTCTCTTTCCAGTTTGTTGAGCCACCATTGAGCACTGCATGGTAACTCTGAGATTCTCTGAAATTTCTGTCTAGAATCAAGACAATATATTTTATTTCAGAAGATTCAGAAGAGTTAAGAATAATATTTAGGCATCATATATATGGTATCAGATGACAATGTCTGATAACATTTGGACTTTTGCCACGCTGTAGGACCTGAAGCCACTTAACTAACACCTGGAAATTTGAATGCAAGACACAAGCGAAGGATTTGCTAAGACCTCTTTTCATGAAAGTTACGTAGCAGACCATCATCACAACTGAATTAGAGGGAGAACCAGAACCCGACAACTAGTTTACTAGTTTCTGAGGAACTAGTAAATATTTATTTGTGTTAGTTACATCTCATAGTGGATAAAGAGCTTCCCTGTATATTCCTAGAATTATCCCACATTACTCATAAAGTTGCCCAGGAAATGAAATCTGAAAACCATATCTACATGCTGCTTTAAGGAGAGTCACTTATTTTTCATAATACTTGATACTCAGGGACTCAAGAAAAGATGGGCTAGAAGCAGTGGCAGACGTGTCTACTGAGGAGGGTTGGAGCCAACATTTGGCCATGTATCAAAGATGTGTTAAAAGGAAGATTGTGGAACTTTCTGAGACTAGAGAGATGTCCAGCCACTCTTTTGAACTTGCTCCTTTATGTATTAGGCTTTTTGCCTTCTTATTTGTAAATAAATATGAATTTACATTGTAATTACACCTGTTCTAGAATATATCATGTAATGACCAAGTTCAATTCCTTAGCACTGAGCCCAGATAAAACACAGAGTATTCTTTTCTCACACAGTTACGGGACTCATGACCTTGCATTATATGTAACCATTTCAGAAAATATGTCAAAATTTCATTCTCAGGACTCTACATACACTCCTTGCTCAGGCCAGTTTAAGCTCAATACATGTAGAACATTATTTGAAGGTTCCTGGGTAGACTGTTGAAGAGTCCAATGAAACAAGAAAGTAGAAAACCTTTCTTCTTGTAGAAAAGAAAAGGTTGTTTCTAAGATTCTATTTTCTCCTCTGATGAAGAAATAGTAGATAAAAATCCTCTTTCTGAGCAGCATGGGTACTCACGTGGGTTAGTGGTTCTTTTCAATCTACTCCAGTATAATGTTTTGTAAGTACAGAAATGCTTGGGGGTTTGCTTGGGTGCTTCAAAGTAATGGCGCTCATCTGTAGTCATTTATATCAACTAAGTAAATGGCACAGGCATGCCTCAGAATACATACTGCAGGGAGATTTTCTCCTTGTGTAGCAAGCTCTAGTTAAAATTTCAAGCAAGTCACAATCTAAATTCATGAGAATGAATATGAAGGATATAGAAAAATTCAAAAATGTGTAATTTACTGAAAGCATAGAACCATTAATTGTCAATGATGGTTTTCATTAAACTAGCAGCATATGTTGCTATTATAAGGATGTTTGTCATGGGATCCTGAGAGGTCTATTAACAATAAAATCCTATTATTCCAGATGTCTCACATCCATGTAATACAGCTCCAACAATTAATTTCATATGGGCTAAATTCATAAATCTAGAAAAACTAGGAGGACGTGTTATTCACCACAGAAGGCATCCTATATTCTATTTATAATCTGACTAAAATGCTTTAAAAAAAAGGCTTAATTACAGGGAAACCCACTATCATTTCTCTTTATCTGTAGAATGGACTTTGAATTTATAATACTCCATTACCATTATAAAGAGAGCATCTGAACAAACAAAGGGAAAGTCTCTGCCACATCTGCTGTGACTATGGCCCCTTCCTCCTTGTGACATCCACTCTCCTTAGTACTTGCAGCCACCTCCTCCAGCTGGCTGTGACTGAGCTCCTCCCTGAGCCAGGGGCCTTTGCGTAGATTGTGACTTATTCTCACACAATTCACATTAGTCTCTCCATTTTATAAAGTCTGTTCTTTGTCACTCTAAAGGCTCAAAGTTAAGCAACTGGTCCACAGTCATAACATCTAAATGGCAAAGCCAGAATGAAAATTCTCAATCTTTATATCAAAGCCCATCTCTTCCCAAGCTGCCTTTTCAGGGCACTAAGAAAAGCTTCATTTTATTATAGCCTTGACACACCGCGTCAACTTGAGATGGGAAATGAATCAGGGGACTCTGCCTTCTGAATTCTGAAGGTCAACTATTTTAACTGCCATTACTTCACTGTTAAAATTCTCCTCTTGTAATGCTTGCTTGACAAAACTCACCCCTCATTCATTCACTAAGCTCCACACCCTAAAAGGCGCCTGTCCATCTCCATGTATAATCTTAACACCTGTCTCACACCCTGGTATTATGGTCAATACTCAGCAGAACACAGGAAAATAAACAAATCCAAGCAGTTCAGGAAGGAAGATTTCTAGTTTATTAAAAATTTCATTATTTAAATTAACGAAAAGATTAATTTTAAAGTTATACGTTGCTTTCGATTTTAAAGATTTTTTTTTGGTTCTTTTTTTCAGAGCTGGAGACCGAACCCAGGGCCTTGCGCTTCCTAGGCAAGCGCTCTACCACTGAGCTAAATCCCCAGCCCTGCTTTTGATTTTAAATTTAAGCCTGGCTCTTGTGGAAAGAGAAATGGTAGCTTACAAACACTGTTTTTGTTGATAATGGACATTAACTGAATGCTCTCTGTGCATCACTCTACTAGGTACATTGAATTAATTCTTAACACAGTTTTCATAGTGCTTATTTTTAGCATTCCTAGGCACAGATAATTTACGAAAGGTCATAAAGAAGCCAAGGGTAAAGCCTGTTATACACCACAATACTGCATTCTCCTTGCATTCGGAGTAAGCTAATGGAATATTGTGGACTTTTTCTTATATGTCCATTTGTAGTTTGCTATTGAATGATCTTAACACCATGGGGGATATAACTAGTAAGATAAGTTGGTTTGGCCTTGAAGTGAGAAACAAAAAAAGTCAGAATAAAAATGGGACATTCCAAGAGACTGTAGGGGCTGGGTATCACACAACTAAAGATTAAGCATGTCCCATCATCTCTCATCAGAAATCAGTTTCCTGTAGCGGACACAGTTCTGGCTTCCACGTTTAATGCAATCACATTCAAGAACATACTGACACTGGCTGAGTGAGTATGAGTGATGTCTGACTTCAGTCTTTCATATAAAAACAAAAACAACCCCACAAAACAAAATAAAAAAGAAACAACAACAAAACCATCACCCCCAACAAAAATACTCACCAACTGATCTGAAAAGACACTGCAAAGATTAAATAAGACGATAATATGACTTTAAGTACAATGCCTAGAATAAATGTGTAAACACTTAAACAAATGTGTAAATGGCAACAGATATTATTACTTAGTTCATTGCAGATGAGAAAGCAGAGTATCAGAAGTATGAACTATATGTTCAATAAAGTTTGTACACTGAACAAAAGCCCATGTAAACAAATCAAGGTCTCATGGATAAAAGTAGCCACAGAAATTGTTGAAGAATTGAAGCGTCTCTATTTGGTCTTGTTTCTAAATGGAGTGCTTTATTTTGTCAATTTCAGAGAATTCGTAAGCTGCCAAGCATTCCGTTTGAGAGTACCCAGTGCCTGAACTGGTTATTTCTACAGTTTCTGTAGAAATAGTCTGCTTTGCCTATGACTAGGAAAAGCAAGGGTTGCACCAGGAACTTGTTTCAAGTTCACACAAACTATAAAACCCTAAAGAAAACATCAGATGCACAAAATGGAAAGGAACCAGCGTCCATTTTCTACTCTAGCTTACAGCCTCTTGCAGTAGATAGCCCCTGGTATTTTTGTGGACTTCGTTTGATTGTACAGCTGATGCACAGTCTTTGTGTATGTGTAATCTGAGATCCTCACGGTTGTTTAGCTAGCTAAGTGGTTAAGTTATTAATATCCCTTTTATTGAAGACAAAAGTGAGTGTGGAGTCATTTATATGGATGAAACTAAATCAACAATTGAAAGGGATATACAAAGAAATGTATGGTGTATTTTTTAAAACTCCAGACCTACAACAGTTTTCTGCTGTTATGAAAATTAAATCTGTGTTCCTTTCCATCAATATGGTTTCTGATCTCCTGTCTGGCCTCTGTTCAGGCAACTCATTGCCCTGATTATCATTTTCTCAGGATATGAATTCCTTTCAGTTCCTTCCTTCCTTCCTTCCTTCCTTCCTTCCTTCCTCCCTCCCTCCCTCCCTCCCTCCCTCCCTCCCTCCCTCCCTTCCTTCCTTCCTTCCTTCCTTCCTCCTTTCCTCCCTCCCTCCCTCCCTTCCTTTCTTCTTTTGAAACAAGGTCTACATTGTGTTGCTTGAGTTGTCCTGAAACTTACGATGTAGACCAGGGCATCCTTGCACCTACAGAGATCCTCCTGCCTCAAAAGAGCAGTTTCTGCTTACCCACTCTGCGTTCTGCTTACAGTTCTCCTCAGGTATCTGTATATCCAAAATCTTGGGTCACTGAGCCATTCTAAGAAGGTTATTCAGTACAACAGTGTTTCCCAGTGTGTAATTTTGCTTGGAAAATCTCATGGAAAGAACTAGGAAAGGCAGGATATCAGTACTTAATGTATAATATCTTTTTTTTTCTTTTTTTTTTTTATTAACTTGAGTATTTCTTATATACATTTCGAGTGATATTCCCTTTCCCGGTTTCCGGGCAAACATCCCCCTCCCCCCTCCCCTTCCTTATGGGTGTTCCCCTCCCAACCCTCCCACCATTGCCGCCCTCCCCCCATAGACTAGTTCACTGGGGGTTCAGTCTTAGCAGGACCCAGGGCTTCCCCTTCCACTGGTGCTCTTACTAGGATATTCATTGCTACCTATGGGGTCAGAGTCCAGGGTCAGTCCATGTATAGTCTTTAGGTAGTGGCTTAGTCCGTGGAAGCTCTGGTTGCTTGGCATTGTTGTACTTTTGGGGTCTCGAGCCCCTTCAAGCTCTTCCAGTTCTTTCTCTGATTCCTTCAACGGGGGACCTATTCTCAGCTCAGTGGTTTGCTGCTGGCATTCGCCTCTGTATTTGCTGTATTCTGGCTGTGTCTCTCAGGAGCGATCTACATCCGGCTCCTGTCGGTCTGCACTTCTTTGCTTCATCCATCTAGTCCAATTGGGTGGCTGTATATGTATGGGCCAAATGTGGGACAGGCTCTGAATGGGTGTTCCTTCAGTCTCTGTTTTAATCTTTGCCTCTCCCTTCCCTGCCAAGGGTATTCTTTTTCCTCATTTAAAGAAGGAGTGAAGCATTCACATTTTGATCATCCGTCTTGAGTTTCGTTTGTTCTAGGGATCTAGGGTAATTCAAGCATTTGGGCTAATAGCCACTTATCAATGAGTGCATACCATGTATGTCTTTCTGTGATTGGGTTAGTTCACTCAGGATGATATTTTCCAGTTCCAACCATTTGCCTACGAATTTCATAAACTCGTTGTTTTTGATAGCTGAGTAGTATTCCATTGTGTAGATGTACCACATTTTCTGTATCCATTCCTCTGTTGAAGGGCATCTGGGTTCTTTCCATTTTCTGGCTATTATAAATAAGGCTGCGATGAACATAGTGGAGCACGTGTCTCTTTTATATGTTGAGGCATCTTTTGGGTATATGCCCAAGAGAGGTATAGCTGGATCCTCAGGCAGTTCAATGTCCAATTTTCTGAGGAACCTCCAGACTGATTTCCAGAATGGTTTTACCAGTCTGCAATCCCACCAACAATGGAGGAGTGTTCCTCTTTCTCCACAACCTCGCCAGCATCTGCTGTCACCTGAGTTTTTGATCTTAGCCAATCGCACTGGTGTGAGGTGAAATCTCAGGGTTGTTTTGATTTGCATTTCCCTTATGACTAAAGATGTTGAACATTTCTTTAGGTGTTTCTCAGCCATTCGGCATTCCTCAGCTGTGAATTCTTTGTTTAGCTCTGAACCCCATTTTTTAATAGGGTTATTTGTTTCCCTGCGGTCTAACTTCTTGAGTTCTTTGTATATTTTGGATATAAGGCCTCTATCTGTTGTAGGGTTGGTAAAGATCTTTTCCCAATCTGTTGGTTGCCGTTTTGTCCTAACCACAGTGTCCTTTGCCTTACAGAAGCTTTGCAGTTTTATGAGATCCCATTTGTCAATTCTTGATCTTAGAGCATAAGCCATTGGTGTTTTGTTCAGGAAATTTTTTCCAGTGCCCATGTGTTCCAGATGCTTCCCTAGTTTTTCTTCTATTAGCTTGAGTGTGTCTGGTTTGATGTGGAGGTCCTTGATCCACTTGGACTTAAGCTTTGTACAGGGTGATAAGCATGGATCGATCTGCATTCTTCTACATGTTGCCCTCCAGTTGAACCAGCACCATTTGCTGAAAATGCTATCTTTTTTCCATTGGATGGTTTTGGCTCCTTTGTCAAAAATCAAGTGACCATAGGTGTGTGGGTTCATTTCTGGGTCTTCAATTCTATTCCATTGGTCTATCTGTCTGTCTTTGTACCAATACCATGCAGTTTTTATCACTATTGCTCTGTAATACTGCTTGAGTTCAGGGATAGTGATTCCCCCTGAAGTCCTTTTATTGTTGAGGATAGCTTTAGCTATCCTGGGTTTTTTGTTATTCCAGATGAATTTGCAAATTGTTCTGTCTAACTCTTTGAAGAATTGGATTGGTATTTTGATGGGGATTGCATTGAATCTGTAGATTGCTTTTGGTAAAATGGCCATTTTTACTATATTAATCCTGCCAATCCATGAGCATGGGAGATCTTTCCATCTTCTGAGGTCTTCTTCAATTTCTTTCTTCAGTGTCTTGAAGTTCTTATTGTACAGATCTTTTACTTGCTTGGTTAAAGTCACACCGAGGTACTTTATATTATTTGGGTCTATTATGAAGGGTGTCGTTTCCCTAATTTCTTTCTCGGCTTGTTTCTCTTTTGTATAGAGGAAGGCAACTGATTTATTTGAGTTAATTTTATACCCAGCCACTTTGCTGAAGTTGTTTATCAGATTTAGTAGTTCTCTGGTGGAACTTTTGGGATCACTTAAATATACTATCATATCATCTGCAAATAGTGATATTTTGACCTCTTCTTTTCCGATCTGTATCCCTTTGATCTCCTTTTGTTGTCTGATTGCTCTGGCTAGAACTTCAAGAACTATATTGAATAAGTAGGGAGAGAGTGGGCAGCCTTGTCTAGTCCCTGATTTTAGTGGGATTGCTTCAAGTTTCTCTCCATTTAGTTTAATGTTAGCAACTGGTTTGCTGTATATGGCTTTTACTATGTTTAGGTATGGGCCTTGAATTCCTATTCTTTCCAGGACTTTTATCATGAAGGGGTGTTGAATTTTGTCAAATGCTTTCTCAGCATCTAATGAAATGATCATGTGGTTCTGTTCTTTAAGTTTGTTTATATAATGGATCACGTTGATGGTGTTCCGTATATTAGACCATCCCTGCATGCCTGGGATGAAGCCTACTTGATCATGGTGGATGATTGTTTTGATGTGCTCTTGAATTCGGTTTGCCAGAATTTTATTGAGTATTTTTGCGTCGATATTCATAAGGGAAATTGGTCTGAAGTTCTCTTTCTTTGTTGTGTCTTTGTGTGGTTTAGGTATAAGAGTAATTGTAGATTCGTAGAAGGAATTCGGTAGGGCTCCATCTGTTTCAATTTTGTGGAATAGTTTGGATAATATTGGTATGAGGTCTTCTATGAAGGTTTGATAGAATTCTGCACTAAACCCATCTGGACCTGGGCTCTTTTTGGTTGGGAGACCTTTAATGACTGCTTCTATTTCCTTAGGAGTTATGGGGTTGTTTAACTGGTTTATCTGTTCCTGATTTAACTTTGATACCTGGTAACTGTCTAGGAAATTGTCCATTTCCTGAAGATTTTCAAATTTTGTTGAATATAGGCTTTATAGTAAGATCTGATGATTTTTTGAATTTCCTCTGAATCTGTAGTTATGTCTCCCTTTTCATTTCTGATTTTGTTTATTTGGACGCACTCTCTGTGTCCTCTCGTTAGTCTGGCTAAGGGTTTATCTATCTTGTTGATTTTCTCAAAGAACCAACTTTTGGTCCTGTTGATTCTTTCTATGGTCCTTTTTGTTTCTACTTGGTTGATTTCAGCTCTGAGTTTGATTATTTCCTGCCTTCTACTCCTCCTGGGTGTGTCTGGTTTTTTTTTGTTCTAGAGCTTTTAGGTGTGCTGTCAAGCTGCTGACATATGCTCTTTCCTGTTTCTTTCTGCAGGCACTCAGCGCTATGAGTTTTCCTCTTAGCACAGCTTTCATTGTGTCCCATAAGTTTGAGTATGTTGTATCTTCATTTTCATTAAATTCTAAAAAGTTTTTAATTTCTTTCTTTATTTCTTCCTTGACCAGGTTATCATTGAGTAGAGCATTGTTCAATTTCCACGTATATGTGGGCATTCTTCCC
This sequence comes from Rattus norvegicus, assembly GCF_021556685.1. Classification (NCBI taxonomy): domain Eukaryota; kingdom Metazoa; phylum Chordata; class Mammalia; order Rodentia; family Muridae; genus Rattus; species Rattus norvegicus. The sequence goes on along the minus strand of NC_141534.1, from coordinate 161,889,435 downwards.
TTATTGTTATTGAAGACCAGTTTTAGGCCGTGGTGGTCCGATAGCACGCATGGGATTATTTCTCTTTCTGTACTTGTTGAGGCCCGTTTTTTGACCAATTATATGGTCAATTTTGGAGAAAGTACCATGAGGAGCTGAGAAGAAGGTATATCCTTTTGCTTTAGGATAGAATGTTCTATAAATATCCGTTAAGTCCATTTGGCTCATGACTTCTCTTAGTCTGTCGACATCACTGTTTAATTTCTGTTTCCATGATCTGTCCATTGATGAGAGTGGGGTGTTGAAATCTCCCACTATTATTGTGTGAGGTGCAATGTGTGTTTTGAGCTTTAGTAAGGTTTCTTTTACGTATGTAGGTGCCCTTGTATTTGGGGCATAGATATTTAGGATTGAGAGTTCATCTTGGTGGATTTTTCCTTTGATGAATATGAAGTGTCCTTCCTTATCTTTTTTGATGACTTTTAGTTGGAAATTGATTTTATTTGATATTAGAATGGCTACTCCAGCTTGCTTCTTCTGACCATTTGCTTGGAAAGTTGTTTTCCAGCCTTTCACTCTGAGGTAGTGTCTGTCTTTGTCTCTGAGGTGTGTTTCCTGTAGGCAGCAGAATGCAGGGTCCTCGTTGCGTATCCAGTTGGTTAATCTATGTCTTTTTATTGGGGAGTTGAGGCCATTGATATTGAGAGATATTAAGGAATAGTGATTATTGTTTCCCTTTATATTCATATTTGGATGTGAGGTTATGTTTGTGTGCTTTCATTCTCTTTGTTTTGTTGCCAAGACGATTAGTTTCTTGCTTCTTCTAGGGTATAGCTTGCCTCCTTATGTTGGGCTTTACCATTTATTATCCTTTGTAGTGCTGGATTTGTAGAAAGATATTGTGTAAATTTGGTTTTGTCATGGAATATCTTGGTTTCTCCATCAATGTTAATTGAGAGTTTTGCTGGATACAGTAACCTGGGCTGGCATTTGTGTTCTCTTAGGGTCTGTATGACATCAGTCCAGGATCTTCTGGCCTTCATAGTTTCTGTCGAGAAGTCTGGTGTGATTCTGATAGGTCTCCCTTTATATGTTACTTGACCTTTTTCCCTTACTGCTTTTAATATTCTTTCTTTATTTTGTGCGTTTGGTGTTTTGACAATTATGTGACGGGAGGTGTTTCTTTTCTGGTCCAATCTATTTGGAGTTCTGTAGGCTTCTTGTATGCCTATGGGTATCTCTTTTTTTAGGTTAGGGAAGTTTTCTTCTATGATTTTGTTGAAGATATTTACTGGTCCTTTGAGCTGGGAGTCTTCACTCTCTTCTATACCTATTATCCTTAGGTTTGATCTTCTCATTGAGTCCTGGATTTCCTGTATGTTTTGGACCAGTAGCTTTTTCCACTTTACATTATCTTTGACAGTTGAGTCAATGATTTCTATGGAATCTTCTGCTCCTGAGATTCTCTCTTCCATCTCTTGTATTCTGTTGGTGAAGCTTGTATCTACAGCTCCTTGTCTCTTCTTTTGGTTTTCTATATCCAGGGTTGTTTCCATGTGTTCTTTCTTGATTGCTTCTATTTCCATTTTTAATTCCTTCATCTGTTTGATTGTGTTTTCCTGGAATTCTTTCAGGGATTTTTGCCATTCCTCTCTGTAGGCTTCTACTTGTTTATTAATGATTTCCTGTGTTTCCCTAAGTGTGTTCATGTCTTTCTTGAAGTCCTCCAGCATCATGATCAAATATGATTTTGAAACTAGATCTTGCTTTTCTGGTGTGTTTGGATATTCCATGTTTGTTTTGGTGGGAGAATTGGGCTCCGATGATGGCATGCAGTCTTGGTTTCTGTTGCTTGGGTTCCTGTGCTTGCCTCTCGCCATCAGATTATCTCTAGTGTTACTTTGTTCTGCTATTTCTGACAGTGGCTAGACTGACCTATAAGCCTGTGTGTCAGGAGTGCTGTAGACCTGTTTTCCTCTCTTTCAGTCAGTTATGGGGACAGTGTGTTCTGCTTTCGGGCGTGTAGTTTTTCCTCTCTACAGGTCTTCAGCTGTTCCTTGGGCCTGTGTCTTGAGTTCACCAGGCAGCTTTCTTGCAGCAGAAAATTTGGTCTTACCTGTGGTCCCGAGGCTCAGGTTCGCTCGTGGGGTGCTGCCCAGGGGCTCTCTGCAGAGGCAGCAACCAGGAAGACCTGTGCCGCCCCTTCCGGGAGCTTCAGTGCACCAGGGTTCCAGATGGTCTTTGGCTTTTTCCTCTGGCGTCCGAGATGTGTGTGCAGGGAGCAGTCTCTTCTGGTTTCCCAGGCTTGTCTGCCTCTCTGAAGGTTTAGCTCTCCCTCCCACGGGATTTGGGTGCAGAGAACTGTTTATCCGGTCTGTTTCTTTCAGGTTCCGGCGGTGTCTCAGGCGCAGAAGTCCTGCCGCTCCTGGGCCCTCCCCCACGGGAGCCCAGAGGCCTTATACAGTTTCCTCTTGGTCCAGGGATGTGGGCAGGGGTGAGCAGTGTTGGTGGTCTCTTCCGCTCTGCAGCCTCAGGAGTGCCCACCTGACCAGGGGGTTGGGTCTCTCTCTCACCGGGTCTGGGAGCAGAGAGCTGCTGCGGGCCGGGATCCGCGGGTGTGGGTGTATAATATCTTTTTACCTTCCCAGTAGCATTTCATTGAAGAAAACACTGATGAACTATGATAATCTTTGCAGAGTATACACAAGTGTTAAGTGGCACGTTGATATTTAAAACAATATTAGCTTGGGTCTTATAGAGGCCATTGCCCTTATAAAATGATAACCTGATATTCCACTACCAGGATTAATTAATCCTAGCTGTTTTAATTTTCTCTTTAAGGACCTTTTTACTTCTAGATACAGGTATGATATTAAACAAAGATTACCTTAATTGACACCATATCTTGAGCAGAGAACTCAGAATACTGGACATTAGAGTATTCTGATATCAAAATATTTTAGACTAAATACACTGCATACAAGGCACTTTTATAGGAAAATGGTGTTTGAACCAAACCCTTTATTTCTAAGCTTATCATGACATTTTAGAGGGTTTATGCTAAGGAAATCTGTCAAAGAATTTAGGATGCATATTAAGTTAAAAAAAATAAAAGTGAAGAAACAGGCCGTCCTTCAGACTCACATCCCAGGATCTCATTAGAGATTCACCCCACAATAGAGATCATGTAACATCTCATAATCTCGTTCTATTTTAATAAAACTTACAACCAGGTAAGTTTTAGTATTGACTTGCATAAGCACCACTAAGACAAACAGAAATAACTCACATATATATTTATCAAAATATATATGAGCATGTCTGTGCTCATTGTAAAAAGAACAAAAGAGTAAATATACCCATGAGCACTTTTAGAATGCTTTAAATAATCTGACCGGTGCACAGTTATGGGTAGCATTTTTAGTTCAGTAGCAATTGATTTATTACCCACATTAGTTTTAATTATATATCCTATTGCTCTACCAGTATGTAGGCTCACTGCAGTTTCACACTAATGTTCTTTTAAAACTATTAGTATACAACACAATACTAATCTATGCTCACAGGATCTGTCGCCTGACCACATCAAGCTTCTGTGCCCATTTAATCCCATTCAGCAGACAATAGCATGGGTAGAATAAAACCCCTCATTCCCACTTCTTTAAATGAGAAACTTTGACTCATTTTGTTTCTTTGGAACAACCTCAAGCTTTCATTTTACTTCATAATGCATTTGGGACTGGAAAACCTTTCTTTAATACACACTAATTGATAGTTGAGAATTCATGTAACTGTATTTTTCTGTTATTACTGAGTCAAATATGAGGTATTTTATTTAATTGATTCAATTTCATTCTTAATGGTACTATTTGAGTTTAAGAGCTGTCAGTAAAACAGGATGTTTTTCTATCTGTGTGAGTTCAATTTCAAAATGCAAAGATAAGACCTAGTGACAGCAAGCATCTTTGCTATAATGTAAATATTTGTATAGAGAGAGTTTGTAGACAAGATGTCCAGTTTTTAGATTATTAGCCACAATTCTACATATCCTGTATATAGAGCTAAAATTACCTTTCAAAGGTGGACTTCCTTGAGTCCACTTTTTCAATTTCTCTTTCTAAATGGGGCTTACATTTTACATTGGTCATGGCTAGCTCATGAAAGAAGCTTATCTATACAGGTTTGTAATGGTGTGTATTACTTAAAATTTCATGAAAAAAGAAAGAATTTCAGGAGAAAGATGCATTTATTCTGGGACAATAGCTACTTAGACTGATAACAGAAGGAGTCACAGATACTGGTATTAAGGCATCAACTATTTCATTAATGAGTTCAGTTTTACATGAGAACCTGCCCATGGTTTCAGAATACCCACCTCAAGCCCTGCCTCCCCAGGAGTCTTTCTCTCTCTGATGTGTCTGATTGCATACACATAACTAGAGCATTTATTATGTAACAGTGTGGAAATTATCCTGCTGATGGTTCTACTGGTCATCCGGCCTTTGAGTCAGACCTCTGTTGGATCTATTGGTCCATTCCAGATACTAATTTATAAACTATATAAAAGTAGAGGTTTGTGTAAATAGAGAGATAAATGTAACAAATCCTGTCTCAACAAGTCTGGAACATGTCAACAAAAACAAAGTGGATTTTGTGTAGAAAGGAGAAGCCATAGTGGAGCATGTACAGAACTCTAAAGAGATAAAGGCATATGTTTAAAATCACTGGATTACTTGAACATGTGCAAGTGGCATCCTACAGCAGCTCTGTGATAAAAGATTTCTCTAGTGACATGGTTTGGAGTCAGATTCTGTGGTTCATTAATGTCATACTACATACAGTTTGCTGTTAACCATGCAAGAGTATCAGGCCAAGCACGGAGTTCAGTGGAACTTATTTAGTCAGATTTGGGTTTGTACTCAAACACAGATAATGAACCACCATTTTGAAGTACATTTTTTACTCATGTATTTTTTGAATCTCCACGTACATATTGTTATCCAGTCATATTTGGGAATCATCTATTTTGTGTTCATAACCTATTTCTAAGAGACAGAGGTCCTGTCTTGCTCTAAGTAACTCTCTGTAGGCAACTCTAGCTCCTATGGCTCAAATCGCAAAGGTATTGTAATGCTGTCTCTCTATATTATTCTCAAATATTAAGTAGATGGTTAGGAACTAGAGATGGCAGTATGTCAGTACTCTTAAAACTTGTTCCAGGTTTGTACCTATTTATATCTCACTCTTCTTTTTATAGTGATATAGACCTAAAATGAATTGCCAAAGAGGTGAGCTGTCACAAATTACTGTCCTAATGGGATATGGATACATGCCCTAGATTTAATTTATCCTCAGTAAACATTTCTTCGTAATATCATTGTTCATTATTTTGCCATTTTACCATTAAGAGCTCAAAATCCCTCGAGTAGACAATATTATCTAAACTTAGAACCCAGTTGCTACTACTCACTGAGGAAATACACATAAATATTTGTAATAATGCATATGTTTAACACAAAGCTATCTATCCACCACATGATGGCTTATCTTGTCCCTACCCTTTAGGAAGAACAATAATATTAATCAACCAGACCCTCAAAAGCTCCCAGGGACTAAACCACCAACCAAAGAGTACATGGGGTGAATATGTAGTAGAGGATTGCCTTATCTGGCCTCAATGGGAGGGGGAAACATTTGGTTCTACGGAGGCTCAACGGTCCAGGGTAGAGGAATGCTAGGGTGCTGAGGCAGGAGTGGGTGGGTAGGTGGGAAAGCACCCTCGTAGAGTTAGGGAAAGGGGTGAAAGGGGATAGGGGGTTTGTGGAGGGAAAACTGGGAAGGGAGATAACATTTGAAATGTAAATAAATAAAATAACCAATAAAAAAGATTGAGTCCAGAGAAAACTTTTATAATTGCTTATAGATGTTCAAATAAATGAATTAACTAATGTTCATTAAATGCCTCCATTTTATTTAAAAGTTCCAAGAAGGAAAGCTCAGTTCAAATATTATTCAAGAAATAATGATATTGGTTATTTCTCCACATTGACACTGTCCATACTTGGAATAGATCTAAGGTATACTATGATGAAAAAGATACATCATTTCTAGACTTCCGACATGTAAGGTTTTATTCTACTTGACACAGTCTAGAAGTACCTAGAAATAGAGTTTTAATGAGGAATTATTTGCACTGGATTGATCCATTGACAATCTATGGGAGATTGGCTTAATTAAGATAATGAATGTGGGAAGATTCAACACACTGTGGGCAATACTATTCCCTAGACAGGAGCTCTGAACTTTATATAAATGGAAATAAATCTGACCACTAGCACGATTCATGATTCATCATTCTCTCTCTCTCTCTCTCTCTCTCTCTCTCTCTCTCTCTCTCTCTCTCTCTCTCTCTCTCTTTCTCTGAACTATGGATGAGACCAGATGTCTCAGAGTCCTTTTTCTGTGGCTTTCACACAATAGTAGTCAATGACCTGAAATTGTGAGCTAAATAAATGCCTCCTCCTATAAGTTGTTTTCTGTCTCTATATCAAGAAAATAGGAAAATAGTTCTACCAAATTTCTGTTTGCTTTGTTTTGAATAGAAGCTCAATGCAAAGAGAAAATTTGTCATGATTAAAATTGGAAAAATGTATCTGATTATCAGAAATAACATTATATAGCAGTGAAATCACTCCTAAAACCAATTATTCTTGACATTGTCATTGAAGACTTCCTAAGCTGAAATATGAGCACTGCTCATATCTGTTGACACCAAGTGCATGAAGATGTGCTAAAATGACAATTTCTAGTATCCCTTCCATTCACTGTGAGCTGAGGTTACAATCATTAGAAAGACAAAAAAGAATGTGCAAGATACTGCGAGCACACAGGGTGTTAGTGATCACTGACATTCTTTCAGGTTTGGGACACTGACCACTTCCCTGGGGCCTCTGAGTAAGGCAAGGCTGCCAACATTGGAAGGTCTACGGAGCTACAGTTTTTAGGAAGAACCTGTTTTCAATAGAGCATTTCAGTGTAAAATAGCCACACAGGCTATCTTAAGAAAGCTTTTTGAATCTATTTGAAGTCTTTTAAATTTCCTGCATATAAATGTTGAATACCTCCAAAATGTCAATCAATCTTGTTTTCCAGTTAACTTAGAAGAAAATGTTAATGAACTTGCATTTAGCCAGTGCCATACTCGAGTGGGAGCATAATTATACTTGGAAAAGATCTATTATGATATCCAATTTCATCACTCTACTCAGAGAGGACTATTTCTCCTGAGAGTTCTTTGTTTCTGTACCATGGTTAGTTTTAAACCCTCCAGTGATAAAATATTTCCTGGATTTTTATTAGTAGTGGTATTTAATTTCCAGTTTAAGGAGAAAGAAGACCCATCAGGAATCAGGAAGTGTGGATTCGGCTCTTGGTTTATCATTTGTTTGTTTGTGATTCTGAGCCAGATACCTGGGCTTTCTACGCCTCAATCTCAAGTGCACTGTCAACATTTTCATATCACAAAGACTGTAGTGAGAATTAAGAAGGGAAACACTTGTGAGTAAACAGACACAGAAATTGCAGCATCAGAGTCCACAGAAACAAAGATTATAGCATCAGAGTTGCCTGATATTTATAATTTCCTTCACTGACTGCCCCCTCTAACAAGCATCCTCTCCCTAATTCTTCACAGACACCTCCTCCTCTACAACATTTTCTTGAGAAAAACAGTTTGAATGAAGTGTCCTTCACTTAAGTCCCCAAAAGAAAGGAATAAAGATAGAGGGCTCTAACAGCTTAATGTCCAACATCAAAGTGTCACCTCAAAGAGATCTAGGAGAAAAATCTTCATTTGTACCTTCTGGCATCTTGTTGCTCTCAGAAAATCTATGCCCTTCTTCCTCATGTGTCACTTTATCCTGTCTTCCTGTGTGTGTGTGTGTGTGTGTGTGTCTGTGTGTGTGCGTGTGTGTGTGCGTGTGTGTGTTGTTCAGGGGTATGGGTATTCATATGTATGTGTATACACCTGTGTGAACTATGGAAGTCACAGCGGAACAGATTGAATGTTTAGTTACTGTTCACCAAATTAAGCATGTGTTGTTATTTGCATACATATATGAGCAGTTGATCATACCCTCTTGCAACAGGTATGGAGGCCAAAGAGGCCTTTCCTCTTTGAGTCAGGGTCTCTCATTTAATGCCTTCTGAGAAACAAATTCAAGTCTTCACTCTTACCCACTGGGCCATCTCTCTAATCTAATTGTTTCCAGTCTTCATTAATTATTCATATGCAAGATCTTTCACTGGCCTGGAACTCACCAAGTGGGTTAAGTTCTTGGGGATCAGCCAGCCCAAGGAAATTCCTATCTCTTCTTCCCCAGCAGGAGAGTGCAGGATCATACCATCACACCCAACATTTTTAACATGGATTCTTGAGATTAAGCTCACATCCTCAAGCTTGCAAGGTAGGCACTCAAACTAAATTATCCATCTTCTCATACGTTATCCTTATGTTAGAACAGCATAGAACACATTGTGGGTTCCATCCAAACCAGTATGGCATCATCTGCAAAGTGAGCAAGGACCCATACCCTTTTGCAATAAGTATGTAGATCAGGAAAGAGTCTGAATGGATTTCAGCTGCATGAAGACATTATCTGTCCTAATATATCTGGATGGCACTTCCCCACACAGCATCCTTGCAGTATGGGATGTGGTACAAATGTTGCAAAGCCATCACTGCAATTATATACAATTAACCAGTAGCAGTCATTTTGTTTTGTTATTTCACTTCCAATGTTTCTCAAGTATTTCCTTATTAGTATTCCACTATCTTAACTCAGATACTTAGGTTATGTGAGGATCTTGCTTGATAATACAAGGAAGAGGATATAGATGGGAAATATCTACATGAGCAGAGAAGTTCTGACTTCATGAATATTCTATATGGGTTAACTTCTTATCTACCATTTTATATATTTTACAATAGAAAGGCTTTATATGAAGTATTTATCTATATATGGTTCTGTTTAGTTCTCTAAGCAACTCATCTTGGATTTCCATAACTCAATATTTCCTTCTTATATGAAAAATCGAAAAAAAGATATTGTCATATGTGTCATTCTTATTGAGAGGCCATGTGACATGAGAATCAAGGAAATACTTTTTAAGACTATATTTAGCTATGGATACAGCCTGCTGTCTGTCTGTTACAGTTATGATACTGTTACTGTTGTCTTGATCGACTGTAAGCAACATTGTCTTAACTCCCAAGGGTGTGCCATGCGTGTGCTCATTCCTTTGTCTGTGCATTCCTCTCTTGGAGCTCTCCACTGACACATGTAATAAAACTTTGGAAACGCAATTCATAGAAAATTATACTATATTCTCTATGTGCCAACATTTTCTTTGAAAATAACTGTGAGGATATATGTAGGGCATGTTTCCTAAAGTTTTAGGAATCACTCCAGGTTCTATCTTTATTCTGTTTATGTACATCATTATATTCTTTCTCATACATCAACATTAGGAAAATAAGTCGTAAATAAATTGTTTTCAGTTGAGTTCTAATAAAATCAAAAACAAGAGGTCACTATTTTGTATAGAACTCGTTTTATGATATCAGATTTACCGAAAATTTCCCACTGGGTCAGTTCTCACCTGCAGACTCTAAATCAAAATTAAGATGACATTTCAATTCATTCACTCGTTGAGATACATGGCTTCAACCAATGTAGGGCACTCTAAAATGCAGGCAGAGGTACTGATACTGTCACTGTAACTATGAAACATTGTGGTGAGCTTAATAATTTCTAGACTTAATTCAGAGGAATGAATATATTCATAAGCATGGAATTTTATTATTTTTAAATGAGTCAGTCAAGGTGACACACTAATTTGCCTCATACAACGTGAGGACACAACCCTCCTTTATCAGTTATTGTCTAATTTGACAATGTTCAGACATAGCTGTAGATCTTCCATTTCTGTTCTTCATTCTCCTTGCGCAAACTGAACAATTGGTTCCTGATAATATAAATTCTGTCTCTTGCTAGCATATTCATTTTATCATTGGTTAACTTAGATGAAAAGTCTTCAGTCTGTAAATAGAAGACAGTTCTCTGTCAATTCTATGTCATTTTTTTTACATTCGAAGTTCATTTGGACACACTTCACTTTAGTTACACTTACCTAAAGGGTCTCTCAGTTATTTGGAAATGGAACTTTTCAAAATGTCATCTGTTTCTCACTGACCTGTAATTCACATCTCTGTATCTAGCTTTCTAACTGTAAGTTGGTATAGAAAGTAAATTTCTGGGAATTTCAGAAGAAATAAAAGGAGGCATTTAGAAATTTCTCAAATGAGTTGTCAACTAAAATGTTTTTTCCACTTAGGAATAACTTGGTCTAGAAACGTTCACCCCTCAATCTGCTACCACATACTTAGTCTGAGATTTCACCTTTGTGCTGCCACAACCACTTCATGCTAGAGATCCTATCTGGGTCTTTAGGCATGATAGTAAAGTATTCTATCAACTAAGCTTAGCATGACTGCCCATTTGCCTCTTATGAAAAGTTAAAAGAACCATTCTCTTGGAGTTTGTTTATATAGTGGAAGGTTAATGGATTTTCATGTATTGAACCAACCTTGTTTCCTTAAGATGAAGCCTACATGATCATAATAAATGATGATTTTGATGTGTTCTTGGATTTGGTTTGCAGGAATTTTATTGAGTATTTTTGCAACCCTATTCATAATCAAAATTGGTCTGAAGTTCTCTTTTTTGGTTGGGTCTTTGTGTAGTTTAGGTATCAGAGTAATTGTGGCTCCATAGAATGGATTAGAAAGTGTTCCTCCTGTTTCTATTTTATGGAATAGTTTGAGGAATATTGGTATCAGGGGTTTATCTATCTTGTTGATTCTCTCAAAGAACCAGCTTTTGGTTTTATTGATTCTTTGCATTATTTTCTTTTTTATACTTGGTTGATTTCAGCACTGAGTTTGACTATTTCCCACCTTCTACTCCTCTTGGATGAGTTTGCTTCTTTTTCTCCTAGAGCTCTCACGTATGCTGATAAGTCTCTAGTATAGATCTCTCCAGGTTTGTGCATTGATGTCTATATGGAGGTGAGTGTAGGCACAAGATAAGGCAAAGCCTGCAATTGGACAGTGAAAAAGAAAGGCAGGGGCAGAGTTTGCAAAGCAGGGGAGAGAGGAGAAAAAAGAAAAGATGGAGGAGGAGAAGGATGGCCCACTCCCATGTGCCTTTAATTAGCCACAGGTAGCTATGAATATCTTATAAGAGATGGATTATTATAGGATAATATGTCTTATCTAGGTGGGCAGGTTTATCAATATCAATTGGTTCTGAATTTATTGTGTAGACATTTGTTGAGTGAGCATCTACTGATATAAGTATGATTGATAAATTACAAGCTTATTGATTTTTTTACTCTTATTGGATATGTTCTTTATTTACATTTTAAATGTTATTCCCTTTCCTGGATTCCCCTCTAGAAGCCTCTCTTCCCATCCCATACCAACCTACCCTCTAGCTCCCCACTCTGCACACTGGTAGTCCCTACACTGGGGCATCAGCCTACACAGGACTAAGGGCCTTTCCTCCCATGGATTCCCGACAAGGCCCATCCTCTACTGCATATGTGGCTAGAGCCATGGGTGGCTCCACGTATACTTTTTGGTTTGTGGTTTAATTCCTGGGAGCTATGGGGTTTCTGGTTGGTTGATATTGTTGTTCTTTGTATGGGGTTGCAAATACCCCCAGATATCTCAGTCCTTTCTCTAACTCCTCCATTGGATCCCCTTTCTCAGTCCAGTGGTTGGCTGCTAGTATATGCCTTTGTATTTGTCAGGCTCATGTATTTTTCACACCTATATCAGGCTCCTGTCAGCATGCATTTCTTGGCATCCCTAATAATGACTGGGTTGGGTGACAGCCTGTGGGATGGATTATTTTCATTTACATTTCCTTGATGACTAAGGATGTTGAACATTTCTTTAGGTGCCTTTCAGTCATTCGATAATATTCCTCAGTTGAGAATTCTTTGTTTAACTCAGTACCCCATTTTTAATAGAGTTATTTGATTCACTGGAGTCTAACTTCTTGAGTTCTTTTTATATGTTCGATATATTAGCACTCTTTCAGATCCAGGATTTGTAAAAATCTTTTTCCAATATGTTGATTGTTGTTTTGTCCTATTGACAGCTTCCTTTGCCTTACAGAAGGTTTTCAATTTTATGATGTCTCATTTGTTGATTCTTGATCTTAGAGCATAAGCCATTGATTGGTGTTCTGTTCAGAACATTTTCACCTGGGCCTATGTGTTTGAGGCACTTCCACACTTGGTCTTCTAAATGTTTCAGTATATCTGGTTTCATGTGGAGGTCCTTGATTCTCTTGGACTTGAGCTTTGTTCAAGAAGACAAGAATGGATCAATTTTCATTCTTCTACACGCTGATTACCAGTTGAACCAGCTCCACTTTTTGAAAATGTTGTCTTCTTTTCACTGGATGGTTTTAGCTCCTTTGTCAAAGACCAAGTGACCATAGGTGTGTGGGTTCATTTCTGGCTCTTCAATTCTATTCCACTGGTCTATCTGCCTGTCTCTGTACCAATACCATGCAGTTTTCATAACTACTGCTCTGTAATACTGCCAGAGTTCAGGGATGGTGATTCCCTCAGATTTTTTTTTTTATTGTTGAGAATAATTTTTGCTGTACTGGGTTTTTCGTTTATTCTAAATGAATTTGTAAATTGCTCTTTCAAATTCTATTAAGAATTGAGTGGGAATTTTGATGGTGATTGGATTAAATCTGTGCATTTCTTCCTGAAGAATGGCTGAGTCCATGAGCATGGGAGGTTCTTTCATTTTCTGAGATCTTCTTCAATTTCTTTCTTCAGAGACTTGAAGATTTTTTTCATATAGATCCTTCACTTGCTTGCTTAGAGTCAGACCAACGTATTTTGTATTATTTGTGACTATTGTTAAGGGTGTAATTTCCATAATTTCTTTCTCAGTCTGTTTATCCATTGAATAGAGGAAGGCTACTGATTTGTTTGCCTTAATTTTAGATCCAGACACATTGCTGAAGTTGTTTATCAGGTTAAGTAGTTCGCTGGTGGAATTTTTAGGGTCACTTAAGTATATTATCATATCATCTGCAAATAGTAATGCTTTAACTTTTTCTTTTCCAATTTGTATCCCTTTGACCTCTTTTTGTTTTCTGATTGCTCTGGCTAGGACATTGAGTACTATATTGAATAGGTAAGGAGAGAGTGGGCTGCCTTTTCTAGTCCCTTACATTAGTGGGGTTGTTTCAAATTTTTCTCCATTTAGTATGCTGTACCTTGCTTTTACTATGTTTTGGTATGGACCTTGATTGAGTTCCTGATCTTTTCAAGACTTTTATCATGAAGGGGTTTTGAATTTTGTCAAATGCTATCTTAGCATCTAATGAGAAGATCATGTGGGGTTTATTTTTCCTTTGAGTTTGTTTACATAGTGAATTATGTTGATGGATTTACAAATATTGAATCATTCCTGCATCCCTGGGATGAAGCCTAGTTAATCATGATGGATGATCATTTTGGTGTGTTCTTGGATTCTGTTTGTGAGAATTTTATTGAGTATTTTTGCATCGATATTCATAAGGGAAATTGGTCTGAAGTTCTCTTTTCTTCTTGGGTGTTTGTGTGGTTTAGGTATAAGTATAACTGTGCTGTCATTGAGTGAATTGGATAATGTTCCCTCAATTTGTCTTTTGTGGAATAGTTTGAAGAATATTGGTATTAGGTCTTCTTTGAATGTCTGATCGACTAAATCCATCTGGTCCTGGGCTTTTTTATGTTGGCAGTCTTTTAATGACTGGTTCTATTTCTTTCTTTTTTTTTTTTTTTGGTTCTTTTTTTTCGGAGCTGGGGACCGAACCCAGGGCCTTGCGCTTCCTAGGCAAGCGCTCTACCACTGAGCTAAATCCCCAGCCCCCTGGTTCTATTTCTTTATGAATTATGGGATTGTTTAAATGGTTTATCTGTTCCTTATTTAACTTTCTTACCTGATATCTGTCAAGAAAATTGTCATTTCCTCCAGATTTTCCAGTTTTGTTGAGTATAGGCTTTTGTAGTAGAATCTGATAATTTTTTGAATTTCCTTGTTTTTGTTGTTATGTCTCCCTCTTCACTTTTGGTTTTGTTAATTTGGATACTCTCTCTGTGTCCTCTGGTTAGTCTGGCTAAAGGTTTAGCTTTTTTTGATTTTCTCAAAGAATCTGCTCCTGGTTTTCTTGATTCTTTGTATAGTTATTTTGGTTTTTACTTGGTTTATTACAGTCCTGAGTTTGATTATGTCCTGCCATCTACTCTTCGTGGATGTATTTGTTTCTTTTTGTTCCAGAGCTTTCAGGTGTGCTGTCAAGCTGCTAGTGTTTGCTCTCCCTGGTTTCTTTGTGGAGACACTCAGAGCTTTGAATTTTCCTTGTAACATTGATTTCATTGTGTCCCCTATGTTTTGGTATGTTGTGCCTTTGTTCTCATTAAATTCTAAAAGGTCTTTAATTTCTTTCTTTATTTCTTCCTTGACCAAGTTATCATTGGGTAGAGCATTGTTCTGCTTTCATGTGTATGTGGGCTTCCTGTCGTTTTTGTTGTTAATGAAGAGCAGCCTTAGTCTATGTTGATCTGACAAGATGCAAGGGATTATTTCAATCTTCTTGTATTTGTTGAGGTCTGTTTTGTGACAGATTATATGGTCATGATTGCAGAAGGTACTATGAGGTGTTGAGAAGGTATTATGTTTTAGGATGAAATGTTGTACAGTATCTGTTAAATCCATTTGCTTCATAACTTCTGTTAGTTTCACTGTGTCTGTGTTTAGTTTCTGTTTCCATGGTCTGTCCATTGATGAGAGTAGGGTGTCAAAGTCTTCCACTAGAGTTGTGTCAGGTGCTATGTTTTCTTTGAACTTTAGTAAAGTGGTTTTTTTTTAATGAATGTGGTTCCCTTGCATTTGAAGCATAGATGTTCAGAATTGAACTATTATCTTGATAGACCTTTTCCTGTGATGAGTATAAAGTGTCCTTTCTTGTCTTTTTGATAAGTTTTGGCTGAAAGTCAATTTTATTCAATATTAGAATTGCTACTCCAGCTTGTTTCTTGGGACTATTTGCTTGGAGAAATATTTTCTAGTTTTTTACTTTGTGGTAGTATCTGTCTTTGTAGCTGAGGTGCATTTCCCGTATACAACAAAATGCTGGGTTTTGTTTATGTATCCAGTCATTTAGTCTATTTCTTTTTATTGGGGAATTGAGTCCACTGGTGTTAAGAGATATTAAGGTAAAGTGATAATTACTTCCTGCTATTTTTGTTGTTAGAGGTGGAATTTATGTTTGTGTGATTAATTTTGGGGGGATTGTTGAAAGAAGATTATTTTCTTGCTTTCTTGCAGTTTCCCTCATTGTCTTGGAGCTTTCCATCTATTATCCTTTTTACAGCTGGATTTGTGTGAAAATATTGTGTAAATTTGATTTTCTCATGGAATGCCTTGGTTTTTCCATGTATGTTAATTGAGAATTTTGCTGGATATAATAGCCTGGGCTGTCATTCGTGTTCTATTAGGTTCAGTATGACATCTGCCCAGGATCTTCTGACATTCATAGTCTCTGATGAGAAGTCTGGTGTAATTCTGTTAGGTCTGGTTTTATATGTTACTTAACTTTTTCCATTACTACTTTTAATATTCTTTCTTTGCTTTGTCTATTTCGTCTTTCGATTATTATTTGATGGAAGGAGTTTCTTTTCTGGTCCAGTCTAATTTTGGTTCTGTAGGCTTCGTGTCTGTTAATTGGCATTTCTTTCTTTAGGTTAGGAAATTTTGTTGAAGATATTTATTAATCCTTTGAGTTGTGAATCTTCACTCTCTTCTATACCTATCTTACCTTCTCATTGTGTCCTGGATTTCCTGGATGTTTTGTGTTAGTGTTTTGCTTTTTGCATTTTCTTTGACTGTTGTGTTAATGTTTTCTTTTGATATCTTCTATACTTGAGATTCTCTCTTCTATTTCTTATATTCTATTGGTGATGTTTGCTTCTATGGCTCCTGGTCTTTTTCCAAATTTTTTTATCTTCAGGGTTGTCTCCCTTTGTGGTTTCTTTATTATTTCTATTTCCATTTTTAGATCCTGGATAGTTTTGTTCAATTCCTTCACCTATTTTGATGTGTTTTCCTCTAATTCTTTAAGGGATTTTTTTTTGTTCTTCTTTAAGGACTTTTGCCTGTTTACCTGTTTTCTTCTGTATTCCCTTAAGGGAGTTATTTCTGTCCTTCCTAAAGTCCTGTATCAGCATCATGAGATGTAAGTTTAAATCCAAATCTTGCTTTTCTGGTGTGATGTGATATCCAGAACTTGCTGTAGAGGGAGAACTGGGTTCTGATGATGCAAAGTAGCCTTGGTTTCTGTTGTTTATGTTTTTATGTTTCCCTCTTGCCATTTGGTTATCTCTAATGCTACCTGCCTTTGCTTTCTCTTACTGGTGTCTGTCCCTTCTGTGGTCCTGGTGGTGTTAGAACTTCTCAGAATCCAGCTATCTCTGCGATCCTGTGGTTCTGGGATCCTGTGATCCTAAGATCCTGGTTGTGTCTGATCTCCTGGGAGTTGAGCTCCTCTGTCATCCTTTGATCCTGGGTATTTCAGAGTACCTCTGATCCTGGGCATGTTGGAGCACCTGGGAGTCCTGCCTTCTCTGGCTGTTGTGGTACTTGGTAAGAAGCCAGTGCCCAAAGTCTACTTATGGTACTGGTTTAGACTCGAAGGGACCCATGCCCCTGGCTTGTCAGGGTTCTCTATGTCCCTGGATCCTGGTGGACCCAGTTACTGTGGGTGTTGAGGCAGCTGTTGCTGCAGATGTTGTGGCGTCTCCTATGATCCTGGTTCTTTAAGAGCACCTGGAAGTTGGGCTCATCGTTAGCCTTGTCTGTTTGGGTGCAGAGCCAGCACCTAAGGTCTGCTCAAGGCACTGGTTCCAACTGGAAAGAACCAGTGCCCCTGGCTGGCCAGGGGTTCCTGCATCCCTGGATCCTGAAGGACCCAGTTGCTCCAGGGGTTTGGGGCAGATTTTGTGGCCTCTTTGCCTCTGATTCTGAACATGTTAGAGCACCTTGGAGTGGGGTTTCCTCTGGGTTTTGTGGGACTGGGTACGGAACCAGTGCCTAATGTCTGCCACTTAATGAGTTTGGCTTTAATGGGTTACAGTGAGTTGTGACTATAACCACAGGGGGAAGGTGCTGGGGATGTGAGCAAAGTCCACAGCAGAGGATCATAAGATTGACAGCCTCTGATAGGACTAGCTATGAAGGCAGAGAGACGTCCATGGACAGAGAGTAGAAGGAGGTTACATGGCATGGTGCCAGTTGCATGACAATCTACAGATTCAATGCAATGCCCATAAAAATCCCAACACAATTCTTCAAAGATAGAAAGAGCAATTCTCAAATTCATCTGGAAAGTCATAAAACCCAAAATAGTACAAACAATTCTTAATTTTAAAAGAACTGCTGGGGGAATCAGCATCCTTGACCTCAAGCTATACCACAGAGCAATAGTGATAAGAACCTAATATTATTGGTGCAGAGACAGACAAATTGATCAATGGAATAAACTAAAGACCCAGAAATAAAAGTAAACACTATGCACACTTGATCTTTAACAAAGAAGCCAAAAATATACAATGGAACACAGAAAGCATCTTCAACAAGTTGTGCTTGTCTAACTGGCAGTCTATACGTAGAAAAATAAAAATAGACCCATATTTGTCACCTTGAACAAAGCTCAAGTCCAAGTGGATCAAGGACTTCAACATAAAACCAGATACACTGAATCTAATACAAGAGCAAGTGGAAAAGAGCCTTGAACTCATTGGCACAGGGGGAAATTGCCTAAACAGAACACCAATGGCTCATGCTCTAAGGTCAAGAATTGATAAATGGGACCTCATGGAACTGGAAAGCTTCTGCAAGGCAAAGGACATAGTCAATAAGATAAATCAGCAAACTACATACAGATTGGGAAAAAGTCTTCACTAACCCCCATATCCACTAGAGGGCTAATATCCAAAATATATAATGAACTCAATAAGATAACTACCAACAATAAAACCAAACCAAAACAAACAAACGAACAAACAAACAGCCCAATCCAAAAATGGTGTATTTAGAACTTAACAGAGAATTCACAACAGAT
Organism: Rattus norvegicus; assembly: GCF_021556685.1. NCBI lineage: Eukaryota > Metazoa > Chordata > Mammalia > Rodentia > Muridae > Rattus > Rattus norvegicus. The sequence continues at coordinate 161,871,199 of NC_141534.1, read as the reverse complement.
GAATCTTGAATGGCTGAGAAGCACCTAAAGAAATGTTCAAAGTACTTAGCAATCAGAGAAATGCAAATCAGAAAATACTGAGATTCCACCTTAAACCAATGAGAAGGACTAAGAACCAAAGCTCAGGTAATAAACAAGTTGGTGAGGATGTAGAAAAAGAGGAACACTCCTCCATTGCTGATGGGATTGCAAACTGGTAAAGCCACTCTGGATATCAATTTGGAGGTTTCCCCAGAAATCAGAAATAGATCTGCCTGAAGACCCAGTAATACCACTCTTGGGAATATACCCCAAAGAGGCCCCACCATGCCACAGGGGCATGTGTTCCACGATGTTCATAGTGGCTTTAGTTGTGGTAGCCAGAAGCTGAAAACAACCCAGATGTACCAGGACAGAAGAATGGATGCAGAAAATGTGGTGCATTTACACAATAGAATAATACTCAGCTATTAAGAACAAGGTATTGTGAGATTTGCAGGCAAATGGATGGAATTACAATATATCCTGAGTGAGGGAACTCAAACCAAAAAGTATGTGCACTGCATGTACTCACTAATAAGTAGATATTAGCTAAAAATAAATACAGAATACCCAAGATAAAGTCCACAGTACTCTAAAAATTCAACAAGCTGAAGGGCCAAAATGAGGCCTCAGTCTCACTTGGGAGAGAGAAGAAAACAACCTAAAAGGGGAAGGAGGGAGGGAGGGAGAGACATGGAGGGAATGGGACAAGGGTGTTGAGAGGGAAACAAGATCTGGTATTTGATAAGTGAAAAGACTGAAGCCCTGAGGGCAGAAAAAATTAATGGGAATAGGCATCCTTGGGAGGTATAAGGTTGGGAGGCCACTCCAGAATGTACCAGAGACCTGGGAGGTGAGAAATTCTCAGAACTCAAAGAGAGGGACCTTAGATGAAATGCCCTACAGTGGGGATAGGGAACTTGTAGAACCCACCTCCAGCAGAAAGACTTGACATCAAGTGAGGCATGGGGTTGCTATCTCGTAGTCAAATCTCTGACCCATATTTGTTCCTGTCTGAAAGAAATGCAGGGATGGAAATGGAGAGGAGCCTGAGGAAAAGAAAGTCCTGAGACAGGCCCAAACTGGGATCCAGGTCAAGGCATGACACCATTACTGAGGTTATAGAGCACTTACAAAAAGAGACCTACCATGACTGCCTTCCAAAAGACCCATTAAGCAGCTGAAAGAGTCAGATGCTGATATTTGCACCCAACCAATGAACAGAAAATGCTGACCCCTCTGGTTGAATAGGGAAAGGCTCGAGGGAGCTAAGGAGGTGGGCAACCCTGTAAGAGGACCAACAGTCTCAATTAACGTGTACCCTAAGATCTCTCAGACACTGAATCACCAACCAGGCAGCATACACCACCTGATATAAGTCCCCCAACACATATACAGCAGAGGACTCCCGGGTCTGGGTTCAGTCAGAGAAGATGCACCTAACCCTCAAGAGACTGGAGGCCCCAGTGACTTTACAGGTCTGATGAGTGGGCTGGGGTCATCCTTGTGGAGACAGGGTTGGGTGGAAATTGGATATTTTCCAATAAAAATCACTTACTCTTGGAGGTAGGGTAATGGGGAGGCCGGAGGCATGTTTCTTGATTTAGAATTATCTATTTCACTAAAAAAATGTAAAAATTCCATGTGGTGACTGCTATGATGGTGTCTCAACAACGCTACAATTAGAAAATCAGAACTTTCAAACAGATAATGCTTAGAGCAAACAACAGAGATTTCAAAATGCCAGCAGCAAAGCACTGAACTGAGAATAGGACCCCCGTTGAAGGAATCAGAGAAAGAACTGGAAGAACTTGAAGGGGCTCGAGACCCCATATGAACAACAATGTCAAGCAACCAGAGCTTCCAGGGACTAAGCCACTACCTAAAGACTATATACATGGACTGACCCTGGACTCTGACCTCATAGGTAGCAATGAATAGCCTAGTAAGATCACCAGTGGAAGGGGAAGCTCTTGGTCCTGCCTAGGCTGAACCCCCAGTGAACGGGATTCTTGGGGGGAGGGTGGTAATGGGGGGAGGGTTGGGAGGGGAGCACCCATAAGGAAGGGGAGGGGGAGGTGTTAGGGGGATGTTGGCCCGGAAACCGGGAAAGGGAATAACACTCGAAATGTAAATAAGAAATACTCAAGTTAATAAAAAAAAAAAAAAGAAGAAGAAAAGAAAAGAAAATGTTAGATTTGAAACAACAGCCTTTTATTTCTATGGCTATCTTTAGTTTCTGCAGTAGAGTCGCTTATAAGAAAATGAAAATGGGAAGGGTTCAGTGGGAGATGACTGTACAAAAAGAATATAGAGAAAGCTACATTTGTACTTCTCAGAAAAAGTTACAAAATGCAAAGCTAGCTTGCAGATAATACTCAGCGAATGCATTCCTAACTGAATCCTGGGGTTCATTTCTGTTATACTCTAACTACAGATTAAAAACATTTCACTCAAAACTTATCTCCTATAGACTCCCTTAAACCATCTATGAGATGTCATCTATTCAGGGCAGCTCTTTGTAGCTCAACTGTAGATATGTAGCCCCAGAAGCATTATGTCCAATCGTGAACACATTAAATGTGCTAAGTGATCCTAAACCATTCAATTCATGACCCACACAGAGGTCTGGAAAGCAGCTGTGTAAAAATTACTAAATACATTTCAATTTAGATTAACTAATAGCTGGTAATATGAAAAATGGCTAAGACATTATGTAATTAGTACAGCTCTCCGAAGGAGATCTATAATTATAGTAATCATAAATCATTTTTCTTTCACAACTGTAAATAGAGAATAAAAAAGAGCAGGCAGACCCTTTTTATCAGTTTCTTTCTGGTGATAAAATATTTTTTGACATGGGTAACTGTCACCTTTGAATGTCAGTTGGGAAAGATGAGGGAAAAAAAGCCATTTTGTTTTAATTTCTAGGAAAAAAATCATTTTTCAGAGAGTGTCACTAATGTTCTTTGATAAGTATGAACTTTTTACACTGTGGTAATTCGCTGGCTGTTTTGAACAGAGGAAAAGGCACAAGAAGCACTCCTTTGGACAGAGTAAGGTTTTGTGATATTGTCCTGTTTCTGTGAAGGAAATATAAAAGTATCTTTTAAAAAGCATTGATATACCTCACCTTACTTCACAGTGACCCACTTTTTACTTCTGTTGTGAAGAGGAAAAATTTAGAATCCTACCTTGGTCTATAAGCACACTTCTCTGTAGACTCAGTTATATAAAGAAAGATGATTTTAAAAAAATAATAAAAAACATATCTTTTTATGTTTACTTAAATATATATTATGTAGGTATACACATGGCTATATAGACATTGTATGAAACTATGATATATGTATATATTTATATAATTTATAATAAATATATGATACTTCCAATAAACTTTTGCTATTTGAGGATGCTAATGCTACTAATTATGGGCCAGAGACTAGCGAACAAAAACTCCAGTCTCATTGAGTTGTTAATCAGGGAAGTCCAAGAAATTCTCCAAATAATGTGAGGTATTGCCATTTTCCTTAGTTGTACCACAGATTTGTAGGTAAAATTCTACTCTTAAAGACATCACATACTTCAGACATAGGGCTTGGAGCAATTGACCTGGAACCGACAGGAAATCATCCTTGGTGGGTATTAGTTCTCATAGCATCTGAAGGTGCTTATGCAAGCTTTCAAGAGAACGAAAAACATCAGTTCCTCTTCCAGTTATATAGCGTTTGAATTAAACAATGACCAACACAACAAGATGTCCCAGAGTGAGTAACAGAGGCATCTATATCTTGGGGATAACCAAAACTGTTTAATTATACAAAAGGCCCAGTCACTATGGCAGCATTCTTGCCTAGTACTATAAACATAGTTATGTGCCCATAGCTAGTAAGACATGGACTCAAGAGGAAAATTTACTATTGCTAATTTTCAAAAGCAGTATGATTTCTAACTGAAGTCTAACTACTTATCTTCACACCTTCAGGAAAGTATAGCTCTAATACTCCCTCAACAAAGCTTTATTTATTATTTATTTATCCATTTATTTATTTATTTATTTATTTATTTATTTATTTATTTATTTTTGGCCAAAGATGGAAACTATCAGATATCCATGATTGGCCACAATGTAGAGAAAAACAGGTTATTTGGTACCTAATATCAATCCATCAACTACAGCACAATTCCTATACCTGAGGCTTAAGGGACTTTGTCATTGAGGAGATGGAATGAATGCATTTGTCACAATAGTTTATGGGAGATAATTTGTATGACATGAAATTTCTGTATTTTAAATATACACTTTCAATGTCTTAAAAACAAAAATGACAGTTTTGCAACCATTTGAGTAATCAAATCAATTTAATTGAGTGTATGAATGTGTGTGTGTGTGTGTGTGTGCGCGTGTGTGTGTGCGTGCGCGTGTGTATGTGTTTGCATACATGCACATGATACAATGTTGTCCTGGAGGTTAGAGGATTCTAGGCAGTGGTCAGTTTTCTCCTTCCATCCTGTGAATTTTTTGGATCAGAGAGCCTCAGACAAGGCCTCACTGTGCCTCCACCTCCACACACAATCTATTTTAGAAACTTTTTCTTCCCTGTATATTCTTCCTTCAAGTTGCAGACATTCTTGTTCTCATCCTTCCCACCTGGCTACCTTTAATCTACTTTGAAGCTTTAATAGTAAACATGTTCTATCGTTACTTTAAATGCAAGGGCTGAAGAGATTTCTGGTTAAGTAGTAAGAACACTTATTACTCTTCCATAGGACCAGAGTTTGGTGCCCAGCACCCATGTCTGGGGTTTCACAATGACTTGTACCTCTAGCTACAGGTGATCTGATGTCCTCTTATGGCCTCTGATGATACCAGATCATGTGCACATATTTCCACATCACTACCCCCTGCCACACTACGCACTACACACTACACACTACACACAATACAGAATCAACCATAGATTTATGCAGTATATGGTTCACTTGACACAGACAATTTTATGTTCATTCATGCTTTAGCTTGTGTAACAACTTTACTTTCTTGATGAATAGCGTACATTTTATTGTTTTTATTTGCTGAAATACTTTCATATGTTAATGAGTCTCTTATATCAGTTACATGTCTTTTTTAGTGACATGTCTCTTGAATTGTTGCTCTATACATTGCAGCCCTGTCCCAGTAAATGACAAATTCTGTTATTTATTATAATGGCAAAAATATAGTGTTAGACTATCAACAGACACCAGATTCCCCATCTCTCATGAACTCAAGGTTTCCTTCTTTCACTCTGGGCTTGCCCACTTTTGGTTCCTAGGTACTTATTAATTCCCTGTTCTCCTGATATCATTCGCATACCACTTAGAGTTACTAAGCATGATATTTAAAACCATTTAGAGTCTTTCATTGACATGTCTTGTGGCGTTATTGAAGCAAGATGATTAATGGTGCAGAATGGAATACCCTGCCTAGGCAATGTGATTCACTTCAGGACGATGAGAAAATTTAACCTTCCGGGTAGTACACTTGCTTAGGATTACCACCTCCCAGATTGTACTTCTCTTGTTCTTTGCCTTTTCATGACTGTGCTAAAGAATGTATGCTACTCTCATTGTTTCTTGCTGCCACAAGGAGAGATTGCACCTCAGTCCTGGAGAGAGAAGTTATGATGAATATTAAAGGAAGGAGAAAGTTTGATTTCTGCAGGGAAGCCAACACAGCTTTATGGACTTAGTAAGACTTGAAAAGTGGACCAATAACTAAACTCTTCCATATTTTAAAGGGACCTTGGAGTGTACAGTTTTCTTCAGATCTCAGAAAACATATCATCTAAAACCAGACTCCCATTTCCCCAACAATATTCACAGTTCTAGAAGCCACTTTCTATGAATCTGTTAATGATTCGGAACCCAAACTTACAGTTGTTTAATTCCACTTGTTTTGTGTGCTTCCTTGATCATGATCAGACAGGAGTTTGACTTAAACAAGAGTGTATTGAGAGCACTACTGTGAACTCTAGACCTGGTGGCTTGCAACTGTACCCTGGGAAAATTACTTCACCTTGTCATGCCTTGGTTTCTTTATCTATAAGATAAAAATAACAAAATATGTACCCAATAGTTTTCTTATGAATGAAAACATCATAATGTATTGTTTTATTATATGTTGGGATGATGCTTGGAACAAAATAAAAACTGTAGAAATGCTAAGCCATTCTTCTTCTTATTGATCCACAGACCTAATGTCTGCTGCGGCTTGCCTGGTAATAAATTTTACTTCATTCTCTGTCACTGAGAATTTCTGCCATTAATTGAAGTGCCTCTGGCCATACTGAATAGATAACCTCTCAAATAACACCTGGCTACCAGACTATAGAGGGAGGCATCAGATAATTGTTAACTAAAAGAACTAAAGAATTAAAGTCGGCAGAACTCTGCAAATGGCTGTGTAATTTTTAAACCTCGGGCAATTAACTAAACTTGCCTTCAGGTTTGAGCCTAATAGAGTAGTTATGACCAAAAAGAGTTGGATCATTTATGGTGTGTATGTAGCATTGTGCTCCAAGTCAATTAGCTGTTAGCACTCTCACCAGCATGACCACGGTCGGCACCATCACTTTGGTACAAAACCTGATCTAGACAGTAACAGATGATATAACCAGAGCCCAAAGGATTCCAGATACACAGGATAATAGCAAGGAGCTTGGTCACTGAGCAGGAAGGATTAAATTGGAAAAGAGTTACGAACCATAAGTAACTGATGATCCAATATAGTAAGTACAATTTAGCTGGCCAAAAAGAAATGAGAGAAAGTACATAAAATAAATCTTTTTTTCTCTCTAATCTAGGAACAGAAACAAGGGGACTTATACTTGAGGAAAATAAACAGGGACAAATAGAACAATAATATTTTAAGGGAAAATAAGATCAGGTTGTAGATAATAGTTGCAAAGACATATTGTAGAGACAGGCACTGCATAACTAGGGCCTTCATTAGTTGGAAGACACTAGGCCGGAAAGCAGGGAGGTGTGTTGCTTGGGGAGCACTATAGCTTGGAGAGAAAGACTGATCAGAAGTTTGCATCATGTAGAAACAGAAAGCAAATATAAACATGAACTGTCTGAAAGAAGGTCAGGAAAAAATGGAAGTAGGCAGTTAAACCGAGTTCTTTGATATATGTAGCTGGTAGGGGAGGTTTTGGGTTTAAGTGAAGAAACATAGAGTTAATAATTGTTCATAAAATAGCAAGTTGTTTCAAATGCCTACATTTACTATCCTTAGATATCAAGTGGTATCAAAGACCATGATAGATAATTGTGGAAACTACATAAAGTTGTATTAGAGCTCCTACCACAGAATGTGGCACAGAGTATAGTAAAGAGTAAATATTTTAAATGTTTTTGCTAATTATTGCCAAGTAATGAAATTTAAATGGTAGCTGAAGACAAATGCTGAACACTATAGAATTGGAGATGAGTTGGAGGTAGGTCTGTGATCGGATGTAAAGCCTCCAGAGGATGAGCTTCTGGTCCATTCTTAAGGGAGCAGTATGGCATAACAATTTTATCTCTGGTTCGTGGTCCAGACTCCTGTGTTAAAATCTGTATTATCACTTATTACTCTGACTTCAGCAAGTTACACAATCTCTCTCTTCTGTTATTCATTGGATCTTAATTCTTTAGATTACTGCATAGATTAAAGGCACTTACTTATATAAAATATTTAGAAAAGTGACAGATTCTCAATACATACAGAATAAGGTATAACTGTTACTAACATTACTAATTGTTAGATGTTTTTTCATAGTTCTCTTCATGTAACAAGCAACAAATAAAAGTTGATAAAGACTAAACATTATCATATTGGAAAACAGAAAGAATTCACCAAGTATTGGGAAGAGACAATCTATTAATTCAAATCAGGTTGTTTTACAAACCTGAGCAGAAGACTGCCTGTCTGTCAACAAAGTGATGGTTTCTATCTAAATATTTCAGTGAGAGCAAAGACCAATTATAAGTCACATGTCAGAGGTTAAATAAAGCCCATTCAAACATGGCCACAACCAACTCCCTGCACCCTGTGAGGATATTAGCTTCCTTGACAGAAAGACTTTGCACATGTAAACTGATTAAGTGTTTTAAGAAAGAAAGAAAAGCCCAGATTTCTTGCAGGAACCTTTGTCTATGAGTATAAGGTCAAAGTTGACCAAGTCAGAGAAGTGAAAGGGTAAGAGAAACAAAGAATCCATGTGATGTGGTGTCAGGAGCGGAAGAAGTGAATCAAAGTGAACTCAGTAGAGCTTTCTCCCTCCCCTCCCCCACCCCCTCAGCCACAAGAAAGTATCATACAGAAATCATACAGAAATCTTGTTTTAGCCTTACACATTTTCTTTTGTGCTTTTTATGTTCACAAGTGTTAAAAAATATCATATATTAGTCCCCTTTAAGGCTATAGGATCAAGGCAATTTGCTACAGTGGTAATAGAATACTGATGTAACATGCTTGCAAGAGAGATCTAGAGATAAAGAAAACACTGTGTTTAGTAATTCATTAATTGTATGGCAAAAGCAAAAAAAATCCAAATCTAAGAACAAAGTGGAATATAAGAGACTAGAACTGAGCAGACATTAGGAGACAGAACATTCCTTCCCCGTAGTGTTCAGTTAATTTATAGTGCAATTTACATTCCATGCTGGAAGAACAGAGCTACGTTACAAAAATGATTAGAGATTTTCTTCCCTATGAAGTTCCATAGTAAGATGTAGATTGAAGTGTGGTAAAGATATTTAGCTTGTTATTAAGGAAAACTGGCAAACAGAGGTCAGTGTTCTGGCTATAGAAAGAGAGACGAGAACAATGGCCATAATTTTGAATTTAGCTAAGGAGCAGATGTTTTGTAGGGAAAGTATGGAGGCATAGTATCGCCAATAGCAGACACGAATGAGCTATTGAAAGGATAAGAGTTTTGTCAAAATTCATGGGTCACTTGACATGAATTGCGATAAGCCTGAATGTAAGATAAATAACACGAACAGGAGAACAAACTTTTCAGGAGCCCCTGAAATACATGTTTAGTGCAACTTCTGCTCCGTTTTCACAGTTACAGCTTTACTCTAAGCTCTCCAGCCACTATACCCGTATTTCAACACAGACTCCAGTCCGTTCCTCACATTTCTCCATATGTACTGGCTTCTGCTCATTTTTGAACATTCTGAAGACACTTTATCTCTATTCATTCTGTATTGATATTTTTCCTGCCTATAACACATGGTCTCAAGATATTCACATAGCTTGCCTATTTCTCAGTCAGGATGTAGGTTATTCAAATGGTGTTTTGTGATTGCAGCATCAGCCTAACATCCACGTCAGTCATCCAAAATCATAATACCCTGTTTGAATTTTCAACCTGGAATTCATCACTGGTAGCAATCAGTTTGTCTATTTATTCATTTGACATTTTGCATTTCAATTTTAAGCTCTGCTAAAGTCTAAGCTTTTTAAAACATGTGGATCTTTTTAATTATTTCCTAAACTGATAACTGTAACATTTTATATACCCAGTATCTTTATTGAGCATACAGTGAAATATCTTTAATAACATATATATATATATATACAATTCCTAAATTCTTAAATATACATATATGAGACACATATCTGTATATACATATCTGTATATACATGATATATATATACACATCTTTTGTGTACATATATACATACACACATACCCAGTTTACCTATACAGCATGTAATGAATACTCTTTCCAGAAGTAAAATTTGGCAAATAAAAAGCCCAGTGTCAGATATGAGATAGTTCCCCTCCATCTATTACCAACGTGCCGAAAGTGTCTAAAAGGCAGCAAAACAGTACAGGCTATTGTCAGTGTTGATGACTACTCACCAGAACTTGATGTTAACACCCTATTACTGAAGACAACACATTTTGGCTACAAAGCACAGGAAAACAAGTCGATCCTGACCATGAAGCATCCACCCCACTGGCTAGTTTTCATAGTGCTGAAAGGTTCAATGTAGACTGCTGGGGCATGTCGGGTAGTCAAAAACAGTCTTAATTAGCTGTGAACTCTGTGTACTTCAGTGCTGAAAGACTGTACTTGGATTAAAAAGTGGCAAAAATATGATGAGTATAGAAACTGCCTTTGGGCTATATTTAAAGTCTCCTCCAAAACAGGAAAAACATCTTGAGACTCTAATTCTGACCAAGAAACCATGGTTCAAGAACTTCTAAGCTTATAAACCATTGTAGTTAACCCAGGATTATTATTTTACTGAGTGGACATAGCATCATTTTGTTCTCTATAGTTGTAAATAATCTATCCCCATAGATTAGTGCAAACTTCAGACCTCAACACAGAAGTTTCCTTGTGTAGTGGACAGAGATTCATATGCAGAGTCATAATGGGTCAAAATCCAGGGATCACATATCTGTGGGATGCTCAATCACATAGTGGGATATTAATAGCACATCTACTCTGCCTGCATTAATCAGAAATCATTCCTGAAGAGATGTCAGAAATATTGTGAGAATCAGGGGTTATGGAGGAATGAACTGAAACAGGGCCTTTTAGCCATGACAGGACCACTGAACTCATGAATTAACAGTAGCTGCAAAAGAACTGCCCAAGGCCTCACCAGTCAACATTCCAATATGGAGTGAATAAAGCCTCTCAAGTTTCTATCTCTCACTGATGGCTTCTGGAAGAGGGAGGGACAATTTTATTTGAGAATGTGATGTCTGGTAGAGCAATTCTTCTCTAGTAGTTGATTCCGCATACTTACATATACATGAAGCACAAATTTGACTGAGTAGTATGTAAAAATTAAGTGAGAGGTCATGAAGTTGAGAATGTGTGGACAGGAATGGCCGACTTCTAAAAGATAAGACTAAATATGATCAAAATATATCTTACAAATATATAAAACTATTGAAGAAATAATAATTGCACTGTTATCAATGATTTCCATCAATATAAAATCTTGAAGATGTGCATAAGGATTTTGGATCATCAAACTCTTCATGATGAAATACACTGGAAATTGAATTAAGTATACACATAGGAATCTAGCAAAATTAATATTGAGAAAGAAATCCATATAATGAAATAATTGCTAATATTCAGGTTCTGTAAGAATAACAGGACACTAAGAATTGTCAATTAATCAGGTTAATTTTAGGAGGATTGGAATTTATGACGTGCATGGAATAAAGCATCATTCTGATTGTTGTCGAGGACTTGTTCATCTGTGTGACATTACAATTTTATAGAGAGTACAAATGCATCAATCTATTTACCTGCAATTTTCACGTTAGGCTTATATATATTTCAATGAAAACATGTATTTAAATTGTGATAAAAGATAATTTTGTATGTCAATAAACAGAAGAAATTTGAATAGAAAAATTTATACTTATTCCACAAATATAATAAGAATCAATTTTCTATTGACTTATAAGGCTGTAGTAGTATTAATAAGACTTTCCTTGAATTATGTAACTAGTGCTCTTCTCCAGCATTATGAACACTTACAGTATGGATATAAAACATGTAAATAATGATATTTTCTTGATTCTGTATCCTAATTGGGTTTAGAAAATACATTTCATTAGAAGGAGAGTAAGGTACAGAAAATTTAGTTGTCAAAATTAAAGCAAGGAAAGCTAAGTAAAGTTATTATGAGAAACAAAATAATAAAATGAGTCAGTAGGTTGAGTATACATATGTGTATGCATATTTAATTAAAATTATTAAGTCATAAAGCTGAGAAAGAAGTGGGAAGAAATGGGAGGAGTCAGAAGGGAGTGTGTACCAGTAGGAATAATTTAACTACACTACCCACACATAAAGACTATACATGGACTGACCCTGGACTCTGACCCCATAGGTAGCAATGAATATCCTAGTAAGAGCACCAGTGGAAGGGGAAGCCCTGGGTCCTGCTAAGACTGAACTCCCAGTGAACTAGACTATGGGGGGAGGGCGGCAATGGGGGGAGGGTTGGGAGGGGAACACCCATAAGGAAGGGGAGGGGGGAGGGGGATGGTTGTCCGGAAACCGGGAAAGGGAATAACACTTGAAATGTATATAAGAAATACTCAAGTTAATAAAAAAAAAGTGGTAAAAAAAATTCTCAATGTAATATTCCAGTGGAGCTTTTTGTCTCACCAGGTATTTAATGAGTGTAGAAGTAACAAGAAGACACATAGATGAGTAGGCAGGAAAGTGTGGGTAGGATGCCTGGGAGTTGTGGGAGGAGTTGGATTTGATCAAAACACAATGTTAAAATGTTCACAAAGAACTTATCAAATTATCATGGCAAAACACTAATTTACTAAATTAGGTGATTAATTAATTGTATGCTACTAGGGACTGAACCTAGAACTTCCTATGAGTTAGGACCACTGAACTCATGAATTAACAGTAGCTACATAAGAACTGCCCAAGGCCTCTTTCTTTTTTCTTCATTGTGAGATAAGCTGTACTAAGTAGTCACTTAGGGTTTTGTGATCCATTTGCATCAGCCCTTTAAGCACCTGGAATTATAACCTTGAGTCATTCATTAAAGCCATTACCCTCCATCCTCCTTCCCTTTTCTTACTCCAAACTCTTCCACATACCCTCTTGACCCTTTGAAAAATTATGAACTATTTTTTTCCAATTGTTTGAGCTTCCAAAGAAACTCATGGCTTAACAAATATTTCTCACTTTATTTCAAATTTGATTCTAGAATACATTTAAATAAGGTGTAATGTTCTCAATATAGCAGATACTAGTAAAAAATTAACCTGATTGTATTCATTTAGGATTTATAAGAAACTTGGAATTTTAAATGGATTGGGAGGGTTCATATGGTTGCTTGCCTCCTTAGAAGCTAACAGCACCAGGATGTTACTCAGTTGAGAGGAACTATACACAGTGGTTTGGAAAGAATAGGACGGAAGCTACATAGAATATTTATGGATCAACAGGCAGATGCCGACAAGTTTTACAAACACTAGGATCAATACATGGTAAAGGAGCACTTATGTGATATCTTGTGTTTAAAAAGGTGGTTAAATTTATTGCTATGCAAATGACAGCAAAGCTGTGATAAGGCAGTGAAGAAGGTTAAGCCAATGGCTGTTGCCTTCCTTTCTAATAGTCATTTTTGTCACTCAGAAAAGATTCAGTGCTGTGACTTTCAAGAGATCAAATTGAGCCACGGCTCCTTGTTATGGTTAGAAGCTAAGGAAACATAAATGACAAAATCTAATAGGGTCCTAATCCAGCCCTGAAACCTGGCAGCCTTTTTAGTCACAATGTCTTCCCCAGTTGACTCTTCTGGAGGATCTCAGGACAGGAAACATTTCTTTTTTAATCAGCTTCGCTTTCTAATCCTCTCTTGGACAACTCTGAAAGGCAAGGGTTTAACATAATGTGAGGTGTGCAAACCTTCCTGAGACAAGAGAGGTCGCAGGTATACAGGTGAGGAAGCTCTTGGATGGATGCATGGGGGACAGAACAATCAGGAGAGGACGAATACAGCAGACTGAGGTGTTGGCATCTGAAAGTAGTTTAAATAATGTTCTTAAATGACAGCAGGGTGGGAGGACACGCAAGGAGTTAAAGTTGGAAAATGGATCTTTAGGAGTTTTAAGAAATGACCTTCACCTCTAGTTGCTACTGCAGAGAGATTATGGGGTTGCCTCTATTTACCACGTTCTTCTTGTCAGATGAATTTAAGAGAAAAAACAAAATTTCAAGCAAGAACATAACTCACATTTGTGTTATTGGGAATATGGGAATGATGAGTATGAACAATGAAGGTAGAAAATACATTTTGCTGTATATAGAATACATAATTTAGATAAAATACCTTTTGCAAAATCCCATGCCTTACTATTGTATCAACATGTTGTCAACATTATCACTTGACATGGAGACCTTCAGAATTGCTTTGATAGTATCTTGTGTTTATATCTGTCATACCTTATTTCACGCTATAGAAATGATTAAATGAATTTTTCTTTTACCCATCAGGCTGGAAAGTCTTTGTGGATTAAAACTGTAGTTTGTCTTTGACTCTGTACACCAAGCACAGTGTAAGCCACACAGTATTTAATATGTTCTTGTTGGTTTAAATTCAACATGTAAGTATGTGTTTTGTCACTATTCATATGCCCAAACTTAAGCTAGGGCAAGAAACACTTATTATTTATTTGCTACCTAAAAATGATAAAGTAAGTATCTAAAAGGAAAAGAACTTCAAGATCCTTCTGTGATTTGTACACATTACATTCCGTGCTAACAGAAGTCATCACTTACTATTTCATCACTTATGGATTATCTGACTATACTACATATTCAACCAATCACATATAATCATATGCTTATACGAAGAGAGGAAGTTATTATCGAATTTTTACTAAAACAATTCCATCACAGTATGCAGTTCCTTAGTAGGAGAATTAAGATGCTGGGAAGTCAATTGTCTAGCCTAGGGTTAGCAGTTTGCCAGAGGTACCTGACCTTCATTCATCCAAACTCCAAAGGTAGGAATATGTTCATAAAGCACATCATAAAATGATGTTAATTATTTGGTTTGATGTATTGCAATTGTATACACAACATGGGAATGTAATGCAGAGCCCCCAGGTATCCCTAAACTCACTCCCTAAAACGGTTTCCATTTCATAGTGTTTGCTCTGAGGTTTTGGCTTTCATTTTTGTCCCATCTTCATTCTTTATTCTTCTCATCTTTTCATACAGATGCCTGCCCTCATTTGTTCATCCTTTGCTGGGCCATTTGAAAGTGAGTGGCTAAAACCTTTCTCATGCCTGACTATTCAAGTTAAAATAAGATCTAAGCTCAGCACTATGCAAATGAGGTTCTAAGAAATTGGCTGCACACTGCTCCAATCATGGTTGCCTTTGCTAACTCTGTTCTCGCCACACTGGCATTTGCCATTTTACCCTCCTTAGACGTTTTTCTCCTCAGCGTCCTTGGGCTTATTTCTACCTTTTACTGAGGTTTCTTCCCTAACTTCTTTATCCAAAATAGCAGCCTGCTGGATTTATTGAAAACATGTGGTCACTTTCTATCCTCAGGCTACCTAAAGATCACAACTATTGCTTCATTGTGAATGTGGGATGTGTATTGGAAAAGGCAGTAAGTCCATTTGTACACCATTGTGTTCCCAGAGAGTAAATAGATAACCAGATTCATTATTTTTATCAATGACAATAGAATTAACATTATTGAGAGAATATCTATGCTTTGACCTTTGGTTTTCTGTGTTCAATCTCAATGAATACATGTACATAAATATATAGTAAAGTGAAATAATGAATAAACAAATGGGTGAGGAAAATAATAGATAATGGTGCTATGTAATTTATTCTAGTGTCCTGGTTACAGATTCTTCTTCTATTGCTTTTACTGGTACACACTAATTCTTCTGCTTCCCTATTGAATTACTCACTGACGCTCTATTTAGGTGACTCTGAAGTTTAGCTGAAATCTGAATTTCAAGATTATTTAATCTTTTCTTACAGTCCAGATTTTATGCCCTCTGGGTCTACCCTCTGACTGTTCCACATCCCATACCTCCTCTCCCCTTTAAAGTTATCATATCCCTTTTATAGAAGCAAAAACTTTTTCAAGTTTTTTTTTTAAATAGCAATAGTGGCATCCAAACCATCTAAAAGATAAGTAGTGCCTTCATTTTAGTGATTTACAAATACACGAAAGCTACACCAGCTGATATGTGGTCCCCAACATATATTCAACAGAGAACTGCCAGGCGTTGGCTCAGTGAGAGAAGATTCCTTAAACCTATAGAGCCTTGAGGCCTCAGGGAGTAGGGAGGTCTTTTGGGGTGGGAGGTGGGGACATCCTCTTGGAGACAGAGGGAGGAGGTATAAGATGTGAAATTGTCAGAGGGTGGAACAGGAAGGGGATAAGTCTGGACTGTAAAAAATTCAAGAATAAAAATTAAATAAAATAAAACAAATACACAAAAAAATAACTTCCAAAGCATTTGGATTCCATAGCTGAAAATGAGAAGTAAAATCCAATCACTGATCTCAGACTCCATTGGCGCAATAGCTTGCTCCCAGCGAGAATTTGGAATGTCATCCAAGACAAGGAGAGAAGTCAGAGAGCCCAGAACCAGTCCTGGGTTCTTCTTCTGAAGTTCCCAACAAAGTTTTAGCACACACAGTCTCAGTACACACAGTTTCAGCACAACTTAGCACACAGAGTCTCAGCGCACAGTCCCGCCAAACAGTCTGAGCATACAGTCTCAGTACATGTAGTCTCAGTATACAGTGTCAGCACACGGTGTCAGCATATACAGGCTCAGTACTCGCAGACTCAGCACACGGTCTCAACAGATTCTTTGAACACAGTTTCAGCGCAGTCTCAGGACACAATCTCAGCACACATAGTCTCAATGCAGAGTATCAACACACAGTCTTAGCATAAACAGATCCAGCACCTTTTGGTAGGTGGCAGCACATCTACCACACTGAGGTCTATTCATTACTGTCAAATATCCCTTCAACAAGAGCCACTTTTTACACCAATCATAGTCTTAATAGTAGAACTTTCAACTATGGTTTCCTTTCAAACCCAATTCTAAGTTCATTCATGACTACAAACTACAGAATATATTGAAAGTATGCCAAGCCATGTACTACTATTATTCTATTACTATTATTGATTTCATTTCGCTGCTTTTCCTATTTTCCAGAAGTGATAATATTGTCAATAGAATGAATATTTACATTAAAATGAGGCGTAGTTTTTATTACCTTCATTATCATTGTAACAATTCTACCTCTAAGTCAAATGGAGAAAGAGACGTTGAAAACACTATATGAAAATAGAAAACTCCAACTTTGTCCAACATTTGCACAGTCGGCTTCCTGAATCCCCACACTAATGGTTCAGTTAATAAGAACAATTATTCATTAAACTAGAATCTATGCACCATGTAACTAACACCTAACAATGGCGTGACGAAGTTTAAAGAGTTGCATTGAATCTGTACATTACTTTTGGCAAGATGTCCATTTTTACTATATTAATCCTGCCAATCAATGAGCATGGGAGATCTTTCCATCTTCTGAGATCTTCTTCGATTTCTTTCTTCAGAGACTTGAAGTTCTTGTCATAAAGATCTTTCACTTGTTTGGTTCGAGTCACGCCAAGGTATTTTATGTTATTTGTGACTATTGTAAAGGGTGTCATTTCCCTAATTTCTTTCTCAGCCTTTATATCCTTTGAGTAGAGGAAGGCTACTGATTTGTTTGAGTTAATTTTATATCCAGCCACTTTGGTGAAGTTGTTTATCAGGCTTAGAAGTTCTCTAGTGGAATGTTTGGGGTCATTTAAGTATACTATCATATCATCTGCATTAGTGATATTTTTACTTCTTCCTTTCCAATTTGTGTCCCTTTGACCTGCTTTTGTTGTATAATAGCTCTGGCTAGGACTTCAAGTGCTATATTGAATACATAGGGAGAGAGTGGGAAGCCTTGTCTAGTCCCTGATTTTAGTGGAATTATTTCGAGTTTCTTTCCATAAATCATTAGTCTTACTTCTTTTTATTGGTCAACTAATACCTACCTTCTAGAACTCAGTGTAAACACTATACAGGAACGTGAAAGAAGCAGCACATAAGCCAATACCCGTGTCATCTTTCTCCAGGACCAATGGGTAGATTACATTTCCTAATCTCTGTGTAGGTCCATGTCATGGCGATGTAACTGTGTTCTCTCTATGGATGATGATGTAACATTAACAGAAGTGATGATGCCTCTTCTATAACTTTACTGACATATATGACCTTTCTGTTCTTTATTTCTTGTTCTACATTTTTACTTCCTGGTAAATTAAATAACTTTAATGTCACAAGATAGATGTCTGAGCCCCTCAGTGACAGATTAAAGCTTCTCTGTCTCATCTAGCATCCACCTTGAACTATTTGGCGTGATGTACTTTTTATTAAATAATTAAAGTTGAAGAGTTATTTTATAGCAGTTAGCCTAGCCTATTACAGATGCTTCAATGAGCATGCCATCCTCCTTCCCTCTCGACGCTATGAGCTCTTAAGGGAAAAGACAATGACTGGATCAATTCTTGCCTTCCCAGACCCAAGTATGATCCATAATATACATGATCTCCCAGAATTAATAACTGTAATAATTAGATGCATTTCCATATTATAAATTATTACTTACTTTTGGAAGATGCTAAATTTTTCCTTTCTCATATTTTTCCTTAATCAACATGAATTACAAAGGAAATGTGACAGAGTGAAAAATATAGTCTGACAGACCATACATTTCTATTCTTGAAGGCTGAATTCACAACTTACTAATGTGGTAGTGAGGAATACTTGCTATAATGATTAGAGGTAATCTACATAAATTGTACAATAGTGCTGAGTAAATATGCTGTTCACAAACATGGTATCAGTAATTAACTACAGAGTGATAACGGATACCTCTACATAAAAATATGAGGAAAAATTAGATCAGACTATTTTGGCAGACTAGTTGAGAAAGCGGTATGGATAATTTTTTTTTTTACATGAGGGCAAGTTGGAGCCATCTGTGAGGTTGTTTTCAGTGGCTATTGCTTTAGAAGATTCAGGCAACAGCTACACTGATGGAAAGAAGTTGCTAGTAACTGAAAAGCATTGCTAATGCTCAAGGGCTTTTCCAAGACCACTTATAAGCAGCAGAAGCAGACCCAGCCACAGAGACACTGGCAGATACCCAGTGAGAGACTCAAAGATCATAAGATCTGGGCAGTAACAACAGGAATTCCCTAGCCACCATTCAAAATTCTGTGCTATCAAATGTATTATTGGTAAGTGGATATTTTACAGAAAGTAACAAGAAATCTTGCTCTTGGTGGTAAGACGTGAAGCTAGAGTTTTCTCTGGAGTGATTTATTCAGACAAACCTTTGAAACATTGAAAAGTAAACAAGGAAAATCCTCATGTATTTCCCACAGAGAATCTCCTCTGTTTGGTGATGATATTCAACAACTAATATTGACTTACTGAAGATGTTATCAAATTCACTGTCATAGTTCATAATAATACATGAAGATGAAGATGCGTTCCACTTCAGCGTTTCCAAGAAAACAGAGAAAGTAGATTACACACTTATGACCTGAGGCTAAAAGTTTGGAACTGACCTGGAGAGACTACAATGTTCTGTCACAAATCTGTGTTCATATCTTCATATAACAGTAGTACTGGTTAATGGCCTGGAACTTGGGTCTTTAATTTTTAGACAGATTTAAAGAAACCATAGCCTTAACACTACCTCTAAAATTGTAACTATCACCTTCATTTTCACTTGCTTTGCTGGATAACTTTGGTCCTTGTCAATGCCATTTCACATTCATTATTAAGTTTGGTTCCACAAAGGGAATGTTGTTAAGCATTTTGAGATGAAAATTCCATAGAATTAATGTTACATCCATGAAAGAACCAAAGCGGTGCAGAATCAAGGGTAAAGAAGCAGCACTGTACACAGTCTGTTCCTCTGATTTTATTCATTAGTGTCTTAGCCACTGACAAGCTGAATGTTGCAATAGTAAACCATATAAAAAATCTGCAGGAAATTTTGTGGATCAGCCAATGGTTAGTCTTTGGTGGGTCAGCAAGAAAACTAGAAAATGACTGTTTGGAAGGACTATGGTTAACCTACACTGGATCTAAATGCACAGAACATTATGGTGTTGAGAAACAAACTTCACAAACTTTTGGCTTATATTTTGAGAAGAAGCTGAAAGACAAAAGCTGTGAATATTTTAAATGGGAATTCAAACACCAAGGTGACAATGTGAAGAGGGATCAGCGAATCAGCTGAGAGGTCTGTGAGTCTTGTTCTAAAGGGACTTTCCTTCGTCTAAGAAAATGGGAGCAATGTCTGTATGAAAGATCCTCACCTTTCCTACTATGAGTCAATGAAGCACAGCTAAGATTCATAAGTAAAAAATTAGTCTACTTAATTTGTTTAGTGATATAGAATTAATTAACATCAGACATAAACAAGAATAAATGTTCAAGTTAAAGTGGCTCTTTCTAAGCAGTGAGAACGACTGTTCAGTCATTAAATTATTCAAATAAACACACATGCATGTGCATGTGCACACATTTCACATGTTGAAAGAACTTTAAAAATCTTTAAAGGAATCCCAAGGTACAGTGTCCTTTGTCCAATTCTTAGCACTTTGACTTTAGGAATAATGTATTCTCCACTTGACCTGTTTAAATATTTTTATCACATTGAATATTTATTTATATTTGAATTACATTTTCTCACAAATGGTAGATATTTGCTCTAAAAAATTGTTGATTGGATATGAGTAATTGCTATCTATATGATAAGGTACATGTAGCTTAATCCTAGTTCTCTTCATGCACTTATCCTGATTATTAAATCACTTGGTTCAAATTACAAAATGGTTAGTAATAAAGATTGAGTTGCACATTTACTGAAACAAGTAGAATTGAAAAGATCTTGTCTGTTGAATTCAAAGGTGTCCAGAATGAAAAGATAATATATTGTTGCATCACAGCTACCCAAAGGACATGTGATCTCCAGCTCTTCCAATAGCTTTCAAAATAAGGAAATAAATGTCTCATTGAAACGCTTCAAAGAAACTTGAGATGAAGGTTATACCCTAAATATATTGGTTATTGGGGAGAAAAATCTTATCAGTATATTAACACTTTGAGATTGATAGCTCAACTTGAAAATATTGGTAGTATTACCCTCCATAAAGACTTGAAAAGAAAGAGAAGATAATATCCCAGAAGAATAAACATGTGACTTTAGAAAAAACCAGATTGATCATTGGTGACAAGCATTATATGCAATACAGGACATGCACAAATATTAATTTGAATTAACCTATTTTATGTTAATATGTAAAAGACTAAAGGAACCACTGGAATTACTGAGCTTAATCCTCCCACCATTGCTGCCTGCCACCCAAGAATCCCGTTCACTGGGGATCCAGCCTTGGCAGAACCAAGGGCTTCCCCTTGCACTGGTGCTCTTACTAGGCTATTCATTGCTACCTATGAGGTTGGAGCCCAGGGTCAGTCCATGTATAGTCTTTGGGTAGTGTCTTAGTCCTGGAAGCTCTGGTTGCTTGACATTGTTGTTCATATGAGGTTTCAAGCCCCTTCAGCTCTTTCAGTCCTTTCTCTGATTCCTTCAATGGGGGTCCTGTTCTCAGTTCAGTGGTTTGCTGCTGGCATTCACCTATGTATTTGCCATATTTTGGCTGTGTCTCTCAGGAGACATCTACATCTGGTTCCTGTCAGACTGCACTTCTTTGCTTAATCCATCTTATAACATCTTATAGAAGGGGAGAGGGAGAGGGTTAGGGAGATGTTGGCATGGAAAGTGGGAAAGGCAATAACATTTGAAATGTAAATAAGAAATACCCAATTTAATAATGATGGAAAAAAACTAGTAACCATTGAAAAAAGTTTTAGCCAAGCTATGCATCTGGCATATTATCCACATCATCATCTCTAATATTGTCTCCATTATAACATGGAATTCCACCAATGGAAAGTCTATACATGTATGCATATTAATAAAGTATATTAAGTTTGTTGAACAACTTATGTTCTTTATTCTGCTTCCACTTTACATGCTTCCATTATCTGAACTTATTTATCAAAGTCTACTTAAATAAGCATCTGGTATTTTCTATCTAGGACTTCGGTCTTTTGGCAAAGGTCATACGAGTACACAGAATGGAATGCTAATTTTTCACAGTACATGCAAAATCTATCAAGATCTGATCTTCCCCGCTATACAGAGATTCATTTTTTACATAGATTACAGAGGAGAAAACGGAGGTTCACAGAATGTAGCTTTATAAAAGTTAATGTAATGGTTAATAACGATTGTCAGCTTGACAGGATCCAGAACAACACAGAAAACAAAAGTCTACCCCATCTTTGAGGAAATATTCAAGATAGGTTACCTTCTACACAGGCTTGCAAGGTATTCTGTAAGAATACGTAAACTGAAGTGAGAAGACTTGATCTAAAACAGTACCCTTCAGATTGGGTCTTTTACTGCATGTAAAAAAATAGCTGAAGAAAAAAAAGATAATTTTTCTTGATCTTCTGACTGAAAATAATGTTATCATTTTACATCAAGTTCTTGTGACCATTACTTCCCTACTATGATGTAATAATGTACCTTAGAACTTTGGGCCAAAATAAACCTTTCTATCAGCTATTTTCTGGACACATAATACCACTACAATTTTCATATTGCTATGAATGTTCTACTTCTGTACCATGTCTTAGCATGTAGATGTTTTTTTCTGGAAAACATTGCTGATTCTCTTTGGACAGTTTGCAGCTCCACCCTGACCATGATACCACAGTAGAATTTTCTTTCTTTAATGTTTATTCTTTTCACTTAATTCAAACTGAGGGAGTATATATACACACACATACACACACACACACCACACACACATACACACACACACACACCACACACACACACACACACACACACACACACATATATATATCAATTACAGAGAATGCATCTGTCCAATGATCACACAATACTTTACCTGGGTTTCCTGTAGCACTTTCTAGATACACACCAAGAGGCTGGTTTCTCACTATTTTGTCATCCCACAGTAAGATGGACCTGTGCATTAATTTGTAACCAGTTACTCTGGGGAATCACACATAACCATGTGTGAGCCTATAAGAAGCTACAGTATTTGTAAAATGTGATTATATATAAAAATCTTAAAGAAATCAAAAGAAGTATTAAGCATGATATTATATAAGAGATAACCTAGGTTGTATTTCATATTTAACACTGTGAACATGCACTACTTTTAAAATTCTCGGGAGTAAGAAACCTTGAAATTGTTAAAATATAACTTCATAAACCTCTACTACAATTCCAGCTACTATAAAATCAAAATATATTCTCGCCCTCTAAAATCTTAATTTAACAGTACAGTTAAGCCCTCAGTGAATATTTATAGACTTCATTGCTTTATGGTGGAGATTTCACGGTAAATATTCAGGATTACATATGGCTCTCAAGGAACTTACTAGTGTTTAATGTCATTTCTTTCTCTTATCCCCATTTTAAATATATTTTTATGATCCATCAAAGGAGCACTTTTCTAATATCAAATGATATATTCTCTGTGTTTAAATACAACATATTTAGCCCAATATCTCACACAGAGGAGCTGACTGCTTAAAGATCATTTGTGCTCCCACTTTTTGCAGTTCACTGAATACCATACACCATACATTTAATCACACATTTAAAAAATCATGTGCTGAAGAGCTTGTATATTAAATATTAAAAAGAATATAATGTAATAAAACTTCCAATTAAGCCTAATGTCTCATTCCATTTAAAAATCAAACTATTCATTGCTTAAAATAAAATTTTATTTACCTTTAAATGATAATGGCCATTGATCTGTGTAAGTCAGAGTTCAACATTCCTTTTTGAGGGGAAGCTCTTGTACGGAACGCCTGGAGAAGACAGATAATCCTCTCCCTCTTTTTTTCACCTTCCAACTTCCTGTCTACTTTCTCTTACTTTAGAGTATGGTTTCCCTCACTTGCTTTCCTACTAATGAGATTCAAAGATAAAGGGTCAAAATGGCAATAGAAACTGACATGTAAAATTTAGACAGCTCAATTGCTTTGAAAATACTTTTTTATCTCCTATTGACCTTATCCTTCCATGTGTTGGTTTGTTTCCCTTGGGAAACCTACACACTTCTAAGACACAGTCATAAAACTCCCTCTTGGAAACAATGACTAACAAATATCCCATAGTAAAGGCTAGCTAGTTGTTCCTTGTGCATTATCATTCAACACCATGATGACATACTAAGTTTAACTCTGATACCTTGTGTTTAACTTCATTTCATCTCTAGAGCCATGTTGAGAGGTATTTGATTCTATTATGAGCCTATGTTTATTGATGAATAATAGAAAGGAGAAGTAACCTATTTGAATTTACTATATGGAGGAGCTATATACCAAATCCTCAACTTCACAACTCCAAACTCAGAATTTTCCTAATTTATATTCAATATTATTAAAGCAAACTAAGCCATTATTGTACTAGGAGCTATACCATAGTCATTCTGCATCTAGGTAGTTAAATTCTTATGGAAATAGGCTGTCATTGTGCTCTCAGTGCCAAAAATTTAGTGTGGCTTGTATGCATAGGACTGGTAGATTCTCAAATCAGAGAGATAGATGGGAGTTAGACTAAGTGCATTTTTAACTCCTCACAGTCTGCTGTATTCTCTGATGTGAGTTTCATAATAAAACTCATAAAGATATGCCTTTGCTTTATCCTGCTTACACTCGTGATGTCCATTTTTCTCAAGTTTTCTAATGATACTAGTGTTAATACATCATACATATTAATAGAGTTTACACTCTTCAACTTGAGGGAAAATGCACTTAAAATTGTGAGGATTTCATAATTCTCAATTATATGTAATTCTCTTCATTAAATCGTTCTCAATTGTTTTGCAAGGAGCCATGGTGAAATACAGCCAAATGTTTCCCCTAAATAACTCAGTGTAATCTATCCTCTGCTTTTGACCTCCTACCTCACTCTCCATACAGAGAAAGACAATCATGTGTTGATGTAGTGCCTCTTATTCATCAGCACGTTTTTAAATAGGTGATTGATTTTTGAGATGCTTTCCTGTGATTACCAGCTTGGCTCTGTGTCCAAAGGTAAACCAACAGCTAGCATGTGTGCATCTTCCCGTGTTGGACTGTGCACCCCAAGTAAGAACTCACTAATTTTAGAACTATACTAAATTTGAAGGTATAGAAGTTGGGGGGGGGGATGTAAGGTTTTTTACCTTACAGGAAATAAATTATGTCTTCAAATCAAGTGAAATATGCTCCTAAATATTGGCTTTATTTGGTATGTGCATAATTTAATACTCAGAATACACACACACACACACACACACACACACACACACACAACTCATTAACTCATTACAGGAAGAAGATGCAAGGACTAACATTTAGGATAAGTTAATTTTTTACAGTTAAAATTCTTCATTCAAATATGATTTCCAGCAGTTAAGTTAAAGAAAGAAGATATTTTATTTACTTCTGTTGGTTACCAGAAGTGGTCTTTTCTTCTTGAACACTGTACAAGGAGGATTTTTCTCTTGGCCAAAACCAACAAATAAACAGAGAAGCCTCAGTCTGGAATTACCAGTTCTGGATGGGACACTTCCTGAATAAACTGTTACAGATGAGTTTACCTTTCAGGGTGAGCTTCACTAGAAGTAGCATCCATTTAAGTGCTACTAACAACAACAGCAGCAGCAACAACAAAATAAAACCACACACATACACAATAGATTCAAAAATAATTACATGTATACATTGCTAAACTGTGGCTGGGATTGCTGGAGACTGGATATTTTTTTATACCCAGCCCCTCTCTTCCATACTTTATCAAGCTCGTGGATTCTTACAGTAGCTTCTTCGTAACAGCACTATTGAGTTTTCCCTGTATCTAGGTACCCTTGAACAAGATCATATTTATTGAGTCATATTTTAAGTTTCCACACATGTAATCATACAGAAGGCATTTTTCTACAAATTGCTTTTTATACCTAATTTTATGCATCAGATTCCTATAGTTGCCCTTACCTGAATGACAGTGATTTTCCATATTTTGTAATATTCTGTTATATTTTAATCAATCTACCAAATCACTGCTATAGTCATTTCAGAGATCCTCCCTCAATGTGTTCCCCTTCGTAATCAGATGGAGACTCACAATGGCCTGTACATTGCCTAATAGGCTACGCTGACTTACCAGTAAGTCCCAGAGACTTGCCTGTCTCTGCCTCCCTTATACTTGGATTATAAGCATGTGTCACCATACCAAGCCAAATTTTATATGGGTTCTGGGAATGCAACTCAAGTTTTCAGGCTTACTTCACAAGCATTTTACTGATCGTTTCATGGGTAAGTACTTGTAGATGTTGTTTCTGAGTTTAAGAATACATATCCCATCCTTTCCCCAGTCTGGTCTGATGGCTTTCAGGCACTCATATTGGACTGACCACAGACTTTGATAAAATATCAAAAAATCCTCCCTCAAACACCATGCATTTGCTTTTTCTTAATAATACATCAATGTTTTCCACAGTGGTAATATCAGCTTATCTGTAACTATTGCTGCCAGTTTTTTGTTGTTCTTCAGTCCAGTGAAGACTTGTGTATTTTAATTTTTTTCCAATAAGGTGGATAAGATACCATGTCATTTCATGGTCACACTAAAATGAATTCGTCTCATTTCTAATTATGTTGAATATACTTTGCACGCTTGTTGCCCATTCAGATTGTTTTATCTTTAGTACTTAGGAGAATATTTCACATAGCCCATTTAAAGCAATGACAATAGTTATGCATGCACATAAAATACACAGCTGTATTCTTGGTAAAGAGCTGGGATTTAATTCATTCAAAACCCACTCTTACTTCCAACATCCTCTTAATTGATCACTACTTGAAGGAAAGAAGGAACAATACTTCCTTGTTTCAAACAAAACATTAAGTTCTATGGAAATAAATCTTCCTTAAGAGCATGTGTGGACAAATACAAACACAAAAGCATTTACTCAACTCACTGAGGCAATCTTTGTTGGAGGTTAGAATTACATTGCCCGGCAACATTTATGTTTTGCATTAGAGTTTTAGCGGAAGCAAGAGCTTAATGTTAAACAATCAAGAACTTGGCAAATAAAAAAGGCTTTCAGATGGAAAAGTGAGCGTAATTTTTGTTTGTTGCAATCCTTATTGGAAAGGTCTGGTGTTCCAACACAACAATATTCTTTAAACCTGAAAAAATATAGTGAAAACACAATGTTACATTAATTTTTAAAGGTACACTATTTATATGCTAGTAAACTCATGTTTTGCTTTTAAAAAAAGGGAGTATGAGTACTATCTACATTATAGCCTATAAGCAAAGCAGCTACTCTTTGTAACAGTTAGTAAACAGAAAATCAGCTTCCAGGAAGTCAGTAGGGCCTCCTTTCTCAGTTCTTAAGACTTTTGGAGAAATTCCAAGTATGAGTTAGTTTTAGAAATATGAAGTAAAATCTAATGAGTAGAAAAGATCATTTCTACTCTATGGAATTATTTTTTGCCATCTTTTTTATTGGATAGTGACCATTTATTTACATTTCAAATGCCATCCCCTTTCCTGCTTTCCCTTCCACAAACCCCCTATCCCATCACCCTTCACATGCTTCTTTGAAGTACTCCCCCTTTCATCCACCAACTCTCAACTCACCACCCTGGCATTCCCTCACACTGGGGCATCAAGCCTTCAGAGGACCAAGATACTCTCCTTCCATTGATGTCTAACAACAAGGACATTCTCAGCTACATATGCGGTTGGCGCCATGGGTCGATACATGTTTATGCTTTGATTGGTGGTATTGTCCCTGGGAACTCTGGGGAGTCTGGCTGGTTGATCTTGTTGTTCTTCCTATGGGGTTGCGAACACCCCCAGCTCCTTCAGTCTTTTTCCTAACTCCTCCATTCAGTTTGCTGTGCTCAGTCCAATGGTTGGCTGCAAGCATCAGCATCCCTCATCTGTATTTGTCAGGCTCTCGCAAAGCCTCTCAGGAGACAGCTATATCAGGATCCTGTCAGCCAGCACTTCTTGGCATCTCCAATATTGTCTGGGTTTGGTGGCTGCATATAGGATGGATCCCAAGTGGGGCAGTCTTGGGATGGCCTTTCCTTCAGTCTCTGGTCCACACTTTGTCGTCATATTTCATTTAGACAACAGCAATTCTGGGTTAAAAATTTGGAGATGACTGGGTGGCCCCATCTTCCAACTGGGGGTCTTGCCTAACCTCTAGATATGGTCCCTACAGATTCTCTCTCCCCTTTGGGGAACATTTCAGCTAATCTCATCCCCATTGAATCCTGGGAGTCTCTTGTTTTCCTGACATCTGGGACTTTCTGGTGGCTACTCCCAGTTCCCCATCTTCCATTCCTACGAACCTCTGTTCAATTTCCCGGCTCTTTGTATATCATTCTTGTCTCCTCCCATAACTGATCCTGCCTCCCTTTTCCCCTCCCCATTCTATGTTCCTCCCAAGTTCCTCCCACCATCTACCTCCTATGAGTATTTTGTTCCCCCTTCTAAGAAGGTCTGAAACATCCACACTTTGGTTCCCCTGCTTCTTGCGCTTCATATAATCTGTTAATTGTATCTTGGGTAATACAAGCTTTTGGGTTGATATCCACTTATCAGTGAGTGCTTACCATGTGTGTTCTTTTGTGACTGGGTTATTTCACTCAAGATTATATTTTCTAGTTCCACCCATTTGCCTGTGAATTTCATGAAGTCATTGCTTTTAATAGCTGAGTAGTACTCCATTGTGTAAATGTACCAAAATTTCTGTATCCATTCCTCTGTTGAAAGACATTTGTCTACTTTCCAGCTTCTGGCTAATATAAATAAGGCTGCTATGAGCATGTGTCCTTGTTATATTTTGGAGTATCTTTGGGGTATATGCCTAGGAATAGTATAGCTGGGAACTCAGGTAATACTATGATCAAATTTCTAGGGAACCACCAGACTGATTTCCAGAGTGGTTGCTTTTTGCACTTCCCACATCCTGCCTCCCCAGTGGGCCATGTCCTCTGGCAAAGCAGAAGCAGGATGGCAACAACCCTGTAATTTTGATTGATGTGAGGTGGAATCCCAGGGTTGTTTTGATTTACATTTTTCTCATGACTAAGGATTTGAACATATATTTAGGTGCTTCTCAGCCATTCAATATTCTTCAATTGAGAATTCTTTTACACCCTTTTTAATAGGTTTATTTGGTACTCTGGAATTATTTTAAGATAAGAATATTACATGCATATAAATGTGATATTATTCATTGTCCCAAGAATAGTAGACATACTAATGATTATACAACATTTTATTTTTCTTAAAATATATATTAAAAGATGGATAGGCAGGCACCACTCTAAGCACTGAAGTATATTGTTTTAAGAGGAAAAATAAATAAACTACAGAAGGATCATTTCATAATTCTGATATATATCATAAATTACAAATTAATAAAAAAGATCTTTTAAAATGCTTTTATAAATCATCTGTGTATGCTTTGCTGTAATTCCTTTCTGTGAAGCAAGACCTTTAGCATTATTGTGAATCAGGGTTCTTTTTTTTTTCCTCCATCTTTTTTTTTTATTAACTTGAGTATTTCTTATATACAATTGGAGTGCTATTCCCTTTCCCGGTTTTCGGGCAAACATTCCCCTCCCGCCTCCCCTTCCTTATGGGTGTTCCCCTCCCCATCCTCCCCCCATTGCCGCCCTCCCCCCAACAATCTAGTTCACTGGGGGTTCAGTCTTAGCAGGATCCAGGGCTTCCCCTTCCACTGGTGCTCTTACTGGATATTCATTGCTACCTATGAGGTCAGAGTCCAGGGTCAGTCCATGTATATTCTCTAGGTAGTGGCTTAGTCCCTGGAAGCTCTAGTTGCTTGGCATTGTTGTACATATGGGGTCTCGAGCCCCTTCAAGCTCTTCCAGTTCTTTCTCTGATTCCTTCAACGGGGGTCCTATTCTCAGTTCAGTGGTTTGCTGCTGGCATTCGCCTCTGTATTTGCTGTATTCTGGCTGTGTCTCTCAGGAGCGATCTACATCCGGCTCCTGTCGGCCTGCACTTCTTTGCTTCATCAATCTTGTCTAATTGGATGGCTGTATATGTATGGGCCACATGTGGGGCAGGCTCTGAATGGGTGTTCCTTCTGTGTCTGTTTTAATCTTTGCCTCTCTATTCCCTGCCAAGGGTATTCTTGTTCCCCTTTTAAAGAAGGAGTGAAGCATTCACATTTTGACCATCCATCTTGAGTTTCATTTGTTCTAGGCATCTAGGGTAATTCAAGCATTTGGGCTAATAACCACTTATCAATGAGTGCATACCATGTGTGTTTTTCTGTGATTGGGTTACCTCACTCAGGATGATATTTTCCAGATCCAACCATTTGCCTACGAATTTCATAAAGTCGTTGTTTTTGATAGCTGAGTAATATTCCATTTTGTAGATGTACCACATAATCTGTATCCATTCCTCTGTTGAAGGGCATCTGGGATCTTTCCAGGTTCTGGCTATTATATATAAGGCTGCGATGAACATAGTGGAGCACGTGTCTTTTTTATATGTTGGGGCATCTTTTGGGTATATGCCCAAGAGAGGTATAGCTGGATCCTCAGGCAGTTCAATGTCCAATTTTCTGAGGAACCTCCAGACTGATTTCCAGAATGGTTGTACCAGTCTGCAATCCCACCAACAATGGAGGAGTGTTCCTCTTTCTCCACATCCTCGCCAGCATCTGCTGTCACCTGAGTTTTTGATCTTAGCCATTCTCACTGGTGTGAGGTGAAATCTCAGGGTTGTTTTGATTTGCATTTCCCTTATGACTAAAGATGTTGAACATTTCTTTAGGTGTTTCTCAGCCATTCGGCATTCCTCAGCTGTGAATTCTTTGTTTAGCTCTGAACCCCATTTTTTAATAGGGTTATTTGTCTCCCTGCGGTCTAACTTCTTGAGTTCTTTGTATATTTTGGATATAAGGCCTCTATCTGTTGTAGGATTGGTAAAGAACTTTTCCCAATCTGTTGGTTGCCGTTTTGTCCTAACCACAGTGTCCTTTGCCTTACAGAAGCTTTGCAGTTTTATGAGATCCCATTTGTGGATTCTTGATCTTAGAGCATAAGCCATTGGTGTTTTGTTCAGGAAATTTTTCCCAGTGCCCATGTGTTCCAGATGCTTCCCTAGTTTTTCTTCTATTAGTTTGAGTGTATCTGGTTTGATGTGGAGGTCCTTGATCCACTTGGACTTAAGCTTTGTACAGGGTGATAAGCATGGATTGATCTGCATTCTTCTACATGTTGACCTCCAGTTGAACCAGCACCATTTGCTGAAAATGCTATCTTTTTTCCATTTGATGGTTTTGGCTCCTTTGTCAAAAATCAAGTGCCCATAGGTGTGTGGGTTCATTTCTGGGTCTTCAATTCTATTCCATTGGTCTATCTGTCTGTCTCTGTACCAATACCATGCAGTTTTTATCACTATTGCTCTGTAATACTGCTTGAGTTCAGGTATAGTGATTCCCCCTGAAGTCCTTTTATTGTTGAGGATAGTTTTAGCTATCCTGGGTTTTTTGTTATTCCAGATGAATTTGCAAATTGTTCTGTCTAACTCTTTGAAGAATTGGATTGGTATTTTGATGGGGATTGCATTGAATCTGTAGATCGCTTTTGGTAAAATGGCCATTTTTATTATATTAATCCTGCCAATCCATGAGCATGGGAGATCTTTCCATCTTCTGAGGTCTTCTTCAATTTCTTTCTTCAGAGTCTTAAAGTTCTTATTGTACAAATCTTTTACTTGCTTGGTTAAAGTCACACCGAGGTACTTTATATTAGTTGGGTCCATTATGAAGGGTGTCATTTCCGTAATTTCTTTCCCGGCTTGTTTCTCTTTTGTGCAGAGGAAGGCTAATGATTTATTTGAGTTACTTTTATACCCAGCCACTTTGCTAAAGTTGTTTATCAGCTTTAGTAGTTCTCTGGTGGAACTTTTGGGATCACTTAATTATACTATCATATCATCTGCAAATAGTGATATTTTGACTTCTTCTTTTCCGATCTGTATCCCCTTGACCTCCTTTTGTTGTCTGATTGCTCTGGCTAGAACTTCAAGAACAATATTGAATAAGTAGGGAGAGAGTGGGCAGCCTTGTCTAGTCCCTGATTTTAGTGGGATTGCTTCAAGTTTCTCTCCATTTGGTTTAATGTTAGCAACTGGTTTGGTGTATATGGCTTTTACTATGTTTAGGTATGGGCCCTGAATTCCTATTCTTTCCAGGACTTTTATCATGAAGGGGTGTTGAATTTTGTCAAATGCTTTCTCAGCATCTAATGAAATGATCATGTGGTTTTGTTCTTTCAGTTTGTTTATATAATGGATCACGTTGATGGTTTTCCGTATATTAAACCATCCCTGCATGCCTGGGTCGAAGCCTACTTGATCATGATGGATGATTGTTTTGATGTGCTCTTGGATTCGGTTTTCCAGAATTTTATTGAGTATTTTTGCGTCGATATTCATAAGGGAAATTGGTCTGAAGTTCTCTTTCTTTGTTGTGTCTTTGTGTGGTTTAGGTATAAGAGTAATTGTGGCTTCATAGAAGGAATTCGGTAGTGCTCCATATGTTTCAATTTTGTGGAATAGTTTGGATAATATTGGTATGAGGTCTTCTATGAAGGTCTGATAGAATTCTGCACTAAACGTGAATCAGGGTTCTTAATAGCAATGGCTTCTGCTCTCTCTGCACTAAACACATTAACACCTTCTCTCCCTTAGAACCTTACATGACACCGTATTAGATGAAATAGTGCTTAATCAACAGTAAAAAGAAAAACATTTGTAACTAACACCAGGCTTTTTACACTGATCTTTCCTGCCTTTATTGGATGAGATGTACAGTAGAGAATGGAGAATAAATAAGACCAAAATGTTTTTTTAAATTAATTTTCATTAGTAAATATAATACTACACTCTCAGATTGACATTTGGGTTTCAAAGCTTTAAAGTGAGTTTAACTTTGAGACAGTAAAATACCTCATCCCCGAACTTAATATCTGTGCAACTCATGATTCAGTAACATAAATGTTGGAAGAAGCAAAGACTTGCAATGTTATCTAAAACTTGTGATTTCTTCTTCATGTATTTAAAAAAAACATGGAGTGGCGTTCAGGGAGTCTTGGGGAAGAGTCAGGGGATGGATTTTGAGACCTTAAGAAGACTGCACAAGAAGACCAACAGAATCAAACAACCTCAACCTTTGTGGGATCTCAGAGACTGAATCACCAAACAAAAGGTGAACATGGACAAGATCTAGGCCTCCCATTGTCCTGCATATAAGTATCATTCGTGCAGCTTGTTCTTCATGTGGGTCCCCAACAACTGGAGCATGGGCTGTCTTTGAATCTGTTGCCCTTCTGTGGATACTGTTCCCTTAACTGGGCCACCTTGTCTGACCTCAGTGTGAGAGGATGTGCTTAATTCTACAGTGACTGATCTGTTCAGGGTTGGGGAAGAGAGGGGGTCAGAGGGAATGAGGGTGGGGTTGGGGTGGGATGGCAAGGTACCCAGGGCTGCCCTCCCTTCTCAATGGAGAAAGGGGGGGGTGATTGAAGGAAGAATGTGAAAGGGGAGACTGTAAGGAGAGGGGTAGTTGATATTAGGATGTAAAGTGAATTAATTAATTAATTTAAAACACAGTTCTTTACTTAAGAATTATAGTTAGATATTCAGGTCCAAATTTCTACTACCCCATACATTTACAGTGTTCTCATGACACAGTATCAAATGCTGTAGTTAATTATTTCTTTCACTCTAGTTTTGAAGAAGAAATATTTTACTGACCATTTTTCTATACATAAGTTTATCTATCTAACTTTTTTCCATCTTTATTAAATTGGGTATTTCTTATTTACATTTCAAATGTTATTCCCTTTCCCAGTTTCCAGACCAACACCCTCCAAGCCCTCCCGCTCCCCTTCTATATGGGTCTTTCCCCCGCCATCCTCTGCCCCGTTACCACCTCTCCCGAAGAATCCCGTTAACTGGGGGTCCAGCTTTGGCAGAACCAAGGGCTTCCCCTTCCACTGATGCCCTTCCTTACTAGGCTATTCATTAACTATGCAGTTGGAGCCCAGGGTCAGTCCATGTATAGTCTTTGGGTAGTGGCTTAGTCCCTGGGAGCTCTGGTTGGTTGGCATTGTTGTTCATATGGGGTCTCAAGCCACTTCAGCTCTTTCAGTCCTTTCTCTGATTCTATCAACGGGGGTCCCGTTCTCAGTTCAGTGGTGTGTTGCTGGCATTCACCTATGTATTTGCTGTGTTGCTGTGTCTTTCAGGAGAGATCTACATCCGGTTCCTGTCAGCCTGCACTTCTTTGCTCCATCCATCTTGTCTAGTTTGGTGGTTGTATATGTATGGGCCACATGTCGGGCAGGCTCTGAATGGGCATTCCTTCAGCCTCTGTTCAATACTTTGCCTCCCCTCCCAATGGTATTCTTGTTTTCCTTTTAAGGAAGGAGTGAAGCAACCACATATTGGTCATCCTTCTTGAGTTTCATGTGTTCTGTGCATCCAGGGTGATTTGAGCATTTGGAATTATATCCACTTATCAATGAGTGCATACCATGTGTGCTTTTCTGTGATTGGGTTACCTCACACAGGATGATACTTCAAAGTTACATCCATTTGCCTATGAATTTCATAAAGTCATTGTTTTTGATACCTGAGTAATATTGCATTGTGTAGATGTACCACATTCTGTATCCATTCCTCTGTTGAAGGGCATCTGGGTTCTTTCTAGCTTCCAGCTATTATAAATGAGGCTGCTATTACCATAGTGGAGAATGTGTCTTTGTTATATGTTGGGGCATCTTTTGGGTATATGCCCAAGAGAGGTATAGCTGTGTCCTCAGGTAGTGCAATGTCCAATTTTCTGAGGAATCTCCAGACTGATTTCCGGAATGGTTGTACCAGTCTGCAATCCCACCAACAATGGAGGAGTGTTCCTCTTTCTCCACATCCTTGCCAGCATCTGATGTCAGAGCTTTTGATCTTAGCCATTCTGACTGGTGTGAGGTGGAATCTCATTGTTGTTTTGAATTGCATTTCACTTTTGACTAAAGACGTTGAACATTTCTTTGGTGCTTCTCAGCCATTCGATATTCTTCAGCGGTGAAAACTTTGTTTAGCTCTGAACCCCAATGTTTAATAGGGTTATTTGTCTCCCTATGGTCTAATTTCATGAGTTGTTTGTATTTTTTGGATATAAGGCCTCTATCAGTTTTAGGATTGATAAAAATATTTTCCAAATCTGTTGGTTGCCATTTTGTCCTAAAAACAGTGTCCTTTACCTTACAGAAGATTTGTATTTTTATGAGATCCCATTTGTCAATTCTTGATCTTAGAGCATGAGCCATTGGTGTTTTCTTCAGGAAATTTTCTCCAGTGCCCGTGTGTTCGAGATGCTTCCCCACTTTTTCTTCTATTAGTTTGAGTGTATCTGGTTTGATGTGGAGGTCCTTGATCCACTTGAACTTAAGCTTTGTACAGGGTGATAAGGATGGATCAATCTGCATTGTTCTACATGCTGACCTCCAGTTGAACCAGCACCATTTGCTGAAAATGCTAACTTTTTTTCATTGGATAGTTTTGGCTCCTTTGTTACAAATCAAGTGACCATATGTATGGGTTCATTTCTGAGTCTTCAATTCTATTCTCCTGGTCTATCTGCCTGTCTCTGTACCAATACCATACATTTTTTTATCTCTATTGCTCTGTAATACTGCTTAAGTTCAGGGATAGTGATTTCCCCGGACTTCCTTTTATTGTTGAGGATAGTTTTAGCTCTCCTGGGTTTTTTTGTTATTCCAGATGAATTTGCAAATTGTTCTGTCTAACTCTATGAACAATTGGATTGGAATTTTGATGGGGATTGCATTGAATCTGTAGATCACTTTTGGTAAAATGGCCATTTTTACTGTATTAATCCTGCCAATCCATGAGCATGGGAGATCTTTCCATCTTCTGCGATCTTCTTCAATTTCTTTCTTCAGAGGCTTGAAGTTCTTATCATACAGAACTTTCACGTGCTTGGTTAAAGTCACACTGAGCTATTTTATATTTTCTGGGACTATTATGAAGGGTGTCGTTTCTGTAATTTCTTTCTCAGCTTGTTTCTTTTTGTGTACAGGGAAGGCTACTGATTTATTTGAGTTAATTTTATACCCAGTCACTTTGCTGACAGTGTTTATCAGATTTAGTAGTTCTCTTGTGGAACTTTTGGGATCACTTAAATATACAGTCATATCATCTGCAAATAGTGATATTTTGACTTCTTCCTTTCCAATCTGTATTCCTTTGATCTCCTTTTGTTGTCTGATTGTTCTGGCTAGGACTTTGAGAACAATATTGAATAAGTAGGGAGTGAGTGGGCAGCCTTGTCTAGCCTCTGATTTTAGTGGGATTGCTTCAAGTTTCTCTCCATTTAGTTTAATGTTAGCTACTGGTTTGCTATATATGGCTTTTACTATGTTTAGGTATGGACCTTGAATTCCTGTTCTTTCCAGGACATTTATCATGAAGGGGTGTTGACTTTTTTCAAATGCTTTCTCAGCATCTAATGAAATGATCATGTGTTTTTTTTCTTTCAGTTTGTTTATATAGTGGATTACGGTGATGGTTTTCCATATATTAAACCATCCCTGCATACCTGTGATGAAGCCTACTTGAGCATGATGGACGATTGTTTTGATGTGTTCTTGAATTTGGTTTGCAAAAATTTTATTGTTTATTTTTGCGTTGATATTCATAAGGGAAACTGCTCTGAAGTTCTCTTTCTTTGTTGGGTCTTTGTGTGGTTTAGGTATAAGAGTACTTATGGTTCCATAAAAGGAATTCAGTAGCGCTCTGTCTGTTTCAACTTTGTGGAATTGTTTGGATAGTATTAGTATGAGGTCTTCTATGAAGGTCTGATAGAATTCTGCACTGTACCCATCTGGACCTGGGCTCTTTTTGGTTGGGAGACTTTTAATGACTGCTTCCATTTCTTTAGGAGTTATGGGGTTGTTTAAATGGTTTATCTGTTCCTGATTTACTTCAGTACCTGGTATCTGTCTAGGAAATTGTCCCTTTCCTGCAGATTTTCAAGTTTTCTTGAATATAGGCTTTTGTAGTAGGATCTGATGATTTTTTGAATTCCCTCTGATTCTGTAGTTATGTCTCCCTTTTCCTTTCTGATTTTGTTAATTTGGACACACTCTTTGTGTCCTCTCATTAGTCTAGCTAAGGGTTTATTTATCTTGTTAATTTTCTCAAAGAACCAACTTTTTGTTTTGTTGATTCTTTCAATGGTCCTTTTTGTTTCCACTTGGTTGATTTCAGCTCTGAGTTTGATTATTTCCTGCCTTCTACTCCTCCTGGGTGTATTTGCTTCTATTTGTTCTAGAGCTTTTAGGTATGCTGTCAAGCTGCTGATATATGCTGTCTTCTGTTTCTTTCTGTAGGCCCTCATAGCTATGAGTTTTCCTCTTAGCACGGCTTTCATTGTGTCCCATAAGTTTGGGTTGTTGTACTTTCATTTTCATTAAATTCTAAGAGGTCTTTAATTTCTTTCTTTATTTCTTCCTTGAAGTTTATCATTGAGTAGAGCATTGTTCAACTTCCATGTATATGTGGACGTTATTCCCTTATTGTTGTTGAAGACCAGCTTTAGCCGTTGTGGTCTGATAGCATGCATGGGATTATTTCTATCTTTCTGTATCTGTTGAGGCATCTTTTATGACCAATTATATGGTCAATTTTGGAGAAAGTACCACGAGGTGGTGAGAAGAAGGTATATCCTTCTGTTTTAGGATAGAATGTTCTATAAATATCTGTTAAGTCCATTCGGTTCATGACTTCTCTTAGTCTATCTATGTCTCTGTTTCATTTCTGTTTCCATGATCTGTCCATTGATGAGAGTGGGGTGTTGAAATCTCCTACTATTATTGTGTGAGATGCAGGGTGTGCTTTGAGCTTTAGTAAGGTTTCTTTTATATATGTAGGTATCCTTGTTTTTGGAGCATAGATATTTAGGATTGAGAGTTCATCTTGGTGGATTTTTCCTTTGATAATATGAAGTGTCCTTCCTTATATTTTTTGATGACTTTTACTTGAAAATTGATTTCATTTGATATTAGAATGGCTACTCCAGCTTGCTTCTTCAGATCACTTGCTTGGAAAGTTGTTTTCCAGCCTTTCACTCTGAGGTTGTGTTTGTCTTTGTTTCTGAGGTGTGTTTCCTGTAGGCAGCAGAATGCAGGGTCCTCATTGCGTATCCAGTTTGTTAATCTATGTCTTTTTATTGGGGAGTTGAGTCCATTGATTTTGAGAGATATTAAGGAATAGTGATTGTTGCTTCCTGTTATATTTGTATTTGGATGTGAGGTTATGTTTGTGTGTTTTTCTTCTGTTTGTTTTGTTTCCAAGATGATTAATTTCTTGCTTTTTGTAGGGTATAGCTTGCCTCCTTATTTTGAGCTTTACCATTTATTATCCTTTGTAGGACTTGATTTGTAGAAAGATATTGTGTAAATTTGGTTTTGTCATGGAATATCTTGGTTTTTCCACCTATGTTAATTGAGAGTTTTGCTGAATACAGTAACTTGGGCCGGCATTTGTGTTCTCTTAGGGTCTATATGACATCTGTCCAGAATCTTCTGGCTTTCATAGTCTCTGATGAGAAGTCTGATGTAATTCTGATAGGTCTGCCTTCATATGTTGCTTGACCTTTTTCCCTTACTGCTTTTAATATTCTTTCTTTGTTTTGTGCATTTGGTGTTTTGACTATTATATGACGAGAGGAGTTTCTTTTCTGGTCCAATCTATTTGGAGTTCTGTAGGCTTCTTGTATGTTTATGGGCATCTCTTTCTTATGTTAGGGAAGTTTTCTTCTATGATTTTGTTGAAGATATTTACTGGTTCTTTGAGCTGGGAATCTTCATTCTCTTCTATACCTATTATCCTTAGGTTTAATCTTCTCATTGAGTCCTCGATTTCCTGTATGTTTTGGACCAGTATCTTTTTCTGTTTTACATTATCTTTGACCATTGTGTCAATGATTTCTATGGTATCTTCTGCTCCTGAGATTCTCTCTTCTATCTCTTGTATTCTGTTGGTGATGCTTGTATCTACAGCTCCTTGTCTTTTCCTTTGGTTTCCTATATCCAGGGTTGTCTCCCTTTGTGCTTTCTTTATTGCTTCTATTTCCATTTTTAATTCCTTCCCCTGTTTTATTGTGTTTTCCTGGAATTCTTTCAGGGATTTTTGTGATTCCTCTCTATAGGCTTCTACTTGTTTATTTATGTTTTCCTCCGTTTCTCTGAGGGAGTTCTTTATGTCTTTCTTGAAGTCCTCCATCATCATGACCAAATGTTATTTTAAATGTAGATGTTGCTTTTCTGGTGTGTTTGGATATTCAGTGTTTGCTTTGGTGGGAGTATTGGGCTGTGATGATGCCATGTATTCTTGACTTCTGTTGCTTGGGTTCCTGCACTTGCCTCTCGGCATCAGTTTGTCTCTGGTGTTACCTGGTTTTACTATTTCTGACAGTGGTTCAACCGTCCTATAGGCCTGTGCATCAGGAATGCTCTAGATCTGCTTTCCTGTTTTCTCTCAGCCAGTTATGGTAACATAGTGTTCTGCTTTCAAGTGTGTAGTCATTCCTGTCCACTGGCTTTCAGCTGTCCCTGTGGGCAGGAACCAGAATGGCTTGCTCCTGCTTCTCCTGGTTCCCTGTGCACAGCAGACCCAGATGGTGCGAGGCATTTTCCTCTAGAGTCAGAAATGCGGCAGAGAGTAGTTTCCTCTGGTTTCCCAGGTATGTCTGCCCCTCTGAAGGTCTACCTCTCCTTCCCACAGGATTTGGGTGCAGGAAGCTGTTTGACCAGGTCCGTTCAGATCCAGGTGCATTCTGGACCACATGGCTCCTGCAGCTTGACTGCCCCTATCTTCCTGTGCCCATGGGCCCTATACAGTTTCCTCTTGTGCCAGGGATGTGGCCAAAGGTGGGCAAAAGTGGTGGCCTCTCCTGCCCTGCAGTCTCAGGATTGCCCACACCTCTGGGTGATCAGCTCTCTCTCCCAAGGAGCTTGGGAGCAGGGATCTGTGGGCTGGGAACAGCCTACAGCTGTCCTTACTGACCATTTTTATTCAATGTACTGAATTCTACATTTCACTTATAGTGGTTTTTTATTTATTTATCAAGTAAATGGCTTATTTTTGGAGATTTGTGTTTTCAAGTTTACAGAATGTCTCTCTATGTACTCACCTCTCTCTCACTAATCTATCATCAATATAATATGAAGCCTCAATGAGTATCAGATAGCACCTGATATTCTCATGGTTTCCTGGGTTCTTTACTTAATCAAAGCCTCCCTGTAGGTGCACATTGGTGAAAGAATGCTTGGTTCCTTTTCCTCTTGTGATTTAATACCTTAGCCAAACCAAATTTAAGATAGAATAGATTATTTTTCTCACAATTCAAGCAGAGTCGATTGTGGTGGGCAGTGTTAGGTATCATAGGTTGAATCAGCTGGGTACATTACATCCAAAGTAAAGAAGACAATGATTGGCTATATTCAGCTGACTTTCCCTTTTTCACTCAGTCTAGCATCCAAACAGAGGGAATGGTCTTACACACAGTGATCAGACTTCACATTTAAACTAACCTCATTTAGATAGTGCCTCTACAAGCATGCCCAGAGCCCATCCCCAAGTGAATCCAGCTCATCAAAACAGGGTTCCTAAAACAGGAAACAGTCTCCCCGAAGAATATTAAAAGGGAATATTTGGATGCAAATATCTCTTGGAAGCTCTGTTTGCTCATTTAAAAATTAGGCCCTATTATGTGTACTTCAGGGGGTCTTTGAAACCAGTGAATGGAATACTTTTCAAACTATTATCTTCGCAAAAATGCAGGCATTTATTTTGTGTAAATGTGTAATCTGGTGAAATAGAATGATATCAAATTTACCCACAATAACCATTTCGGCTGAGGAATAATTGAATCTTCCTCTCGTCTCTGAGAAAGGAGAAATCCACCATCAGAGAACTCTTAACAGTCAACCATTTGATTACTCAGTTACTGTTATCAACAATTCTTGTTGTCATTTGAAAGAAAGGCCACGGTAGAGGAGCAGAGTAGAAAAAAAGCAATGGATAACTTAAGACCCACTCTGGTCT
This sequence comes from Rattus norvegicus, assembly GCF_021556685.1. NCBI lineage: Eukaryota > Metazoa > Chordata > Mammalia > Rodentia > Muridae > Rattus > Rattus norvegicus. Next base: position 161,830,219 of record NC_141534.1, on the reverse strand, counting down.
GCAATTTCTCCACCTAGCTCTACAGGAGTACAGTAACATGGAATGAGTAAAACCAATGTTGCTACAAGCCATTTGATGAAGCTTATATGGGAGATAATGTAATACAGAAGCTAGAAAAGACTATGGGCTAAGGTAGGAAGGAGCTGGGTGGAAAGTTAGCCCTGCCACTTACTGCCTGCAATTCTGAAGAAAGGGACTCTCAGAAGTCCACTTTTCTCGCCTGCAAAGTAATGACAAACACACCCTGATGAGATGGATGAAGCCTATGCAAGTTAACCTTCACAATGATCTAAAAAGGGGGTAATACATCTCATTGTAGCAAACAAATGAAGTAAAGACACTCTTTGCTATTAAGGGAGAGTTAACAATCTATTTTATTGCATAGGAGACCAGAAACGACCAATAGAAAAGAGGATACGACTGAAATTGGGAGGCTGGTGGTTTGTGAAAGAGACTGCACTTAATGTACAGCATGTACTTATAATATCATACTTTTATACAACTCAATATCATTCACAATGGAACTAGAATAGACCAATAAAAAGAAACTCTTTAACCAAGGTACTTCTTTCTATACAGCACATATTAATTTCTCACAAACTGGGAGAGGAGGAAGTCCAAGATTAAGCTGTAAGCTTGACTAGATTATGTTGAGACTCCTAAGCTAAAGTGGAGATTGTCAACTATCAGTGAGTCACCACGTGTTTAGAAAAGACTATGTAATTACCATGTTCCTCTTTTACCAATGTTTTTGCATAAAAGCTCTACCATCATGACCCAATCAATTCTCTAAAAAAATTTCTTCTCTTAAAATCATCATTCTGGGGTTGGCCTTTTCTTTTCTTTTCTCTTCTCTTCTTTTCTTTTCTTTGCTTTGCTTTGCTTTTCAGTAATTTATTTATTTTATTCATTTTACATTGCAATCACAGCCACTCACTACTCCTCCAGATTCTGCCCATATTACTTACTATTCGCATTATTTATATGACTTTGGTGGGAGGATCACAACACACTTAAGACTATAGAAAATTGTACAGGTGTTCATGTCTTCTGATTTGAGCTACCTTATTTAATCCACATATCCTTTGAGACTTTGATGTTGTTTTTGTCTTTTGTGTGATTGTTTTTCTAGCTTTGAGGAAGCTTTGTTCAGATTATGAGAGCATATAGAAGTCTGACTTCACTTTTCTAATTCTGTCCGAGAAAGAAAGGAAAGAAAAACATGGTAGTGGATAGCATGTAAGAAAAAGAAATAACAGAGAATTAAGTGAGAGGAAGAGGAGCAAGGACAGGAATGGGGAAGAAAGAAAATAATCAAATGGTTAGAAGGGTTCTAGATCTCATAGCTTAGCAAACAGTCTGAGAAAATATGAAATGTGCTTTGTAAAAAAAAGAATTTATCCTATAAATAATTTTACCTCTCTTGAAACTTGAATATTAGAAGAAATGAAGTTCATGCACCTCTTTACTACTGGGCATCCTGGTCTCAATGACTTCTTCTAGGTTGTTTCTCTCAGACTGGATTTGCTTGTATCTTCTTTCCCTTCATCTGGGAGGAACTGTACCTTCTCTATACAACTGCTTTCTTTTTAACCTTTGGACTCAGATTGTATTTCACCTCAGAGGCCTCTACCTGCTTATTGTGTTATGTTACTTTATTTTTTAGGTCTTAGAGCTATACTTGAAGGGAGTCAGGACAGGAACTCAAATAGGCCAGGGACCTGGAGGCAGGAACAGATATAGAGACCAAGGAATGGCAGTGCAAGCTGGCTTGTTCCCCATGGCTTGCTCAGCCTGTTTTTTTATAGTACAAAGGACCACTACCTCAGGAGAGACCCCATCCACATATGCCTGGGCCTTTTGCTATCAGTTACTAGTTAATAAAACATGTTATAGGCCTGCTTACAAACAACCTTATGATTCTTGTGGAGGTATTTTCTTCTCATATGGCTTTAGCTTGTGTCACGTTGACACAAAACTATCTGGCGTGGTGTATAACTTCATTATAAGGATCATCCCTTTCATTAGGTTGCTTGGTCCTGGAATTTCTCAAGTCCTAAATTATGAGATGAAGTCCCATTTTCTGAGCTCTTCAGTCCCAGACAATTTCACTATAGGAACTCAGTCTGAGCAGATGGGCCTCTGCTGCAGATTTGTTGCCTATCAAATGTGGAGGTTAGACAATGCTCTCTGTTGTCCCTCCAACTCTGGATTTCCAGGGATATCAAAAGTTTATGAAATTGGAATAACTTTGTCTCTGATATCAGCATAACTGTGACTTTTCTTCAGTTAATTAGCAATGACTATCACATTAACAAAGAGAAATAAAAATGAGTGTATCCATGTAGTTAAGTGGTAGGTTAATTAAATTGAAAATACATTCCTGGGAAATTCTGCACCAAAGTGTTAACTCCTTATAAAAGATGCTTCTCTTCCCTTCTTGCACCAAAGTTCCTATCACAGTGAAACACTATCAGAGTCCTGGCAGTGGATCATTCAACTAAAAATATTGATTATAAAGTCTCTATCTATGGCCACATATCAGGCTTTAAGCCTATTCCAGCAGGATAGCCTGAGAATACTGAACATGTAATCAATTCAAAGAGACTGAATTATGAGCCTATTATGTCAACTACAGTGAAGTCTAACCTCTTCATCTGGTCATATTATACTGTTTTATGAAGTTAAAATTTAGGGATGTAGAAATAAAATACCTGTAAGTCTGTTGTAGTGTAAACAAATCTTTCAAACGAAAAACCTGAATTCTGATCTAGACTTTGTCATGTATTATGCAATTCCTTGGGAGAAACATTTAAGTTTTCTTGGCATCAGTTTCTTATTTACAAAATTTCGATAATGCATATCCCAAAGTACAACTAGAATCAGCATTTATCAAACTTTAAATCACACCTACATAGTACAGTATAATAATATCCTTAGTGTTCAGAAAATGATGCTATTCCATTTTTCAATTAATCCTGCTATTAAATTTTATGAATTTTAAAACTTAGAATTTTGAATATTATTATTGAAATTCATTTAAAAATATTTTAAAGTCATAAATAGACTACTCAACCATTTTGACTAGAGAGATTTTTCATCTAATGCCAGATTCTAAAGATGTAAAAATATATATTTATTTTAATTTCTACAAAGGCACATGGGACAATTATCTTCACATTTTCCCCAAATTATCCAGGGTTTATGAAACAAAAACCTTATGATACTAGAACTGATTCTAGTTGCATTATTGTCATTTAACACCTACTTTGACAGGAAAAATAAAGTGTTGGGCATTGTATTTGTTCTGAGAAGAATTTATTATTTGGGGATGTGTGGAGCAGTGAACCGGAAGACACCACTTGGGATAAGCACAGTTAAAATCCCTGCATATTACCTCCACAAGGGTTCATGCCCAGTGGCAGAGCAGACACTGAGCCCATAACCCTATAGTGGTGAGTGAGTCTTGCTCTGAGGAGCCACTGATGTAGCAGTGAGGATTTTGTGGGCAGCAGTCTAAGGTTTGATACACGATTGGGAGCTGAGTCAGGTAAGACTGAAGACTGGCTTCCCATCCCACTATACAAAAATGCACTTGAAGAAAGGACTAACTTCTTTGGTTCCATGTAAATCAAATCCTCTATATTTGATTTGATCATAGAGCAGATGTGTGTGTGTGTGTGTGTGTGTGTGTGTGTGTGTGTGTGTGTGTAAAGAGTTTAATGTTTGAGAAATAGAGGTGACAGAGTGATTGCTATTTAACTTGTACAAGCATACAAATATACATGTAATGTTTTTCTTCTGAACATAATCTTGAAAATGTTAATAAGTAGATACAGAAGAAAGAAAATTCTGAATACCCTATTATTTATCTGTCTGTATAATAAAAATTTGTAGCACATTTGCTTATTCTTAGATTCACGTTGTCTTGTATAGACCCAGGCAGCTTGTTCCAGTGCTATGCTCTTTACAGAGTTGAACATTCTGTTGAACTACAAATACAATACAATATAATAAAAACCATCTTATACTACATATAGGCATAAGTGCAACTTAAGACTCTTAAATCAACTACTCAGAAAGAATTTTCCATTTCCAAGGACATATGTTAAGTTACTGCTATATCCTAAGGTTCAGACCCCATTTTATTTCTTTTGGCAAGACAGTAGTTTGTCTTTAAAACTCTATCCTGCTATATATTAAGGTTTTAATCCCACACACAATATTAAACACTTCATGTCTAATGCACAGCAAGAATATCTATCAGTATTAAATGTACACACTCTTAACATGCCCTTGAAATTTTGATAGAAGGGCTCCGCTTATCTGGGAAGAATTTATAGCACTTTGCATGACTTACAAGTAATGGATAGAATTATATTAAATATCTGTGGCTTTTTCCATTATTCATACATTATAAAGAAATGACATTATTGCAGTTTCCCAAGGATTCTTTGTGTCAGTCTTATTCAGCCATGTGCTTAAAAGTCAGGAGGCCACTGATAAAAATGTCCTCAGAGTCAAGAATCCATACTCTAGACCCAGAATATTTATTTTTTTAATTCAGAAATGATGAAGAGAGACCCTTTATCAACAGGGTTATAGTTGTTTCCATGGTATCAAGTGCCAATCAGTGAAATTCCCTTCATCTTTAAATTTTCCATTTACCAGGAAAGGCACAGAGGGAAACAGTGTGTCATCAAACTCTGAGGCTTAGTGGTACATATAAGCAACTTTAAAAGGATATGTAATGCTATCAGGCAAAGGTAATCAATCATAATAGACATAATTCAGGTAATTGCACACACTAGGCTTAGCTCTTGCCTCCTATGGTACATGGGCATAGGTAGCGTTTAAAAGTACTTTAACATGAGAGTGATCTAGAGTGAGTGCAATATAAAGCTTCTTTGGCAGAATCTTTCCTCCTTCTTTGACAATTCTCAGGCTCACTCTTGAGCTAAGTAAGTGCAGGGGTGCTACACAAATGGCAGGGACACAGGGTCTGAAAAGCAATGATTTGGGCACAGTGATTTTGTTTATCATTTTAGCATTTATCTTACTTGAAAAATACAGTTACTCTTCACAAATACTCTTCATAAGTACAGTGTACTAGCTACAGAAAGTTCACAAATCACAGGTAAGTCTTTATTTACTAAATTGGTTTCTTAAATTCAAAGTGAAATTTAACACTGGATTTTCTACAGTTATCTTAGTAATTCTTTGTACGTTATATTTTGACCATGTTTTTCTCTTCTTCCTACTCCTTTTCAATTCCCTACCCATCCTGATTCATGTTCTATCTCTCTGTCAAAAACAATCAGAAAACAAAGAAACAAAAACCACCAAAAGAGAAGAGAAAAATGTAATACAAAACAAAATGAAACAAAAATCCACAATCTAAGCAAAACAAAAAGAAAAAAATGAAGGAAATTGTGGAGTTTGTTTTTGTGGTCTCTCTCAAACTATGGTTGTTATGCCCAGTCACACTACATTAGATAAGATGGATTTGCCCCTTGTCAGTTTATGCCTTTGCAAAAAGATTTTTTTGTTAGGGGAAGGACTTGCATCCATTTCCCACTCTCAATGTTAAGACTCTGTCTGGCTCAAACCTGTGCAAGTCTAGTGTGTATTGCTAAAGTGGCTGTGAGTTAATGTCTCAGAGACAGTGTTTACTTGGAGTCATCCATGACCTCTGGTTCTTACAGTTTTTCTGACCTCTCTTATGCACATGGACTAGTAGGGTTTCTCTGTGTTGCTTCTTATTTTATACAAAAATGAACTTCTCTAATTAGGGTTGAGTAAGGCATTGATATATGGGTATAGAAATATATTACTAGGAGTCATCTTATTGGTATGCTTTAGGTTAGTAATATTAATAGGTTCTTCCTTAGGCCTTTGACCAGTTTAGCCTCATGTTCTTGGCAAATTTAGCAATATCATGTGTGGATTCTATTGTATATAGTAGGATTTAAGTGCAATCAAAAAGTGTTTAGTCACTCCCATAACATTTTTTGTCACTATTGTACTAGAATGTCCTGCAGGTAAGACACTATTGTAGGACAGAGAGTTTGTAGCTATATTATAATGATGAATTGATAATTATTTTTGTTGGTTTTCAGTACCATTCAGAACTATGAGTGCTGGTTAGTAGGGGTGAAGCTTCTGGTTGCATACCAGCTTGAGTTCTGTATATTTAATGACCTAAGTAAGTGATGTCTTTCCTTATAGTGCCTTCTATACCCTTATATAGCTTCTGAAGTTTTGGGGAGTATATGGTTTGTTAACTACTGAACATATGTAACTGATTCTTAGCATTGGAGTGAGTGGCATAAATATCTAGGGATAGCGTTGTTTTCCCTGGTATATGGTAACTCCATTTAAATGCTTCATGTATGTAGTATATTTTTGGAACTAAAGCTGGATTTTTAAAGTTCTTAAAAATGCTATGTCAAAAGAAGAATTTAAGACAAGCAAAACAGAAGAAAAAAAGAAAGAAAAAAACGAAAGAAAACATTTAAATTGAAGAAATTGTTAGGTACTTTTGCAGAGGAGAGGAGAAAGAAATCTGTACAACATGTGTTTTGGGCCCTAGGGAGTAGGGATGTTACCCAGGGGTGTGTGTATTGGGGAGCATTCTTTTGGAAACTATGGAGAGGAGGAAAGAGATGAAGAACTGTGGGAGGATGGACCAGGAGGGGAAGTAATAACTGGACTGTAAAAAATAAATAAAAATAATAGAAAAGAGAAATTATCAATTCAAAAATCTATAGGTTTTGTTTGTGTGTGTGAAAAATCTGTGTATGATTCTACTTGTATAAATAAATCCATCGATCAGCTAATTTAAGGATGGGAGGAAAGAAATTCAAGGCTTTGCACTGAATCAGAAGCCAAATGAACGGCTTTTAAAAATTACTTTGAGAACATAAAAGAAGAAAAAAGTGTGTTTAGAGACGATAGTTATGTATAATCCACACGTATATTCATAACATATATACATATCTGCATGCATTTTATAGACATATAGCACTCTATAAAAGAATAATGACAAGAAGATGAATGGAAGCCTTTCAGTGTATGAAGACGATGCTTCCATTTTGTTACTGAAAATGCTCAAAATTGTTTTACTATTTTGTCCAGGGAGGAAGGTATCTTGATATAAATATTAATCATTCATACATTTCACTGTGGACAATGACATGCTGAAACAAATCCAGTGGCGTCATCCAACATACCACACGTTTTTGCACACACATATGTGAATACACAGGCACGTACACAACACACATTTATTTTTCCTCGTTTTCTCACTGCAGACATTATTAATAGACCATGGCACTGCATCTCAACGTCATACCTAGTTTTGCGATCTGTGCCACCAAAGGTTAAAGGATCCGCTACTCATTGCTGAGATGATCGCACAATATACTACATTAAACTCATGAAGATATAAGAATGGATTTCCAAATTTGTGTTTTCGGTACTCTAGAGTCTTAGCAAATGTTTTGGGTATAAATGTTAATTTAAGATAATCATACTTTGAGTACTGTTCAGTTTTGTAAAATTTCTAAATAATATCATGAGAGCAAGATTCAATAACAGAATAATTGTTCACAAATGCTAATGTTTCCCTCAAGGAAGACTGCAATGATATAAAAGTTAATATTATTTAAAAAATTACACAGAAAAATTTAACAGCCCCCCAAAAGAATATAACTAACTGCATAATTATAGAAGAAGCAATAGCGCATACATGCTTGGCGGAATGTGGACTGTGACCTTAGCAAGATCATTGAGGGGAGTATTTAAGACCCAGCCTTGCTCCTGAAGCTCCTGGTCATTTTCTGTGAATAATGTTACCTTAGATTCATTGGCCTGCTCTGTGAAACAGAACTAAAGGTAACCTTCTCTCAGGAAGATTGAATATGAGTGAACATGCTCTTCTAACAACGAAGGCAGGGTACAATGGGAAGAACAACATTAGCCGTCCCTTTCTGCTTGTTATAATGCACCCCTTGCAATAAAATCTTGGGGAACCTAGCAATAAATATCTGCTTGAGAACAAGAACTTTCCTACATTCTTCTTATTTGGTTAACAGACCCAAATTCTTGCAGATCATAAGTGATTACGGAAAAGAGCTCTAGTACCATGTAACTTAAACTGGGACTTTGTGTCAAATCTTATGAAGGCTAATGTCTTCAATCAAATTCTGCTTTTAACACAACAAGAAATCCAAACCTTGTGGAAATTCCTATTTCTATTTGGAAAATGGATAAATATTAGTAATTATGGCATAGTGTGGTTGAGTATATAATGTGATTAAATAGTTTAAAAACTGATCAATTTCATTTCATCTCATTCAACTCCCCCTCCAATACATAAATAAACAGCCATCAGACAAAGGGTTTGCCTTTTGTATCCATTCTTGCAGGACACAAGTTTGAAGACAAGATAATCACCAAACTGATGTCTATCATATGTCTTCAATATATATATATATATATATATATATATATATATATATATATATAATCACCTATTATACTCAGTTGTTATTTATTTATCTAGGTTAGACTATAAACAATCCCTAGAGGGAGTATTTGGGGAAATTGCATTCTCATTGTATTTTAACTATATCATAGAATACTACAGAATATCTACTAGGACTTCAAACATGTTAAGAGTTACCCCCCAGATTCACAAGACAGTCTTTGTGGCAACTTCTAGACTATTGGAACTGGTAGTTCAAATTCAGTTTTTGCTTTCTTTCCTTGTTTTTTCTCCATGGGGTTAAACAACAGCTGGTATATTTGGACCACCAATACCAGGGAAATACCTACATTCTATGCAGCTAAGAAAAGGTAAAACGCAAGTGGAAGAGATGGTAACAGCACATTTTCATTGCACAGACAATATAGGTACTTAATAGTTTCTCGTAGGCACTGAGGCGAACCTCAGAGTCACAAGAGCAGATCATCAAGGAGATCCCTCCTCCAGTGACAAATAGCCAATAAAAAGTCAAATACAAGTAGGTAATTGTGTATGTAAACTTGGGAACCAAATCAAATGGAAAATCAGAATTAGACTATTTTAATAAAGCCTCCACTGGAGGCGTTCCACATCTGTAAATCAGTGCTTATGGATATTTAGGTAGTTGGTAAGTTTAGACTAAATACTTCCTATGGAACATCACCAAAAATTCTTCCAATATCAAATAAGTGTTTTTAACCAAGGACCACGAATTCATTCTATTTACAAAAAAAGCTGAATTTGTAGAAAGGAAACTACAGAGACAGCATAGATGTTACTCCCTTCAAAATTTAATTTTAATTTTGTTTCTCGTTTCGAATGTCTTATTCCAGAGTTAAGCCTATCTTACTGCCATCCCCTGCTTCTTTCTGATGTATGTGTAGAGATGTAAATGATAAGAAAATAATATTCTCAATAATATGTGCTACTTCAGAAAAGTAGATCTCACTACATAAAATATATGTGGTGGCTGCTCTTCTAGTAGCCAGCTCATACATTGATTACTTAGTTGGCCACAGTTTTGGGGGTAAGACCAGCCACTTCCTCTTGCTGCAATAATTCTCATGCAGCTTTTTATTATTTTCTAATTAAATACCAGCCACATTTTATTTTTTGTAATCATTTCATTTTTCTTGGATATTTTATGTATTTACATTTCATTTGCCTCCTCTCTCATACCCACTCCACACTTGCCCTGCTTCTATGAAGATGCTTCCATTTCCACCCACCCACTCCAACCTCAACACCCTGCCATTACCCTGCATTTAGGACACAAGCCTTCACAGGACCAAGGGCTTTTCCAGGCATTGATGCTGGACAGTCCTCTTCTACATATGTAGCTGGAGTCATGGGTCCCTCCATGTGTACTCATGTTTAGTGGTTTTGACAGACATTTCTTACCCCTACCTTTATCTTGAATGTCATTCTGGTTTATTCTTCTGTTTGTACTTGGAAGCTATTTTTCTGGCCTTAGATGAGGACAATTTTGCTTGAATGATTTGAAGTAAATCTGCCAGATGACAAAGGTGGGCGCTTATTATTAGTGACCATGAATTCTTCTCAAATGTGTTTCCTCTGATTTGAAAGATATAAGTACCAAGGTGTTGATCACCATGCAAACTAGAAGATTGTGTTATTTACTGGAAAATGCTTCTAGGTTTCTAGTTGTGAGGTGTGGCTCAGCTTTAGTAAAAGATTTTAATCCAAGAGCTTTCTCTTTATTGTAACATCAACCATAGGTCAATAGGCATAGGAAGCAAACAGTTGACAGGCAGTGAACATAGAGGAAAAAAAAGAATAAGAGGAAGTCAGGAGGGTGGATAGAAAGAAACTGAGGAGGTAGATGGGAGCTACATCCTAACATTTCATTGCCTCATCAACATTCAGTTTGAGGGGTTTTTGAGAAAGATGGATGAGATCTTCACTTTCGGCATTGGCTAAGGAGGAAGGTCAGCAGGCTGCTATCTCTGACTCTCTGAGCTGGCAGGCTTTTATCCAGCAACTAACTCCAGAATCTTTAGTGGTAAAATTGAATCGTTGAGATTGTGTTAAAATAACACCAAACCAGAGACCACCCCACCTGGGGATCCATCTCATCTGAGGACACCAAAAGCAGACACTACTGCTGATGCCAAGAAGCACTTGCTGACAGGAGCCTGGTATAGCTGTTGCCTGAGAGGTTCCACCAAAACCTGACTAATAGAGAGATAGATGCTGGCAGCCAATCATCAGAATGAGCACAGGGACACCAATGGAGGAGTTAGGGGAAGGACTGAAGAAGCTGAAAGGGATTTCAACCCCATAGGAAGAACAACAATATCAACCAACCAAATCTCCCCCACTCCCCAAGAGCACCCAGGGAGTAAACCAACAACCAGAATACTCATGGAAGGACCCATGGTTCCAGCTGTCTATGTAGCAGAGGATTCCTTATCTGGCAATGGGAGAGGAAGAGAGGAAGCCCTTGATCCTGTGGAGCCTTGATGCCCCAACATAGGGGATTGCTAGGGTAGTAAGGCAGGAGTAGATGGATGGGTGGGCCCCCTTATAGAAGCAGTGGTGATGGAGAATGTGATAGGAGGTTTGCGGAAGAGAAACCTAGAAGGGGATAACATTTAAAATATAAATAAATAAAATAACCAATTAGAAAATAATATAACACCAAAGACATAGTAACTCAGAACTTTCCTTTAGTATTCAGCATGCTTCATATAGATCAATTATTTGAACTATAGAAAACTTGGAGAAAAAAGAATGAAAACCATGTAAATGCAAAGCTAGAAAGACATTTTGTTTGAATATAGTCTTTTATGAATAAAGGAAGTGAGATGCAGAGAATGAAGTAACTTCCCGGAGATCAAATGACTAGTCAAACCAGGAGAGAGACGGACCTGATCCTACTACGACAAAAGGATACTGACCAGCTGGAAATGCTATCTCTCCCAGAACTACAGTCTGCAACTGTGCACCCATCTGTCCTTTCTCCCTCACCTCAGTAAAGCTCAAACACCTGCAGCCACTGGAAAATAAAAGTGAGGAATATCAACTTAAAAGATGAGTATTTGTGGTGCTTTCTGAAGCCAAGTTACCACATTCCCCAGCTGAAAAAGAAATGGGAAAATTTTTATCTTTATAGCTGAGATAAAGCAGTTCTTTGAAATCTGAATTCATCACAAAATATGATGTTTTAAAATGGGTTTTACTTGTCACTGAATAAGCAGCCCTCTAAGGAGTCTTTGCCAATAGACATATTTTTATTACTTTTGATTCGTCCCTAAAGTTTATAATATGCATAAATTATTTCTGAGGTGGTCTCTTAAGAAAAATTTTAGAATGAGAAGCCATAGAAGTAAAATGTTTTAAAACTCAAAGAAAGACTTTTCATCACACTTGATGTCTCTCAGCAAACGCTTAAGCAATACATTAGCCTTTCCCCTCCTTTTAGTCATGGAGCGAGGGGGAGAGCCTACCATCCCTATAGCCACTGAAGACCACAATGCCTGGAATGGCCAAACAATAACTGGGCCATTAGTTAACTGGAACCTCTTCTCTGCATATTTACACAGTAGCCCATGCTCTTGTCTTTAGAATTACCATACATTGCCCCCTGACGCCAAAGAGATATTTGAATAATATCAGGTACCTCTTCCAGTTTAATTTGGAAATATATATTCCACTGCTTTAAAATGGTTGCTTCGCAAATGACTTAAAAACTTGAGCTGTATAAAAAACTTTGGGACTCTGTTGGGCCTATGTTTCTTAACACCTGTCTATGGCCAGTTCTTTTTCCCACTGGGGCTTTCAGTGAAATTGTCAAAGTTATGTCATATCACGTATCTGATATCTGGTTTCTGTAAAACCACACATAACCTATACAAATACTTACTTACATAAATTATTGGCTGAGATCTGCATATAAGGAAAAATAGACACGAATATAAGTGTGTATATACTATAACATTAGGAAAGGTGATCCAGGAGGAGTTTCGGGTGATGGAATGTCATGAAACAGAAAATAAAGCTACTTTTTTTCTATTTTCAACTCTGTCATAGTGTGTGTGTGTGTGTGTGTGTGTGTGTGTGTGCCTGTGTGTGTATGTGTTTGATTAATGAATAAGAATATACTTCATGGTGTAGGTGGGAGTGCTATGTGAACCCCCACTGCTTCAGAATGACAGTTATAACTGTATAGAGTCCATCGAGAGGCCCAGTTGGGACTTGGAAGTGGGCAAGTGTTGGAATGACTCTAAGATAGCTGCTACAGATTCTGTATTTTCCTTACTCCTCTGTTCTTATTGCCTGCAATGTTTACAATACATTAAAATCTTAGTATATACTTGATGGCAGGAGAGATGGGCATGGCTCAAGGAAGGATGGATGTTCAGTGGAAAACTGATGAATGCCCAGAAATCTATCAGGTAACACTTAAAACAATGACAGAGAGAAACCAACCAAAATGGTGTTTGTTTAATCTATCTATCAGTCTACAGAGAAAGGTAAGGATAAGTGTCCTGTTTCCATTGATTGATGAAGGGAATATTCACTTTTGTTCAATACCATGACCAAAGCAAGTTATGGAAGAAAGGGTTTATTTGGCTTTTGCCTCATCACTATTCATCATTGAAGGAAGTGAGGACAGGGACTCAAATAGGGAAGGAACATAGGAGCAGGATCTGATGCAGGGAAGCAGTTCTGATTACTGGCTTGTTGCGGAATGCTCAGTCTGCTTTCTTATGGAACACATAGCACCCTCTCCTACACTATGAAGCATATTTTTTATTCATTAACCAAACACATACACACACAGGCACACACACACCAGCCCAAGGATAGCACCACAAAGGTCTGTTTCTTCTCCGATATATCAATTACTAATGAAAAAATATCCCACAGGATTGGCTAAGGCCTAATTTTATGGAGTCATTTACTCATTTGGAGCTCCTTCCTCTGATTTCTGTCCCCTTGTCAGCCTGACACACAGCACATCACTGTTTATCTGGCACAATGATGTTTCTTTCCTAAGAACTTGTCTCCCTTCCCTCTTCTCTTGTTTCTTCCTTTTACATAGTGGTAAGATCTTTGGTAGGGATGATGTCATATTTAAAATATTTTATATAATTATTTAGACACCAAAAATACTTAATTTTAGGATTATTTACTTACTTGAATTTATATTTGGTGTGTAATTTGACTTTCCCTTGTGAGTTGAAATAATACTAAACAAAGGTAAGCAGTAGACATCTGCAGTAAAGTCCTTAACTGAATTTCAACTCTTTAGCCTGGGTTTATTTGAATTCTTTTCTGTAAAATGCCCACTGATAAAGTGGTTTCTTTCTAATTTTGTTAGTTAATGCAATAGGGTTCAGATTCAAACCGAGTCTGGCTTGAATAAATTGCCTTACATACTTTAAATGCTATTGAAAATAAAACTATTTTCCTGTTAATATGTTCATGAGAGCATCGCTTAAGGCTTCAGTAGAACCATGTAAAAAATCCTGAATATCAACTACAGATAACGAAACAAAAATTATGATGTTAGAACAGCCTCAAACACTGACAAAAATTTACCATTAACAAAAAACCCATATACCCCTCAAAGTCTAAAATGACACAATAGCTTAGTTGGGTGTAGCCTGAACTGACTGTGATGCATGCTGATCTTTAAGGGGAAGGGGATGACCCAATAGCTGCCAGAGAGGAAATATGATTCAATTATGAGACTTCTCAAAAGCTAATCAATAATGACCTCACATGATCCTCCTGATGACTGGAGGATAAAATAGCACTAGAGAATTGTGGTTACAGAGGCCTAGTTTTCATTTGGTGTGTGTGTGTGTGTGTGTGTGTGTGTGTGTGTGTGTGTGTGTGTATGTGTGTGTGTGTGTGTACTTTCTTGAAGTCAACACACACACACACACACATATATATATATATATATATATATATATATATATGTATATTTGCATTAATAGCACTCTCATAGAAGCAGGGGAGAGGAAATGGGATAAAGGCTTTGCAGAGGGGAATCCAGGAAAGCAGATAACAATTGAAATGTAAATAAATAAAATATCCAATAAAAAATAAGAAATGCAAAGAAAAAAAGACTAATTTTGAAGGAACATATAATTTTCCCATCTGTGACTGAACTTTTCTAGAATGGCTCTTACTCAGAGTTACAAATTTAGAATTGAAAGGAATGACATCAAAACAATACCAGCATTTATAGTGGAGAAACTATTTGTTCACAGAATACTCATGTGAATTTACAATGAATAAGAGACAAATTACTCCCTCCATATCTTATTGCCTATTATGAGTAACTCATTGTTTGTATAGCTTATAAATATTTCTTTTTTACAAAAGAAGCTATTTGTTACAGAGTCTGAGTCTGACATTGACAATAAAACTAAAAGTCAAAGTTTCACCATTGTGATGTTTATAGGATTACATAGTTCCAGTACAAAATCATCTCAAGGTGATGTTCTATCAGCTAACTATTACGTATCCATTTTCATCTTCAGAAATGATTATCTATTTTCTACTTCTACTTATATATACCTATAATGGAGCATACTGTCCCGTGTACTCACACCCACCCACACCCTCCATATATATTTTTTAATACTTTGAGATCTTTGCACATGTATACAATGTATTTTGATAACATTTAACCCACATTCTTTTGCATAACTTCTTTCAGACCTAACTGCACCTTATTACCATTTCCTGACATCTTGTCCACCTTATTCTTTTTACAACCCAGCTCTGCCAATTTGTGCTCTCCATATACTCATGGATTGTGAGACCATTACTCATTACTCATGTGCTATTAGTAAAGAGTGAGGTATCTTTAGCAACATACTGCGATTTACTGCCAAATTTTGGTGGGAAACCAAGAATAATAACAGTAGATTGCGTGGTAGTTATTCCTGTTAGTCTACTTGACTACATTTGGAATAATTAACTAAAACCCAAATGACTGGTATCTTAGTTGTATCCCAGTGTAGAGACTCTGTGAGCACAGAAACTATTTTCTTGATTACAGTACAGAGGTTTAATCCACTGTCATCATGGTGGAAACCACTGTGCTTGCAGACAGCCATGGTGTTGGACAGTAGCTGAGATTTCTACATCACAATCTGCAGTCAGCAGGAAGAGAGAGAGAAACTGAGCCTAGCATGAGCACTTAAATCCCACCACCAGTTGAACACTTCCGTCTACAAGGCCACACCTACTGGAACAAGTTCACACCTCCTAATAACGCCACTCCTTGTAAATCTATGGGCTCCATTTTCACTAAGATTCACCACATTCCACTCCCTGGTTCCCACAGGCTTGGAGCCATATCATAAAGCAAAAATGTATTCAGTCCCAGTTCAAAAGTCCCCATAGTCTGTCACAGTCTCAGCACTGTTTAAGAGTCCACTGTTCGAAGTCTCTTCTGAGACTCATGGCAACCTCTTAACTGCAACCCCCCCACCCCTGTAAATTCAAAATTTAAAGAGTGGATCATATATTTGAAATTACAATGACACAGGGTATTCAAAGTGGGAAGACACACTACTATTTCAAATCTTTGAAGTGGGAAGATAAACCTTTAATCTAGATGTTTTGAAGTGGAAGGAAACACCTTTAATCTGGGCCACTGCTTTTGCTGGCTGCCAATATAAAGGACATAGTAGAAGAAAGCTTATCTCCCTTTATCTGTTTCATCTCATGCTATCTAACAATTCCATTCCTTTACTAGCCTTAGCACCTACTTCTTTGTAATTCTAGTATGTAGTGAAGACCAGCAGAGACATTCAGACTTGTCTGAAAATGTACCTACCATATGTTCACACCTTCCAGTGGAGCCACAGCCTATAAGCCATTCATATATGTGTATATGCATCCTATAAATTCTGTTTCTCTAGAGAACCTTGACTAATTTGGTATATGGCACTGGTCTTTTTTTTACTTGGCAACCCATGGCTTCCAAAAGGAGCATGAACTTCTGTGTAGAATAGCATCAAATGAAGCTTTTCTATTCACATGAAGTTTGTAAAATAGTAGACTTCTATACAGCTTTTCCTAAATCCTAATATTATTTTCCCTTCCCCTATTCCTTTTTCTGTCCTACCCTCTATTGATAAATTCTTATTGTTATTTAGATGTTTAGCTATTTAAAAGATTTAAATACTTTTCAAAGACTCCTTTTTCTCTATAAACAGCCTTTAATTCTACAATAAGAATTAAAGCACTATAATATAAAATAACACAAAGAAAGAAGGATCATTTTCATCTGTATTGTTGAACATGGACCACAAGGCAATACATTGTATTTTTTAACCACTGGCTCTTCAATGGTAGACAGATATTACAATATAATTCACAAATAAATACTCTGACAAATTCAACACTGCAGAGTTACCTCATATTTAACATATTTGAACGGAATTCATCAAATCCAGTCAGGGATTCAAGTTTGCAAGTGATCCTAAGGAGTCCTTTCACTTGAGGGCACTTGTATCCTTGTGGATTCTGCATATATATATATATATATATATACATATATATATACATATATATATGTGTGTGTGTGTATGTGTGTGTGTGCGCGTGCGTGTGTGTGTGTAGGTGTAAGGGTATGTACTCATCACAGACACTGAAAATAGAAAAGCTGTTGAGAAAGGATTAGGAAGGGGAGTATGAATAGAACATGTATGGTATTGGAGCAGCTAGGAAGCTATGAAGAAGGGTGGTAGTATATGAAAGGGTGATGGTGAAACTTGGGAGGAAGGAGAATCAATGAAACAATTTTTAAATACTGTAATTCATCCTCATACTGTATTTGCTCATTAAGACAGAAAAGGAAACAAAGAAAAAAGACGCTACAGCTATAAATATGTATAGCATAAAATGCACTGTCCTCACAGGAGACTGCATCCTGTGACTCATCTGTTGAAATAAGAAAACATGAAGCAGGTACAGTTAACACATTCAATACCTTCAGATATGGAAAAATGGGCTCATGTCACAGGTTGAATAGTTTAAATACATTGGTGTAAGAATCATGTATCCCCATGGACTGACCCTGGACTCTGACCCCATAGGTAGCAATGAATATCCTAGTAAGAGCACCAGTGGAAGGGGAAGCCCTGGGTCCTGCTAAGACTGAACCCCCAGTGAACTAGTCTATGGGGGGAGGGCGGCAATGGGGGGAGGGTTGGGAAGGGAACACCCATAAGGAAGGGGAGGGGGAGGGGGATGTTTGCCCGGAAACCGGGAAAGGGAATAACACTCGAAATGTATATAAGAAATACTCAAGTTAATAAAAAAAAATAAAAAATAAAAAAAATAAAAAAAAAAAGAATCATGTATCCAGTAGTTATTGTACGAAGTACCTGAATTTAACCCATCTGGTCTCTGTATGTACTACTGTTTTTAATAAAGAACATGTAAAAATCATTTAAGTGATTATCTATGAGAGAGTCTATATGAAGTAGTGTTATTTGTTAAATTGCTGGTCTCTCTCTCTCTCTCACGCAAACACACACACACACACACACACACACACACACACTCACTCACAAAATCTCATGTGCAAACAAACAGGAGAAACAGGAGTCATAGAATCAATCACAGGCTAAATAATACTTGTGTGTTTCCAAAGGTCTGAATAATTTACTGATAAAATCAGCGTATAACAGGTGGTGTCAGAAATATAAACAACCTAGTTTTTCTAAGGAGAATGTATAGTTCTCAGGCCAGAAAAGGATTTGACTCAATGGTATGAGCTGAGACTAACAAAAAAACAAAACAAAACAAAACAAAACAACAACAACAACAACAACAACAACAACAACAACAAAACAAGCATATTAAAGGAAAAGAGGAGGCCAGCAACGGTAGCTCAAAAAATGTAGAAAGAGAAAACCAATATGGAAATGCTCATCTGAGCAGTGTCCAAGGAGAGATAAGTTCGAGCTGAGTCAGGTGGACATTGGTTCAAGGCATAGTGAGCTTCTGCAGCCCAATCCACTGTGTGTGCCTGATCCTTCTAGGGAGAAGCTTGTCCTTTGAAGTTTTCCAGTTTGAAAATGCTGAATTTATTTGCTCCTTTAGATAATAAAGCCATTTTTTCTAAAAATATTTTATTTACTTATTTATACACTCCAGGTTTTATTCCCCTCCTGGTCCACCCCTCTGACTGTTCCACATTCCACCCACCACCCCCACCCCTAGTCTTCACAAGGATGGCCCTACCCCACTCAACCTCTAAACTTCCTGGGGCTTCTAGTCTCTTGATGGTTAGGTGCATCTTCTCTGATTGAGCCCAGACCCAGGAGTCCTCTGCTATAAATGTGTTGGGGACTTCATCTCAGCTGGTGTATGCTGCCTGTCGGTAATCCGGTATCTATGAGATTTCTAGGGTCCAGGTTAATTGAGACTGCCGGTCCTCCTACAGGTTTGTCCTCTTCCTCAGCTTTCTGCAACTTTTCCCTAATTCAACCAGAGGGGTCAGCAGGTTCTGTTCATTGGTTGGTTCATATTTGCATCTGACTCTTTCAGCTGCTTGTTGGCTCCTTTGGAGGACAGTCATGATAGGTCCTTTTTGGAGCACCCCAAAGCCTCAATAATGGTATCAGGTCTTGGGGCCTCTGCTTGAGCTGGATCCCACTTTGGGCCTGTCGCTGGACATTCTTTTCATCAGGCTTTTCTCCATTCCATTTCTGCATTTCTTTCAGAGAGGAGGAATTATGGGTCAGAGTTTTGACTGTGCTATTGCAAGCCCATCCCTCACTTGATGCCCTGTCTTTCTGCTGAAGGTGGGCTCAACAAGTTCCCTCTCCCCCACTTTGAGTTTTGAGATTCTCTCACTTTCCAGGTCTCTGGTACATTCTGGAGGGTCTTCCCAACTACCTTCCTCCTTAGGTCACTTGTTTCCGTTCTTTCTGCTGGCTCTCAGGACTTCAGTCCTTTTCCCCCACCCAATACCAGATCATGTTCTCCTCCTAACCAAAGCTGTCCCCTTTCCCTCTCTTGTCCCTCCCTTCTTATCCCTTGGTGGTAGCATTCTTCTTCCTCCCAAGTCGAACTGAGGTGTTCTCACTTGGGCCCTTGTTGACCTTTTTGAGTTCTGTGGACTGTATCTAGGGAATTCTGTACTTTTTTTTTTAGCTAATATCCATTTATTAATGAGAACAAACCATGCATGTTCTTTAGGGTCTGAGTTACCTCAGTCAGGACGATATTTTCTAGTTCCATCTATTTGCCTACAAAACTCAGGATATCCTTGCTCTTAATAGCTGAGTAGTTTTCCATTGTGTAAATGAACCATATTTTCTGTGTCCATTCTTCTATTGTGGGACATCTGGGTTGTTTCCAGCTTCTCGCTATCACAAATAAGGCTGCTATGAACATAGTGGAAAACATACCCGTGTGGCCTGTTGGGGCATCTTTTGGGTATGTGCCCAAAAGTGGCATAACTTGGGCTTCAGTTAGATCTATTTCTGATTTTCTGAGGCACCTCCAAATTGATTTCCAGGGTGGTTGTACCAGTTTGCAGTCCCATCAGCAATGGAAGAGTGTTCCTCTTTCTACACATTCCTGTCAATATGTGTTGTCACCTGAGGTTTTGTACTTAGCCATTCTGACTGGTGTAAGGTGGGATCTCAGGGTCGTTTTGATTTGCATTTCTCTGATCACTAAGGATTTTGAATATTTCTTTAGGTGCTTCTCAGCCATTCAAGATTCCTCTGTTGTGAATTCTCTCTTTAGCTCTGTACCCCATTTTTTTTTATTGCGGTGTTCGCTATTTTGGTGGTTTGCATCTTGAGTTCTTTATATACTTTGAAAATATCCAAATAAGCTGACTATCCGATGTGGGGTTAGTGAAGATGATTTTCCCAGTCTGTAGGTTGCCAATTTGTCTTATTGACAGTGTCCTTTGCTTTACAGAAGCTTTACAGTTTTATGAGGTCCCACTTATCAATTCTTAACCTTAGAGTGTGATTTCTGTTTAGGAATTTCCCCCCTGTGCCAATGAGTTCAAGGCTCAAGTCTTAAATGCTTCAGTTTAATAATAAACCCAAGAACTTATCAACTTTAGTTGAGGAAGTTCCTAAAACTGAATAGATTCACTAGGTCTCTCCTTAGCAAAGCATATAAAAGATATAAGAATTTCTGAGAGTTTTTCTCAGATAGGTGCTCAACTTGAAAATAGTAGAGACCAGCCAATTTCATACCAAAACAGAGACTAAGAAGGCTACCTGGTAAAGGTTCATATCAACTGAGTCACCTGGGGAGGATATTTTCCTAACTGTTAAACTGCATTTATGTTGGGCTATGCCATCCTCATTTCCACCTTTGGTGAGCTGACATTCATGTTGGGAAGGGCTTTGGTGATGCAGCTGTATTTGAGTGATTTACTATGCTGTAAATCACCCCTGACTTGTTTGCCTTTAAGTAATATCCCTATAAAACTCACTGGCTCACCAATTTAGACTTTGTTGGTCTTTGTACCTTGGGCTGTTGTAGGCTCTTTATCTGGAGTAATTAGGCCTCCATTTCCATTCCCCCAGCATTAGGGTCATATAAATAGTAGGTTCATAGCAATACCAACATAATAATCTATTTCAAACATTCTAATGCTTCTTCACGTTCCTCTATTTGTCCTTCATGCATGTTTCTTCTTTGGCCTTTGGCAACCATTGCTATTATTTCCTGCAATATAGCTTTCCATTTCTCAAAAATTATATAAATATAATTTCAAATTTGAATTTTATGACTTTCCTCCATTTTAGCATACTGATTATGATTTTATTCTATCGTTTGTATAATGCCGAGAGTTAATTTCTTTTTCTTGCCAAAGAGTATTCTCCTGTACAGATTGTCACTTCATTAATTAATTCTATTCATCAGTTTGTAGAGTTTAGGGCTGTTTAGGATTAAGAACAATATGAAGGCAGTCATCATGGGAAGTGTCTCTCATTGTGTATTAGGTTCTAACTTGTAAAGTACATAGTAGTTGCCGGTCAGTGCCTAGCATTTTAATTTTACGTACATTAACATTTGTTTGTTAAATAGGCATTGATTATAACAATATACTGGAAAGAAACTCTTTTGCTTAAAAGTAAATTCATTTTGATTATAGAAATGGGATAAGCGCCTGTTTGATATGTTGATGTCTATGTCCATTAATCTCTCGAACAGAGCCAATGGGAATTTTGACAAGCTGGAATGTAGAAGATACATCTAGCTGAGTGTTTTAAAATCTCTATGTTATAGAAACTGCAGCAGAGTCTTGGCGGCAGCAGTGGGCATTTACACCTGAGCTCTCAGCAGTAGAATTCCAGGATGTTTTTAATTACGTAGAAGATGAGATGTAGAGATGATTGTTAGCTGCCAGTTAGGCAAGTGTATAAACTAGAATGCAAACTACCTGGCTTGCAATTCCTTTCACTTCCAACTGATCTGTGTTCTGAGTATTAAAGCTTCAGAAAATCTTCTGGATCTTGAGACCCACTGGTTTTCTTGCATATGGAGAGAACCTTTGAGTTTTTCTTGGCTCTTCTTCCCTTAGCAGACATCTTTTTACCTATGAAATATATTCATCACAAATATCACCCAGCATTATTTTTGCATTTAATAAAGGTCAATTTGGACCTTTAGAGATATTTATATCTGCTCCCTTTAATATATTTTTAAATAGGAAGGTTGTAGTCATCCTGGATGGTGGGGACATTTCCCAAAATCACTAACGTCATAGGAAAAAACACTACCAAACCACAAGAATCCATATATATATATATGTATATATATATACATATATATATATATATATCCATGTACATGTATTTTTTCTCATATTCTAGAATACATAACCTCGAGATGAGTATGAGTCATAGAATAGTCAAGGACAAAAAGAACATAATGGAAGTTTAGTGTGTCTTTTAAGATATTTTGCTTATTTATAAACAGTGAATTCTCCTATTATACCTGTGTTGAGTAGAAATCAAATTTGCATTTTTTGATCACAGGAAGTTTCTAGAGTACATGTCTAAATTGGCACATTTATTTATTTTTAAGTCTGTAGAGACATTGTTCCAGAAATAGGTGAAAATTATTCACACATATAATTCTCTAATAGTATCATCATGTAATTTAGTGGAAAGAAATTAATTCAGCTAATTTCAGGTCCATTAAGTTATTTGATTCATAGATTTTACTAAGCAGAGTGGTTGGCTTCAGGAAGGCAAGATGTGCTCTTCTGGGTGGCACTTGAGACACCTCTCCTTTGTGTGGACATCATTGGCGAGTCCACACTCACGCTGCACTTCCAGTGCTCTTTCTATTCCGATAAATGCTATTATGGGAGAAGATGCTATTGACTAAGAGGCTGATGCCTGTTGTGTAGATAATCTCTTACAAGCATCTATCAAATATGCTATGGCCAGTGAGCTGAAGCAGGAAATAGGAGAAGGGATGCTGTCAGGAAGAGAAAGGATTCTGGGAAATAGCATGAGAATAAAAAGCGATGCAGGAAGATCCAAGATCCTAGACAGACAGAAGGACTGACAGAAACCAGCGGTGGATAAACTCAGGAAGATGCTGAGGAGATGCAAAGGAAGAAGCAGCAGGAACTGAAGGAGGGCTAACTAACCACATGGTACACATAAAATGGTTTAAATGGGCTAAATACGTTAAAACTAAGACAAGGAATGATCCAAAGCTTCTGGCCTAGACATTTATTAATAAATAATTAGTCTCAGAGTTGTACTTTGGGAGCAGGACTGGGAAAGGCTAAGCAGATATACATATTTACAGATTTTCAGCATTATGACCAAATGCTTTCTTGAATTTTTATGTTCTCCCTCATCTTGAAGAAGGTTATATCTCTTTACCTTCCTACTGGAAGGATTATGTGGCTAGAAGTGTCTTCACTGAGGTAGCAGATATAGGAAAAGGTTAAGTTGAGATGAGAAATGCACATATGATTTCTGTGATACACTTCAGTACTTGATAGAGGTTCATAAATCATGTCAAAAAGAGTGGATTCGCAAGACAGCCTGGAATAGTCAGGTCAGAATTAGGACAACATGGAAGGCCCCAAATGGAGTGATTTTAAAACATAGAAAAGGGTAATTTTTGCATGGACCTCTATATAGACTCATCAGAAATCTGGGTGTAATGCGTGTGTCCTTCAAAAACATCACATCATCTGGAATTGCCAATAGCAGCGGCTCCAAAGCACGATGGAAATTTCTGGAGTAAAATATGTACAGTCATGTTCTTCTTTTGATCTTTTCCTTTTCTTTGCTTTTTCTCTTCCCTTTTTTCCTTTTTATAAGTTGGAGTTGTAGCACTGAGTTTATTTTTATGAATCTTTTGTTAGGCTACCTTTTTTTTTTTAAGTGTTACACTTGAAAAGAGCACTGGGAACACCATGGGAAACCTATACTTGCTTAAATATTCAAGTTCTCTAAGTTGTTGATGGCAGCTGGTAAGGCAGTCTTTTCTTCTACTTTCCAGCTTAGAGGGAAATTCTGCCAACACTGTCTCATAAGCAGAGCCTCCAGCCTGGATACTTTCCTGGTTTCAGAAGCTATGGGGAGAATGTGGGAAAGGCTGTGCCCCACCTAACAGAGAAGTCCAAATCTTTTGATGATCTATTTCCATTCTTGGCTCCACTCCTAAAATATACTATATTCCAAGCATCTACCCACTGAAGTAAAGCCAACTGGGCATTTTGGAAATAAATAAGAATGAAAAATAATTGCCTACAATGGGTATTTTTATAATCAAGTGCTAGTTAGAGCAATACCAGTGTATGGAAGGAAAGACTTAAAAGAATGCCTGAAGTCATGCCTGGATCCAATTTCCAAGCATTGTCTTCCTTAATGCAAGGGGTATTACTTGTTTACAGTTTTAGGAAATACTAGGCTTGTATCTATAGTGTCAGAAATGTATTATTATTTCAATTTTATAAATATGAAAATTAAGTGTAAAAATGTGACGTGATTTGCTTAAGATAACAACATCCACAGTGTGAAATGTTATCTGGTGGTTATCAGGCTGTATTATTTGACTATAGCAGTTCTTCATAGGATACTGTATGTCATTATTTCACAAATCCACTGTAAAATTTTAAATAGTAATCCACTGTTCACTACTCAAATAAAGAGAGGGAAAGGGAGAGGAAGAGGACAGTGGAGGAGGAAGGAAGGGAGAAGGGAGAAAGAAAGAGAGGGAGAGGGAAAATGTCATGTGAAAAAATAAAAGCAAAGGGAGAAGGAATAAAACATGAAAGTGAAACAGAATAGAATTTAGAATAAACAGAAGGGGAGAGAGAGAGAGAGAGAGAGAGAGAGAGAGAGAGAGAGAGAGAGAGAGAGAGACAGACTGTGGATTGACAATAAATATTTTAAAGGACTCCTTTCACAGCAATCTCAATGTGGGAAAAAGTCAAAAGTATGTGAAATTGGAGTGGTAATTAATATTTTAAGAAAACATACTTTCAAATAAAGAGTAAGATAAATAAAATAAGGCATAAATGGAAAGGAGAGTCAAGAAGAAAAATGAGAATATGTTCTTACTATCTTAAGAATTTTAAATGGATCAAGAAAAAATAATTTTGACATTCCTGTAGGTTGAGCACTATGACTAGGAGATGTTTGCTTGGCATGCCCAGGCAGGCCGTGGGTAGAGGGTGAGAAGGATATTTCATTTATCTTTGTTAGTTTTGTTTGGAAGCTGCAAAATATTAGGTTCAGTGCCTTCTCTTGTAAAATGCAATCTTAAGCATAATAATCTTGAATATTAAAATCCCAAAATATTAGCACCATGAAATCTCAAAAATCTTTAATATATAAAATCCTAAAATATTGGAAAAGCTCAAAATATAACTCCATACATAATACAGAATTTTAGAACTTTTCTTCAATGTCCTTAATATTTTCTTTTCCAATTTTTCTTATTACATCTCTCTAACGGAAATCATCCTTTGCTGGTTGATATCCTAAGCATTCCAGTTTTACGTCAATTCCAGCACCAGAACTACAGATGCCACAAAGACTTTCAGAGTTCTAGTTTGGATCTGCAGTGCCTTGCAAATTTAACTCCACAATGTACATTATGACAATGATGTCTTTGGTTGGCTGGGTACAAAACACCCTTCCATTTTCTTATACCTTCACTTATAAAACAAAAGAAGCTAAAAGGAACGTTTGACACGTGGGTAACATACAAGGATAATTTATGCACCAAAAAAGAAGTGGTCCCAAAGGGCTGGCAGTCTGAGCATCAGTTGCTACAGTTTCAAGTTTGGAGTCACTAATGAAATGGCTGCCACGTGTCAAATATGCTCACATTCATCTTCCCTGTGGTGTTTGCTCTTGTGCGCTTCTTCTCTGAGATGTTCATGTGGAATTCTCTCATTTCTAAGTGTCACGAGGCATAAAGAAGTTCATCTTGTATGTACTCTACTCATGATGCTAAGTTTAGAGAGGGAAAGACTGCGGTTGAGCAACACCGTGAGGGGTCCCTTTTCCTGCGCAGTTCCTTTCAAACCAGTCCCTTCACATGCTCCTTCAGGCAGGTGTGGCTTTGATTTGTTCTAGGTGTCTAGGACTTTATCAGCTGGAAAGAATGCCAAAGGTAAACTTTTGGTTGTTTCTGTGTCATGTGACTAATCCACCACTACAATCTAGTAGCCTATTGTTCCTATATAATGCTCTTCCATAAAAATTTCAGTTTGAGGAATGTAATCTCTTGTATGTGATGCTTGACGCTTGGCATTTTAAATTAGAGGATTTCAGTTTCAGGGTGTTTTCACACTAGAGATCTTTTGGGATAGTGGTCAGGACTGCAAACATGTTGCAGGTAAATTTAGAATGTGGAATTGGAATTTTTATTTGGATCTGTTTTTTTAATTTTTAATCAAATGATTTGAATAAACAATATAACCTTTATGAGCTTTGAACTCTTCCCCCATATTATGAAATGATCAACACAATCACAATATCAACATGCAGTATTACTTCCTCCTTCTCATTCCCCATAGTCTGTATGTGTTAGGAGGATATCGTCATCTGTTCTCATCCTATTGCTTAAGACCTAGTAGACATTCAAATAGAAAGTATTTGACAACAAAACAGATTTTGGTAATATTCTATAAATGTACAAAATTGTCTATTAGTTTTTGGATGTTCACTAATGGAATTGAGTAGTTTATAAAGGTTTTTCTCTTGCTCGAGCGTTATTCTGAATCATAAGCACCAAGTATTCTGGGATAAAGTCCAACCTGGTCCCTACATGTGACAACTATACCTCTATCTACCTGGAGGCATTCATTGGAATGAATAAATTAAAGTGTAGACTTTATCTGAAATAGCCATGGTTTCATACTCTCTCTCCTCTTCTTATTTGACATGCAGTACTACTCAACACCCAGCACTTATGCATCCAATAAAAAAATTACCCACTCCAGAGAACTGATAAAAGATGATCTTGTTCATAAAGCTCTTGACACAGCTCTACATTCACACTAAGTTCTCAACCAGCACTAGATGCTACTCCAATCAAGTCATTTATTACAAAATAATGCTGTCTATTTAATATAAATAACTCCTTCATGCAGTCTTAATGAAAAATGCTAACTCCTCTGTTTTCTAGTGAGCACTTCCTATTTACTGTACCTGAAATTTTCAAAAGAAATGCAGAACAAATAGATCTCACTCCAAAATTCACTATTTTGCCCTATGCTCCTCTAGTGCAGTTATCTGTTTTAGTCAAATCAATTATTGTACAGTTTGTAACTAACTTCTACTACCTCAGCTTTGGAACTTCTATAATATGAGGGATTGCATTTTGTTAATATGATGGATGTCCTGTCGATTTTGCATAACAAAAGGATGAATGATTTTATGTAATACTGGTCTAGACATGATTTTCTCAGATTATCCCTGTATCAATCAAAGCTATGTCATGATTTAGTTGCTCCAGAGAGAAAAATCATATGTCTTTTAGATCCTATAATCAGTATCTTCACAAACTATTCTGTATGAGGTACAAGCCATTCATCCAGGAATTTTCTATTATTATTAAAATGATATGAAACTCTCTTTTATTTAAGAAACTGAATAGGAAACTTCCATTTGTGAAATATTACTGGTTAGTCCTGCTAAAAGTAAGTCAAGAGATACTTTATGACTCTTGTTTTTTGGCAGGAAGAAATCTCAAAATGAGACCTTAGGAAAGTTGCTAAACTATGAATCTTTTGGAACAAAATAAGGAATTAATAATCAAGTTAAAATTATTGACAGTGAGTGCATTTATTTCATGTCTATTTTCTTTTGTCTTTTTAGTGAAAGGTGGGAAAAAAGAGGCTAGTACTTTGTCCATTGTCTCAGTAAAACTTGTTTAAAATCTTTTTCAGCTCATCTCTACCTCCTGGATACTACCCAGGTAGGCTCTGTTTCTCATCGAAGTAAGAAGTAACATATATAATATTTAAGCATATCTTGATATCAATCATAAGGAACATATCTCTAAACTATAGAATAAAAACAATTGAAGAATATATTAACTATACCTCAAAGGTTAACAGTTTGTGCTTTCTGACTACGATAGTGTCATAACCAGAAGGGCATTGCAATTCAGCTGCCCTAGGTTTTAAGTCCTAGATCAAATACTTTCTAACTGTGTGAAGTAGGACAATTTAATTAACTTCATTTAACTCTGTAATTTAACTTGTAAAACTGAAATTACTAAATGTCAGAGAACCTGTGAAGATTAAAATGTGGTACATTCAAAAGGGACAGGTGTGTATATAGTAGCTATTCCTTCTCCAAAGTAAATGGGAAGGTGTGGTCAAATATGATCCCATGAAAGAGAATATCATCAAAAAAATCAAAACTGACTGTTGAGTCTCTCACCAACCATGGGTGGGCATTCAGGATCTGCTTCCCTGCCTGTACTGCCATGATTGGCTTGCAATCACAACTTGTGGGTCTTGAGAGGCTGGACTTCTGGATGAGAAGGGGATCTCAGGTAGCCATAAGCATTTTGAGAAGAACAGATTGTCTGGAGGCAGCTTCAGTCATCACTGAATCGTAATAGGAACAAAGGCTATTTAAACTTTTGGGGGTGGTGATGAATAGGGTTTATTGGGATAAGTGTACATTATTGACCAGTGCCAGGGCACTGGGGATGCTTCATTTAGATAAGGAGAAATTCCAGGTACTGTAGGACATGACTCTATAAGGGGAGAGGAAGTTTAACCTGGTCCCCAGGCTACCTGTCCTCCCCTATTGGACAAAGGAGAGGACACTGGGCTACAGTGCACCAGAACAGACAGATCAGCAGTGGGGGTGGAATTGGGGGCTTATCCTATTTCTGCTAATCTCCAGATGGGATTTCTGGGGTATGACCATTCCTTGAACCCACTCTGCACACCAGGCCTGTCCCACCCCCTAACCTGTCCCGTGGCTCCCTGGCAAAGACTTTCAAGATACGCCCCTCTAAGTATTAGGTTCATAATCCCTCTACATTGTGCGTTTAGATTAGTGATGGTCCCATTGCAGAATAAGGTGAATGACCCACATCCAATAAAGGAATGTAGAACCTGAAACTCTAATAAAGGTACATACAAAATTTTAATAAAATTTTCAAGGTGATGGTGACTGTGAGGGAGTGAGACTAAACATCATTTATTGAAAAACTCTTGTGTTTTGGGCCCCATAGTTCCTCGTGGACACACATTTTCTGTAAAGCATTTCAAAGTCAAAAAAGATATGCCATTAGCCTCTTCATACTACAACAACTGATGTTTAGGTAGTTTACCTAATTTGGTTAGGGATAAACCACCATTTACCAAGAGAGAAGATGCTAGAATGAGACCGTCTTACTCCACAGGGAGTAGACACAACACTCTTAAAGTGGATGACATTAGAAGTTGATAAAACTATTCTGCTGTGAAACTGCTGAAAGAAAGTCCACTGATGAAAATACAGCAAAGAAAACTCACAACTGCACTGCTGCTTTCCAAGGCTTTTTCGGGATGCTGTCCTTGACCTGAACAGCTGGCATAAAACACTGGGCACTCTGTAGTATGCCCCAAGTAGTGACATAAATTATTCAGATGAACAAAAATAATTGTGGTTAATATGATTTGAACTTGCCTATCCTTTGTCAAGATTAGAAATATTGACCAAGTTTCTGGAACCTTCATACAACCTAGCAATTACTCAGTTTCTGGTACTCCCCTCTAGTCTGTCCCACATTGACTCATCTGTTTTTATTGTGATGTTGCCGTACCCTGTTAAAAATGAATCACATTAAAACCAAATAAATGACAAGTGGGCATGTTCAAATAGATTTTAAGACACATGGAAGGCACGCAATTCACAGAAAATAACAATTTAACCACAAAAGGCATTCATGTCACTCTTTTCACTTCTTACTTTTCTCCTTACTATATTTTTTCTGTCTTTTCACAAAATGTAAGAAAAACATTTGTCAAGCACAGACAACCGCATAAGCTGTAAGTGCATCCTGTTAGCTCTTGGATCTGTTAGCATCCATGTTACAGACACAATTGGAGAAAATAAAATTCTTTCCCCAGGAAGGGACTGTGCTTCAAAATGCCAAGGCTGTCTTCTTCTTCACAGCTTCACCACACAGCTGCCACTAAAGGCTATCAGCTCTTACATGTCTAAACTGCTTGCCAGCCTGCTTTTCCTTTTTCTGTGAAATTAAGTGCTATCTCACTATGAGGATGAAGCTGTCAAGACCCACATGCAAACCTTGGCCTAATTACCAAGTGGCAGGCAGCCCCTGGGTGGCTGCAGGGTGGAGGTACTTGAGCCATTACCCACAGCACAGCTTAATATGATCGCTTTGAGGGAGCTTGAAAAGGAGTTCAAAAGCAACAGAATGAATTAACCAGCCAGAGCTTTAGTCTGCTGGAATTTGATGTTATCCTCTGTGCCCGACTCCTGTCCATTAGCTTAATGAAAGCAAATCAAATTAATTATTTAGTAAAAAACAATTTCCTTTTTAATGAAATCTATTGCTGATCAAATTAGATAATGGATACATGAACAGCTTGAACAACATAATGCATATTCTACTCTCTTATTATTTTTAAGCATAGGACTGGACTTTGCTTTGAGATTGTATAAATGGCTCCTAACAATATTCACCAGCATGCAGTATGTTCTCTGATGATAACCTCGGAGGTTTAGCAAGATATTTGCTAAAGGGTTCACTAATAGTTACCCTGTCCTTATACACCAGATACTAAATCCCTCTATAGGAGAGAGAGAGAGAGAGAGAGAGAGAGAGAGAGAGAGAGAGAGAGAGGAAAATGGAGTCTGACATAGATATGTCACCTGTAATCTTTTGCCAAGTCACCTCTTTTTCTTGATCGCAGATCCTTCAACCATGTGATCATATGATTATCTACCACACACATTTGTATAAGAAGCTTCAATGAAGGCTGGTATATAAGAAATTTTCAGTATATGTGTTCCAATTTGCTTTTCTGTTGGTGTGATAGATATTCCAACCAAAAGCAACTTAGAAGGAGGGGAAAGGACTTACTCAAATGTACATTTTTAGGTATTAGTCCATCACTGAACAAATCCAAGATAGAATCAAGCAGGAACTGAAGTAGAAACCATGGATAAATGCTGCTTACTGGGTTTCTCCTAGGTTCACATTCTTATGCACCTTTAGGCCTAAGTGCCTATGAGTGTCACAGGTCACAGTGGATATAAATGCCCTGCATCAGTTAGTAATCATGAAAATGCACGTCCACATGATGACTAGTCAATTGATGTGGCAACTGGTCGATTGAGTTCCCAGCCTTCTAGGTGTATCAAGATGACAACAGTGATTTGCTGTCACAAGGTGCTACTTTTATCCCGTTTTTTTCTAGACACAAAGTGATCGTATCCAGGATCTAAGTTTAGAGATCACTTCTGACAAGTGGAGGAGGCAACATAGTCTTAAGCTACAAATGATTAGGCACTTCAAGTGTTAGCCATCCAGAAATAGTCACCACACAATGCAGCTCGGAAACTTATTGCACAAAGATAATCCACATTGGTCACAAAAATTCTTTACAGAGGAGACATAAAAATATGTCAATCCCCTTCTCATGGGCTCCCAATGATAAACTGAGGCACCATTTCACCAAAATTCACCTTGGGAAACCAATGAGTTTCTTGGGATTGTTTAGCGAGCATGGGTGAGGGGTTAGTAAAAAGGTACATACACGGGTGTCCCTAAAGCAGACACATGGATAATAACTACCCCATAGTTAGATAGGTTGACATCACTTCCCCAAGTATTTCTCAGACGATGTACACTAATTACTCCCCACGACCGCAGCAGCATGTGCAATTAGAGCAGATTTGAGTGCAAATGTCTAGAGAAGTGGCCAGAAACTCAGGTGAGAGCAGTGACCCTCCATTTCCCTTCTAGGATGGAGTGCCCGCGTCCCACAGGTTCCATTTTCATGGACTTTCAAAAGCAGACCCAACTGATTGTATGATGATGGTGACAGTTTGTCTCTGAAGATACTGCCTTACAATTTTTCCACAAAAGCTGTAAAGATAAATAAGGTATGTTTGTATAAGAGTATAAGTCACCACAATTTCTCCACCCATGATCCAGTGTCTGGACATTTACTTCTCCTAAATATGTTTTAAAAGACTAAAAGAACTTCAACAAGAAACTTAAATTTCTTCTTTAGCACTCTTTTCACATTAGCCTTCAGAAAGAAGTATTCAAATAGGAAATACTGCAATTATAAATGTGAAATCCTGCTCTTTATATGGCTTTAATTTTAACCTTTTAATACCAACCATAAATCACTTGAGAGAATGATGGGTTTGATTGTAATTTCACTATTTATCTACTGAGATTATAGGCAAGATCTTCAACTCATATTGAAATATCAATATTTTCATATTAAGTCAGCCATCACAGTGTAAAGGTCATATTTTTAATTGATCTTTAGTAAAATGACAGGATAATAGTGAGTTCTTCTCTGAAATAGGCTTCTTATGTCTTCCCTGTAATATGAGCTCCTTGAGAGCGCTCTCCTCACCAGCCTCCTTCTGACACACAGGATACATTAACTACCCTCATAACATGCTAATTAGCAAGTGGATTACTGTGTGGACTAGCTTTCTTCCTTTAGAGGAAAAAAAGGAGAAAAACCTCATTCTCTTTGAAAAATAAGTCCACAAAGACTACCATATGACATTTAAAGGGACATAGCCTTTATTTGAAACTTTGAGTTAGAGAAAGAGTATTTGACAAA
Organism: Rattus norvegicus; assembly: GCF_021556685.1. NCBI lineage: Eukaryota > Metazoa > Chordata > Mammalia > Rodentia > Muridae > Rattus > Rattus norvegicus. The sequence goes on along the minus strand of NC_141534.1, from coordinate 161,797,379 downwards.
GTTCAACATTCTTTCATGATTAAAAAAGTTAGCAAATTAGGCAGAAGAATAATTCATAGCACAATAAAGGCCACAGAAGACAAAAGCACAGTTAATAACAATGGAAGGAAATTGAAAGCTTTTCACGTAACACCTGGAGCAAGGCAATAATGCATGTTAAAGTTCGGCTAAGGGGCAGGATTCTCTTCACTCTACACAGAGAAATTGCCTGTCAAAATCAAACACAGTCAAGTCAGAAAGGAATAAGTGGAGATTTCTGATAATATAATCGTATTTGCAATGCTAGAGATGTCAACATACATAAAGGTCTATGCGTGGGGAAGAGGTGGGGTTTTTAGCTTACTGGACGAGGCTGAGCCCCACCTATGGAACAGTGTTTCGAGTGCAGCATCCCATAACAATGATGGTTTGGAGTTACCTGAATGACACTTGAATTTTCACTTGAATGTTGAATCTAGGCCATTCTGATGAGTAGTAGAATATCGAGAACATTTTACAGATATCTCCATCAATTCTCCATTTACAAAGAAAGAAACAATTGGGCTATTGAACTTGACTATGACATCAAACTTTTTTATAAAATCAGTCATATCTATCTAAAATTCTCAAAATGCCTATCTACTCACCAGAACTTCTTAATAAATCATATCAGGAAGCTGAGGGGAAAAAATGGGTACAAGAAACCAATTGTCACCAGTCCACCCTTAGTGAGAGTCACGTCAGCCAGTGCTGCCATTGTTCTTGTTCCCTGAACATGAAGGGTCCTAGTTTGACTAATGAGTATGCCTTTCTGAACTTCATATTGTTTCCTAAAATTTTCTATGTCAGGGCCAGAATAAAAACATCTAAATCTAGTTTTACGAACAATTTTATTTTTTCTGAATGTTTTCTAAGGGTGGTAGTCATTATCCATCATGTACATTTCTAAGTGTTTTCCTACGGTGATGGTTGAATCATTAATCTGATTCAGTAGCAACACCTGAAAGATAGTAAATGTTATTATTATTTGGAGCGCCAGAGATACTGCACAGAGATGGAATGGAAACCTCCTTTAAGTTTTCATAAAGTTCTTAGATGAAGAGGGATGTAGGGGTAGCAAGCAGAGCAGAACTCCGTAACAGCATAAAGTCTTCAGGACACGTGGTCCTCAGGGCCTTGCCACACCAAGACCCACCCATGTGGTTATGGTAACCTACGGGCCACATTCCATGATTCTAGAGCAATTTGTGATTCCTACTGCATGACCCTCAACATTTAGGTCATTTGAGAAAATTGAAATAAAGACTGTATAATGAATAATTTTAGATATTGTCTGTGTATTAAATTTATTGAAGTTGCTAGTTGTCTTATAATTATGTTAAAAGAAATTTTTCTGCTCTTTGAAAGTATGCATTGATGTTATTAATTTTTAACTTCTATGGTTTATTATAACTTATCCTTAAATATCTAAAAAGAACTAGGAAAATATATACATATTAGGAAATAATACTAATAGATAAACCTGGGTAAGGGTATTTCTCATGTGTATTTCCTACCATTAAAATAAATAAAATATTAACAATATCAAAAAAGGGGGAAGGATGAACATGACATATTTCTAAGTTTATCCCTTGTAGGCTGTGCACCAGTGTGTGTGTGTGTGTGTGTGTGTGTGTGTGTGTGTGTGTGTGTGTGTGTTTGGTGTGTATACTCATGTATGTACATGGGTACACATTTAGCAATAACCCATGTAACAATATGAAAGCCAATGGACAACTTCCGCTGTTGTTCCTCAGATGTTGTCTGCCTTGATTTCTGAAAAAGTTCTCTTATTGTCTTTGGATTTTCTAAATATCCTGGTTAGCCATATAATCCTTGGTACATGCTTGACTCTGTTTCCTCTGTGTTTTGATTGCAAGGATACTGAACCATATCTAACCTACTATTTTTTTCAATAAACATATTTCTGAGTAATTGAAATCATGTCAAGTTTATAAACAGTTTGCTGACTGAGCTAATGTATTTAAACACTTTAAATATTTTGTCCTCATTTTATGTGTAACAGTGGCTTTCTTTTTGGTCTACGTGTATATTAAGAGCATTGCATACATGCGGTAGCCACAGGTACTCTTAACCCCAGAGTCATCTCTGAAGTTCATGAACTTCATTTCAGAATATCATCTAGTTCCCTTGTGCGATATAGTATACTGTACCTAGAAGCCACCTTAGTTGACTCAGAAAATGATTCCTAGAATATCTCTGATTTTAGATTTGAACTCTTGCTATCCTATCCTAACTTATACTCTTTGGCTGATTTCAAATTATTTTGTGTATCACAAAACTGGAAAATGAAAGTCAGGTATTTTACTGGCTCACAATAGTAATCTAGAATCTATAAACCAGACATTCAGAGTCTGAAAATCACAGGGCCAAACCCATAGGATCTGATGAACGTGATCTCTTAGTTTAGATTCTATCTTTTTTTTTTTCTTTTTTCTTTTTTTCAGAGCTGGGAGCCGAACCTAGGGCCTTGCGCTTACTAGGCAAGCGCTCTTCCACTGAGTCAAATCCCCAACCCTAGATTCTATCATTACAAATCTAAAAATTATAAGTATTTCATTAACAATGTATAGTAAAATATATGACTGTAACCTAATACTTTTTCATATATTCTCAAAGTGGATTGTTCTACAAGATAGGCCCAGAGAGATTTTTTATTTTTCTTTTATTTTTCCCATTTTGGGAATACCAAAAAGAGTTATTATAAATCACTCAGGCATGAAACAAATGACTGAACTAAACTTGTGAAATGACTTCAATTTAAAAAAATAACAAAGCCTCTGTGTTCCTGCTGAGGCAATAGTCTATTATAAGAATTGCTGTGCGGTTTAGTGTTTAGCATTCAGGCCCTCGGCCAGGAGTTACAGATGAAATAGCTCATGAACTTCATTTTACAATACTACCTAACTTTGCACTGTGATTCAGAATACCAAAGTCAAAAGCTAGCCTTAGTTGAATGGAGAGACTGGAATTTTCAAAGATTAGTTTTGAACTTCAATAGACAGTCAATATTCAGCTCCTAATTTCCTAGAAATGTCTACCTCACCACTCAAACTTGATGACAATACTGATACTGTAACTCTATAAGAAAATAGAAATGTTAAAAGGATAAAAGAGAGGGCTGGGGATTTACCTCAGCAGGCACTAGTTTGCCTAAAACTATAAAGTCGGTGGTTGAATTGCCAGTACCAGGAAACCAAAACTGAAACCAAAACTCCTATTCTGTAATATTGGGGGATTTGAGTTGAGTTTATTAAGCATGAATCTGTGTAAATGCAATAGCCTTTTTACTTTTTCTTACTGACATCTGCCTATGAGTGAGTCAGTTATCAGTGGGAGCTTTTTGGAGAAGTGTTCTGTTAATGTGATGTTGGCATCCACCAAATGCCAAGTACCTGTAACCTGTTTGGCACTGCATCTATTAGGTGTTTGTCTAGGCACCTAGGGTTCCATAATTATTATGGCACGGTTCCATTAAAAATTCAGGCTGCATTTGGAAAACATGCATACAAGTAGATCATTGACATACTACTTGGTGGCCATCACTATGAAGAGGAGAACTGGAGATGTTGTATACTTTTTAAATGGTGAAACAGAATCCTAAATGCACTGTAGCATTCTACGGTGGATGATTTATAGCACAATGGGCTGCCACTTATGACTAGACCACCAAGGTTTTGCCTAACATAATAATTTCAACTGTTAATAGGCTATTTGGAAATACTGAAACATAGGACCATAGTATATTCAAGCATAGTGATACGGTAATAGCCAAAGACTCCAATCATTAGTTGGGGTGCTCCTATCATTGGTCATCCCAGGAGAACCTCAGTGCGACTTCAGAAAATAATCATTCAGAGGAAAAATTTAAGGGTAAACTTTGTTTTACCTTTCAACTACCAGTACCTGAGAACATATTCGTTTGTAGACATGGGATACTTCATTAAGATGAGTCTGAATTCATTCCAACTAAAATAGAGATAAACCCAAAGGAAACCCCAGACAGAAGACTCCTATAAAAGTTAAATTTGTTTTACAATAGTTTCAGATTTATAGAAATGCTGAAATGAAAATGCAGAGAGTCATAAATACCCCACATTCAGGTTCCACTATCAAAATCTTACATTAGAATGGTACACTTAATACAGCGAATGGACCAAGATGTCTGCATTTAATTAATGCTGCTTTCTATCTAATACACCATGTTTCTTGTGTTTCTATTAAAAGATCTTTTTCTGTGCCAAAAATGTGGCAAGGATACCATATAACATGTAATTGCCACATTTCCCTACATTCTTCTTAGCAATGGAAATATTTTTGAATTTTCCATAGTTATACATAATACTGTTATTTTATAGATAGCTTTGTATTGAAATTTCTGCTCTTTTTCATAGTTAGATATTAACTACAGATTTGATAGAGAAAGACTATATATAGAGAGATACAGGACATTTTATTATATTATATCAAAGGTATGTATTCATCGACAGTGTGAACCCTATTGTGCTGGTGTGCACAGGTGGCTTTACTCTTCCATGGCTCAGCTTCCCTGGCAGCCTTAGTGGAACACTCGGGAAAATTTGACTATGAGCAGCCTATCTATCAAGGCTCTTAAGAACCTCACCCTCCAAGGCTGCATACTAACTGACATGAATATTAGCAATTCTCAGCTTGGGGGATCCATATGTTTATGGAGAAAATTGCAACAATCTTTTATGTATTTGGAATCTACAAATATATAACAACTACATAAGATCAGAAAACATTTAATTTATCTATTAACAATAGTAACAAAAACAAAGCCATTTCTGGTGTTGGTACTCCAGTTCCTTCAATTGCAGTTTTTATTATAAAACATAAGATCATGTTATTTTTCTGCTTAAAACATTTCAATATCTTCTTATCACCATCAAGGTAGAAGTCAATACTTACACATTATTCTTTAAAGTGTCTATTCAACCTAACTTTACTTTTTTGTCATAATGCTCTTTTACCAGTGACAATACAATACCTCCAAAATTTCATTCTTCTGTAGGCAATCTCCATCATGTAGGAAATAATTAACACAGATACTGTACATAATTCATGGCTCAGCAAATATTGAGAGTGGTATTAAATGAACCAAGGACTTGTAGGAAGAAGATGCCTTCTGTATATAATGTAGCTACTGTATTCTTACTGTGGCTACAGTTATCTCATAAGACATGCAAATTTTATTGTAGATAAAGGACAGGCTCGTGACACCTCACCCTTACCCATCCCAGAGTTCTCTGGAGATAATGCATCTTGGTTATCCTGATTGGCTTTAACTTTCAATTCAACATAATACATAGTCATCTAAGAAGAGAGTGTAGATGAGATTGAGGTCCAGCTGTGATAAGATTGGTTGTAGGCCTGTCTCTATGAAACAACCTCGATTGTAAATTTAAGTAGCAGACCCCAGCCTATTCTGGACAGCAGCATTTTTTCTTTTCTTTTCTTTCTTTTCTTTTCTTTTCTTTTCTTTTCTTTCCTTTTTTTGGCAGATGGTCCTGAACTATGTAAAATCTAGTTGAGCCCAAGTTTGATCATAACCAGCAAAAGCAGGTCTGCCTTCAGCATTTACTCTAGCTCCTGCCTTGACTTTGCTCAACGACTGACTAATAACTTGGAATTCACTAAGGCGAACCTTCAATTCACTAAGTTGTTTGGGTCACAGAATTCTATAATAGCCACAGAAAGTAAACTAGAACCTTGGAGATTAAGTGTCATTTCTTCGATGGCATAGCCACAGAGAATTTGCCCTTGCCCCTTTCCCCATGGAATAACTTCCTAATTATATTCAGGTAACCTTTGAACTAAATTCAGTGGGACACACACACACACATGCACGCACACACACACACACACACACACACACACACACAGAGAGAGAGAGAGAGAGAGAGAGAGAGAGAGAGAGAGAGAGAAGACACACATGCACTAAATGCATAGAAATCAGGCTACTTTTTGAGAAGTGTGCCCGCCCATGAGAGAGCAGGGAAGGGAATGAGAGATGAGTTGGTTGATGAGTATAACTAAAATTCATTTTATAAACATGTGAAGCTGTCAAAAAAATTTTGGATAGGAAAAGTGCTTTTAGTATTTTCATAAATACTAAAAGAAAGTATGAAACATGAAAATTCCCATCTCTGTGGGTTTGTAGAAAGTGAGTAAAATCCACTTAGCTGTTAAAACACAGAAGTAGGAGTTTCAGTAAATGAGAAGAGAAAAACACTTTTATAGTAGCTTTATACTTCATATAGTTAAATTTCTTTTTCTTTTTTTCTTATGGAAATTTATGATGACAGCATAGTTCTGAATACTGTATGGGCCTCATTCCCCAGGAATAAATCACTTTTTTTTTCAAATATACAATCTAGTTTAAGGTCAAAACATTTAAGATTGTTCAGTTAATTCCAGTCATTAGAACTGTCTTTTACAGCCCATGTAGAACTTCCATGGATTTGGCAATGTAGCAGGCATTGAAGGATGCAGGACGGATTAGACTCTGTCCCTGACTCTGAGAGGTTCATCAGTCAGTATAAACTATAGACCCACAGGAACTGCAGCAAGAGGAGATGAATGGCAAAATACAAGAAGATTTGTAGGAGAGATTATAGAAGAATGTGCACAAAATTAGTGTGTCTTAAGGAATAGGTAGACTATAGATTAGTCAAGATTGTGTAGGAAAGGGAGAAATTCTTGGCATTTAGAATCATTTTTATGAATTTATTTGAACAAGAGAGATACACAGCCACATACAGTCCTTGTCCCCAAAGCTGTCATTCAATCTTTTTGGGAGCTGAGATAATTTTTGGCACTTGGCATGTCTTGCAACATTTTAAAGCCCACCTTAGGATATATTCACATTCTCATTAAATAAAAAAGACTTCAGTAGAATAGGAAAATATTTCCTATAAAAATATCATTCCACCAGAAAGCACACTAAATAATAGACTGAGTATTTCAATTCTTCAAGAGAATATTTTTCTTTTCAGATTTCATAATATACAGGTGAATATTAAAGCAGTAACAATTATGGTCACTTAACAGTATTTTTTTCTGCTATTTTCTAGGCAAGGCAATTTATTTTCAAATGCATAAGCTGCAAATGGAGAGCTATTATTATGGTAATGGACTAAATGCAAAACAAATGTGCTCCTGACACATGGAAAACATTCCCACAATGCTACCCAGCAAAGTTTGCACTTTCACAGATATTAAAAAGATATGCTCCTTTATCAACATGCCCAGTCATTACCACACAGAGTGCTCCCCACATGCCCTGCACTGTGATACAGAGATAGAAATGCCTGCTTCCTGCCTTTGAGTTTCTATGTGTGAGAATAAAATCATAAGCACTCTATCATGGGAGCATTGTTAGCCTGAATTCTTCATGGTATAGGTTTGCATTTGCCTAACACTGTCAGGGAGGATCTCAGAGGACATAAGAATCCTAGACAGATGGCATGGGTGGAGTTGGACAGACTCACATGAAGTATGGCAGCATTTTTGGGATTGAGGCTAGAGTCTTTTTTTTCTTTTTTCTTTTTTCTTTTTTTTCTTTTTTCTTTTTTTTTTCTTTTTTTCGGAGCTGGGGACCGAACCCAGGGCCTTGCGCTCGCTAGGCAAGCGCTCTACCGCTGAGCTAAATCCCCAACCCCGAGGCTAGAGTCTTAGGAATGGCCCAGACAGACAGAGGCATGCAAGAGTTGAGGGAGTATAAGTGGAGGAAATCTCAGAGAACTTATTCTGAAACTGAATGTGAAGGAAAGTGGCAAGGTTTTCAGGTTCTGACTCCGGGAAGACATTGTTGAAAGTGATGTTTTCAGGAAGATGATTCTTTGAAAACACCAACTTTCAGAGATGTATTTTGATCCCATTTTCAGACTGAATCTGTCTTGTCAATCATTCACCTTCATATATTGAAATCACAGCCTTTCCCAGTTATCATTCTTTGTTTCTCATCACGGTAAATATTGAGTGGTTTAGATAGTTTTTTGTCTCAATAGCCCTCATAAAGCACCAATACACATAAACTATTATTAAGCTGAATAAAAAGGAAAAAAATGATTCTTGTTCTAACACCAATGATGGCTCTAATGAATCTCAGTTATGTTATACTGGGAGAACAACTTAACATCGCCGATCATCATTTTAGTGTAAAACTGGTAACCTCCAATGGATACTGTCAACATTAAATAGGATAGTTGATATCAATGTGTCAGTACAAATTCTTAACCTATAAAGCATGCTTAATAAACATGCTAGATCACATCCTTTCTTCTTCCTTCCTCTTTATCTCACACACAAATCTCAATACCCTCACACAAGAGGCATAAAGAAGCAATCAAACTGAAGCCAGGTCCATTCTGTAATTCCACATCTGTGTTCTGCTTCTGAGACACTGGTTTAGCACTTCCAGAGTTTCACTGGCATTCAACCAGCAAAAAAATATGAATTCATTCAATATCTGAAATGATAACCTAACCGTCCCAGTATTCATATATATCTTGATTATCTTTTTACTGAAAATAGATACTTTTCATACAAAACATTATGATTATAATTCTGTCTTCAAACTCTTCTCAGGTTCTTCCCACCCACCTCCCTGCTCACCCAAATCTATATCTTTTTTTATTCTTTATTATTCTAAACCAAATAAATATTTTAAAAAGAAAAAAAAGGTAATATAAAAACAAACAAATCTGAATAGGACAAAGCACAGGTCCGGGATGCTAAATTCCCAGTTCTGAAGGTCTTCTACTTTACTTTTGTTATCACACCTCTGCTGTGTAACAGTTTCCTCCCTGACAGAAATATTCCATCTATTAAGGAAGGTCCTTAAACTATATGGTGAACAACTAAAGTTGCTTCAGGAAGTTCCTAAAACTGACCAGACTCTCCCCCCACCCCACACTTCCAAGCCTGCATACATAGTAAAATCCAGCTTAGGGTCCTTCTCAAAGGAAGAGTGAGACCAGGGCAGCTGCCATAACCTAAGCAATACAGAGGCAGATGCACTCAGTCAAACATCAGATTGAGCACAGGGACTCTAATGAAGGAGTTAGGGCAAGGACTGAAGGAGCTGAGGGGCTTTGCAAACCCATAGGAAGATCAATATCAACCAGCCAGATACCCCACAGCTCCCAAGGTCTAAACCACCAACCAAAGAGTACACATGGGAAGACACATGGCTCCATCTGGATATGTAGCAGAGGACTGCCTTATCATCAAGGGAGGGGAGCCCTTTAGTCCTGTGGAGGCCAGATGACCCAGCGTAAGAGAATGCTAGTGTGCTGAAATGGAAGTGAATTGGTGTTTGGGGGAGCACTCTTATTGAGGCTGGCAGAAGTGAGGGGATAGGGGGTTTGTGGAGGGGGAAACCAGGCAAGGGGATAACATTTGAAATGCAAATAAAATAGCCAATAAAAAAAGGAGAGACCAAAAGAGCTGCTTGGAAGTGTTTTAGTCCACTTGGTAAAAACCACCCTCCAATATGTTGAGTTGTCTGCAGCCCTTGCATGTGCTTCAAGTTCTCAGGTTTTGTGATTTGTCACACGTACTGAGGTAGGCCTTTGTGTTACAAGTTTTATTCATTCGTTTCTGCAACTGTGAGTAATCCCTCACCCGTATTTCTGTAAGTAACTGCAATCAAACTCATTGACTCATCAATTATCATAAAATTGGACTTTAGTGGTATCTATATTTTGCCTTCTGTCATGGGCTTCTTATCTTGGGCAATGAGAAATATAGGTTGCTTCTCTCTAAGAAAAATCTTGTCACATGAAAGTCTCTGAGCAATAATTCCTTCCTTTCTCTCTGTCTGTCTGTCTTTCTTTCTTTCTTTCTTTCTCTCTCTCTTTCTTTCTTTCTTTCTTTCTTTCTTTCTTTCTTTCTTTCTTTCTTTCTTTCTTTCTTTCTTTCTTTATTTTTGTTCTTGGTTTTTATGGTGACATATCCTTATGGTCTCATTCCTGAACAGAACACCACTGGCTCAGGCTCTAAGACCAAAAATTGATAAATGGGATTTCTTGAACCTGAAAAGCTTCTGTAAGGCAAAGGACATTGTCAATAGAACAAAACGGCAACCTAACAGTGAATAACTTAGAAGCTCACAGTACAGCTTAGTGTAGCACTGACTCTGTATAAAGCAAGTAGCTATTCATGGAATTCTCCAGTAGGAATACATTGTTATTATAACCAAATAGGGAAATAGCCAAGGTATTTCAACTCTTCTTGGTAATCTTTAAAATATCCTAGGTAACCTTTATAAATTGAGAGTATTAGGCCTCTTTTTAATCTTTTTCCCTTCACATTTTTTAATAAGATAGAACTTGTTCCCATTGTCATGTGTGAAAGGTTGGTATTGGCTCAGGACACCCAAGATCAAGTTCTCAGCATAATATATTTGCCCCAAAGTGACAAAGGGCAGGGAATAAGAGACCAAGACAGAAGATAGAGAACAAGAGAGTAGAGAGAAGGGGACATGGGAGATGGGATCGGATATTTGTCAAGAAAAGGAGGACAAAGAATGTCTCTGGACAGATATGAACCATAAGAACAATGGTTTATAAAGGTAAAGAAGGGACACTCATGTTAGATGAGGTGTTTAATTTTATTTGGGAAAGCTATTTAAGTGAGCCAAAAGTGACTTTTGATTGCTGGATTTGAATACTCTGATAGCTGGACCTTAGTCCTCTGCCTTACAGGAAGTGAACACATAAGGGAATATGCCTTCGGGACTACCTTCAACAATGCAATTAAGTAGCTTTGATCAAGGGAGAGGGAATGAGAGAGAAGGGCAAGACATATCAGAGGCATATTTGTCATGTTTCAGATAGCTCGAGTCCCTTTAACATGGTCTCCATATTGGCTTGTCTTTGCTGCCTCCTGTAATGCCATCATTTATGGCCTTTATATTTATAATAGCAAAAATTCTACCCCATGGCTCAAAGTTGATCTGATGCCTTGAGTGATGTCTTCCAATATTTGAGACTGAAACAAATTCTCTTTTTCATAACTCTGAAGAGTTTCTCTCATATGTCTGGGTTATACTCATGCACAGAAGTAATTTAGAATGATGGTTTCTTTCACCCTGTTATTTTAGGCTCTACATTACCATCAACATTAGAGCAGGGCCGTTGACTTTAGGTGTAAGATTAGTGAGAAGGTTTATTACTTCAAATTAGACCTTCTGATGAGATTCAAATGCTCCCATATAATTATTGCCAGCGAGAAATGATCCACCACCATACATTTAATTGAAGGCTTTTTTTTTTAAAAAAGAGTTACGGTATTGATTCATTGAAGTGAGTTAGGTAAATAACATTTAGTGCTGCAGGCTTTAAAGGTTCATCCGTTTCTATTTATTCCTGTAACTTAAAGAGCTCAATTAAATATAATGGGTTAAAGTATTAAAAATCTGATTATCAGCACTTACTCAGTGAGACACTGATTAAAGCTTAGGGAAAAGACAATTCTATTCATAGAACTGAGTTCAGGAGGAAGATCAGAGAGGGTTTGGCTGCACTTCTCACCCGATGTTTTTCAGGGTAATTACTAAGAGTGAAGCAGGCAAATTTGAGTGCTTAAGACGGAGTGGGCTTTAACAATGCAAAGTTACCTTCTTGGGCACAGCTGCCAATCACGTTCTAACACACATGTGCAGATAGAGATGCAGATATCTTGTTTACTAAAAAAGTGTTTCCCTTTTCTTGTCTAATTTTTTTTGTTTATTCCACAATGGCTGACTTTCAACATTTCATATCATCCTAAGTAAGACATTTCTTCTAAAGAATTCATTTAACTGAATTGTCTATTGGACTCAAAAGTGTATATAGGAGCATCATGCATAAATTCATAAACATGATCTCTAGCCATAAGAGTACCTCATTCTTTTCATCTTCCATTCAAACATGACTATTTTATGTCAGCTATGAGACTTTGGCTAAGTTAATTAACCAAAATAAGATTTATTTTCCTTCTTCTGTAATGTAGATATAGTCATTATGGCTTGTCTGGCAAGATTGTTGTGAGAATCAAATAAAATCTTTAAAGTTGAATTCACTTTTGTGTTCTGAACACACTATAAATCTAGCTTTCTTCACACTTTTCCTGTCTAATTTTATAAATCATATTGGCGATTGCTAATTTTTAAAATTAACTTCTACACTTAACTTATTTTTTTAATTAAGAACATTTAAAATTTGTATTTTTTTAAAATTTTATGTGTATGAGAGCTTTGCTTACTGTGCGGTATCTCCATGCCTCACAGGTATGTATAGTACTTTCAGAGGCCAGAAGAGAACGTTATATGTGCTAGAACTGGAGTTACAAGCTGTCCTATGGGTGATCGGAACAGAACACAGGTTCACTGGAAGAACAGCAAGTGACCCTAAACACTGAGTGATCTCTACAGTCTCGTAGTTTCATGTCTGTAAACCATTGATATCAAGCTATTACTCTTACATATATGTGACAAATAGCCCTGATATGCCGACCTTGTGACTATAGAAGTACGTTGTTGCCAAAGCCTTGTTGCAGTGCTTCTATTAAATTTAGATTAAATCTGAACAGCAAAAACACATGTAAAGCAGTCACTGTTTGCACAGCATGGATAGTTTTGAACTGATTTCACAGGGATATTCTTTGGTCATTTCTATGGAAGTTCTTATCATTTTTAGTAGCCCTACAAGTCACCTCTCTAGCTCATGTAACCTATGCACTTTGCTAAGTCCATATGAAAATGTACTTATGGAGTTTTCCAGACACACACCCACACTGCCCTACATGACCAACCCTATCTGCAGTGTCACATGATTCCAGGCCAGTTAAGTTAGCTTCCAACCCCTCTAAAAGTGCTGCCCTGCACTTCGAGCTACACTAAAATGATGGCAAAGTTTGAGCCTTAGCCAAAATCCTATTTGCAATTGATAGTGAACAAAGAAGCAAAGTCATCTTTCTTCAGTGGTGTTTCACTAGTTATATACTCTCCAGGTAAGATTCTCCAGGTAAGATTCTACATAGCTAACACAAATTGGGCTGTATTTTGTTGTTGTTGTTGTTTTTGGTGGTGGTGGTGGTGGTGGCAGTAGTGGTAGTTGTGGTTGTTGCTGTTGTTGTTGTTTAAAGAGAGAGAAAGAACATGATGTTGGGTAGGTAATAAGTGGGAGAGGATCTAGGTAGAATTGGGAGATAGAGAAATATGATCAAAATAAAACATGAAATTTTTAAAAAATAAATAAACACATTATAAAATAAAAGGGAAGACTTAAATTTATAAAACAAATATACATAAGGAAAAGTTACAATACATTAAAAAACATTCAGAATATTACAAGAAAATTATTTATTAAAAATGTGAGCCAATGTTGTTCTTCTGTGTCTGGGCTCCATGATTCTATGACTAACAGAGTGTGGTATATGTAACCCCCTGAATTTTATAAAGCTGGTAGCCTCCAAGTTACTTTCCTTTGGGATTTGTACTGGTGCAACCATCCACCATTTCTTGGGGGCAGCACAGAAAACATCCTTTCCTTGTCACATTCTCCTATTTTCTGTCCTTCTCCAGCTCCCTCTCTCTCATTGACATATATAATACACAATTTATATATGCGTATAGGATATAGGATCCACAAATGAAAATAAAGTGATATTTGTGCTTTTGAATCAGTTATTTTTGTAAATGTGCTGATACCCCACAGACAGATATCAAAAGGTATATTATTTTAAATGAGTGTATTAAGTCTTAATTTTAACAAAATACAGCCAGAATTGTTTCAGGAATAGTTGGATTTGTGTTTTTTCCTTTATTTGTGTTTAAATTAAATATTAGGAGCTGGAGCGAGATGACTCTGTAGTTAAGAGCACTGGCTATTCTTCCAGTGAAGCCACATTTTTATTCCCAGCATCCACATGGCAGGTCACAATTGTCTGCAACTCCAGTGCCAGAGGATCTGGCACCATCCCACAGGTATGCATGTAGGCAAAACATCAATGCCCATAAAACATATAAAATTTACCAGAAGAATTTAACCATACCCAAAGACTGTGTAGCTTAATTAGCTGCTTTATTAGCATAATATTTATTCAACTTAGAGACTGTGAAGAATCACATTGGAACTTATACTTTCACTATAGAATATGTATTTTTGCACTATTCTAGCACCGAAACAACAAAAATGCACTGGGAAGGACAAAAGATGCTGCACGGGTTAACAACCCCAGAGGAAGAACAATATCAATTAACCAGACCACCCAGAGCTCCCAGGGACTAAACCACCAACCAAACAGTATACATGGATTGATCTATGGCTACAGATATATGTGTTGCAGACAATGGCCTTATATGTCATCAATGGGAAACTTGATGCCCCAGCTTAGTGGGATGATAGAGTGGTGTAGCAGGAGTGGGTGAGTGGTAGAGGAGAACCCTCATAAAGGCCAAGGAAAGGGGGAGATTGTATGAGAGGTTTGTGGAGGGGTTACTGGGAAGGAGAATATCATTTCAAATGTACAAATATAAATGATTAACCAAAAAGAAAACAATGAACTTTATAATCTTTTCCATAATTCATGCCACCTTGTTGCATTCAGTCCTTTCTCATACCTTTAGAGATTAGATAAAGCTGACATAGATATCGATATACATATAGTAGGTATAGGTATAGATAGATACAGATATAGATTAAATGGATAGAGGCAGAGATAGAAATAGAGATGATAGATATAGTGTGTGTATAAAATTTTTCATTATTTTTCATCTGTAGATAGGGAAATACGTTAGTTCTAACTCTTCGCTAAGGTGAATAGAACATCAATAAACATGATAATGCAAATATTTTTTTTTGTGTAGTGTAAGTAGTTCTCTGAGTATATACCCTAGAATAAATAGCTGAAACATGTATTTTTGTTTTGTGTGTGTGTGTGTGTGTGTCTGTGTGTGTGTGCACGCATGCCTGTGTGTTTTATTTTTGTTTGTTTCTGAGAACCCTCTGACATAATTTCCACAACTTTTGTATCAATTTGCACTCCCACCAGCATTCTTTTTCAGATTTATTGATAATAGCCATTCTGACCGTGGTGTGGTGGTATGTCATATAATTTTAATTTGCAATTTGATCTGATGTCTGGGTATACTGGACATTTTCTAAAGTACCTACCAACCATTTAGGTTCCTTTAAAAAAACTAGTTTCAATTCAATTTCAAGAAATACAAGTATTTTTTGTGAAAACAAATGTTGACTTTAGCTCTTTTCGTGAAATTCTGAAGACAAAACTTAAATTTTCAGAGAGGTTATAATTTGGGATTAAACCAATATATTGGTCAAACTTATCTATGGAAACAGAGGTGATAGAAAAATTAGATAGACGTGGATTTGACATATAAGACATTGTGATATACTTTGAAGTCTCAGTTCAAGCAGACAAATAATTCAAATTTCTTCTGCTACTTGCCATATTCAGACCATCAACCATTTCAATTATGGAATCTCCATGTGCTCTTATTCAGAAGACTCTCAGAGGCATACTTATTAGTAACGTAGAATCAGGTTCCTGGTTTAGGTGAATAAATCAAGTTGACACCTAACTTTAAGCATTATATTGATATTTGTGTGCTACACAATAGAGAGTTCTGAGTAAGGGAGGGAATGACTTGGGTCAAATTCCAGCCCAGCTTTCCCTTAACAAACTGTTCAGCACAAAGATCTCCTACATTTTCTCTATTGTAGCTATTTCAGGATTTTATTTTAGGGATTAAGTTTTATCACTTTGTTAATTCAATAACAACCGTATAAGTGGCTCCATTAATAAAAACATTAATATTCAACACTAATATAATTGCTCTAATACTTCCTATATTACATTTTGCTGAGAACTTGTTCGATGCCGAGCACAAATATGAGACTTTGTGTACCTTATCTCATATAGTGTAGAACTCAGTAGCTGTGTTCTACTTCCATTCTTAGATGCAAACATTTTCTTAGTATGAAAATACCCTTTTCGGTAAGAATCTAATGAAGAAGGGAACAGTGCATGCCATTGCATAACCTCTGCCATGCATGTTAAGAATGCAAAATGTACTGTGACCAAGGTCAAAGGCAGAAACTGGAGCAGTCATTGGTCCTGCTATTTGCAAACAAGAGATGCTGTCAAACAACCTATTACTTATGTTTATGACCATAAAGTTTGGCTACTTCCAACAACGGTCAAAAAAACTTCATGGAAAAAATCACTGGAGAAATATATAACTAGTCAAACTACTCAAAATAATGGACTTGATGCTTAACCCTAAAAGCAGGACTATATTAATGCTGACACCAACAGCACTCAGGAAATAGGGAAGCAGAGAAGGTAGAAAGAATATAAGATCCAAGTGATTATTGAAGAATGCTATGAAATAGTATCTTCTCGATCTGACATTTTAGGTTAATGTGGAGTCCTGTGTCTGCTCTGCCACTGGGCTTGGGCTGCTCTGGGAGGCAGGATGTGGGAAGTTTGATCATGCTTACCCCACACTGTGAGAAGCCTCAGGACTCCACTAAGGGGGTGGGGAAGCACAGCCTGAAGCAAGGGACAGCCAGAGCTGGCTTGGGGGTCCCTGGGCCTGCAAGGAGGATGGTGCCATTGTATTCTCAAGGCTCTTGGGCATCCAGGCTCATTTGGGATGCCATGGAAGAGCTGAGAATGGAGTGGGGGCCTGTGGGACTAGATCTAACCCGGCCGAGGGGGGAAAAAGGGGGGGGGACGCTCTGGATGGTTCTGCTGGGGGATTCTTTGGCTGGTCAGTAGTGACAGGCTTGGGCTTGGTGGCACAGGGAGGCCTTCTGCAGGAGATTAGATGGTGGCTCTGTAGGCAGAGGGCCTCTCTAAGGCTCCCCACAGCAGATCCCAGGAAAGAGACAGTTGATGGTTTCAAGACGTTTATTGTCATGGTCGAAAGTGGATGAGTAAACCTGTATTCCCCCCCACCCCCCTTCTCAGACTGTGCCTGAGATTAAGTACCATTTGCAGGGAGGAGTGTCTGGAAAGGAAAGCTTATTGGCTAAGCCTTCGGGCTTTTAGGGACCTCATTATAATGGAGATATGTCTTGAGCCTACAAGACCTGTGGTCATGTCCTCTATCTGTGAAGGGGCTTGGGGTATTGCCCTTATATGACTGATGGTCACAAGTCTATGGATGACTGCGGGCTAATGACCGGCCTGGATTCCTGGCAATCAGGTGAAGCACCTACTGTCCTTGTCAGGGTCTCCGGGATTCAAACCTCCTCAACCGGGAACCAGGGCATCTTTCACTGTTTCACACAACATGGGCAAAGCACTTAGGATTTCATAGCAACTGTGATTCTTTGTACAATACCTGCAGATATCCAGCAAAGCAAAATCTCAGCATAGATGAGATAGATGATGCCAAAGATCTTTCTCCTATAGAAGATTATGGAAGTGCTAGAGTAAGAAAAACATTTTGTATTGAAAATATGCTACTTGTCAGCTTCACGTGCTCTAGTGATGACCCCAAACTCATGGGCATATATGAGGCACTGACTACACGATTGGGTTATCAAGAGAAAACGATGCATGCTGTTGGAAGGAGCCATGACAGGGAGCATATGGAGGCAGTTGATGAGGTAAATTGGACTAGAAATGATCCTATCTTATTGTACATGTTTGAAGTTCTCAAAAATAAACCCATTAGATAAAAAAACAAAGAATGTAAAATGAACCATCAAATAAATAACATGCTTTATTTTAAATAATTATGTATTCTACCACTCTACTCTTGGCAAAATGAAATTCTTTTGATTTCAAGTTATGGCTACCAGATAAAAGGTTAAAAAATAACAAGGAAAGAATTTGAATTTAAATTTCAGAAGAACAAATATTGTAATGCAAACCTGGAGTAAACATGTTATAGTAGGATAAAGATAATTATTTATTGCTTATATTTAGAACAACTTTCTCAGGATGACTTCTGTTTTATTTGGCAACAGATTTAACAGAATCTTTTGTTGATGGTACATCTGTAATTCCAAGTATAAATTTAAACCAAATTGTATCCCTGTCATCTTATTGGTGGAACAAATGCAGAAGTTTCTTGCGTTAATTTCTCTTTGTACTTAAATACTTTTAGGGGAACAAATTAACTTTCAGATTTTCACATTACCCCTAAGATACTGTAGTGAAATGATTGTTTTTGCTTTGCTTTTTTATTTTTTTTCAGTTAAGAATGACCAGGTTTGGTGGCTGCATTTGGGATGGATCCCCAGGTGGGGCAGGCAATCTCTGGATGACCTTTCCTTCAGTCCCTACTCCACTGTATTTCCTCCTGTGAGTATTTTGTTAATCCCTTCTAAGAAGCAATGAAGCATGCACATTTTGGTCTTCCTTCTTCTTGAGCTTCATATGATCTGTGAACTTTTTCTTAGGTATTCCAATCTTTTGGGTTAATATCAACTTATCATTGAGTGCAACCCAAGAAGCTCTTGGTCCTATGAAGGCTCATTTCCCCAATGTAGGAGAATGCCAGGGCATTGAGGTGAAAGTGGGTGGGTGGGAGTTCGGAGCATCCTCAGCGTAGCAGGGGAAGGGAGTATGGGAGAGGGGGGAAAAGCATATAACATTTAAAATAAAGATACATAGAATATCCAAGAAAAATAAAATTAAAAAAATGACAGGTCTCAAAGTTTAGTTGTTCATTAATTTTTCTTTTTTGCTATGTAAGGGATATAAGAATAGGAATCACGTTATTGCTCTATCTGAATGTTTAAGGTATGTTAGTTACCAATATACAGATTTCTGTGTCACGCTAGCAACTAACTTTTTTATTTCTGCATACAATATTCTCCATTAAAATAAATTATAAACATATTTAAGTCTCTGTTCAGATGCATTAGTTCCATATTAGTGGTGGCTGATTGATACCTACAAATAAAATTTAGTTTCTTTGTTTTCCTGTGACATTTGGTAGGAAGAAGAATGTCAACGTCACAGAATCGAACCAAGGAAACCATGAGCTTTAGGTGCCTTTTCTGCTTCCTATCAATGCTGTCTTCTGTTCTGGTTACCACTGCATCGTTCAGTGGTTTCTTGAAGGCCACCACTTGTCAGGCACATAAAACCAGCATACGTCAATACAATCTTCACGTTCTCCTTGTCAAGTGTTCCCTACCTTGCACTTTTGTTTTGTTTCTATCAAAAGTAACTAGCAAGAGCAAAATTAATTAACAGCCTTGGCTGTATTCTGCACCTGGTTCCCTGTCCCTCCAGTGTGCTTGGGGGAATATCCCAAGATTCTCAAGGCTCCTCCAATAAACACTCAACACAGGACCCTAGTTAGATGCTTCTTTGTTTTGTCAGCATTTCTCACTCATTTTCCCACAATCAACTAATAATGGAACTTACTGGTGTGCTAAAGAGATGTTTTGGTCATTAAGAGCATTTGATGCTCTTCCAGGGCACGTGGGCTTGGCTCACAATACCCACACAGAGGATTCTAGCCATCTGTAAATTCAGTTCCAGAGGGTTCAACACAATCTTCTGACCTTTCTGGGCTGCAGTCACTTATGTGGCACACATACATATATGCATGCTAAACACTCATTCACATAAAATCAAATAAATAAATCTAAAACTATATTTTGGAATCAATGTAAACAAGATTGTGGCTCTTAGTTTGCAGGTTGTTAAATAATATTAAGGGCCAGGGTTATTGGAACTATCACTCATTTACATTAAAGCATCACATATGAGCTTAATACTATGTACATGCTCTTGTCATAATTTTCAGAACACATCCACAAAATAGTGGTTAATTCCTCATTTCACGTAAAGGAGAAGAGTTAGGTAGTTGTAGTCACTTGCTCAGAGGCACAGTCCTCCTACATGAATGAATAAAAATCCACGTGTTTCTATGCAGTCTGCTTTTTCTTCCCATTTCTCCTGATGTTGCAGAATGTATTTTGAAGAGAAATCTGAGTCTAACTTGAGGCTGTGGTGTTGGATTGCTGTGAACACAGGGTCAATCCAATCAATTTAATTATTTTCAGTTCAGTTCTATACTTACCAAATAACTTCTTCATATTTGAATCCATGCAATATAACACCAGAAACAAAACTTGAATGGAATTGCTGTCAATGTTTTATTGAATTCTGAACCATGTAAAGGAGATTAGATATATACACAGAGGCCTCACGAGGAAATATGCTGTGACAAGTCTGATAAAATACAGATGAACAAGAGTTCATTGCAGAAATAGAGGAGAGATAGAAAACTATATAGGGATGACCAGGCAGATTCAGAATTGAGCAAGTCACCCAAGGAGAGTAGCTATCATCTCTATATTATTTCCACTTGTCTTGGCTGATGAATGCCAAGATACCTGACAAAAATTCATGCTGAATGTTCTATTTTCTTCCTTAGAAGACTCATATTCTGAGTCTCAAGATTTTGGACTAAGACTACATCAGAGCATTCTTCTTTCTCCAGATATTGAGTTTAACTTCCATGTTCATACAAGCAAAATTATTTTTTCTGTCTCTCTCTCTCCTTTTGCCCCCAACTCATTATGTTCTATAAGTCAGTAGAACATTGACACATACAAGATCTTTTTCAAATATTAGAGAAAGAATAATTCTATTTCATTTTTTAAAAACATGTATTCAAATAGGAATACCATGCTACCATGTGGCTTTTAGGAGCAGGCTGAAGCTCTGACAGCCTTGTCGGGAAGACCTTAACTCTTTTGCCCCATGACAGTGCTGTGTGATAGGGAGAAACAGTTGTGGTGGATAGCATTTACAAGACACTCTTTGAGGAGTAAAATGAATAGTCTACTAGGACTGAAATTTAAAAAAAAAGATTATTTAATTCTTGATAAGTGCATCAAGATGGAAAGTCAGCATTTGATTCCAGTATCAAACTAAGCTAATATACATAAGCATAGAATGATGGGGAAAGACCTTTTTATAGAATGGACTGTAAATGACTGTGGACTCAACTTAATGGGGGCTAAGAATCCAGAACATCATGTTTACAATGTAAGAATAATCTGAACAGGAATTGGCAGTGTGGGTCTGATAGAGGACAGCACTTAGAGACTGAGGGCTACATGGTTGAGAAGGTGATGCGTGAACTAGAGTCTTACGTTTTTCTCCTCTTTCTAACAAATAAAGTTGATGGCCTTCATGATATCCCAGAACTGTTAGAGGAGGCATCCTTCAAATCGTAGGCACAGGTAAAGCCTTTTTAAAAATGACTGCAAAATCTCAGGAAAGATTCTAACGACTGATGAAAGAAACATCTTGGAACCCAAAAGTTTCTGTTCAGCAAAGGAAAAAGGAAACCTAGCTGAGAGCCAGCCCATAGAATAGGAGAAAATCTTTTCCAGCAACACATCTGACAGAGGACTGGTATCTATCATATGTAAAGAATTAAAAAATTAAACACCAAGAAAATAACTTAATTTTTAAAATTGAGTGGACTGTGGAACCAAACAGAATATTCTCATGAGAAGAAATATAAATGGATAGAAAGCTTTTTAAACAAGAGTTGAGCACCCTTTGTCATTACCCTTGTCAGAATGACCATATTCAGAATACAGGTGATAATGAATGAAAAGGATGAAGTCACTGGGAACCTTTATACATTATTAATGGAAATGTAAATAGTCATAGTCACTCTGGAAATCAGTCTCAAGGTTTCCAAAACTGCTAGAAACATCTATCTACCACATTATCTAACTATGCCACACAGGGCAATATGCACAAAGACTTGATATTTGAATATAGAATACATTTTACAATCATCTTATTCTACCATTTACAATTGACAGTAGGTAGGACATATAAGCCATTTAGTTGTTCATTAGCTGACAAATGGAAAATAAAATAAATGTCTATACACAATACCATATTATTCAGGTGTAGACAAAAACTAGATTATTAACTTTGCATTTTTATGATTTAACTGAAAACAAAGGACATACTAGGCAGGTTAACCCAAGATCCAAATGACAAACATGACATATCATCTATCCTGAGTGCCCTGGCTTTAAATATTTTGTTTTGTGTATTTAACATGTAGTAATATGGTAGTTAGAAACTAGAAACTGACCATTTCCAGAGATGTGCTAATTTAGCAAGGTAGAATAGTAGGATACAGGTGAAACTAAAGTATTGTTGTGGAATACTGTTGGCTAGTATTGGAGTAATGGGATTAGGGAAATGACGGACCAGAGGAATCTCAACAAAAGTAAAAAATATGCATGTTGTGATTTAAAAATATAGAGTAAGAGAAAATAGTAAACATATATGAACAGTAGAGAATCCTTAGCTGGGAAGGTTTAAGAGATGGCGAGAACAGGAATATGAAGTGGGGGTGAATATGGGGTGAATTAGCCAAAGGTAAAGGTCTCAGAAATAATCTTATGAAACTCCATTCTTTACAATATCTTCACTTATATGAATTTGAACAGAAGTACATCACAATAGTGAAAAGTGGTATTCCCAGAAGGTGTCCTAGGACTGTTTATTTCCCTACAAATAATTTTTCAATGAGGCCCTAGAAACTAAACAATAAAGGTTCTTAGCATTACCCCTAGCTTGTTACATAACAAGATAACAGAAGCTATTGCTGAAGACAGCACAAATTTTTTGTTACAGGACTACAAGTTGGTACTGACTAGGAAGCTTCCTCCAAGCTGGCTAGCATTTTTTATTGCTGAAAGGTGCTAATCGGGAACTTAGTGAGAGCAAGAGGAGACATCAATTTGTCTTTTCCAGTGCTGAGATCTGCATGCAATTAAAATGAATCTACTCGGAAAAATATGCCCATTGATGCAATAGGCAAGGATGTTTATGAGAGTAGCCATGTTTTCTTGTTTAGTTTTGAGGTCTGGTCCACAGGAGGGACTTCATATTTGGTACTGTAAATATAGTCAAGCTCAGTTAATTAAATGATAGGAAAAAACCTATTGATATTGGTTTGCTAAATTTTCCTGTCATTTAAGCACCTTCTAAATATGTTTATGTACACATATTCAGGCAGTCCCTTTCTCTGGTCAGAGATGTTTATTATTACAGTGGATAGTGGTTTATGAAATGACACATTTTTCTTCAAAGTTCTAAGAATAAGCAAACATAAGTGCTTAGCTATAGATGATCGGACATTTACATTAACCCTAACCTACTAGGCTCAGAAAATACTCTGTAAAATGGGCTAGAAAGATGTAAGAGACAGGAAGATGGGGGATAGCAAGACAAGCAGTGAAATAAGCGTTCTGTGGATGTGAAATGTCTATTGCACACATGGCATTCCAATAGCTGTGATTACTACACAAGGAAAGGCAGATATGATCAAGTTACATTGAATTTGCATATATAATTTCAAAGGATAATCAAGAATTGAATTAATTTCAGTGAAACAGAAAAACAAAACAAAACAAAAACAAAACAAAACAAAACAAAACAAAAAACCAAACAATTAAACAAACAAACAAAAAACAGGAAAAAGTCATAGTGTTATCCAAATGAAACTTTCTATTTTGGGCAAATTAAACTTTAGTTGATGAATGAGGAGACAGAAAAGAGAATGGATCAGTAATAATGACAGAAAAATCTGATGCCATGGTTTCTCAACAGGGTCTAAACTATGTATTATTAGTTATATAATGGTCATAGTTTATTATGGCATGGGAATTATTATTTTTATTTTCATGAGAGAGCTGAAGTTTCTAGAGGTTTTAACATAATCTCTGAAGTCATGAGGGTGTTATGAAAACAAAAACATATTTGACCTAGTTCTAATTTAACACCCATTATTTTATCTACCACTAGATAGATGGGAGAGAAGGCTTGTTGCCCCAGCAAAGGAGGATGCTAGAGAGGTGAGGCAGGAGTGCATGGGTGGGTGAGTGGGGGAGTGCCCTTATAGAGGCAAAGGGTAATGGGAGGGAGGTTTTCAAAGGGGAGAAGGGGAAGGGGACAAAAATTGAAATGTAAATACATAAAATAATAAAAGAACCAAAACAAAAAGTGCAACAAAAAAAATAAGCCAGGATTTGGACTTTTGTATGTTTGATCTTTTACCAATCATATGCCATGGACTTCCCAGATGCTATACTGCAAGAAATAAGGAATAATGACTGCTTCTCATAGTAACTGGATAAATGACTATCTCAGAATTATCAATGTGGAGAAAGGTTCCATAATATAAAACTGATATTCAAACCCAAATCTATTTATATTTTAGTGTTGACTTAGATCATTTAAGGGCAAAAAAATAAGTCTGATCCTTGAATATGACCAAGAACCAACTAGGAAATAAGAAAAAATAATTGAGGTAACTTGGGGTAGAATTAGGGGGGACTTTCCGTGGAAATTATCATATGAGCCCAGCTGTAAAGTCTCAGTAGGATTTTGTCAGAGGAGAGAAAAACAGGGAAGGGAGGTAGAAAGCATTGAAGATAAACTGAACTGAGTTGTCAAAGCCTGAAAGCACCCTGTTAGAAGGCAGCATATAGGCAGATAATAGGCAAGAATTCCATCATATCTACAGAGGGGCATGTAGACACGCGAGGCAGGGAGTCTTCTCTGGTAATTACCTAAAATGTCAGATTGGAATCGTTGCATTTTTTGTGGATACGCAAGGAAGAAACAAAGTGGTTGAAGCAGATGGGCCCTCAGATTCTCAGGCTTTGGGGTAGAAAGGGAAGCACAGTGTAAAAACTGACAGACATGTAAAAACTCAGAAATCTGCTGATCTTTCTGCTTTCAAGACTGACATGTTGGGGAGTGAATCCATCACATTCAAAATGTATTAGTGAAAATATCATTGTCCATCCAAACAGGCTGAAGGAGGAAGGAGATGTTTATAGTTTGTGATCACACTACAGAAGCTTGGAAATAATTGGGTTTTCTGATCTCACAAATTCATAAAACCCACAGCAGTTTCCACATCACCCCCAACGAATATGATGCTGCAACATCATGCAATTTATGACAAATAAACTTATCTTTTTCCATGTTATCACTGGGGGAAGGCGCCAGGGTCTGCAATGCGGTTTTAGAAAAGCTTATTAGGGGAAATGATTTATTGAAGAGCTAACTATGGTAATAACACGACAAAATCAAAATAAGTAAACAATAATCCAAGAGGTAATTATATTGATTTTTACAAAGATGCTATAATCTTTGGGAGCTCTTGAAATGTAACCAAAGGCAGAAATATGTAGTGTGTTCTCTTGTTAAGAACTCTCCCCTGTGCTGAGGTGTTACCTCACATTTGCACATACTGTTATTAATAGAACTAAACCTACCTATTATGTCCTACGAGATCAGGTGCTAATCAAGTGACTTTCGTTTGAAAATAATTGGCAAAAGGAAAAAATAACTAATGAACACTTGCTTATTAATGACAAGTTTTAATTATTTAAATTAAATTAAATTTTCAGATTAGAATGTTTATTTGTAGCAATTTCTTTTAAATTCTCTCTCCGTGTCTCTCTTTGTCTCTCCATCTGTCCCTATATAGTCTCTCTCTGTGTCTCTGTCTCTGTCTCTGTTGCTCTCTCTCTCTCTGTATATATATATATATGTGTGTGTGTGTGTGTGTGTGTGTGTGTGTGTGTGTGTGTGTGTGTGTATGAGGGTGGGTGCTCACACAGTCCAGAAAGTGGAAATAGATGGCTTGGAGCTTTAGTTAAAGGTAGCTGTGAGCTGATTGGAGTCATTGATTGGAAACAAACTGAAATTCTCTAGGGCAGCAGACACTCTTACCCTGTTAGCTATCTTTTTAATCCAAAGCATAAAACAAGTTTATTTCCATACTAGTAAGAAGAATACAAGAAAAAGAATACATTGTCATTAATGTTTAATGTTATAAGGGTAAGAAATCCTACAAGTATAGAAAAATCTTTAATGTAGATATAGAAAATTTATAATTTTCAAAAAGAAAATAGAGAGAATATGTATGTGTATATAGAGAGAGCATATATATTCTGTAGTATAGATTATATATAAATATATATGTAATTGATTTGTCATTAATTATTTCATTCATTCTAGCTGTCTTAGTTATTTTTTGGGTGATAAGACACCATGACTAAGACAATTTAAGAAGAAAGTTTATTTGGGGCTTAGGATTTCAAAGTAGAGTTCATGACTATCAGGGCAGAGAGCAGGAGCAACACAAGCAAACACAATGCTGGAGCAATAGCTGACAGCTCACATCTTTACACACTACCAAGAAGCTGAGGGAGTTATTTGGAACATGCTGTGGGTTTGTGAAATCTCAGAGTCAGGTCCTAATGAAACATCTCCTCTGAGAAGGTGGTAATTTCTAATCCTTCCCAAAGAGTTTTACCTACAATAGAGAAATGATTCAAATATATGAGCTGATGGGATCCGTTCTTTTTCAAACATCTACATTAGCTAAGTAAAAATGAATACGCAGAATACAGTGCTGGATTACAAGAGATTCTTACCCCTGTTGTCTGAAGGCATACATTTTTCACAACCTACTTTAATTAGCTTTCAACATCCACTCTAGCCCAACACCTACCAGAGGGAGTGGAAAACAAAGGTTATTAGGATATAGGGGTGGGAGGGGGAAGGGGACATAATTAGAAATAGTTCTTTGGGGCAATTCCATTCTGTGATATTCTTAGTACAGTCCACTTGCAAGCACTAAGCACGATTCAGCAACTCCAGTCCAGTCCACTTGGTAGACACAACACACAAGTCAGCAAGAACAGTTCATTTTAGAAGAAACCAAGAGACTTGCCAATTGGCCAAGTCTGCAGAAGTAGCAAGAAGCCACAGGGACCTCAGAAATAGTTCCTTGGTTTATTTCTAAATATCATGCATCCTTTCATGTGTTTGCTATAGCAAAGCATCCTTTCACCTGTGTGTGCTTCAAAAAAAAAAAAAAAACAAAAACAAAAAAACTCTTTCACGTGTCTGCTTTAGAAAAACATCCTTTCAACTATCTGCCCCAGAAAAACATCATTATAACCTGAGTTTTTAGAGAAACAAGATTTGCACTTTAGTTGTCCTGCCACTAGAGTTCTGTCATTCTCTGATGTTATTTTGAAAACAAGGACATCATGTATTGTATTTGCTATGTGTTAGGCATTATGCTAAGAGTTTTTCTATTCCCATTAATTTAAAGTAGTTCTCAGGGTGCTCTGGTCATTGAACTATAAAGTTATTTATTACTATTCCATAGTTTCAATGATATTTCCAAAAGATTGTAACTAAACACAAATGTCAAAAATTAAAATCTCTTCCTTTAACCAACTCCTGAATTTCTGTCCCATTGAATACTGAATATTTTGTTTCCTTTTAAAATAACAAGTGATGTGAGGCTAAACAATCTTTAAGAAATCTGTATAATACTTGCACTTGGACATTAAAAATGTATATTAGTGCATTAAAAGCTATAAAAACATAATGCAGTCAAGAGACCAGTTTCATTTTAGTTTACTGTAAGCTTCTCCATGCATTGGAGCACAGGAGCCTTTTTATTCTCTGTGCAACATCTCATAAATTACACATTTTGAAAATTACACCCATTTTCTCCTTGTATCCACAATAATGAGCTGTTTTAGGCTCTTGTTTTCTACTTTTACACCTGCACTAGAAGTTTCCTTTGTCACCATTCCTTCATCTTCCTAAAAGAATTATTAATCAATTCTTATGAGAAAGCCCTACCTTATAGGAAGAAACAGTTATTGTACCTATGAAAGAATCTTTTTCCTGAATGCCAGCCAGTTTTCATAACCCTTCCATCTCATATCTTGAACCTGGACCACCTAAAGGAGCATGAAGGTGTCTACACCATTAAAACTTGATGCTGAGTTGGGATAATGTCTTCTAGGCTCATGGGACCATGGTCTGTCTCTCTCTCTCTCTCTCTCTCTCTCTCTCTCTCTCTCTCTCTCTCTCTCTCATTGTTATTCTCAGCTCTGAACACTTCATTGTCTGCTACAAAGAAGTCCATAGAATGAAAGCAAGGCACATAGATTTCAGACTACCAAATGCAGAGATTAACTTAACGTCTACTGTTCCATTCAAATTCTCTACTTGAGAAGACCAGTTCCTTTATCACTTGAGAAGGTATTGTAATTTCAATTTTGAAATACTTGATATTTTCCTCTGTGAGCATTGACTATGTAGAGTCAAGCAACTGCTTTGGCTTCTTTTATAATATTAATATTTTGCTACAGCCTAAAAGAGTACTTCATACTTTCTCTATATGAGCTTAAAAATATTGGAAAGAGAAATGCATAAAATTGAACATTACCAGGGTAATTTTCTATTCTTCACTTTTTTTTCTTACATAAACAAAAAGGTTTGTTCAAATTTACTGCTATGTATGTGAAGTCACCTGTTTTCAGTGTTTAATCAATATTAGGTTCCCTCACAAAATAACCTTTTTATTGATGACATTATTACTCTGGGTTGCATATGTGCCAAATTGTGTGTGGCAGTTAGAGGACAGCTTGCAGGACACTGTTCTTTTCTTCATCTGGGGTATTGTGGATCCTACATAGATTACTGGGCGTGGTAGCTACAGCCTAGACCAACGGAACAATCTCTCACGCTCATGTGCCATCATTTGTTAAAGTTTCTTGCCGAAATTTAAGATTGTTTTCGTCTTAGCAATAACGCTAGTCATTCAACCTGTACCAGTTGATATGCTTGGCAGAAAGAATGAAGTATAAGATTTACCAATGAATTTGGGTTTGAATTCTGACCTTGGTTAATACCTTAACTAAGAATTTATAACTGAATATCTCAAAGCCCAGCTCCTTATATGTAAAGAGTGAGGAGTAGAGCATGTACCATATAAAATTACTTTTTGTATTTTTGTGCTAACGATAATATCTATGTTCATTGAACATTTCAACAATAGCATCAGGACTTGACAAGAGTAATCAGTAGATAAGGGAAAAAGAGTTTACACTCACTGTTCAAGATTAATATGGAAAAAAAAGTCTGTGGGATGGTTATAGAAGCTGATAAAATTTCCAAGCATTGATTGTAGCTCTGCCCAGTGGGTATGTATTCTGCCAGGTTGAAGAGTAACTGCAGCCCTGCAAACAGAAGCAGAGGACATATGCCAAGCTTCCTGGGTTCATGCCACCCGGTTACCAAACTCAAAGTCCCATAGCCAGGCTGCTCATTCCCACTGAGCTTGGCAGAGGAACAAAGATGTATGAGTTAGCCAAGACATAGAATTAGAGTTTAAATCTTGGAACTAAACGAAAGGTAGCATGTCATTCTTCCCTCTTCAGTTAAGCTATGTACTCTTAAAATGTGAAGCTTATATCCGATACCAGAGTTCTTTCCTGTGAGTAGAAACATGGTTGATAACCCCATGAGATCAGTAGTTCTCAACCTATAAATTGGGACACCTTTTCAGAGTGGAAGGATCCTTTAAAAGGAGTTGACTAAGAGCAGCTGAAAATATACATATTTATATTATGATTCATAACAGTAAAAAGTTATAAGTAGCAATGAAAATAATGTTATAATTGGGCTTCACCACAACGTGAGGAACTGAATTGAATGGTTGAGAACCCTTACATTATATGGCTATTATAACTATAGTTTAATCTTTCCACCTTTATGCTAAGCCCATTAATTTTTTATTTTGTTTTCTTTGTTATGGTAATCAACCATATCTAATCATGGTTGCCCTGGATTATAGAATCTTATATTGTGTCCCCAGTTATTCTACTAGCATATTTCCTAATTTCCAAATGTCTTCACTCATGTTAGTATGCAAAGGGACTGAGAGTCACTTTGCTACTAAAGAATTTCTGTTGTTTTTTTTAAATAACGAAAGAGTCTGAGGCTAGGTAGGTAATGACTCAGTAGGAGAGAAAATGCTTAGTATACATAAGGCCCTGGATCCCAATACTGCAGAAAAATAAATTAATGATGAACAAATAAATATAAAATGTTTACTCTGATGCTTTGAACAACTGCTACTAATAAGTGCAGTTCAGTCACATTCCCTGCAAGCTTCTATTATCTGCACACCTCACATTATTAGCATTATTACTATTTTATTCATGTCTAATAATGAACATTCCTTTAAGGCACTCATTTAGGGAATGTGTAGGGAAGAGCTTGCAGAGTGGGTGCAAGATATAAATAAGGGAGAAGAGTGGTGGTGAATGTGATCAAACTATACTATATACATGCACAAAATACTGTCAAAAATAAATCACTGAAAACCTCTTCAATTAGCTTAGGGTAGTCACAGGTTGGGGTATAACTTTTAGGGTACTTTTATTACCTCAGGAAGGAGTCCTCATTGGTTTTCACTCCTTATCGTTCCATCCATTGACAGTAGTGAAAGTGACACAGTTTATAAAAAGCTTAAGTGTATGAATACAGTCTGGATTGTTTTCCCAAGTGTAGATTGGAGGGAATGGTACCATATCCCAAGGGCTCGTACTGCACAGCCATATGGTGGTATGTGTAGCCACCATCCTTTCCTTTCCCATTGTACATGGGACAATTTTAGTGCAAGAGGTTTGGTGAAGGAAAACAGCTATTATTAATTAGTAAAGTAGATTGCTGTTTG
Source organism: Rattus norvegicus (assembly GCF_021556685.1). Classification (NCBI taxonomy): domain Eukaryota; kingdom Metazoa; phylum Chordata; class Mammalia; order Rodentia; family Muridae; genus Rattus; species Rattus norvegicus. The sequence continues at coordinate 161,766,721 of NC_141534.1, read as the reverse complement.
AAGTATCAGAAACTGGGACCTTGGATGTTGCTAGGTAATTTCCTAGTGTCAGTTTATTCACCTACCCTCTGGAGCAGAAAATAGCCACTTCACATAGAAACCGGAATAATAAAACATAGCATGCTAAGGAGCTGGCTAATTCTGCACACACACCCCCATGTCCATTCAGCTCTAGACACTAAATTCATAGGAGACTGGTAAAGAAAATCACTATGTAACTAACAGGAGATGACTTGCTTTGTCGCGTTTCTTTCCTTGAACTTAATCTCACCTCCTCATAATATCCTCATTGTAAACATCCTGCTCAATCCACAAAAAATTTCAAAACACTCATTTGGGTGAACTAGTTGCAGCTGCAAAAACACCAGCAGGAGCAGGTACTATATATGCCCAGTGTTGATTAGCATCACTGCAACTCATTATTCTGATCAGCCAGAAGCAATTTACAATCATCTTTAAGCAAGTGCGCATCATTTTCATAATTGACTTGCAGGAGCTTTGACATAACAACTTGTAGCTGTCAATCACTGTCAAAAGACGGAGTAGGAGGAGGCCTTCTGGAGAGAAAAGCCAAGCTATAGTTCCAGTCCACAGAAACAGTGGCTTGAATGTGGAGTCATTTAGATATACATCCTACTCCATTTTGTCATCTCTGTCCCTTCTTAAAGGGCTCTCTCATAAAGGAGAATAGGTTAAGAGACAGGCAGAACTCAATGATGCTGTAGCCTGACTGAAGGAATCATGATTTGAGAGTCCCAAGCTTGAGGCATTGTGAGGATTGAATCTGCTTATTTTTTTAATCTTTCTTTACTTCCTTTCTCTTGCTAATTAAAGTGAAAAAGAACTTGGCTCACAGTTTTTTTTCTTCCTCACAAAGAGTTATACAATTTTCATGATCCCAAAGATAATATGTAACTTCTAGGTAGGTAGCAGGTAGTGCATAAATCTACAGAAACAAACATCTGTAACAAGAAAAGTTAGAATTTATAATTTGTGTATTTAATTCATTTACTTATAATTACCAGTTGGAACACATTTTAATATTAGCATCTATGATACATAATATGGCAAATTAGTCAACCATTCATTTGGAACTGAAAATTGTTTTCTAGATATGTTTGGAAAAGTGTTTGGACCTAGGTCTGTGTAAACAGTGCACAATACTGACTCTATCCTTAAGAAAGATGCAGAATGCCAGGATCCTATGTTTCACATCGATCTATAGGAAAGTTATGCCAGAATACTCAGAATGCAGTGAGATATGTGGATCACATCTCTCTGCTTTTTCTATGCTGTGAATATTGAATCTTGCTTTTTTTTTCTTTAGAGCAAAGGTGTTGTTTATATTTGTACTCTCACAGCATGGCAGAAAATATAAAAAGATAACATGTAGGATGAAAGTTCAATGTTGACAGCAAACTTCATTCTTCATTTTTGTCATTTACTCAGGGACAAGTGCAATAGTTGACAATCTGATGTCCTTATTGCCCATGTGGAAATGTGAAGAATAAATAAAGTCAACTTTCTAAAATTGTGAGCACTAAATGCTTCTGCACGCACATCTCTGCTTTTCATCTTTGAACACCATTTACCAAAGATGGACAAACACTGTTTTAAGCAATGTATATGTCTTAATATCTGGTAAAGGCAAAGACAAAAGCCCATCTTGTTCTGCTTCTTCTTGAGGACTATAATATGTTCAGTGTTAGATGTATGCATTCCATGTTCCCTTGTTGGTGATATGTCAAACCATCTACTACATTGTTTCTTAAATGTTCTCTCTTGAACCCCAATTGATATGTGTGTCTGTATGTCTGTGCCCTCATTCAGTTGATGAAGATCACATCAAACGCTGGAAATGCCAAGCCTCTCAAGTGTCACTTAAGTGTCACTGAATAAGTTAGATTTACTTAAAGACTGAAAGAAATAATGATTCTTCATTTTTCTTTTGTTATCTCTTCTTTATTGAACTGAGAGTTATGTAGTTGTGTAAATTCTGGTTCTGTACTTAAGGCCATTATTCTTTTCATTCCCCTTGTCTACTGCTCCTGGAAATATATTTAACTAATCCTATGAGAGTATTAATTCACAGTGCCTCTAAGGCAACTCCACATTTTAATCACCTGTTAGTTTTAGCTGTCCTTTCATTCCTTATGTTTCTATGTATCATCTACAGACACACATTTTTCACTGATTCATAATTATTCTGGAATTAAGGATGTGAGTCACTTATTCTTCATGCATATGATTATAAACCTATCTATGTTTTCACATATATTTTATCTATCACAGTTGTCTTCTCTGGGCTTTAGTATATGAATTTTCTTTGTTTACCTCATCAATTTCTGTTTGTGTTTAATCTTATTTGCATTTAAAATTGTTCAGGTTTCATCTTGAATTATACACCTATTTCTTTTCATTTTTTTACTATGTGTATGTGTGTGTGTGTGTGTGTGTGTGTGTGTGTGTGTGTGTGTGTGCAATGTGCATATCTGGGAACGTTGATGTCACAGCATGCATGGGAATGTCAGAGAGCCATTAAGAATTAGACATCTCCTTTTATCTTTACTGGATATCTATGCAATGAAGTCTGGTTCCAAGGCAATCACCTTCATCTGCTGAGCTATATTTCTGGTTCCATATTATGCACGCATCTTCTAATTCTCATCTCTACTTTCATTGTTCAAAATTACAAAGTGTTTCTATACTTATAATCAATTGTCCAACATTTACCTTCTTTTATTGTTCCCATTTCCTCCTATCAATGACCTCACATCAATGAATAGAATGAATCATTTTCTTCTCAATGTGTTCAATAGCCATGCACACTGATCACTGTTCACAGCATTCGGTTTCTGTTTTTTGTCATGTTCTTCTGCCTCTACCTTGTATGAGTCTCCTTTTGCCAGAGCCAGCAGGACCCAGTCCTTCGCTAGTGTTGACTGTTTTTGGATGGATGTGAGGCTTGATATATATATCTATCTATATCTATATCTATATCTATATCTATATCTATATCTATATCTATATCTATATCTATGAATTATTTTCCTTGCCAAGATTATTGAGGAATGTCCTTTCTATCAATTATAATGACACCATGATAATCAGAGCGAGACAGCATGAGCTGGAAGGCAAAGGTGTGCCTAATTTCTTAGCAAAATGGTAAATGCTGAGAACTTCAGGACAGCTCTTAAGGCTGTTGTAAAGAATTCTGAAAACATGAGTATGTAAATATGTAAAAGTTCTGAACAATATACAATGTATAAGAGTGCAACATAAATTATATACATGAGGGGTTTTACAGTCCTAAAAAAAAAAAAAGGCAGGTGTTCTGTGAGGCAGCTCGGCAGAAAGATATTAAGAAAGAGATAAAGAGATATGGGGTGTAGTGATCATCATAGGCAAGACCGCAGCTAAATTTATTGTTTGCCCTTACACAGGCAGGCAAATCTGTGAATTCATTTGCAATGTTAAAATTGTGTTTATGTCTTTTTCTAAGAATTGGAGCTGGGGTCATGGAATGTTTCTTCATGTGATAATCAAAAGGGAGCCTGGTGTAAATGATTGAATTGATATGTAAATAAGACTTAGCCTTGGTCTGCAAGAGCTGAGCTATGTGAATGAGCTGTCTGGAAATCTCCAGAGAAAAGTGTCTCAAGCAGAACAGGCCTTCAGCTTGTACCCCATGATTGACTTCATGTCATATTTTTCATCATTCTCAAACAACCCTTCTCTCAGGAACTTCTCTCAGAGCCAAAGTTTGGCTCTTGGCATCCTTTTCCAGGTTTTATTCATGCTAACTCAGTTACTCAGAGGGTACATGTGAGGGATGCTCAGAATTTATATCACTCACTCTATTCCCTGAAAGTTCTAAACTATATACCAAACTTTGATTAATTTCCAAATGCTGGTAATTCTGAGATATTATATCCAGTATTAACTTCACAAACAATCTCTAAACTAGCGGACTCCCATGATATAACTTTGTATGACCATATATATAAAGTTGTTTACTGAAAACTTCCACTTCTGTATACCTCAAATCTAAGACAACACTAATTTTATCTGAATAAGTACATTATCCTGAAATGCGTAAGTAACTTCTTTCAAAGAAGGACTGTGACTTTGAAGTGTAAATGAAATAAACCCTTTCATTCCCAAGTTGCTTATGGTCATAGTGTTTTCTCATGACAATAGAAACTGTAGCAAAGGCAGAAAATTTTCATTATGATTAATGAGACCCTTCATGGACATGCCATGGCACCTCTAGTTTCTTTGATTTGCATTTCCCTTATGACTAAAGATGTTGAACATTTCTTTAGGTGTTTCTCAGCCATTCCGCATTACTCAGCTGTGAATTCTTTGTTTAGCTCTGAACCCCATTTTTTAATAGGGTTATTTGTTTCCCTGCGGTCTAACTTCTTGAGTTCTTTGTATATTTTGGATATAAGGCCTCTATCTGTTGTAAGATTGGTAAAGATCTTTTCCCAATCTGTTGGTTGCCGTTTTGTCCTAACCACAGTGTCCTTTGCCTTACAGAAGCTTTGCAGTTTTATGAGATCCCATTTGTCGATTCTTGATCTTAGAGCATAAGCCATTGGTGTTTTGTTCAGGAAAATTTTTCCAGTGCCCATGTGTTCCAGATGCTTCCCTAGTTTTTCTTCTATTAGTTTGAGTGTGTCTGGTTTGATGTGGAGGTCCTTGATCCACTTGGACTTAAGCTTTGGACAGGGTGATAAGCATGGATCGATCTGCATTCTTCTACATGTTGACCTCCAGTTGAACCAGCACCATTTGCTGAAAATGCTATCTTTTTTCCATTGGATGGTTTTGGCTCCTTTGTCAAAAATCAAGTGACCATAGATGTGTGGGTTCATTTCTGGGTCTTCAATTCTATTCCATTGGTCTATCTGTCTGTCTCTGTACCAATACCATGCACTTTTTATCACTATTGCTCTGTAATACTGCTTGAGTTCAGGGATAGTGATTCCCCCTGAATTCCTTTTATTGTTGAGGATGGCTTTACCTTTCCTGGGTTTTTTGTTATTCCAGATGAATTTGCAAATTGTTCTGTCTAACTCTTTGAAGAATTGGATTGGTATTTTGATGGGGATTGCATTGAATCTGTAGATTGCTTTTGGTAAAATGGCCATTTTTACTATATTAATCCTGCCAATCCATGAGCATGGGAGATCTTTCCATCTTCTGAGGTCTTCTTCAATTTCTTTCCTCAGTGTCTTGAAGTTCTTATTGTACAGATCTTTTACTTGCTTGGTTAAAGTCACACCGAGGTACTTTATATTATTTGGGTCTATTATGAAGGGTGTCGTTTCCCTAATTTCTTTCTCGGCTTGTTTCTCTTTTGTATAGAGGAAGGCAACTGATTTATTTGAGTTAATTTTATACCCAGCCACTTTGCTGAAGTTGTTTATCAGCTTTAGTAGTTCTCTTGTGGAACTTTTGGGATCACTTAAATATACTATCATATCATCTGCAAATAGTGATATTTTGACCTCTTCTTTTCCGATCTGTATCCCCTTGATCTCCTTTTGTTGTCTGATTGCTCTGGCTAGAACTTCAAGAACTATATTGAATAAGTAGGGAGAGAGTGGGCAGCCTTGTCTAGTCCCTGATTTTAGTGGGATTGCTTCAAGTTTCTCTCCATTTAGTTTAATGTTAGCAACTGGTTTGCTGTATATGGCTTTTACTATGTTTAGGTATGGGCCTTGAATTCCTATTCTTTCCAGGACTTTTATCATGAAGGGGTGTTGAATTTTGTCAAATGCTTTCTCAGCGTCTAATGAAATGATCATGTGGTTCTGTTCTTTCAGTTTGTTTATATAATGGATCATGTTGATGGTTTTCCGTATATTAAACCATCCCTGCATGCCTGGGATGAAGCCTACTTGATCATGGTGGATGATTGTTTTGATGTGCTCTTGAATTCGGTTTGCCAGAATTTTGTTGAGTATTTTTGCATCGATATTCATAAGGGAAATTGGTCTGAAGTTCTCTTTCTTTGTTGTGTCTTTGTGTGGTTTAGGTATAAGAGTAATTGTGGCTTCGTAGAAGGTATTCGGTAGTGATCCATCTGTTTCAATTTTGTGGAATAGTTTGGATAATATTTGTATGAGGTCTTCTATGAAGGTTTGATAGAATTCTGCACTAAACCTGTCTGGACCTGGGCTCTTTTTGGTTGGGAGACCTTTAATGACTGCTTCTATTTCCTTAGGAGTTATGGGGTTCTTTAACTAGTTTATCTGTTCCTGATTTAACTTCGATACCTGGTATCTGTCTAGGAAATTGTCCATTTCCTGAAGATTTTCAAGTTTTGTTGAATATAGGCTTTTGTAGTAAGATGTGATGATTTTTTGAATTTCCTCTGAATCTCTAGTAACGTCTCCCTTTTCGTTTCTGATTTTGTTAATTTGGACGCACTCTCTGTGTCCTCTCGTTAGTCTGGCTAAGGGTTTATCTATCTTGTTGATTTTCTCAAAGAACCAACTTTTGGTTCTGTTGATTCTATCTATGGTCCTTTTTGTTTCTACTTGGTTGATTTCAGCTCTGAGTTTGATTATTTCCTGCCTTCTACTCCTCCTGGGTGTATTTGCTTCTTTTTGTTCTAGAGCTTTTAGGTGTGCTGTCAAGCTGCTGACATATGCTCTTTCCTGTTTCTTTCTGCAGACACTCAGCACTATGTGTTTTCCTCTTAGCACAGCTTTCATTGTGTCCCATAAGTTTGGGTATGTTGTACCTTCATTTTCATTAAATTCTAAAAAGTTTTTAATTTCTTTCTTTATTTCTTCCTTGACCAGGTTATCATTGAGTAGAGCATTGTTCAAGTTCCACGTATATGTGGGCATTCTTCCCTTATTGTTATTGAAGACCAGTTTTAGGCCGTGGTGGTCCGATAGCACGCATGGGATTATTTCTATCTTTCTGTACCTGTTGAGGCCCGTTTTTTGACCAATTATATGGTCAGTTTTGGAGAAAGTACCATGAGGAACTGAGAAGAAGGTATATCCTTTTGCTTTAGGATAGAATGTTCTATAAATATCCGTTAAGTCCATTTGGCTCATGACTTCTCTTAGTCTGTTGACATCACTGTTTAATTTCTGTTTCCATGATCTGTCCATTGATGAGAGTGGGGTGTTGAAATCTCCCACTATTATTGTGTGAGGTGCAATGTGTGTTTTGAGCTTTAGTAAGGTTTCTTTTACGTATGTAGGTGCCCTTGTATTTGGGGCATAGATATTTAGGATTGAGAGTTCATCTTGGTGGATTTTTCCTTTGATGAATATGAAGTGTCCTTCCTTATCTTTTTTGATGACTTTTAGTTGAAAATTGATTTTATTTGATATTAGAATGGCTACTCCAGCTTGCTTCTTCTGACCATTTGTTTGGAAAGTTGTTTTCCAGCCTTTCACTCTGAGGTAGTGTCTGTCTTTGTCTCTGAGGTGTGTTTCCTGTAGGCTGCAGAATGCAGGGTCCTCATTGCGTATCCAGTTTGTTAATCTATTTCTTTTTATTGGGGAGTTGAGGCCATTGATGTTGAGAGATATTAAGGAATAGTGATTATTGATTCCCGTTATATTCATAATTTGATATGAGGTTATGTTTGTGTGCTTTCACTCTCTTTGTTTTGTTGCCAAGACGATTAGTTCCTTGCTTCTTCTAGGGTATAGCTTGCCTCCTTATGTTGGGCTTTACCATTTATTATCCTTTGTAGTGCTGGATTTGTAGAAAGATACTGTGTAAATTTGGTTTTGTCATGGAATATCTTGGTTTCTCCATCTATGTTAATTGAGAGTTTTGCAGGATACAATAACTTGGGCTGGCATTTGTGTTCTCTTAGGGTCTGTATGACATCCGTCCAGGATCTTCTGGCCTTCATAGTTTCTGGCGAGAAGTCTGGTGTGATTCTGATAGGTCTGCTTTTATAAGTTACTTGACCTTTTTCCCTTACTGCTTTTAATATTCTTTCTTTATTTTGTGTGTTTGGTGTTTTGACAAGTATGTGACGGGACGTGTTTCTTTTCTGGTCCAATCTATTTGGAGTTCTGTAGGCTTCTTGTATGTCTATGGGTATCTCTTTTTTTAGGTTAGGGAAGTTTTCTTCTATGATTTTGTTGAAGATATTTACTGGTCCTTTGAGCTGGGAATCTTCACTCTCTTCTATACCTATTATCCTTAGGTTTGATCTTCTCATTGAGTCCTGGATTTCCTGTATGTTTTGGACCAGTAGCTTTTTCTGCTTTACATTACCTTTGACAGTTGAGTCAATGATTTCTATGGAATCTTCTGCTCCTGAGATTCTCTCTTCCATCTCTTGTATTCTGTTGGTGAAGCTTGTATCTACAGCTCTTTGTCTCTTCTTTTGGTTTTCTATATCCAGGGATGTTTCCATGTGTTCTTTCTTGATTGCTTCTATTTCCATTTTTAATTCCTTCAACTGTTTGATTGTGTTTTCCTGGAATTCTTTCAGGGATTTTTGTGTCTCCTCTCTATGGGCTTCTACTTGTTTATTTATGATTTCCTGGAATTCTTTCAGGCATTTTTGTGATTCCTCTCTGTAGGCTTCTACTTGTTCTCTAAGGGAGTTCTTCACGTCTTTCTTGAAGTCCTCCAGCATCGTGATCAAATATGATTTTGAAACTAGATCTTGCTTTTCTGGTGTGTTTGGATATTCCATGTTTGTTTTGATGGGAAAATTGGGCTCTGATGGTGCCATGTAGTCTTGGTTTCTGTTGCTTGGGTTCCTGCGCTTACCTCTCGCCATCATATTATCTCTCGTGTTACTTTGTTCTGCTATTTCTGACAGTGGCTAGACTGTCCTATAAGCCCGTGTGTCAGGAGTGCTGTAGACCTGTTTTCCTCTCTTTCAGTCAGTTATGGGGACAGAGTGTTCTGCTTTCGGGCGTGTAGTTTTTCCTCTCTACAGGTCTTCAGCTGTTCCTGTGGGCCTGTTTCTTGAGTTCACCAGGCAGCTTTCTTGCAGCAGAAAAGTTTGTCTTACCTGTGGTCCCGAGGCTCAAGTTCGCTCACGGGGTGCTGCCCACGGGCTCTTTGCGGTGGCAGCAACCAGGAAGACCTGTGCCGCCCCTTCCGGGAGCTTATGCAGCCTCAGGAGTGCCCACCTGACCAGGCGGTGAGGTCTCTTTCCCAGGGTGTCTGGGAGCAGAGAGCTGCTGCGGGCAGGGATCCGCGGGTGTGGGACTTCCGGTAAACATAGGACGTGCCCGGTCCTAGAGGAATTCTGCCTCTGTGTGTCCCGATTTCACCCGGCAGCCTTCTTGCAACAGACAAGTTGGTCTTACCTGTGGTCCCGAGGCTCAAGTTTGCTGGCGGGGTGCTGCCCACGGGTTCTCTGCGGCGGCAGCAACCAGCTAGTTTTTTTTTTTTTTTCAATGATTCCCTTTTCATCTCTGTCTATTGCTCAGAATTGTTTCACATTTGAGTGGACCAAAAGACATTATGGGATCCCTGTGTATCTCAGCAGAAAAGCCATGCACATTCCAACTGAGTACATTTTAAGAAAGTACTTACATAGAAGTGGGACGGGTAGATGGAAAACGTTAGGACAATGAAGCGTGGTGGATGTTGGTGGCAGTGGTGTGTGGAACTCTCTCCTACTCCATATTTTTTGCCTGCATGAATATCCAGAAGTAAAGATATTTTCTCACATTTTTTAAACTGGTCTCGTCTGGATCTTCCTATTAGAGACCGAATATTACATGTGATACTGGTAATGTTCTATGCTCAATATTTCAGGCATCCCTGAGAATCATTCCTTGCTGTTGTGGAATGAAATTTCAAACACTCAAATTAAGAAAGCCAGTCACACCTTACTGAAAGACTCAGAGTTATGTTGTGCCAGAAACAAAAGTGAATAAAGAAACGATCTCTACTCTAAGGCTGACCAGCAAGGTGGCATGCACGTGATAAAATAGTTCCCTTCCGATGACCTACAGAGATCCCAATCTCCTTAGTACCAGTATCATTGAACTTCTAACCTCCTCTTCTAGCTTTGGTCCATTCCATGCTTTCAAGTGCTCTCTTTCTTAATAAACAAAGTCAGCTTCTACCACTGTCCATATATAGCTCTCTAATTTCTTGCTACAGGTCACAAAAAAAAAAAAACCTATAAATCTGCCTGTCATATCACAACGTTCACCTATAACATCGTGGAGATAAGATGACACGGTTTCCAGGCACTTCCAGGTGCCAGTAATCATTAGTGTGGTGAGTGGGTCCATGTCTAGCTTTTCCATGAACTGCTGGAGCTCTCCCATGAAAGCCCATGAAAGCCTCCAGTAACTGGCCAACTAACCTGGAGAACTGAAAGGAATGTCAAATTATTGCCATGTTAAGCCGTCACACTTATAGGAGTATTCACAGAACAAAAGCTAATTCAAATAGTTTGTGTAACTTTACACATTTCATAAATGACCCAAATAAGGCCAGGAAGTATTTAATTGCACCTCCTGTGAGCTAGCTAGAGTTGAATGGAGTTCTGGGTGATTCTAAATTCTATGCTTAAAGAGAAAGTGACACACTGCCTCACGGAATCTTTTCTATATTTTCAAAATTACTTTTAAGCAATTCAGCTACCAAACACATTGTCCAAAGTCTTTTATTTGACAGTTCATATCCCAGTTTTAAAAAATATAATGGAACAAGCTTCCTGACAAACACAGCCCATAGTTCTCTTTGTAGATTTAAACTATGCAGCCACCACTGCCTGTGCCGCCTGTACCAGTTCTAACTTCAAGGTTGCATTACACCACAGTAGAATCAATATGAGTTCCTCAAACCCTAGCCTGTGTGTTGAGTTTAGGATCTAACACATTTCTTCATGACACGTAAGCTAAAATTAGATTGAACAGTTTTAAATATTTGAAAAGAAAACCAAGAAAAAGGATTTTAGTGTGCAACACATGATAATCATATAAAATTAAATTTTCACTATCCATAAAAATTGTTTTTGTTTTATTTTTTATTTTAATTTTAATTTTATTTTTATTGTATATTTTCTTTATTTACATTTCATATGTTCTCCCCTTTCCCAGTTTCCCCTCTATCAACTCCCTATCACATTCCCCCTACCCCTACTTCTATGAGGGTGTTCCCCCACTACTCTCTCCCTCCTCCCTACTCTGGCATTCCCCTTCACTGGGCCAAGGGCCTCCCATTGCTCCTCACAAGGCCATCCTTTGCCAGTTGTGGTGGCACACACTGGTCGGGTTTGCTGAAGGAGGCAGAGTCAAACTCATCTGTTACCCTATGCCTATAGCAGTTTTATCACTGCAGTGAGAACTGTTCAGACGTGACAGCAAGAACTAATGTCCCATCATGCTTTGCTACCTAGAAGTACCTATTGGGCTTTCCCTAAGGCTATTGCAATCTTCCTTACATGGGAAGTCTACTCTTGTTTCATTCTCAATGTACTTATTCACTATGGGTTAGAGTGACCCTCTTTTGAGTAATATTCATCAAGTGAGCTGTCTTTACCCACTTTCTGTAAAACTGCAGTTCTTTCATTTCTTGCTTTTTGGACCAAATTGGGTATTAATTTTACTTGACAAAATTCAGAGACTGTCGCCAATCTTCAAATAACTTGTATTTTTTCTTTCCTTTATCATGCACACCTTTACCCCCATAGTTTAAATCTCTTTTATAAAGTGATTAAAATAACTGGAGATAAGGGGAGAATCATATAATAGAACATTAAGGATCTTTCATTAGTTTAAATGTCCATTCCACAATATTCAAATTAATACTAGCCAGTTTTTGTTTACCACTTTTTGTAAGGTTATTAGACAATAATACGGCCACCTAAACAGCTCATTCAGTACATGCTCATTATATTCCTACTCTCTCCTGAGTGCCATTAGAGTGTTTGGCTTGGTATCCTAGTTAACAAGCATTCGTATAAGAGATATGTGATCACAAGCTGCAATGACTGTTTTAAATCTGAAGTTTCAATACGTCTAAGTATTCCACTCTGTATCTGTCATATATGGCTAAAATCTCTTTTTCTCCTTGAACATTGCCTTTGACATGCCTATGAAAACGGAAAGTAAGTGAAATTATGTTGAACTAGCCTGTTTGGGGTAGGTCAATGCTGGGGCAGAGTAGGCAGCTTTTATTAACACATGGCACTGAATCTTTAGTGTGTTCACAATGATTTGGCCTTATTGTGACAATGTGGACTCTGGGGATCTAGTTCTGGCTGAGAGGCTCATGTTCCCGATCACTGCTTCGAACTGAGACATTGCCTGCTCCTCTTCTACCCATTTCATTCAGAGTCAGCACAGTGGGCTGCAGTTATAGCTCAGGGGTATATCTACCATGTCCAAGACCCTGGGCTCAATCCCATGTCAACATGTCAAAAATACTTTCAGATAAGTTAGTTTTCACTTGCTACTGTTAATGATGAGTTCTATTCTAAAGTGGAATGCTGTTTTGTAGAAACTTATTAAAATAAAGACAAGTAGCATCCTAGAAGCCATAAGTCTGGGAGCACAACAGACATAGCTATACACGGAGCTCCAAGGTAAAATGTGGTGTTTAACATTTGTTTTTCCCCTGTAATACTTTAGTTTCCTAAGCTAGAAAAATAGAAATAATAGCGTGAAGTATGGCTCTTAAGAAGAAAATATAAGAATGCACTAGAATTTAACCCATAGAGAGTTATTATTTTGTTTATTAAAAATACAATGAATAGAGATATGCTTAAAGCAAATTAACCTCACAGCACAGGACTGTTTAATTTTAAATGGCATAATATTGGGAACCCTTATTTAAAATGCACATACTACCAATTAGAAACTGGGTAAGATTTTGGGGATACAAAGTTCGATTATGTAGCTTTTAAGCAGTTCATTCAGAGACATATCCCCAGAAAACTGTCTCTTATTAGGTCCCGTACACTGTAACTCTTAGTTTATTGGGAAATATGCCAACAAAGCAGCAGATGAAATGTGGGGAAAAAGATAATTTGGTAGTATGTAATGTGGTTAAGGTAAAAATATAAAACGTGAATTATATGAAAAAGTATCAATTGTATTCTGAGGTCTCAAGCCTCAGAGTATGGTCTCGTAAATGGAACTGAAAAATTCAAAAGAACCAAGCAAGGGAGAGACAGTACTTAGTTTACTTCTATTCATACTAAAGTGAAAAGATGTTGGCTCCTTCCCGTGGAAAATTCAGAGTCATTTTGTAATGGAATCACCCTGGGTAGTAATATATATAATTGACGTTCATTCACAGAGTTCACGGAATGATAACATGCACTTTTTGGTTATTCTGCAACAATATAATTTCTATCATATGTTTGTGTATCCACTGAGCATTAGCAGAAATACAGAAAGGCTGCATGTTTATGTTTTGTGTTTACCCTACATCAGCAGTTTAAAAAATTACTACCCTGCGTCGACACTATTAATGACAGTCTGAATTTGGAAGGCTTGATAAGTTGTTTACAAGGAAGTTCAGAAGGAGAAATCAGCGAGTGTTTGCTGAGTACTGTGAAAACATTTTTCTCAGGATGTGTTGCTGGAAATGGCAATTAGTCAATGTAGGAAAACTGGTGTGTCTTTACACATTAAATCATACTAAAACAAACAGCCAGGCCAATTCAGCTTAGCTTCCCTGACGCATAAATGCAATTATGTTGAAATACAAAACTGCCTCTCGCAGTCCCTATTTGTTACCCATGAATTCTCATTAGAGTTCTCAGGAAGAACCAGAGAGGAAGCCTCAGTGTTTGCAGTTTTACAGAAGAAGATATTGAGGAACATGGAGATGAAGGGCTTGCAGACTCAAAGACAAATAGTTTGAAAGGTGTCCTGAAAAGTTTGTACAGCTGCCTTCTGCAATCTGAAGGCTGCACTTCTGAAGTTTTTGATTCCTTTCTGGTTTGTCAAGGCAATCCTTTGTATTGGCTCTCCCTTTCTCAATGAGATGATACAGTAAAATAGAATTCAACTATCTCCTTCATGATCATTTATGGGTCGCTTCTACATCTATCATCATTTTCCCTTCCATAAAAAATGTAACAGTCTATTAAGGAATTTATTCCAGTTTAGGTAAACTGAGGTTCTTCCTGTATTCCTCAAAGCGAAGGGTGAACTATCTTGAACTAGTTACATATTGGGCTACCTACTAAGTTTAAATTAAGGATGCAGATAGAGATACTGTTCAAATTTCTCTCAGTCACAAAGAACCTTACTTGTAAGAAGCTTTGTCAAGGCAGCCTCACTCTCACCTACTCACCGTGTCCCAGAAATTTGGCAGCTATTCGGGTGTACTTAGCCCACAAATAGAGCAATAAGAGTGATTGTCAGGCCAAGTCTTTGTGAAGTTGGATCATGGCTTGGCAAATAAATACTGGTCACTATGTGACCAAATTTGAATCTCCCATGGTTTAAACATCACCTCCAGGAGTGTTCAAAGAATCTATGGAAAGTGTGATCTTATGTTCTCATTTATAATGTTCCTACTCAAGGACCATCTAATCAAGTTACGAAAATTTCAAAGCAAAAAACAGCTCCTAATATTTAAATAAATCTTCAAATTATTTTTTGTTGGGCTACTGTATTAGTCATGATTTTCTAGAGGAGCAGAATATTTTAATGAGTAGTATGGTATGAAATAGAATTAATAATATTATTTCAGTACGACCATACCCATCTATGTACTGTAGAGGCTATGAACACAGTAGCAGCTTGGTTTATGACGCTAGATGACTCAGCAGTATCAATTTCTTGCTGAAGACTTGGGGGATTCCTTGTAAGGTGCTGGTGTTTAGTTCATTTATAACACTGAAGAAAATGGTTTCTGTATGCAAAGAATGGCAACTCTGCCACCGACAACACAGCAGACTCCTATACCAGCAAAACTCAAGGATAGGGAAAAGAACATTGATTTATCTTAGGTTCCTTTATATCTAGGTCGTTACATGAGGCCCCCACCCTAGGGGAAGATTTTGCTTCATTCACTTAGTTGGAAATGTTTCCAAAGACCTGTACAGAGGCTTGTCTCTTCGTTCTAGATATTACCAAACTGTCAAGAGTAACCAGCATAACCATATTATAGCTATCTGCGGTGGCATGCTGGTGACAGAAAAATGCTTGGCCGCCTTTATTATACTTATGAAAATGAGCATAAGAAATTAAGAGTTCTTCTCCAAGGTGGCATGCATGAAAAATCAAGTCTAGAGTTTAACACTATGCAAGCACTTTCTAGTTATCTCTTCACTGAAGAATGCTAATTTACCAATACTACATAGTGTTTTAAAAAAAATCCTAGGAACTTTAGGTGCTAACAAAGTATCTCAGCTGCTCTTGTTGCTGCTCATAGCAGCTAGGAACTAACGTACCAAGAGATCAAGAACCCTCTTATGGTCATGTACCTGCACTCACATGACCAAACCTGCTGAGCCATTTCTCCATCACCCACACTTTCAATTTTTATAAGGACATGAATTTAGTAACTTGGATAATTCATGGTAGATACATGTTCTAACTTCTACACTTCTTAATTTCTGTTACTGTGTAAGCAACACATCAGTTATATGAAGGAGTCAAATAGTTATGTATCACTATCCACCTGGTTTTATAGAGAATTGAGGTTCTATCAGTAAGAGCAGCTGTCTGGTTCCAGCTTATCTCCCCAGTGCTTTGCACAGTGGTACATGCAGGAGTCTCAGTAAAGATACATTAATAAAGTTACACATGCTCTGCTTTGTTCTTAGAATACAAGTTCTACAAAGCTTAACCTGGAGTAAAACATGAAAGAGAATTTCAATTTTTTTTTTAGTAAAAAGAAATGAAGATGTACCATAGTACTCATGGAGGGTTATAGGCCAGATGACAAATGGTGGAAGTAAGTAAATTCTCTCTTTCCACCATGTGGGTTTCAAGAATTAAACTCAGGATGTTAGACATAGCAGTAAATTATTTACCTGATCTACTAGCTGGTTCCTCAGATAGCTACCTATTAGACAGTTAGTGGTCATATATGGGCAGTGAGAACTGTATTGGAACATTAAGACTTAGACAATTTATATCTACATTACTATACAAAAATTCTTTGTGAGATTAACCACTGGGATTGGTTTGATATGAAAGTAAGTTTTCAGAACATATTTTAATTTTAGCTATTTATTATAACTTACATAAATTTAAGTATACTTTAGTTTTCTAAATGTATTTGTTATCACAATAAAGACTATTACTTCTCAATGTCCAGACATATACAGAATTTAGTTTATTCTGGAACAAATACCTCTCAGCAATCAATAGCATTGGCTTTCTACTCAAATTTTTTTTAATTTAGCTTTATATTCATTATATATACCTAACAATTTCTTGCTGTAAATGAATCTAGTTTGAATAGCCATAATTGTTTTACATTAATTTACATAGTCTCTGAGAAAACTTTCCACATATGACTTATAATCAATTAATTTCATGATTCATAATACATCTTCATTTATTTTAGATTCAATTAATTGTTGCATAAGTGATTATTATGGCTTACAAATAAATTTCTATTGGTTTCTATTCTTTTAGTAGTCATATATTGAGTGGGTCAGAGAGCAAGTGCTCGGTATGTATAAATATCTTCAAGTTGCTTATTCTATTCCCTCCTGCCACTATGGATGACAGATTGCCACAGACCAGAAAATACACAGTGAGTAGGTATGTATTTTACTTACATTTCTGAACACAGTAAAGTTCGAGAATATGGCAATTAACTTGGCCAAGGCAATCATCTTGAGTCACAACTTGGTGGAAAGCCAGAGGAACCCATGGTGACAGAGGAAATTAAAGCAAAAAGCATATGTTTTGTCAACAGCTACTGCTATAAACTTGATTAATCTATCCTTGATGGCCGAGCACTTTTGGCCTAGTCATCATTTAATGATCTCAATTTCTAGTATCATCCAAATGACAATTAAATTTCACCATGTTTTGCATCATTTTAACTCTTCTACATAAGAAGCCATTTTTAATTATTTATCTGTCAGAAGGTAAACTCATCCCTAGTGTCTGTGTGTTTCTATGTCTTGTGCTAATTTCAGTCAGAAAATCTCTTTTACATATCATTAATCGACAGGGTTGACTGTCATAGAAAATTATAAGGTGCTGTAGCAGGAAAGTTACACCAATTACAACTTAATTGCTTCAAAGACCAAGAAAAGTAAATTCACTCAAATCTACTCTATCAGCTGTAGTGCAGAACTGCAAGGCCCAGAGATGACAGTGCCGTGATCCGTGCAGCAACATGGAAAGTCATCCTGTAAAAGGCACAGGGGGGATATCCTGGGCTGAGGAAGGGGCGACTCAGCCAAATACAAAAAGGCCAAAGTTACTGTAATTTACATATTTCCATTTGAGACATCTTCCAAACCTTTCAACACATAAGCTTTTGGTAATTATTTTTAAGTGGAAATTCAGATAGCAGCAGGCAGTAAGCGTTTGATTTAAGATTTCCTATGGAGATGTCTGAGGGGTACTTGGCAAGCTTTATTTTCTCCTCCACAAAAACCAAGAGGGAAAGCTGGCATTTCAGATCTTAATCATAGGCACTCTACTCCTTTTTATGACCATTATTTTATAAGAAGTTGGAAATGATTGTTGGCTATGCACTTTCTTCCCCCCCATGGTCTTCCCTACCACACACACTCATATGCAAACACTCATCGGAGGTTCAGAGTGGGCTTACATATAAATAACCACAGGTTATTACAGTACAGGACTCCTGAAGAAAATCATTTGGGCTAGAACAGTGTCAATATCTAAATAGTGGCTATCCTCTAAAACACAGCTCCTGCCTAATCTTCCCAAGTCAGAATTCATTGTTACTTTAATATGATGGTTCCCGATTCAGTTTTTATAGTCTTGAAAACATTAACTTTTAGAATAACATACAGGCTCTTATACTTAATATATTTATTAAATAGGATAAATTATCAAATGAATGGGTTTGGAAGGAGTGGGGTGGTGCTGTTGCATGAACAGTGTGTGTGTGTGTGTGTGTGTGTGTGTGTGTGTGTGTGTGTGTGTGTGTGTGTTTGACTTAGTTGGGGACGATAGGCCAGGTTCCCATCCACTGGTTTTGTAGCTTGTTTAAATTCATTATTTTCTGCTTCAGCTTCTTTAGTGCTAGAATCGCAAAGCTACCAACATGCCCAGATAGGAAGAATTATTTTAAAACAATATAACTTCCTAAAATATAGCAGAATCTGCCTGTAGAAAATATCGGAAAAACCGACTGGATTGGGAGGCAGTTCGGAAGTGAGG
This sequence comes from Rattus norvegicus, assembly GCF_021556685.1. NCBI lineage: Eukaryota > Metazoa > Chordata > Mammalia > Rodentia > Muridae > Rattus > Rattus norvegicus. The sequence goes on along the minus strand of NC_141534.1, from coordinate 161,748,407 downwards.
TGGAAACTTCTGCAATGGAAAATCCATGGGAACTATGTGAAAAACCTTAGCAAAGACTCATAGTAATGGGGGGCATGGAGCCTGAACCAGCTATCTTTTGTAAGCAGGAAAGATCTCAAGTTGAAGGACTGGAACACCAACCCGGCCACAAAACCTTTGACCTACAATTCATTCTTCCCGCACAGTGTTCTGGGACTGGACCCTAGCAGAATCATCACCAAAGAGAGCAGAAACGCTTCTTCCGGCAACTGATGGGAGTAGATGCAAGGTACCAGAGTCAAACTTTAGGCAGAGCTTGTGGAATCCTGCATGAGAAGAGAGGAAGGTTCAGAGAGACTAGCGGGGTCAGGGACACACTGTGAGAACATGCTACGCAGAATCAACTGACTAGGACTCATGTAGACTTGCAGGGAGCCTGTAGGGATCTGAACTGAGTCTTCTGCATTTATGTTATGGCTAATTAGCTTGGAGTTCTTGTGATTTTACAGAGTACGAGCAGGACTGTCCCTGACTCTTTTGCCCAGTTGTAGGACTGTATTCACCCTACTTTGCACAGTTTAATGTGATGGTATGTGCCTGGTCTTATGTGTATGCAGCTTATGTAACTTGTTATGCCGGGTTTACTTGATATTTCTGACAGACCTGCTCTTTTCTGAGGGGATGTGGAGGCAGGATGGTTCTCATGGAGACATTAGGTGTTGGGGAGAGACAAGGGGAGGGGAATTGGAGTAAGGATTTGGTATATGAGAGAAGAATAAAAAAATTAAAAACATAAGACAAAAAGTATAGCAGACTCTATGTTGAATTTCTATTATCTTAACTCTTACTGTCTAAGAACCCAGAAAATTAGAAACCATTGTGATAAGAAAGAAAAGGGTCTTGAGAATCCTATCAACATAAAAGCCGGTGACTGCTTGGCCACTTACTAAGTTATGGCTTTGGACAACTTACTTAGCTTTATTTTGTTTAGATATATAACAGTGTTTAATTAGCAGTGTCAATGCGAAAATTAAGTAATAACACATGCATAAAATTTTTTGAACACATGGGCACTGGAAAAAATTTCCTGAACAAAACACCAATGGCTTATGCTCTAAGATCAAGAATCGACAAATGGGATCTCATAAAACTGCAAAGCTTCTGTAAGGCAAAGGACACTGTGGTTAGGACAAAACGGCAACCAACAGATTGGGAAAAGATCTTTACCAATCCTACAACAGATAGAGGCCTTATTTCCAAAATATACAAAGAACTCAAGAAGTTAGACCGCAGGGAAACAAATAACCCTATTAAAAAATGGGGTTCAGAGCTAAACAAAGAATTCACAGTTGAGGAATGCTGAATGGCGGAGAAACACCTAAAGAAATGTTCAACATCTTTAGTCATAAGGGAAATGCAAATCAAAACAACCCTGAGATTTCACCTCACACCAGTGCGATTGGCTAAGATCAAAAACTCAGGTGACAGCAGATGCTGGCGAGGATGTGGAGAAAGAGGAACACTCCTCCATTGTTGGTGGGATTGCAGACTGGTAAAACCATTCTGGAAATCAGTCTGGAGGTTCCTCAGAAAATTGGACATTGAACTGCCTGAGGATCCAGCTATACCTCTCTTGGGCATATACCCAAAAGATGCCTCAACATATAAAAGAGACACGTGCTCCACTATGTTCATCGCAGCCTTATTTATAATAGCCAGAAAATGGAAAGAACCCAGATGCCCTTCAACAGAGGAATGGATACAGAAAATGTGGTACATCTACACAATGGAATATTACTCAGCTATCAAAAACAACGAGTTTATGAAATTCGTAGGCAAATGGTTGGAACTGGAAAATATCATCCTGAGTGAGCTAACCCAATCACAGAAAGACATACATGGTATGCACTCATTGATAAGTGGCTATTAGCCCAAATGCTTGAATTACCCTAGATCCCTAGAACAAACGAAACTCAAGACGGATGATCAAAATGTGAATGCTTCACTCCTTCTTTAAATGAGGAAAAAGAATACTCTTGGCAGGGAAGGGAGAGGCAAAGATTAAAACAGAGACTGAAGGAACACCCATTCAGAGCCTGCCCCACATGTGGCCCATACATATACAGCCACCCAATTAGACAAGATGGATGAAGCAAAGAAGTGCAGACCGACAGGAGCCGGATGTAGATCGCTCCTGAGAGACACAGCCAGAATACAGCAAATATAGAGGCGAATGCCAGCAGCAAACCACTGAACTGAGAATAGGTCCCCTATTGAAGGAATCAGAGAAAGAACTGGAAGAGCTTGAAGGGGCTCGAGACCCCAAAAGTACAACAATGCCAAGCAACCAGAGCTTCCAGGGACTAAGCCACTACCTAAAGACTATACATGGACTGACCCTGGACTCTGACCCCATAGGTAGCAATGAATATCCTAGTAAGAGCACCAGTGGAAGGGGAAGCCCTGGGTCCTGCTAAGACTGAACCCCCAGTGAACTAGTCTATGGGGGGAGGGCGGCAATGGGGGGAGGGTTGGGAGGGGAACACCCATAAGGAAGGGGAGGGGGGAGGGGGATGTTTGCCCGGAAACCGGGAAAGGGAATAACACTCGAAATGTATATAAGAAATACTCAAGTTAATAAAAAAAAAAATTTTTTTTTTGAAATTAATTTTCCTTTCTCTCTTGCGCCGTTCTACATCATTAATGACTACATCCTTCGGTGATTAAAAAAATGTGGCCTTGTAGTTTCCCAGGCATTTGCATATGTTGCGGTCAGTCCAAGTCCAGATGAGCAATGTAAGTCTGCACTCACTAGATGTATCTGCTTAGGGAGGAACTAATTGTAATTGCTTCAGTCAATCTTATGGATCGCCAGTCCTCTTATGTTCCATGTCATCTATGAGTGCACAGCCAAGTCTTAAGCTGTGGGGTCAATACCTATGTCAGCATGGAGAACCCTTAATGCAGGTGCAGGAGAAAGGAAAACAGACATTATCCTTGCTGTGTTGTATTTCCATCTTTAAGATTCATCGGGGTTGCTTTGAAGCTCTTAGTAAATACAAGCAGATATAGGGACTGTATAAAGTCAGAGTGAGAGTTCCCCTTGAAGGGAGGAAAGCAAGGACCTCTGAAAACCTGGCAAAGAGGAGGAAAGAAATGAATGGATTCTGAAAGAAGAGTCTTGCTGAAACATCTCACTTGCACATGAGTAGCACCTCAGGATTCTTTATCTGGGGTTAAACTGTTGCTACTACCTCACACTTATGATTATTCACAGTTTATTTCTCCTACTGCCATTATGCCAAAGGTGACAGCTAATTAAGGAGGAGATGAGTTACATTAAAAATATTTTAGGTGAATAAATAACGAGAGGAAATTCCAGATAAATGAGCATGCAGTTGCTTTCACCAAGACACTAGATAATAGCATAAGGAACAGTAATTAGAATCAATACAGGGTCTGTGAAGAGTGTCAGGGAAACCCACCTAATTAGGAAAATTAATGGTATTGTTTAAAATGAATCTCAATAGTTTGACTAATTAATTTATCATAATGTATACAATAATGAGTAAATCCCCAAACTTCAAACATACTGGATTAGGGACAAGACTTAAGCACATTTTCCACTGTCAACTTGAAAGCCACCTACATTGAAGAAGTTGACATTAATAGTTAATGAAAACAAAAATTTCAAAGCACACTCTCTAACCTGAAAATAGAATCTTGAAGTTGCCATCGAGCGAAGAACATTTTAAACCACAGGAATTAGTCTGACTCTAACCCTATGCTTCCAGTAGCAGGTAAAACATAGGGCATATAGGAGAATGGGTGACATTCAACAGTCTTTGGTGAAGGAAAATCCTACATTTGATCTTTTTCATAGTTGATTTGATTGGATAAATACCTTAATTTCTCTTTGTCTCCATTTCCTGAATTGTAAAATTTTCATCACTCCCTACTTTCCCATTTGTTATGATGATATGGAGAAATATGCATAAATTTTGCCTTTGTTATAACACCCTTTGGAGCTGAAAACCACTACCTCTCTTCTATTAAAAGGCATAAAGCACAGTCCTGAAAGTTCTACCCTGCCATCTACTCTAACTGTAGTATATTAGCTTGTCTACTTGCTAGTAAAATGTAAATAAACAGAATTAAACAAAGTCATAAGAATAGAGCTAATTAGGTACGAAGAAATAGTATCTACCACCCAACCTACTGCTAGCTTTTTATTCATTTTTATCTCTCTAAGAATGCTAAAGATGTGTGCAGTCTCATAAGCCATGACCAATTCACTCCTTAGCATTATTCAATGTGGCTCAGTCTCAAACCTTCCCTGGATGCGGACAAGCCAGCTTTAGCTGTCAACCTTTCTCTTACTCCCAGGGATGAATTCATTTCAAGTGATGTGCAGCTTAACTTGTGTGAGACTAATAGAGTGCCTACAGGATTGTTTTAATGGATTTGGTTGGAATAGCTTTGCCTGTTGAGTAAATCCAGCAAAACTTCCCGATGTTTTACAGCCAGAAAGGATGCTGAATTTAAAGTTTCTGTGTGTATTTCCACTCCCATTCTGTTTTTCACAATGTTCAAAGCCAAAATGTAAACTTTTATTATGTATGACTAATTAAAAATCATTGTTATGTTATTCAGATTTCTTTATGAAAATGTCTTAGACATTGCATTTTTCAGATGGTACTGATTACAGTGAGCTACAAGATATTGTGGGCAATGCTATATGAATAATTGAGTGTAGGTGGTGATGGTAGTGATGAGAGTAATGGGTTGGTGATCATAGCAATGCCTATGGGGATTCTTCTTGACCTAGAGTACTGTACAACATGTCAATTTTCAAATGATGAAGGCTTCTAACATGGCAAATTTTGAACTGTATGTATATCAGGGGATGTGGAGATAGAAAGAGATGCTATCATCCACATTTTATGAGCACTGAATAAGATATAGCATGCTACTACAAATAGTGTGATAGCAAGGGTTGAGGCCATGGTGGTAGCAATAGGCATGTTGGTCATGATGGTAGCAGAAGAAGTAACGTCATGATGGCAATAGTTTTGGTGGAGATAGAAGACAGTGTTCATGAATACTAACTCATGAATACTAATTCAATAGTAGTACTCTTGGTAAGTGGAAATGGTTATAATAGTTATAATATTGGTATTAATGGTTATAGCATCAACAGTAGCATTTGGGATGAATGTGAATGTGACAGTGACCCCTTTTCCATAATGATTTGAAAATATATATAATACTCTGAGAAAAATTGATTCATTGATCAATAGGAGAAACATCTTGAGGATGGTATTAAAACTGAGTAAATAGAGTAAAAACACTGACCTTCAAACAACACTAACCTATTAAATGAAAATAAGGACTTGGGTGTCAGGAAGCTTTGCTTCAGAATATAACCTTGTTCTTCCTTACCATATAACTCCATACCTATCATATTTTCCTGAATTTTCATAAAATTAAATATTGAAATTATAATTAATTTTAGGAAACTACAAACGTAAAAGATACACATCTTGTTATTAGAAAACATTAAGATCTCCTCCTCTAGGGTACATGGCTTTTGTTCAATAGAAGCTTTATGTTTATGTTCATGTTGATTTTGCTTTAATCTAATGAAAATGTAAGTCCATGCATACTAAACTGATAAGCATTTAATCCTGACTCTGTCCAGTTGCTGCATAGAATACAATAAAAGAGGGAATGTAGTTACCCTAGGATTGTCTTTCAGCAATGATGCTTACATGGGAGAGGTAGATGAGGAAGACAAGGAGCCAATAGACTGGAAATAAGCTAAAATCGGGGAAAGCATTATCGCAGTCTGTATAATGAGCTAGTAAATTGTGCCCCAGTTCTCCGAACTCACAAATACTCGCTTAAAAGGAAAAAGGAGAGTAGCAGAAGCGAGCAAGAATATCTCAAAGTATGATCCAATTGAAGAGCTCAGCATGGAGAGATTAACCTAGTTTGTCTTGCTTCAGTCTTAAGTAGTCAAATGAGAGGAAGCCAAGGAAATAGTAGAGGAGTAGATTGGGTTTGTGTGGTGAATAGCATAAGTATGCCAGCAGGCACCAGAAGTACGAGGCAAGGAATAGCTCCTCTTTTAGAAAAAAAATGTGGAAGAATAATGTCCTGTATACAAATTCCCTTGCTGTCAAAGTTAGGCTATTTTATGATTGCTGACGTCTAGAATAATGAATTAATTCTATTGTTTTAAAACACAAATGTTTGGTATTTACTATAAAAGTCACAGGTAACAAATACAATTTATAAAATTTCTTACTGTTTCCCAAAGACACTTTAGAAATAATTTGTCTAGTGTAGACTTTTAACATTCTCTTCTCTTTTTTACCATTAGTCTATCTTCAGTTCTTTTTAAATAAATCTAAAAAATATAAAAACAACAATGTCTATTGTGCCTTTAATATTACTGACAAATTTACTTTAGTTTTACTGTAAGTTCAAAGAAAGGCAGACTTCGTGTCTAGGATATGAACAGTGTTACTGTGGTAGGGTTGGGAATCAGGGAGGCCACAGAGGCTGGAGAACAGAAAACTTAAAAAAAATACAGGAGGGGCCTCTGCGGGTGAGGATGTACCTAGCCCTGTAGACATGATGTGCCTGGGTAGGGTGATACATAGGAGGGCCTCCACCCTCTCAAAGGAGAAAGGGATCAGGGGAGGGACTTCGTGAGGGAGGGAGCAAGATACGGACCATGATCTGGATGTAAATTGAATAAAAATTAAAAAGATAAATACAGGAAAATACTGGGATTCCCAACCACCAGACATTGGAGGAAATGTGCATCAGAACCTTGGATGATATGGTCAGAGAAAGAGGGCCCCAAAACAGCTCATGTAACACTTCACAGCCAGCTTACTGTGCTCTGATTTCAGTCTGCTGCTTGGCAGAGTGAGCTCAAGCTACCTATTGTAATAAATTACACCACATTCTGTTCTAAAGGGGATATCTGAGATTAATTGTGACACTCCTTCAGTTTGGTGAAGACTACTACTACTACTACTACTACTACTACTACTACTACTACTACTACTACTACTACTGCCTGTAGTTTGACAAGAAGACATTTTTTCTCTTCTCTTCTCTTCTCTTCTCTTCTCTTCTCTTCTCTTCTCTTCTCTTCTCTTCTCTTCTCTTCTCATCTCTTCTCTTCTCTTCTCTCCCTTTCCCTTTTCTTTCCTTTTTCAATTGTTTGTGGTGTGTGTGTGTGTGTGTGTGTGTGTGTGTGTGTGTGTGTGTGTGTGTATGCAGGCATGCACGTGCACTCACACATGTGTACACACAGGTGTCAGGGCTTTTGTGTAGAAACTAGAAGACAATTCTTGGCAGTTGCTATGATCTTTCCACCATGTGGTTTCTGGGGGCAGAACTCGGGTTGTCAGGCTTGGTGGGATGCATTCTCATCTGCTTTCTCACTGGCCCTGGAGGCTGCTTTTCAGAATGACATTTCAGGCACATCTGCTGTACTCCACCTATTTAGAACTGACCAAAAGTCACCAAGAGACTTTAAATGAATGGATCCCATCCATACAAGGCTGTAAGCATCTGCAGGCTTCCTTCATCTTTAAGTAGTGTCATTTCTGACTTACTCTTGCTGAAATCACTCTCAAAATCATATTATTAAACCACATGAGAATCCTAACTAATTAATGAATGCCCCAATACCACAGTGAATTAGGATTTTCCTTGTCTTTTTTCACATTGAGAATGTCCTAGGAATAAATATTTCTGGCCAATAGAAATGACCTGGGCAATCTACAAGCTTGCTTTGTTGAATACGTTTGGAGGGTGAGGAGATGAAGTGCAGGGAATCCCACACAATTGAGTAAAATCGGAAGAGAATTTAGAAGTCCCTGAGAAAGCAGGAGCCTCAGCACACACCAAGCATTATTGATTCTACTCAATTTTTTTCAAAATTCAAGAGAGCTGACTTCCTGATGACTCTCACAGAAGGCAGCCATCACATTATGAGGAAATCTGAAAAGCAATCCTTCATTTTCATAAAAAAATTCAGCATAATAGGAACTGATCAGAGAATCAAATCACTGGGATATGAAAATCACAGAATTAGCATTTAGCCGACTGCCTCAGCTCATGCCCATCGTGGAAGGCGCTTGTTTTAATCATACCAAACCGCTGTTTCGTGACTGTAGAGTTACTTATGAGCTAAAGTGCTCCTTCTTCTCTCAGAGAAAATTAATGGATCAGCCAAAGAATTGAATGAGTGAAACAAAGGTTTTGAAGGAAAAATTAAATCAAATAAATAATAACCTCATCCATATTTTCAAGTTGTCACTATAAGACACACTTCAGTGTGAAACCCTCTTAGAATTATTCAATGGAATGACCACTTCATTTGTATTTCCTGTTCCCCAAACAAACGTTGTGATATCTTATAATATAATTTTTATTTAAAGGCCTGGTCAGTTTGCTCTTAGATCTCCGCAGTTCCAGATTGGCCACGGATGTGACTGAGGCTCACCACCTCTGTAGGTGCTGAGCTACAATTAAAGCTACAGTTCATGCATGTACCTGAACTGATTTGCTTCAGGATTATTTGATTTAGCCCTTTGGTTATCTATATGAAGACATTTGATCTCACATTAGAAACAAAGCAATCCCATTGAGTTGCTATACTGATGTGTCTTACAGCCATAGTGTTTGTTGAAGGCTAATGGTTTGGAAGATTCACATAAATGCCTTTGGTCCTAATAAATTTACTTCTTCACTCTGAACTTTAAAAACAAACAAACAAATGTTTGGGGCTAATATTGTCAACCGGACAAGATATAAAATCATCTAAAGAACAAGCTTATTTAGTCTCTGAAGGAGTCTTTACTTTGAGTTAAATAAGGTAGTAAGAAGCACTCTAAATATTGATGGCACAATCCCATCACCTGGGATTCTTGGCTGAATACAAATAAGAAACTGAGCTCAGTACCAGTGCTCACCTTCCCCTGCTTCTTGATGGAAGAAGTGATGTAACCACAGGGCAACAGCCTCTTGCTCCTGCGGCCATGCCTTCTTTTCTGTGACGGATGTACTTTAGTACTAGAAACCAGAGAAATCATTCCTCTCTCGTTTGCTTTCCTCAGATACTTTGCCATAGCGATAAGAAAAATAATTAGGACAGGAGGCAGAGGAAGAATCTTTCAGAAACATCAGCTTGGTTTGGCTTTAGTGTGAAAGCTACAGGATTACACAGTAGCAGCTCTCAGATCAAAATATTACTGATCTCTGTGGTCCTCTGTTGAAGTTGCAGATGTCCCATCTCCTTCTTTCTTTAAAACTCCATAAAGTTTATCTCAGATCACATTATTTCGTGCCACGTTGCATTGAAACTTTTTCTTCCTTTGCTCTCTCTCCTAAATTCTCCAGATCCACAGCTACAAGTATTCACTGTTGATTACAAGTCATTTTTTTCCAGCATGAGAAGATATGCAAACATAAGTATGTACAATCACTCATACATTATATACATTCATACCATAGTATCTATGAGGTTTATTATTTCTGGGCTCCTTCTGAATATCAATGTCTGTGGATGTTCAAATTCCTCACAAAAAGTGACATAATATGGATACCCAATGTGACTATATATATATATATATGTGTGTGTGTGTGTGTGTGTGTGTGTGTGTTATTTATAGAATCAAAAGCGATATAAATTACATATAAATGACTAATGCGTTTTTCTTATGACTAAGAAAAACAGTCCCTGAGTAGTCAGCAGCAAATGTGGGATTTGGTTTTTACAGGCATATTCAATTCATGGAGACAAATCTGAGATATGAAGAATAATCTATACTTACAAATTTACTTAACCAACAAAATTTATCTAAAGCACTAAATGGATATTTTTTACCTTTAGAAAAGAAATTTGTGTGTAGAGAGACTAATGAGTGAGTCTTTGAGTTCTATGACCTGAATGTGCCTTGCCAAGAACAAGCAAAGCTGCATAGCTGTTTTCACTCTTCCTGCCTCGACCTCCCCACTGTGAACAAATGTGTCTCTCACATGGTAGTAAATGCAACATTTTGGGTATTTTTAACTTTATGTTACTATTTCATTGTTTAAAGCATATCTTCCTCCTAGTGTTCCTGAGGGCAAGAGGCTAATAGAATATGTATGTGCCACGACTTGTGTTCAAGCATGTGTTATTGTATAGTTGACATAAGATCAACATTAATGAATCAAATGCACAAAACAAAATGTCATTAGTAAGAAAAGCACTAGAAAAATGTGCATATGTCAAAAATAATACACCAGAGCCTCATTGGAATTGGACCCTAAATTTCCTTTGGAAAATTGATACTAATTTGTACTGCGTTGGTTTGGTGCTGCAGTGGCTAAGTATTCAAATGCTAAATATGTGTTCTAGATCTGGTTGCTTCAAGAGGAGAGGATTCTCATGAACACCAGCTTTTGTTGTGTAAATTTGGCTCCCAAGTTATTCCTGATTGATCAATAAAGTTGTCTATAACCCCAACTGGACAGAAGAGGTGGGACAGAACAAAGGCTTCATGGGATTGGAGTCTCAGGCTGGGACCATGAGAAGACTGCAGAGAAAGAAGGGAAAAGTCACCATGGGGTAGGGAGATCATGCTCACATGAGGGCTGGTTTGATGGAGTAGCAGTTCCCCGGCAGAATGGGGAAAGTGATATCTCAGGGATAAGCACAGGGAAGTAGACAAAATAGCAAAGAGGATATCTGCCCACTCTACTTCATTTACGTTATTTCCCCCCCCAATTCTTCTACAGTTCTAGATCAGAATGTATGCTAGTTTGCCGTGCATGGTTACATGGGGTCAGAGCACGTGCTAAGGTATAGCTGCACTCCTTGTCAGATTGTGACCCAGGCCTTGTTGTATCTCCATCCAGGGCTGGGAGAAGAACATGTAAGTGTGTTGGTTGAGAGCTAACAGGAGGTTGCTCTGAGCAGGCAACCAGTCTCTTTAAAACATGATGTTGCTACAGGAGAACTAATGAAGCTCAGCCTAGTACAAAGGACAAACCCCAAACCTCTAATCAGGTACAGTACACTTCAAAATATACGTGAGTCTGCTGTGATGGCACAGGCCAATAGGATTTGCCACAGGAAATGACATATAAGTTCCTTGTGAGTTCAAAGCCAGACTGATCTCCAGAGCAAATCCAATACATTTGGGCTACACAAGCAAACCCTGTGTAATATATATAGTATCTATGTAGAGGCAGATATTTTGACTCCATAGTCAAGTGTTTTTGATTTACAAACATAACATTGTTATACATTCAATGGTAATGATAATATTATACATCTCTGAGACAGGTCAAAATGGAGCAGACCTTGACTGAAAAAATCAGGCGAGGGGAGACTGCCAGATTGGATTATTCTATAGTTATAATGACTTCCAACTGCAGGAGAAAAAGGTATGCTTTTTGGGAAGACAGGCTTTGCCTTTGTGTCAGAGGGGACTGAAAATGTAATGCTAAGTCCTCCATTATAACTCTGAGGGCTGGAGAGATGGCTCAGCAGTTAAGAACACTGACTGCTCTTCCAGAGATCTTGAGTTCAATTTCCAGCCACCACATGGTGGCTCACAACAATCTGTAATGGGATCTGATACCCTCTTCTGGTGTGTCTGAAGATAGCAACAGTGTGCTCACATACATAAAGCAAATAAATAAATCTTAAAAAAATGTACAAGAGCTCTGAAACCGGGACATGTACATGTCTCTATTCAAAGCTTCAGCATACAGAGCCATTAGATCTTGTTGGTTAGAGTCCTCAAGATTCATCATGCTATTCTTTCATATGGCATAAATAAAAATTCCTATTGAAGTCTTGGTTTTAATCGAAACCAGCTTATGGAAGCATGATGTCTTTCACCTGCTCAAACAAAAACCAAAAATTCTTCATTGCCATAGCTGTGTACCTTGTGCATTCCAAACACTGTGAGGACACAACTAAAGATTGCTAGTGAGAACATACATGTTCCCAGAAAATGACAGCCAAGGAAGGAGCCCTAAGAGGATCCACCATTGGGGATTCTGGGATACCTAATCCTGCCTTTGACTGCTTTGATGCTATTTCCTCTCAGGAGACTATTTTCCAACACAGCTTCTAGGAAGGCTGATGACCACAGATTGACCTCTGTTCTTCAAGCCTTGAAGACTGATCAGACCAGGACTTCACTTAAGCCCTTCTCTTTTCCATCCCACAGAGACTGGACAACAAATGATACAGCTAATTATCCTGGGACTCGGCCAGTATCCCAGTTTCCTTGGCATCCTCAAAGAATGCTGTCTCCCCTAAACTGCAGGAAACAATTTCAACATGGTGTCATCCCCTTCTCTTAAGAGGAGATAGGTTTTGGTCATTTTATGGTTTTAGTCATTTTATGAATTATGGATGTTTGTTGTCATTTAGGCAGTGATTGAAACTTGTTAGTGGTCTTGATTAAAAAGGACAAGATATGAGAAAGAACTGGAAGAGCTTGAAGGGGCTCGAGACCCCATATGAACAACAATGCCAAGCAACCAGAGCTTCCAGGGACTAAGCCACTACCTAAAGACTATACATGGACTGACCCTGGACTCTGACCTCATAGGTAGCAATGAATATCCTAGTAAGAGCACCAGTGGAAGGGGAAGCCCTGGGTCCTGCTAAGACTGAACCCCCAGTGAACTAGACTGGTGGGGGGAGGGCAGCAATGGGGGGAGGGTTGGGAGGGAAACACCCATAAGGAAGGGGAGGGGGGAGGGGGATGTTTGCCCGGAAACTGGGAAAGGGAATAACACTCGAAATGTATATAAGAAATACTCAAGTTAATAAAAAAAATAAAAGATTGAAATCAAAAAAAAAAAAAAAAAGAAAGCCCATATATTCTGAAAAGCTCAGATTTAAAAGTCTTGAAAATTATCAGGGCAAGAAACAAACTGAGGTTATTCCCTTGAACAATTTGAGGAACATCAACAATGGAAAATATTCAACACAATCTTTGCTGAGTTTTCTATGTCAGTTCATTTATATAATAAGTACTAAGAAATATACCCATTCTGTTTGAATTTATGTCGCTTGTCTTGTAGCCAAATTTTTTATTTTATTTTATTTTATTTTACTTTATGTTGGTGCTATAGAACAGATTCCAAAATAAAGCAATTTATCATTTTTGGAAACACAAAACAAAGACAAAAAAAAAGACAAGATATAGGAACTTAAACTCAAGGATTTCTCTCATTCCATTCCTTTTCTCTATCCTTTCTTTCTTAGATAAAGGGAAGAAGATTGAAAAGGATAGGGAGAAATATAGAACTACCGTATAGGAATAACAGAATAAGGGTAGATTATTGAATCTATTCTTCAACTTAGAGGCACTGTTATTCTCCAATAAGGTTAGTTTTGTTTTCATTGTTATTGATTAGTATATATTGATACAGACTTAACGTTTTCATTGGTGCAAATCTTTGTATATTGATACTAAATTTAAGGTTAATTTTGTTATGACTTAATGTATGTATATTCAACACTTTTATAGGTATCAGGCCTGGGTAATGTATTTTAAAATACAAGGTTTGCTGATCTTGGGGCACCCATATTTTAGCATTTTATTTTAGCATTTGAACAGAGGAGCACTAGACCAACACCATACACTACTTCATTGTCCCAGGGTAATATTTAGAATAACTGTATTAAATAAAATTGAGTATACTTACTTATGAGAGTTATTAGTATTTGAGTTGTGATATCAATGTAATTTAAGAAAGAGACCTTGAATTAAAGTCAAAAAATATGTTTCTTCTGACTCAAAATGACTTGTACATTCAAACTTAAATGTGTTTTATGCTTGTAAGAAAAGAATTACTTATTTAGTTACTGAGATAATCTTTCCAGAGATGAATGGTGTGTTTCAAATCTCCCTACCAAGACAAGGTAAGGAAGATTGGCCCTCGTAGGGCAGTTGCTGGTCAATTCTCATAGGCTCCTGAAAAGGTGCCTGAGTTTTGTGCTGACATTGACCTTGCTGCCTTGACTCATGAGAGCAAGAAGGCTGAGAGCTCATATTAGGATCCTATGCTTCAAAGTATCACTCATTGCATCTTGGGAGCCACAGTGGTGGGGGCAGGAAAGCCACATGCTGCAAAGGGACAGAGATAGGCCCTGTAAAGAGAGGTAGGACAAGACTGCAAACTTTTCTCTCTTACCTGCTTGCTTCTGGGGAGGCTGAGCATGACAGTCTCTGAAAACCCCATTGTGTAGGATATGGTTTCCTTGCTTAAGCTGAAAGTCCCTTTTTGCCTTTGTCAACTGAGTAGTTGGATCCCTTCAAAGTGCCAGTGATTGTCCCCTGTTCCCGTTTGGATTTAGAAAATGAGCTTCACGCACTGTTGTAAGGACCAAAGAGTATGGCAGTCTTCCACATTCTCAGTATCCTGAGCCCTTCCCCATTGCAGCTGATTTCTCTTTGCTCATTAGGGAGGTGGTTGTTGTTCTACCTTTTCCTTGACCTAACTTTGTGTAAGAAAATTGATTATCCAAATTCATAGAAATGAACGGTTTCTGCATAGAATAGGACAGTCCAGTATCTGTGGAGACGAGTTACCCCTGGTAATCCACTGGCATTCTGGACCCTGAGGTACAGGTAAACCAACCCTTGCCTAAGGCTGAGGACATATATTCTAGCAAATGACCATGTGGTCAATTGTCCACAGCCCTCTACATCATACCTTCTACCCCCAGAATTTACCCTTTCCATTGTAGGTTCTGATAGCAATAGGGGAGCCCTCAACTGCCTATAGCATGTTGCAGGCAGGCTTGGGTCATCCTCATAGCACTCTGTTTGCATGGATTGCCTTCATCTGGTGTTCCTGTTGGCCATTGTCTAGTGTATCAGCAGGCTGTTATGTTCATGCTATTCACCCCATGTTCTCACATTTTTTGGAGTCTCATTTGTAGTCAGTGACTTCTTCAGGGAGGCCACGGAACACCCTCCATGTAGTTCTCTGTCTTACTGTGAAAGGCTGCTGTCTGACCTCTTGAAGGAGGATGTCTTCATTCAGTGGTCTTCAGGCCCAGCCATTCTTGACATCAGATACTGGATGTAGCCCAGGCCTAGCTGTCCATGAGAAGTACACTACCCTGCCCTATCTGCTGTCCTTCCTTGCAGATGTACTTGGTTTCCTCCCACTACACAGGCATCTGTTCTCTTAAGGTGAATATATTTTCTTACTGTACATAAAGACATTCCTTAAGTCATACAGTCAGTGTTGTGACAAGGGGACTTGGATACCTTGCTGTGAATGCCCTCATGGAATTCTCTGTGTGTTCACAACCCAAGTCTATTTTTTTTCTTGTTTGACATAAATCTGTGGGCATGCATGAAGTTCTCCAACAAGACTTCTCCAGCTGAGCACTGACTGCATCTCTAGTCCAAACAAGGTCTTTGTAGACTGACTGGTGCCTGTGTGAGCCTAATGTGTCCTCCTTTGGGGCTATACAGTTCCATGTTCCTCTACTTTGAGGGTCTCCCTCATACTCCTGTTTTGGCAAACTGGAAACTGACCCTGGGAGGTCTGCACCTCCCACCTCAATTACCATTGACTTGCAGTCCCAAACTTGAGGGTGCTGGGCAGCTGGCACTCTGGATGGAGCTTGCAGGAGAGGCTTTCTGTCACCTGGGAGCAGTGCTTAATTCAAAGTTACTTCTAACTGTTCAGTTTGTGACTATTTTTAAGTGACTTGCCAATAGAAAACACTTTAACACTTGCTAACACTTGCTACATATCATGTTTTAATCACTCCTATAGTTAACCTTTAATTTTGTCTAGTAAAGTATATCAAACTAGGACTTTTTAAATTGTAAATATGTGGTTTTATTAAAATAAACTCTTGTAAAATTGTTTAAAATGTGTTTTATCAGGGATCTTTTGGTAGTTTGTTTTATATATGTACCTAACTGGGAAAACAAATGCCCACACAGCTGGTAAAATATTACTTCTAGGTATTTCTAATAAGTGTTTCTATAAGAAATGAGCAGGTACATCATAAAACCTACCAAGTGTCTAAATAGAGCAAAAGTGGAAGGGATGAAAGTTCCTTTGAATCTCTTGACCTAGGTTATATATTTTATTTAAATCCTGTTCATAAGATCTTCTGGCACTAGGTCTTCCAAGACAGTGCATCTCTTATTTTCAGTATTTTATACCTTGGCTGGAATTGATCCATAAACTCACTGAGGTCTCAAGTGTTTGCATTTCAACTGAAGATATTGACTGGTTTTCTAGTTCGCAAACAGCATATTGAATGTGCCTTGGATTTATAAGTGCAAGATAATAAATAATAAATAATAATGATAATAAATCATTTTATATATGTACTCGCATACGTGTATGTACATGTTTATACCAATCTATATTTACAAATATGATATATAAGAAATGATAGACAGACGATATATATACATAGAGAGAGAGACAAATATATATAATCAGATGGATAGACAGACATAGAGAAAGATTTAATAATTTTTTAAAGAACGTTGAATAACGTATGCCCCACTTGTTATTTGTATCTGTTCACCAAATGTTCTCACAGCTGGAATCACATTTCTACAGCTAATATCTGAAATGAAAAAAATCCAAGCAAAATTTGTTCAAATATATAGGACTCCAGTCTACATATGAAGAGAATAAGCATTCAAGAATGTAAAAATTAAAACCATTTTGAAATAGATAAGGCCATTATTTCTACTAGAGTCATATTTTAGTCTTAAGTGGAAAGGTCCCAGAAAACATATCTCATTCTGTAATATAATAATAATAATAATAATAATAATAATAATAATAACAACAAATAAAAATAAGTGGATCAGAGAAATAGACCATAGCTAAATGTTGATTGCAGTCTTTAACTTACAAATATAATCATCATATATTAATATGTAGAATTTATTTTTATCACCCTGAAAGTGTGACTGTATTTCTAGGAAACTAGGAATAAAGACTCAATGTGTATGCATAAACACATAACTAAACCCAGACAAACATGGCTTAATATAAGTCATTTAAATTAACCAGAATGCTTCCTACCTTAAGCCTAGAATAGGCATAGGTCAGTTCCATGTGATCTTATCTAAATCTGTTTGCAAATCCATAGTTAAATCCATGCATACTGGCAGATACACAAAATGTTATCCTGTGGTATTACACTTGGTTAAGGATTAATTAGATTAAAAGCTTCAAAGACTAATTCATTGAGATAAGAAATGGTAATTTGGGAGTCTACAAAATGGAATTATCCTTGCCACAGTGTTTTGTAGAGAATTTTACAATTATCTCCTTTTAGTCAAAGATGAAGTTATCTTAAACTTGAAATCTCAGGCGGAGAATTAAAAATCGCAAAAAAGCAGTACACAGAAAAGTATTTTTACATACAATTAAAACTTAATCTAAATAACATAAGTTAGAGGCAAAACATCACAGATTAAGTGATCAGAGTTTTCCAGAATCCAGCCATTTACTTATTTAGATTAAATTTTCAGGATGAAAATACAAAACCAGAGTGTGGTCAGCACACACTGGCTTATGAGTGCCTGCCTTCTCACCGGGATACTAAATAAACAATTATTTATGCATCAGTTGTTTCCAGAGGAAGCTCTTGCCTTCAGTAGACCAACTTCTACACACCACATAACTGAGATAATAGCCACATAAAAGTAGGTAGGAACAACAAAAGCAAGAACAAACAAAAAAACAAAACCAAAACAAATATACCCAAAACAGATCTAGCTGTGAACTAAATCCACCCAAAGACAAGCATCATCCAGTCGAAAGAAAGAAACGAAGAAAGAAAGGAAGGAAGGAAGGAAGGAAGGAAGGAAGGAAGGAAGGAAAGAAGGAAGGAAGACTGTCAATTTGTAATAAAACAAAGGAAGAGGCTTTGTATCACACATACATTATTTAACTTCTACAATTCTTGCCAGCGGGCCTTGCTTTTACATAATTAGGCTTTCAAAATGGCAAGAATACATCGTCAGAAGATTTCTCTCAAGCACAATGAACCAGAGGATGTTTTGAAGCCTAGTAGCAGAACTAGTGGCTATAACACCTGGGATAAGATGAGCTTACAACCTAACCTTGCAAAAAGTTTGGATTGCAAATTTTGTCAGTAATGCCCTGCAGTTCTGGAGACTACCAATTTAATCACTGAAAGTCTATAAAGCAAACAAAAAAATAAACCATCTCCAGAATAGAGAGGAAATAGAGGGCTTCCTGGGATTTCTCAGTGTTCTACAAGAGTAAATGCAGCCTTACAGTCTCTCTTTGGACAGAGACAGGAAGAGTTCTTAGCTAAATAGAAAAGGAGTGTGACTTTTCTTGATGTACTTCAACACTAACTCCAGACCAAAACCTTTCTATTATTCAGAGTTTCTGACACTCCTGCATGGTCAAACATGAGAGGGCAGACCCTGAGTCTTCTAACCTGATTTGCCAAAGTAATAAATCCATACCTGGAGAATCTCTCTGGAAGTAGTTTGTTTTCATTAAGCATCCTGCCGTGTGTAGCTTTACCTGGTGGACTGGCTACTAAGTCACCTATCCATGGGAGTTATTGGAGTTTTGAAACCTAGAGTCTTCCACACCACAAGGAAAGTTAAGTGACTCAGAGACTATTCAGTACCTATTTCTCCAGGTTCAATGTGAGCATTCGGAGCAAATGCACGGGTGTCTCCCTCAGACTCTTTCTTGACATAGGGCTGACCCAGTAGCAGATAAATTATGATTCTCTTGTTCTTTGCAAGTAAAAAGGGATTGAAATGCATCTGGAAAACTCAATATCCCATGCTGCATCCCCAACAGCATCTGCTTTCATACCTGAAATCCTCTAGTTGCATAGAAAACACAGGAGAAAAAGAAACAATCTATTTAGAAACATGTGTAACCTCAGGATAAATGAGGAGAGACAAATGTCTAGGATATGAGTCCAGTCTAAAAGGATTGAGACTGTTGATTTTTTTTTTATCTAGTAAAGATAAAACAACACATAGACTCAAAACAAATGAAGAAATGAACTGTATGCTGCATAAAATAATAAAATAAATCTACAGGAACTATGCCTAATGTACAACATTGTTTGGTGTGTAGTTCAAAAGACTTGTTATAGTAAGTTCAGTCAAGTGGAAAGAACATGTGGAACAAGAGGAACACACCTCCAATGCTGGTGGGTTTGCAAACTGGTACAATCACCCTAGAAAATCAATCTGGTGGTTTCTCAGAAAAGTGGAAATAGGTCTTCCTGAAGACCCAGTTTCCTGGGCATACACCCACAAGATGCTCCATCATATCCCATGGACATATGCCCTACTATATTCATCGCAACTTTATTCATAATGGCCAGAAACTAGAAGCAATCATATGACCCTCAACAGAACAATGAATACAGAAAACATGGTTCATTTACAGAATAGAATACTATTCAGCTATTAAAAATAAAGACATCATGAATTTTTCAGGCAAATGGAGGGAACTAGAAAACATTATCCTGAGTGAGGTAACCTGGTCCTAAAAGGATATGTATGGTATGTACTCACTGATAAGTACATATTGCTGACAATTTCATAATACTTATGATATACGTCACAGACCCAAAGAAGATAAACAAGAAAAAATATCCAAGAGAGGATGCTTCAGTCCCTCTTAGAAGAGGGGGCAGGCAAAATAGTCATGGGAGGCAGAGGGAGGATGGGATCTGCATGGGTGAAGGTAGGGCTGGGGCATAAGGAGGAGGATCAGGCATGGGAAGAGATAGGAGAGAGTCCCAGAGTGACTGAAGAATGAAGAGAAATGTGCAGATGTCAGGAGTCTGGGATGGTGTGGATTCTCTAAGAAGTTCCTGAAACCCATGATGACAGAGGCTTTCAGGAGTCAATGCAGGTGACCTTAGCAGAGATGTCCAACAGTTGGGATGTGGAACCTGAAGAGACCACCTCCAGTAGCCAGACAGATCCCCCAGTGGACGGGTGGATGGGGACACCAACCCACATGCAAAACTTTTGTAGGTCAGGTCTAAAAGAAACATGGGGACAATAAATGCAACCCGATAAATGCAGAAAAATAGAGCAAGGACCAAAGGAATGGCTGACCAGTGACTAACCCGTTTTGAGACCCATCCCATGGACAGGCACCAATCCTTCACAGTATTAATGCAGCTACCTTGTGCTTGCCCACAGACCCCTAGCATAGCAGCCCTCTGAGAGGCTTTACCCGGCAGTTCACTGAAACCAATGCAGATAACCACAGACAAACAAGGGCTGGGCAGAGGCCACCGACAAATATGTAGCAGAGGCTGCCTTGTCTGGCCTCAATGGGAGAGGTTGTGCCTAATCCTAGGTACTTGATTCACCTGGTAAGGGGATTTGGGGGAGCCTCCTTTCTCAGAAACAAAGGGGAGGAGGAAGGTTGGGAGGATGAAGGGGGATCAACATTTGGTATGTAGATAGATAGATAGATAGATAGATAGATAGATAGATAGATAGATAGAGATAGAGAGATAGAGAGAACAATGCCAGAACAATGTAAAAATTCACCAAAGTGATATCTAATATTTTGAAAGTAACAAATAGCAATAGTTGTACTGAAAAATAATTGTTGAAGAAACACAATTACATAGAGGATTCACTAACAGGGTAGATCGCATATAAAAAAATGAGTGAATTTTTAGGCATTTCAGTGGATTTGTTACATCTTAGAAGCAGAAAAGGGGATGGATAAGTAATTACATAAATTACTTATAAACCATGAAGTAGAAAATACAATCCATATTATCAAAATACTAAAATAAAAGAATTTTATAAAGAAACTGAGACATTTAAATAAATAATGGCATAAATTTCTCAAAGTTGTGGAATTAATAAAGAAGATAGAATCAGGAAATTTACTGGATGGTTATATAATGAAATTCACCAATATGGACAACCAAAGGCAAAGACTAAAGCCTAATACAAAATATTAGCAACAAATAAACAGCACATATAGGAAATACCTATAAGATGTTTGCTGTTACCTAGGGACATTCTAGAATTTGGTCCCATAATAAATCAAAACAGAAAAAAATAGTGATTGAAAATATTTCAGACAAGTAACACTACCACCAGCACCATCAGCAACAACAACAGCTACAAAATACCACAAAAGAAAATCTCAAGAAAGAAACAGGTACAAAAAATCTACATAAAATATAAAAACAAACAACAAAATGCTGATAAAAATCCTTATCTAAAAGTAATGTTACTATGCAAATGGTTTCAATTATCTGCTCCATACATTACTTGGGAACTGGGGAGTTAGCCTAGTATATTAAATATTTTTCAAGCAAACTTAAGAACACAAGTTTAGATCACCAATGTCTTAGTCAGGGTTTGTATTCCTGCACAAAACATCATGACCAATAAGCAAGTTGGGAAGGAAAGAGTTTATTCAGCTCGTATTTCCACATTGCTGTTCATCATCAAAGGAAGTCGGGACAGGAACTCACACAGGGCAGGATCATATAGGCAGAACCTGATGTAGAGGCCATGGAGGGATGCTGCTTACTGGATTACTTCCCCTGGCTTGCTCAGTTTGCTTTCTTGTGGAACCCAGGACTACAGCTCAGGGATGACCCCACCCAAAAGGGGCCTTCCTACCCTTGATCACTAATTGAGAAAATGCTTTACAACTGGAACTCATTGAGGCATTTCCTCAAGAGAGGCTCCTTGGTCTGTGATAACTCCAGTTTGTGTCAAGTTGACACACAAAACAAGCCACTACACCCAGAATCTACATAGGCCAGGTGAATTTATACACAATCTAATCACAACACTGACATGTTGGGATGATAGGTGGGGCACAGAGAAGCTCTGGGAGTTCACTTGCTAGCTCAACAGATATACTCATGAAAACCAAGCAAGGGGTTTTTCCTGAAAGAAGATACATGATAAAGACAAACAGCAGATGATGCCCTATCTTTCAAAACACATGCTCAGTTGTACAGGTGTCCAGTTTTAGATACACACACACACATACACACACACACAATGCAGCATGTAGTTTAATATAAATAAAATACCCTCTACTGTTTGCTGCCTACAAGAGATTCACTTTTCATGAACATGTGCATAGACTGAAAGTTAAAGGAAGAAAACAGGAGTTCAATGCAAATTAAAATCAGCACAAATTTATAATATTTCTTGACCTAGCACATAAAATGACATGCAATCAAATTTGTGAAAGAGACAAAGGTTTATGTATACAAAATATTAGTAATATTCAGAAGAGAGAGGCATCACTATGTATGTACGTATATCTGAGTACCAAAGTATAATATGAAGCATACATTTATAGATCTTAAGGGACTCATAGGCTGTAAGAAAACAATAGGGAAGATGATCTGGAAAGAAATACCTATAATAATAATAATAATAATAATAATAATAATAAATCTTTGCTTTATATATACTTTAGAAAACATAGGTCTAACAAATATTTGTAAAACATTCCAATTAACTGCAATAGATATGCAGAGAACAATCCAGGAAAGATTATAGGTTAGAGCACCACGAAAGTCCTAATAAATCTATTATGCCTAAAAACATATCAGCATATCTATTCATCGACAATACAATGAAAGTTTACATGTATGACAGAAGAAATCTTGAAAAACTCACAAATGTTTGAAAACTAATCATAAACTGCTGGGCAGTCACTGGGTCAAAGAATAATTTAAAGGGAAAAATCAGAAAATGGCTTGGGATAAAAAAGATATAGAACACATGCAAACAGTGATAATACTGATAATTATAACACAAATACAAAATATAAAAAAGAACAAATTTACAGGAACAGGCTAACATATTTCAAGTAAGTAGATGAAACGGAAACAATTTCCATCTTTGAAGAAAGGGAAAATATCAAAATCATACCGAAGAGTAACAGAATAGAGATTAGAAAAATAAATATAAAATGTAACACCAGTTGTTTCAAATGATAACATAATAGATAATCCTTCTGCCAGGCAACAAGGAAGACGTAATAAAAGAGGAGGATTACAGCTGATACCACAGAACTATCAACATCCATCAGGGATAACAGGCATGGATTTCTGGACACATGCAACTTATTAAGACAGATCTAAGAGGAAATAGAAAATATAAAAAGACAAGTAGTACAGAAAAGACTTAAGTTATGAAGAACAACATCCCGTCAAAACTGAGGACCTGATTACAAAGAGCTTGAGTGTCAGCCTTCCTCCACAAGAGCTTCTGAAAAGAATTAAAGAGGATGGGCTATTTGTAAGCTCAATTTAAACTTCAGAATTACTGCTACTTGATAGCCAGTATGAAAGAAACATGCAAGCCAAAGAACATGCAAGAAAACTATGTTCTAATAGCCCTGATAAATACAGAAATAAAATGCTTAAAACATGGAAAAACCAAGTCCAACGGCATATTCAGTATAATGGATGTGATGACCATTAAGCATATTCAAATCAATAAATATTGCAATCATATTAAATAATGAAAGGCCCAAACCCTATGACCATCTTAGTAAATGTAGACAAAAATATTTGGCAACATTCACCATAAATTCATAATAAAAACTCTTAACAAGTTACATTATAAGACAGCAATGAACTAAAATGAGCTGGTATCATACAAAATGCAGGGAAGTTATATTCTTCTCTCTGTGGTGAGAAACGGCACAGGTATCCCCACCATAACCTGTGCTTCTTCACATAGTCTTAGAATACTCAGAGAAATAACAAAGGAAGATAAAAGAATTAAGGTATCCATCTGATAAAAGAGGAGATAAAATAATTCCCTCTCTCTGCTAAATCATAAAGGTGCCATCAAAATTGTTTTAACTGATTAATTCATTAAAATTATATGTTATGAAAAGGTTTAAATCTATGCTACTTCAATGTACTGTTGATCTATTTGGAAAAGAACAATGAACATTTACACTTACAACATTTGCAACAAAGTCAAAGTAGTTTGGAGAAAATAAAACTACAGATGGGGAAAGTATGGCCACTGAAAACTATGGAACACACGTGAGGATAATTTAAAGGGACATGAATAAAGGAACAGGCTGTCCAGGTTCAGACACTGATATTTTTCTACTACTCAATTTCCAGCCTACCCTAAGAAAGCACTAAAGAAAGATTCCAACCCTTTCAAATTCCAGCATTGTGCTTAAAAGAAAAAACAGAATTCCTAACACCTCTGGGAACCTGATGTGATCCCCATAGTGGTGTTTTCTGTCACTTCAACAAATTCACAGAAACAGTATACTCATATTCATGTGTGTGTGTGTGGGTGTGTGTGTGTGTGTGTGTGTGTGTGTGTGGGTGTGTGTGTGGGTGTGTGTGTGGGTGTGTGTGGGTGTGTGTGTGTTTACTGGCAGGTTACCTTGTTTTGGTTCACGACCAGTTTGTCTCATTGTTTTTGCCCTGTAGCAAAGCAGTCCATAATGCCTGGAAGTCTGACAGACAGCAAGGTCTAGGGTTCCCAGTCCTTCAAGAGAATATTCTTATCATCTTAAAGTTCTCAGACCCTCTTCTGCAGTGATCCTTGGTTGGTAGGAAATTGCCACAGATAGATGCTCCATTTAGAGACCAGCACTCATATTCACTTAACCTCAACCTTTCAATTACTTAAGGGTCTTTGTGTTAACTGCTACCTATGGTAAAAAGAGATTTCTTAAACTAAGTGAAGAGTAGGACACATCTTAAGTCAGCTCTGACCTCCTCCCAACGTGGCATTTTATATAGATAGACACACAGAGAGATTGATGACAGATGCCAAGATTGTAATCGAAGGTCTATAGGCAAACCAGGACAAGAGCAGCTGGCTTTACCTTTAAATTAATAAAATTCTACAACAGGCTGGAGTGATGGCTTAGACGTTAAGAACACGGACTGCTCTTACTGAAGATCCAGGTTTAGTTTCCAGCACCCACGTGAAACTACACTATCAATTTTAAGTCCACATCCAAGGCATCTGAAACCTTTTTTTCTGGGCTCTGTAGGCACCAGACATACACATAGGAGCATATGCAGGCCAAGCAGTCATTCCCATAAAATAAAACTAATATTTGTTTTCTTTTTAAATTGGAACAAAGAGCAACATATTCATAAAGGTGCATATCTTTCTATAAATGCAATTATTGTATATGTTCCTCATATGTGATTTTCCTAACATTAATTTGACTTGGAAGTTTCCAGATGGAGAGAATTAAAGGAGATATTTTCTACCATTTATATCTATGTATTTTTAGCTATATCTATAACACTACCCTCACTACCCTCTAGATATTAATTTTACAATGTTTTTAGAACCAAGAAAATTACAGACCATTTACAGATTTTACTTACGTTCTTACTCTAAACCATTTTTGTTTTCTCTCACAACACTGATCATTAACACCAACTTTTCAAATCTGCTGCTAAATTATCTCAAAAATCACAAACCACAGTTTAAAACTGAGTTTCGTAAATTACAAATTAAGTGCAGCTATAAATTCCTCTAACTCACCGGTTTGTAATAAATATACTGCGATGTGCTGACGATTAAGTATGTCTATTAAATCTATGTAGTAGAAGCCCTGTATATTGGCATCTCACGCCGTATCTCTTCCTCATATTGAATTCGAGAGTTGCCTCCATCATTTGGAAATTGACGCGGCAGTAATATTTTCATCAGAGACATCAGCAAACTCTAAGTAATACTATGATTTATGATTTCCCTGATTGTAGATTTAAGGGAGTAGGGAAGAAAATGTTAATAAAGCAAAATAAATTAGAAGCTGTCAGGAGTGGAGCCTTTACATCATGAATAACACAAATAAATGAAGGAAATATTTTTCTAGGATTTGAAATTTGTTAATAAATTAGCAAAGAAGTCACTTGCTCTTACTGACAAATGAGCGAAATCTCCATATAACTCTCCCTTGTTTCCCTCTTGTGTTACTCATTAACATAACCAAAGCATCGTATAAAATTGATCCTGGAGCTACAAACTCTTGTCATTTGGTACTATGGGATGACTGTATAAATGAGAAAATACTGGATTTGTCATGTCAAAAAAATTTAAAGTGACATGTATAAAACCAATGGCAGCTGAATGAAATTTGTGATACAAGTATTATTTATTAAACTATAAATTTTGTATTAAGCATGTATTAAAATTGTAAAGTTTGTTTTACAAACATACAGCATTTTTTTCATCACCAGTTTATTTACCTATATAATATGGGAGATTATGACCTAGACTTTTTCTTCATTTTGAAATGCTATGGGAAGAAGCCTGGATTATTTAAATCAGGACTGAGTTGAAAGTAGTGTAGAATATACAAGCAAAATAAAAATTATTTCTTTTTATATTTATGAGTATTTTATGTCATATTGACATTCTTCAACATTTTTATACACAATGAACAAAGTTTTAAATTTCAAAGTTATATCAAAGTTATACCCATGGAATAGGTATTCCTTTAAAATGCCTTAAGCAATACTTTTACAAATAATTTTATTTTTAGCTTTCTGATTTGAAATTCTTCCTCTTGAACAGACTACCTATTTTATTTTTAATTTTAATTCTGCTTAATTTCAGTTTTGTAAAATAAATTAAAGGCATTGAGGAAAAAGGTTGATGATTGACAACAGCAACAAATTGCACTTGCTTTAAAGATTTAAATGGTCTATAATTTCTTATGTTTTGAAGATTATTATAATATTTATTGTGTATGGGCATGGGGCTGCACATCTGTTTATGTATCATGTGCATAACTGGTGCTCGAGCAGACCAGAGAGGATGCTGAATTCAGTGGAACTACAGACACAGATGTTTGTGAGTTCTCCTGTGAGTGCTGGAAATTGAACCCATGTTCTCCGCGAGAATATGAGGTGATCTTACAAAACAAACAAACACTAGAAATTAGCCCTCTATCAGGTATAGGATTAGTAAGGATCTTTTCCCAATCTGTTCATTGCTCTTTGGTCCTATTTATGGGGTTCTTCGCATTATAGAAGCTTTGCAAATTTATGAGATCCTACTTGTCGATTCTTGATCTTAGTGCATAAGCCATTAGTGTTCTGTTCCAGAAATTATTCCTTGTGCTCATGTGTTCAAGACTCTTCCCCACTTCCTCTTATATTAGTTTTAGTGAACCTGGTTTTACGTGGAGGTCCTTGATTCACTTGGACTTGAGCTTTGTTCAATGAAATAAAAATGGATCGATTTGCATTTTTCTACAAGCAGACCACCAGTTGAACCAGCACCACTTCTTGAAAATGCTGTCGTTTTTTTTCCCCCGGATGGATTTAGCTCCCTTGTCAAAGATCAAGTAACCATAGGTGTGTCAGTTCATATCTGGGTCTTCCATTTTTATCCCATTAACTACCTGCCTGTCTCTGTGCCAGTACCATGCAGTTTTTAATCATTGACTCTTCTGTAGTACAGTTTGAGGTCAGAGATGGTTGAGAATAGTTTTCACTATCCTGTTTTTTTTATTATTCCAAATGAATTTTCAAATTTTCTAACTCTATGAAGAATTGATTTGGAATTTTGATGAGGATTGCATTGAATCTGTAGACTGCTTTTGGCAAGATGGCCATTTTTACTATATTAATCATGCCAATTCGACTGCATGGGAGATCTTTCCATCTTCTGAGATCTTCGATTTCATTCTTGAAATTTGAAAAAATCTTGAAGTTTTTGTCATACAGATTTTTCACTTGCTTGGTTAGAGTCACACCAAGCTATTTTATATTTTTGTGACTATTGTGAAGGGTGTCATTTCCAAATTTTCTTTCTCAGCCTCTTTATCCTTTGAGTAGAGGAAGGCCTATGATTTGTTTGAGTTAATTTCATATGCAGCCACTTTGTTGAAGTTCTTTATCAGATTTAGGAATTCTTTGGTGGCATTTTTGGGATCACTTCAGTATATTATCATATCATCTGCAAGTAGTGATGTGTTGACTTCTTCCTTTCCAATTTGTATCCCTTTGATCTTTTTTTGTTGTTTAATTGCTCAGGTTAGGACTTCAAATACTAGATTGAATAGGTAGGGAGAGAATGAGCAACCTTATCTACATATGATAGAGGACTAATATCTAATATAGCCAAAGAACTCAAGAAGTTAGACTCCAGAGAATCAAATAACCCTATTAAAATATGGGGTACAGAGCTAACCCAAGAATTCTCAGCTGAGGAATATCAAATGCCTAAGAAGCACCTAAAGAAATGTTCAACTTTCTTAGTCATCAAGGAAGTGCAAATCAAAACAACCCTGAGAGTTCACTTCATACCAGTCAGAATGGCTAACAACAAAAAAACAGGTGACAACAGATGCTGGTCAGCATGTGGAGAAAGAGGAAGCCACCTCCATTGTTGGTGGGGTTGTAAGCTGGTATAATCACTCTGGAAATCAGTCTGACAGTTCCTCAGAAAACTGAACATAGTACTATCTGAAGACCCAGCTATACCATTCCTGGGCATACATGCAAACGATGCTCCAACATATAACAGGAATACATGCTCCATTTTGTTGATAGCAGCCTTATTTATAATAGCCAGAAGCTGCTAAGAACCCAGATGTCCCTCAACAGAGGAATGAATACAGAAAATGTGGTACATTTAAACAATGGAGTACCACTCAGCTATTAAAAACAATGACTTCATGAAATTCTTAGGCAAATGGATGGAAATATCATCCTGAATGAGATAACTCACTGATTAGTAGATATCTAATAAGCTTAGAATAACCACGATGCAATTCACATACCATATGAAGTTCAAGAAAAAGAAAGACCAAAATGTGGATGCTTCAACCCTTCTTAGAAGAGGGGACAAAATACTCATGGGAGAAAATACAGGGACAAAAGTGGAGCAGTAACTGAAGGACAGGCCATTCATAGACTGCCATACGCAGGGATCATGCGACCTACCTTTACTCCTCTACCTACCTACTTGTATCTGTCCTCTGCCCAAAAGGAAATAAAAACTACAAACAAAAAGCAAATAGGAAACATCTCTTCCATGAATACGTAGTAAGTCACAGTGAGTTCCACAGTGTAGCTGTTGGCCCCAGGATAGATGCTGTTCCCAACCCATGAACCCCCAACCTGGACTCTTCTCCTCCACAAATGCCACTGGCCCTTGGATATCCAAGAGTATAAGAATCCCATCTCTGGAATCACTGCAGGCCCAGGGAACCAGCTCCGGCTTTCCCACGTCTCAGATTGAGCTTTCCCACTCCTGAGCAGGGTCTCAGAGCTTCTCTACAGCCTTGCACATGATCCATTGGTGGTGTGGGATAAGCATAGTCAAACTCCCTAAGCTCTGCCTCCTCAAGAGGGCACACCCAGCAGAGAGGACTTGGACTGACAATTGCTTTCCTCTACTCTTCTGCTAATCCACTTGTCCTGTTAGATGTATAAAAAAAATTTAACACTTAAACATATATTTATGTATTCTTTGAAAAATGTACAGATATAAATAGTATATTTTGATCAAATCCAGCCTCCACTTCAACTATTAACTGCTCCAGACTGTTCTCCACCATACCTTCCTACTAAATTCAAGACAATATTTACTTATTTTTTATAACCCACTGAGATGTTTTCCCATGCTGTTGCATGATTTTCCTTGCTTCCTCTGTGATATTCCTTGACCTTTGGTGTGAGGGCTAATATAGATGTCATATTTAGGGACAAGCACTCATTGTCACTTACTTTCAGAACTTTGACTAATTATGAATCTTTGCATTCTTTGCTTTCTATTGTTAAATGACATGTCTGGATCAAAGCTGAGAACAGGATAAATCCTAGGTCAGCTGCGACCTCCTCTCACAAATGTAATTTTCATAGCTACTCAGAGAGAATTCTAGATAACCATAGGTGCTGATCGTAATGATGAATCCACAAGGCATGAAGGTTAGATAACTACATCAGAAACCAGGAAGAGACAAAGAGAGACTCCCACCAGGAGTGTTCAGAGGGAGGCTATATGCATCTTTTGTTTGAATGAGAATGCTCTTGTTGTCATTTATTCATGTGTTCGATAAACTGTAGAAAATGCTGATGACATGACAGACACTATTATATTATTATTATTATTATATTATTTCCTCCTCCTCCTCTTCTTCCTCTTCCTCCTCCTCCTTCTTCTTTCTCTCTCTCTTCTCTCTCTCCTCTCTCTCTCTCTCTCTCTCTCTCTCTCTCTCTCTCACACACACACACACACACACACACACACACACACACACACACATTTGCTAGTCAATACTGCACTCCAGCAAGGAAAGTTTTTCACTACCATATCTGTAGCCAGAACAATTATATATGCAGAATAACATGCTAAAAATAATGGTTAATTCAATGCAACTCCTGGGTCTTCTCAGCAAGGTTCTTTTAAAAGTCTCTTGGATAACTAGTGAAGAGTGATATTCAAAGAGATTTTGAGAATTTTAAGGGCAGGAGAAGAATAAGCACAGTCTTTGAATGGCAATCACAAGTCTATCAAAACAACAGAATATGTGCATTTAAAACAAACAGATCTTAGACAATGTCCCTCATTGATCTCATCAACTATGCAAAGATTCTATTTCTCTTTGACTGTATGAATGTTCTTCACTTCATCAAGATAAAAACAGCCAAATGGACTTTGAATGATCTTGAAATATATGTTAGGGAAAGCCCAAGGAGTAACTCTCCAGAGAAAGTCACACTTTCAAAATGTGCAGATCCCGGTCCCTAGGAACAACTGTGAGAAAACATTTAATCCCTCAAAACCAATAGTTCTTCATTTATAAAATGTTAACAAAATTATAAATTACATCTGAAGCATGTGTATAATTGTGTTTTGTATTCTGTGTTGTCTAAAGGTAGATGACTGGGGTAATTTTTGTTCTTGTACCAATCTCATAATGATAAGAACAAGAGATAGAAATTAGATAAATGGGGTGAAGGATCTCAAAAGTGAATGAGCTCCCTCACTTGGCTAAAGCAGATAATGCCCTTCCACCTTTGACAAGAGTTCTTAGACCCCAGAAAGGTGGTATTTATTTGCTTGTTTTTTGTTTTAGTGTTTTTGTTTGTTTTATCTTTTTTCCCCATAAAGGAGTCTTCTCTCTGGTTTGTATATGCTCAGTCCAGGGAGTGGCACTATTAGGTGTGGCCCTGTTGGAGTGGGTGTGACTTTGCTGGAGCAGGTGTCACTGTGGGTGTGGGCTTTAAGACCCTCATCTTAGCTGCCTGGAAGTCAGTCTTCTGCTAGCAGCCTCCAGATGAAGATATTGATTTCTCAACTGCTTTTGCACTATGCCTTCCTGGGCGCTGCCATGCTTTCACCTTAATGGTAATGGACTGAACCTCTGAACCTGTCAGCCAGCTCCAATTCAATGTTGTCCTTATAAGAGTTGCCTTGGTCATGGTTTATGTTCACAGAAGTAAAATCCTAACTAAGACACCTGGAAATCATGCAGAAGGACATTACAGAAATGGTAAGGTACCAGGACACCAGGAATGGGGACTAAACTTACCAGCGGTCTGCATCTCTAAGCCTTACTAACTCAGAGGCATCAAAATTCAGTAGTACCCCACACCTGAAGACCCTTCTGCTGTGCAGACCCTCCAGCCTCTATTTTCCCATAAGCTCCTATTATCAAATCATCCTAAAACATACCTGTGATTCATAAATCTCTTTTTTAGAATTCTCAATACCGATTCAAGTGAATTCTGTGTTACAATGAACATCTGACATACCGAATTCCGACTTGAACACCTGTTCAAGAGCTTAAAGAATCTGCACGATTTACAAAGACACCACAAAGATTTATCATACAAAGACTCATATAACATTCATAACTATAAAATCTTAATGTGTGCTTTAGTGTCCACGTGTTGATAAAACAAAACATTGCGTACAGATTGATTTCCAATACTAGGATGGGTTACATCTGAATTATTAACCAGATGGGTCCCATGGTAACTCCCCCCAAATCCCAGACTACTGCAAAAACTATAGGTTACTTTCCACAAACTGACAGTATGTTCTCATTGCTGAAGACAAAGCCTATGCAACTCACTGCACATGGAAAAGTTGTTCTGGTGCCTACACAG
The DNA here is from genome assembly GCF_021556685.1 of Rattus norvegicus. NCBI lineage: Eukaryota > Metazoa > Chordata > Mammalia > Rodentia > Muridae > Rattus > Rattus norvegicus. The sequence goes on along the minus strand of NC_141534.1, from coordinate 161,716,240 downwards.
AGCCTTCGCCCTTGCGTTTCCCCATGTTTGGTACAGGAAAGCACTGTGCCCATTATCAAACTACAAATGAAACTAAAGGCTAGATCCTTTGATCTACAATATTGTTCTGCCTGCAAGGTATGCTATGGCAGTGGTAACACAAAGTATGGACCAGTAACCCACCAGTATTTGATGGGATTTTAGACCCACTTTAGAAGATGAAACCCATACCTAGCAATACTTGGGATACCAACATTTGAAAGCTCAGGGACATAATGTAAAAGACCAAATATGACTTCGTAAAACCAAAACCATAGCAATAAAATAACTCCTAATGACTTGTGCTCTACTCGGTTCCCTGCCTTGCTCAGCCTTTATAAGATAAACTTCCTCATGCAGTAGCTAGGAATGAAGAAAAAATACAGAGACCTACAATAGAACATTATGTAGAAAGGAAGAAACCTTGGGACGTTAATCCCTAAATGATACATTTCTATTTATTCCCTCCCCTCAGAGATCAGGGAATCCTGTGTAAGAAGAGGCAGAACGATTGTAAGAGCCACAAGGAGCAGAGGGAGAAAGAAGGCGAGGTCCTCTAATCATCAGGATTAAAGCTCACGTGGACTCACAAAGACTAAAGCAGGATACGTGGGGCCTGCATAGGTCTGTATCATGACCTCTGAGTATATGTTATGGTTACAGTTTGGTGCTTTTATGGGACTTCATAGTGTGTTAATGAGTGGTCTCTGATTCTTGTGCTTTCTCTTGGTCTCTTTTCTTTCTATTGGTATGTTGTGTCTAACCATGATAGCTTTTGTTTTACCTTACTATATTTTATTTTGTTAAATTTTATTATTACGCCTTAGAAGTCTGTTTGTTTTCTTATGAGAAACAGAAAGGAGATAGTTCTCATGGGAGGAGGAGAGACAGGGAGGAACTTGGGGAAATAAAAGGAGGGAAAACAGTAGTCAAAGTACAGTATGTGGGAAAATATAAACATCTATTTTTTACTGAATCAAAAAGAAATTAACAAGAAAATATACCTAGAACATGCAAAAGAGACTCCAATTTATGTTGTAAAGAGAATTCTTGGTCTGTTGATCTGGAAATAAAACAATCAAATTTCAAATAAAAGGATGTTTATTTGAATAAAAGTAGCTAAATGCTGATTATAATCCTGGTTATATCTGGGAAAATTTATGTTGAAATGCATAATAATTTTGGAATCTTCTTTTTATATCTATTTAGATTGCATTTGTCCTCATACTGTAGTTATCATTTTTATAACTGTGTTTTCAGTTTTTTTTTTCCATTGGAAGCACCATAGTCATCATCTTTGGAATTCTATTCTATCCCTATTCAAACTTTTTCAAGGTGTGCCCTCACTTTATCTTTACAAAATGCTGAAATACACATTCTTGCTCTTATTAGGGGTTATTGTTACATTTTAAATAATGTTTGTTTTTATGTGTGTGTATGGCTTTCTTTGCACATGTCAGAAATAAAGGGCAACCTGTAGAAGCTGGAGCTCATATATTACTATGTGGATCACTAACAAACCCCATTGCCTAAATAGCCTCTTTAAATTTGTTTTCAGGGACAATATACATAGTTGTGAAGTGCAGTGTGATTATTCAATGCATGCATATGCTGTGTAGCACTAAAACCAGTGTTAGTGACACTTCCATTTCTTAAACAGTTATTACTTGTGTTTGGAGACTATGATTTTCCTTCTTATCATTATTTAAAACAACATTATTCATTGTAAATTATATTCCCTTTATTCTGCTGTCAAATCTGAAAATTAGTTTCCCCTTTATAATTGTATTTTGATATGTAGTATCCAAGCTTTATGGTTGTTGGCTTATTTTATTTAACGACCTCCAGCTGCAGTCATTCAGCTGCAAGTGTGTCAAGACACATTTCCACTGATAATGTGTACGATTGCCCTTCCTCCTCCCACCTGGGAGACACTCAGACCTCTTTTTCTTGCATAATCATGGCCACCATGACTGGGGTGAGAGAGTATCTGTGTACAACTCTCATTTATATGAACCTGGTGAGGAGGAAAACAGGTTGGTCACTTTCATATCTTCTCTTAAAAATTGTCCATTGAAATTATAGACCCATTTTTTCAGTTGAACAATTTTGATTTTTTGTCTTGGGGTGTTTTTTTTTGTTGTTGATATTGTTTATTTGTTTGCTTGATTAGACAAAAGCCTCATATATTCTTGGCTGACCACAAATTGACTATGTAGAAGAGAATGGTCTTAATTCCCTGATTTTAGAGCCTCCTTAATCCAGTGTTATGCTTTACCATTCATGCCAGGTAATGTTTTTATTCTTTTTCTGATGAAGCCAAAGAATAATCAGAGGAATAGAGGCTCAGTAGCCTCACGTCTTAAAACCCCTACATTGATTTCTTTTCATGTTTGACTCCCAAGCCTTTTTAAACAGATCCACTAAACTACAATTTGTAGGACTCCATACAGAATACTTCAGATCCTACCCTCAAGAATAAAGCAAGTGGTATCAAAATCCGAAATAATTTTTCTATTATTAATTTATGTCTGTGTGCTGACTGGTACAACTGTGTAACTAGGACACAAAGTACAACACACCAGGACAAATGTGGAACATATGTGGAGATCGGGAAAGGGGCATAATTTTTCTCATTCTAGGCAAGAGTTTGGAACTTTGTCCTCTGTAAGATGTAGATACTTTACTTAAAGTATGAGAATCACTCAATATTTTATCTGCCTTCTCAGATTTTAATGCCACTACCTTTTCGGTTTAATCTTTTACATACTTTTGATGATTATATCTAACTTCTGCTTTTTGTAAAAGCTTATCTATGGGTAGATGAATAATTGGCATAATAGATTTACCACATTTGATTTTGCTTATTTATAACTAAAAATTTTAAATTAAAATGTACTTGTTTATTAGCTTCTACATCCAGCATCAGGTCCAGGGCTATATTTCTAGCTTCTTTATTTGGTGTAATTTGCCTATTTCCTGTCATATACATCATAATCATGAGTCCAAACTAGCCTTGTTTTTTGGCTTTCTTCCATTAACACTATATACTTTTGTGAATGATATCTCTTGCCACATGGCCATCTGGCACCATGAAGAGAACCTGGACCACATGTTGAATGGAAGGAAATATCTCTGAAGTCATTCTTGGGACTGTCAATGTTTAAGCTAGTGATTTTTCAAATGTGTCATCACTGAGCATGTAATTAGCTGCATATCATAAATGTAAATGTTATGTACCAACAATATTTTAATTTTTTATTATTTGAGAGGAAGCATATGCGTGTCACAAAATAAGAGCAGCAGTCTGTAATATTTTGAATGAGAATGGTGCCTATAGATTCATAATTTTGAAATATTTATCTCTCCTTGGTGGAACACTTTGGAAAGAATAGGAGGTATGGTCTTGGAGCAGTGTGTCACTGGGGGCTGCCTTTGAGGTTTAAAGGGCTATTGTCATTACAGTGTCCTCTCTCTGCCTCCTGTTTGTAAATCAAGACATGAACTCTAGCTTTCCTGTTCCTATGCCTTTGTTCTTCCACCATAGATTCTAACCCTGATAACCATAATCTCAACTCTTTCCTTTAAATGTTTCCTTAGTAATCATATTTTATCACATCAATAGAAATAAAACTAAGGAAGAGTCAGAAGGCAATTTGCAGAAGTCAGCTTTTACCCTACCATGGTTGACCCAACTTCAGCATTGATAAGTTTTCATTAACCTGAATTGGTGAGAACTTGCAGGCTACCAACAACATCCTATTCTACGACTATATTAACATAGTTACTGGTTTGAATTTGAAAATTAGTTCTGACCCAGAGTCTGCTTTCTCTCAAACTTCTCATGATATTCTAGCCACTGAAAGAATTCCAAGAAAGATACCAGTCTATCATCCTGGCATACTCTGAATCTGTAATGGAAAGGAGAATACTGGGAAAACATGAGCTGAGACTACACACTTCTGACCTATCTCCTGGTTCTATCTCATATCTATATGTTACCTATAGTGTATTTCTATAAATAGAAATTTTGTTATTAAAAATACTTTGTTTTTAATTACTATTTCTTCTTTTGTCTTTTATAGTCTTTTAGTATCTCATTTGGCCTGTGTTAGGTTCTTTTAAACATATATGACTAGTCTTAATCTTTAGTACCAACCTCCCTCTGGGTAATCAATCAGAGAGTGGGCATTTTTACCAACACTTAATTTGGACCCCTCACTCTGTGGAGACTCATGCAAGAGGCCCAGTAGGGATACAGGTAATTGAAAGTTGGAGAAATTTGTGACTCAATATGTGTCTGAGATTATAGATGAAAGTATCTTCTGAGGATTGAATGAGTCTGTCTTCTCTCTGTTAATCTTTCTTGGGTAAGTCTGTTCCCATTAGGATCCCATATAGCTATCACTGAACACCTGATGGTTTATTGGTTTGTTTGTTTACTGCAGAAGCTAGTGAGACACGGAGACTTTTACAGCAGTATCACGGACATCCCCAGCTCACATTTGTTACCTTCAGCCACATTTTGTCCTTCCTAGGGAGGTCTGTTTGTTCTTCCTCTATTAGTCTTTTCTCCCCTCTACCTTACTAGAGATATGACATTGGCTTGCACTGCTTAATATCTCCTTCTTTTGTATTTCATAATGTGTTAAGAAATTGTATACTCCATCTTCTGTGTCAGTTTACAGTAAAGACATCTAGAGTATGGAAAAAGTTGGATCAGCACTGATGTTCTTATCCTGCTTTTAGTTTAAGATCTAAACTTAATCTGTCTTCAGCAATTTTTTCCAGTCTTCCTCATTCACTCTGATGATCTCATCACTGTCACAACTATCAGGTGACCTAGTATATCAGCCTCAGGCTTCCTACTAATATGTAAAAAATATATCCTCTGCTTATCGGTCAGAAAGGCACTTATTGCTCAGTGTTCTGCTCTGATCATTATCAGTTTGAGGGTTCATGATTGCCTTCCTCAATATCCAGTTGCTCATCTTTACTCCTGAAATATTAATATTATAAATGCAATTCCTCATTGCTTTGTAATTTTCTGTTTCTAGTGGCATAAAGACGATTAGTCTAAACTTTGTGTCTCATAACTCTTCAAGCTATGAAAAATGAAACATTTAAAAAATTCAGCTACATTTCAGGAGTTATCATGAGATGAAAGGATAGGGAGATAGGTAAAAAATCTCTGCCTTCCACATAATAAACAGGCGAGGATTTATCCATCTTTACTGTTCTCAGTCAGAAAATGTGCTGAGATGTATTATTAAACAAACAAATGGGCATACTTTTTCTGTAGATAGAGATATAGTGTGAACCATGGAGAGAATTTAATCTCAGTTTTAAAACTATGGAATTATTTTATTTGCTTTGCTCATCGTTTTGCCAAGATGACTATACATGGTAATGCCATGCCACTTCCAAGGTAAAATATTATAAAAGAGATAATCACTATCCAAAAGAACTATAACATGCCGTTAGATTACAAAACTTGAAAATCTGTGGGAAATGGACAATTTCCTAGACAGATACCAGGTACCGAAGTTAAACCAGGAACAGATAAACCAGTTAAACAACCCCATAACTCCTAAGGAAATAGAAGCAGTCATTAAAGGTCTCCCAACCAAAAAGAGCCCAGGTCCAGACGGGTTTAGTGCAGAATTCTATCAAACCTTCATAGAAGACCTCATACCAATATTATCCAAACTATTCCCCAAAATTGAAACAGATGGAGCCCTACCGAATTCCTTCTATGAAGCCACAATTACTCTTATACCTAAACCACACAAAGACCCAACAAAGAAAGAGAACTTCAGATCAATTTCCCTTATGAATATCGATGCAAAAATACTCAATAAAATTCTGGCAAACCGAATCCAAGAGGACATCAAAACAATCATCCACCATGATCAAGTAGGCTTCATCCCAGGCATGCAGGGATGGTTTAATATACGGAAAACCATCAATGTGATCCATTATATAAACAAACTGAAAGAACAAAACCACATGATCATTTCATTAGATGCTGAGAAAGCATTTGACAAAATTCAACACCCCTTCATGATAAAAGTCCTGGAAAGAATTAGAATTCAAGGCCCATACCTAAACATAGTAAGAGCCATATACAACAAACCAGTTGCTAACATTAAACTAAATGGAGAGAAACTTGAAGCAATCCCACTAAAATCAGGGACTAGTCAAGGCTGCCCACTCTCTCCCTACTTATTCAATATAGTTCTTGAAGTTCTAGCCAGAGCAATCAGACAACAAAAGGAGGTCAAGGGATACAGATTGGAAAAGAAGAAGTCAAAATATCACTATTTGCAGATGATATGATAGTATATTTAAGTGATCCCAAAAGTTCCACCAGAGAACTACTAAAGCTGATAAACAACTTCAGCATAGTGGCTGGGTATAAAATTAACTCAAATAAATCAGTAGCCTTCCTCTACCCAAAAGAGAAACAAACCGAGAAAGAAATTAGGGAAATGACACCCTTCATAATAGACCCAAATAATATAAAGTACCTCCGTGTAACTTTAACCAAGCAAGTAAAAGATTTGTAAAATAAGAACTTCAAGACTCTGAAGAAAGAAATTGAAGAAGACCTCAGAAGATGGAAAGATCTCCCATGCTCATGGATTGGCAGGATTAATATAGTAAAAATGGCCATTTTACCAAAAGCGATCTACAGATTCAATGCAATCCCCATCAAAATAACAATCCAATTCTTCAAAGAGCTAGACAGAACAATTTGCAAATTCATCTGGGATAACAAAAAACCCAGGATAGCTAAAACTATCCTCAACAATAAAAGGACTTCAGGGGGAATCACTATCCCTGAACTCAAGCAGTATTACAGAGCAATAGTAATAAAAACTGCGTCGTATTGGTACAGAGACAGACAGATAGACCAATGGAATAGAATTGAAGACCCAGAAATGAACCCACACACCTATGGTCACTTGATTTTTGACAAAGGAGCCAAAACCATCCAATGGAAAAAAGATAGCATTTTCAGCAAATGGTGCTGGTTCAACTGGAGGTCAACATGTAGAAGAATGCAGATCGATCCATGCTTATCACCCTGTACAAAGCTTAAGTCCAAGTGGATCAAGGACCTCCACATCAAACCAGATACACTCAAACTAATAGAAGAAAAACTAGGGAAGCATCTGGAACACATGGGCACTGGAAAAAATTTCCTGAACAAAACACCAATGGCTTATGCTCCAAGATCAAGAATGGACAAATGGGATCTCATAAAACTGCAAAGCTTCTGTAAGGCAAAGGACACTATGGTTAGGACAAAATGGCAACCAACAGATTGGGAAAAGATCTTTACCAATCCTACAACAGATAGAGGCCTTATATCCAAAATATACAAAGAACTCAAGAGGTTAGACCGCAGGGAGACAAATAACCCTATTAAAAAAGGGGGTTCAGAGCTAATCAAAGAATTCACAGCTGAGGAATGCCGAATGGCTGAGAAACACCTAAAGAAATGTTCAACATCTTTAGTCATAAGGGAAATGCAAATCAAAACAACCCTGAGATTTCACCTCACACCAGTGAGAATGGCTAAGATCAAAAACTCAGGTGACAGCAGATGCTGGCGAGGATGCGGAGAAAGAGGAACACTCCTCCATTGTTGGTGGGATTGCAGACTGGTACAACCATTCTGGAAATCAGTCTGGAGGTTCCTCAGAAAATTGGACATTGAACTGCCTGAGGATCCAGCTATACCTCTCTTGGGCGTATACCCAAAAGATGCCCCAACAAATAAAAAAGACACGTGCTCCACTATGTTCATCGCAGCCTTATTTATAATAGCCAGAAGCTGGAAAGAACCCAGATGCCCTTCAACAGAGGAATGGATGCAGAAAATGTGGTACATGTACACAATGGAATATTACTCAGCTATTAAAAACAATGACTTTATGAAATTCGTAGGCAAATGGTTGGAACTGGAAAATATCATCCTAAGTGAGGTAACCCAATCACAGAAAAACACACATGGTATGCATTCATTGGTAAGTGGCTATTAGCCCAAATGCTTGAATTACCCTAGATGCCTAGAACAAAGCAAACTCAAGACAGATGATCAAAATGTGAATGCTTCACTCCTTCTTTAAAAGGGGAATAAGAATACCCGTGGCAGGGAATAGAGAGGCCAAGATTAAAACAGACACAGAAGGAACACCCATTCAGAGCCTGCCCCACATGTGGCCCACACATATAGAGCCATCCAATTAGACAAGATTGATGAAGCAAAGAAGTGCAGGCCGACAGGAGCCGGATGTAGATCGCTCCTGAGAGACACAGCCAGAATACAGCAAATACAGAGGCGAATGCCAGCAGCAAACCACTGAACTGAGAAAAGGACCCCCGTTGAAGTAATCAGAGAAAGAACTGGAAGAGCTTGAAGGGGCTCGAGACCCCATATGTACAACAATGCCAAGCAACCAGAGCTTCCAGGGACTAAGTCACTACCTAAAGACTATACATGGACTGACCGTGGACTCTGACCTCATAGGTAGCAATGGATATCCTAGTAAGAGCACCAGTGGAAGGGGAAGCCCTGGGTCCTGCTAAAACTGAACCCCCAGTGAACGTGATTGTTGGGGGGAGGGCGGCAATGGGGGGAGGTTGGGGAGGGGAACACCCATAAATAATGGGAGGGGGGAGGGGGATGTTTGCCCGGAAACCAGGAAAGGGAATAACACTCGAAATGTATATAAGAAATACTCAAGTTAATTAAAAAAAAAAAAGAAAAAAGAAAGAAAAAAGAAATCGGACAGGCAGATATGCCTCAGGACTCCGTCTCCTTGGAGAGGTGTGTTCACATAATTTTACAGACTGTGTTACAGCTTTGTCTAGACATGCCTTGAACAGCTTCAATAATAGCAAATCCCTCACTTCCCACCACAACTTGTTCCATTAACAACTGCACATTTTTTTGACAACCAACTGAAAAATATATATGTGTATATGGACTTTCAGCAAGCCACTATTTCACTATTATTGATAAAACTGAGGCTAATCTTTAAAGAAAGTAAAAGGTGATTTCTAACATATTGACTTGCAGGAAGAAATGTCTTTCTATTTCTGATAGAGAATGAGACTGTGGAAAACTTTGAACTCTTGCTGTCCATGTGATCTGTTTACACAGCACTGAATCCCAGACTAGTACTCAACCTATCTGGACAGGTTGACTGTTAAGAAAACAAGCCAGGACTAGAACCTCATTTTTTTTTCAGCCACACATTCATTTTCCACTATAATAACTCCTCCAAGAATTATGATAGATTTCACTGGGATGCGTGCTTATCCTACCTTTTGAAATCTCCACATTAAATTCATGTGTATAATGAGGCTGGAGATGTCTCAGTGGTTAAGAGAACTTGCTCTTTTCCAGAGTCCCTATGTTTGATTTCTAATACCAACATGTCAGCACATATTGCCAGTTTTAGAGAATCTAATGGCATGGTCTGTCCTCTGTGGGTATCAGGCATATACATATGAACCTTATACATGTTGTGTGTGTGCATGTATTTAATATGTGGGTATCTCTGTTTGCACACATTACTTTCTAGTTCTGTGACAAAATACATATGTGAAGTTTATATTCACAACACACTTACTGTCCTTTAATTGGCTTGCCGCTAGCCTGATCAGACTGATCTCTACCTGTGTCTCCCTGGTATCCTAGGAGGAGGTGTTCTCTTTTTGATAGATTTATAGGAAATCTTGTGACAGGCAGACTCAAAAATGTTGGAAGAAAATTTGTGAAAAATCAGACAATAGAAAAATCAAGCAAATACAATTCCAGGAGTCTATAAAAAGCCTAAAGCTTAGGGAGACATATGACCAAGCAGGGGTAAAAAACAAACCAAAACAACAGCAACAAAAAAAACCTAAAAAACAAAAACAAAACAAAAAACAACAAAAATACCCAGCCCCTCCTTACCACAGTTTCCAGAAGCAAAGCACCACTATAGATAGTAAATGTGATTCCATAGCAGCAGCTCTTAACCTGTAAGTAGCAACACCTTTGGTGGTCGATACTTTTCATGGGGGTTGTATACCAGACACCTGCATGTCAGATGTTTACATTATGATCTATAACAGCAGCAACATTATAGTTATGAAGTAGCAATGAAGTAGTTTCATGGTTGGGGTCACTACACGAGGAAATGTATTAAAGGGTCACAGCATTAGGAAAGTTGAGGACCAGTGCCTATAGATTGATGAATGCAGGAGATGGAATGGGCCAACCATAAAGATTTATAGTTTATCACCCTGTTATCATCAAAGAATGACATTTTTCCTCATTCCTGTTGCTAGGACTAAACTACTTCAACAAGGGTGTCCTTCCTACAAAAGTTTCAGCTTCATTTGAGACAAATCAGACACAGAATCAAAGTTCTTGAATAAATAAGTTTACATGCTTGGGGTATATTATACTAGTTTTATTAGTTGATATACCATATAAAAGTATTTGCTATCCAGCAGTTTATAGAAAATATGTACTAAAGTAATAAGAAGCATTGCTGATGAGGGACAAGAGATGCTCTAATCTATGGGTATGAAGTTAAGAATTAGGGAGCAGGTTGTTACTGTGTCCATTTAGATGAGTCATAGTATTAGGTTCTCCCCTAGGCCTATGATTCAGTCATTCCTAGGTTTGAGGGCCAGTTAACATTGCCTGGCATGTATTTAAGTCAAATAAGAGAGTGGTTGTTTATTCCAATATTATCCGTGCTGTCATTGCATTAGTGTACATGTCCTGATAGCATAGCCATTATTCTGTTACAGTATGCACAGATGTATAACAACGTTGGATACTTTTCTCACATGTAGGATAAATAATTTGATCCTATGAAAGGTTGCCTATAGAAAAAATACCCTGAGTTGGTACTAAGTTGATTTATTTGTGCCTGATGTCTCAAACTTGTGATAGCTTCAGGAATTACCATCATGTCTTAGAAGGTAGCCTGTAATGTTGGTGGCAGTGTTATAAGACCTCATGTCTAAACACCAAAAGAAGTAACACATACCAGATAAATGCAATTTTTGTTTGATAGCCTATAGTGTCTAAAGGAGGTTTGTCCCCTGCTATAATATAACTCTTTTGAAACTCCTTTTAAATATGTATTTATTTTAGGAAGCTTCTCAGTAGTTAGCTCTCATGTGGCCTCTCAAAGTTCATTAGTGTTATCTACCCCCATATTCTGTCTGTTATGCCTCCCTCGACCCCTTCCTTAAGTAACCCTTTCTGTTCTGTATTCCATTTCCACATCTATAGCACCTGTGTTCTATATCCCTTCCCTTGAAGTTCTTTCCATCCCTTTCCTAGTTTGATGACTTCTATGCATATTCTAATTTAAACACACATAACCAGATTTCAAATTTACATTTGAGATAGAGCATGTAGCAGTTCCTTTTCTGGGTCTGGGTTACTCAGAATGATTGCTTCCAGTTCCATTTATTTGTGAAATTCACATTTTAAAAAATAACAATCCACTGTATATTTGTATCATATGCAGATATCAAGGATTATGGCATTCTCAGCCTTAACTGGAACATCTACATCATGTTGCCTCCCTTGAAGGTTTAGGGAACATTATGGAAGAGACAAAAGATTTCAAGAGTCAGTAATAGTAGATGTCTACAGCAAAATATGATTTGCTGGATTTGATAATACCATTGCACACATGAGCTCATATTGGCTGTGATTACATATAAAAGATATACACAAGATCAAGCCAGCAGAAATTTCATTTTGGATAGAGGGACACTTGTGAAGTCCCGCCACTAACTGAGAGTCTATTAGTAATTGATTGTTGCCAAGAGAGGCAGAATCGATTTTTTAGGGAGTTTTTAAAAATAAAGTATTACTCTAAGGGTTATCAAAACCTTGGCTTAACATCTTTGAACAAATTGTACTGTTTTATTACTTTATGTGGTGGTAGTCTTTTTAATAATATTTCTTTGCAAAGATAAGTGAAGAGCAGAAATTATAAATTTTTATATAGGAAGGTTTTGGTCTGTTTTTGTTTGTTTTGTAACTCAGAAAAAATCCGCTAGTTCATTATGTAGGTTGTTTAGTAAGTAATTGAAGTCTCTCAGAGGGTTTATTCATACAACTCAGAAGCAAATGCCACAGTGGTTTCCATGAAGGAGGCACAGCGTGCTTCCTGTCTCCTCAGCTGAGTCCATATAGCTAGATGGGGTGGGTTTATTACTGTCATTACATGACTTTAAGTAGTGAAAGACATGCACAGTCTTGTTTAGAAATCTTGCTCAGAATTCCCAGCATTTATCAAAGTGCTAAACCCACAGGGAGCCTTCTAAAGGACCAGAGATTCTAAGAAGCCTAAATCAACCAAAAAATTCAAAAAACATATTGCAAAAGCTGAAAGGTTTACAATTTTAGAAAATCTTCTTTCTGCCCTTCAAAATGCCCAACTTGTCATAGATCATGGAACCCCCATTCTCCCAAGAGTTCTGGGTTTAATGAGTGACTGAGGAAACATGTATCAGGCAGATGGAAAACATGAGCTGGATTCCTTAGCTCTATTTTATTAATGTCCACATTTGAGTAAAAGCTGAAACAGGATTTGTCACGCCAAATTCACTGCAAGCATAACGTTATTTATGTGAGTAGGTATGGGTAAGTAAGTGAGTTAATGTTGCAGGATTTCTAAAGCCAGCTGTTTGCCAAGCAGGGAAATATCTGGCTGTCATAAATGATCAATTGTAGTAAAAGGTCCAAGCTTTGCAAATTTCTAAATAAGATATTCAGTGAAGCTCTCACCTACTTAAACCAGCTCATTCCAGAAACCAAACCCTGGGACTCAGAGCTTCAGTCCCATGCTCAGAAATATGCTCTGCGATGCTAGATAGTGTTACTGAACTGGAAATGTCACAACCCTTAGGGGCACATGAAAAATGCATATTATGTCACATCTGCTACTTGCCTGGTCCCAGTGGACCTGATATTTCTCCAAATTGCTATGTGGGAAAACCAATTTAATTTGATTGAGGTATGAAGAGAAACCGACAACAAGTACAGTAGAATACTTGCTTTAAGGTTAAATGAGACGCTTGGCTTTGTACTGTTATTGCTGGGAAATTTATCTGTGAGTATGAATTTCTCTTTTTGGATCTCTTTTCACTGCTGATACGGCTATGACTCGTCTCTTGAAGATCTGCCTGAAGAAACATTCAAATTTTCAGCTTTCTAAAATACATAGTGCATGTTTAGAATATAGAAGCACAATGTGTAATATGAAAACCGAAAATGAGATGAGATTAAGGTGCAGCTTATTTCTTAGTAGCTGTGTGATCTTGGTGGATTACTTAACTCCCTGATATTCATTATGGGTAGCCATCAAAAGTAAGTATAGGTTAAAAGTACTTCAAGTAGAATGATAAGCCAAGTCGCTCTATTATTTTTGAGAAATCAATTGGCAATGGTAATCAATTGAATTAAGCCTTTGGAGAAGGTAACACACCTGTGGTGGCCTGTGGTAATGATGTGCTTTCTTTTTTATGAAAACGTCTCATGTATCAGTTTTCTTATCTTCTCATAGACTAGGATTTAAAGAATCTGAAAAATGCTGCTTCTGGCTCTCTGGACATCAAACATCACTCCCAGGACATGGAGCATAAAGCATACCAGGACAATGTTGAAGGGAAATGTTGCCTTTCGAAAGGAAGATGGACTGTATCCCAATCCACCAGCCTTCTGATCATCAGCCACATTCTTGCTAGTCTCCCTAGGGAGAGGTGTCAGATTAGATTTAGCACAATTCATTCTGCAGCAGGGCTGTGTGCACACTGATAAGCGAGTGAAGGGAAGGGAGAGCCTTGTCTGCACTTCGTCCCTGGAGCGCTGGCTATTTATTTCACTTCTACCCCAGTCGACCAAAGGCATTTGCTAAATTTTGTTTGATGCTGTCACAGAATCCCTTTGAAAGCCTTAGGTTTGCAGTCAGCCTGAAAGGATTGGGAAGATGAAGAAGCATTGTGATCAGTTCATAGGACTGCTATGGCAGGCATGGGATTTCTTGGACAAAATTATTCTTTTGCTGAGCAATTAAAACCCATCCATTAATTGTGCCAGCTGAAGGATTCAGTGAGTCCAGAGCCTATCATATGTGAACATCTCAAATTCCTTTGAATAAGATGTCCCAAACATCCACTCCCACAATAGTATGCACTCTATGAAATATGATTAAAAATAAAAATGTGGCAAGGAATGTAACATGATGGCAAATTGGTTTCCTTTTTGCCCATATTTGTATCGCTAACCTTTTCATTCATCTTGAAAATAGCATAAACATGTTTTTCAAAACACTCTAACCACATGAGATAAATGTACACACACACACACACACACACACACACACACACACACACACAGACACACACAGACACACACACAGGGTACTTTAAATTATGTTGAAGGATATCATAGCCAATGTAACTTCAAAACACTACTGAGCATAAGTGGTCTATCAAGATATATGTAAATTCTTAATATGCTAACATTTTCTTTATTTCTATAGGCTTCTATTAATGAGAAAGCAAGCTTTTTGACTTCATTTTTCACATTCATGAATCAGAGAAGTGCATATATTTCAATTAGAGATTAACGATAATACTGACATTATTTCTCTATTCATGAATATAGCCCAAAATCCAGGCACAACTAGAATGGAATGCATTGGATTTTAAATGAAAAGATTGGGCTGGCAGTCATACTGACCCAGTGTGTGATTTATGCAAGTCATTTTTCACAACTTTTTACAACAATCTAATTTCCTAGATTACATTTTCAGGGACTTTGGCGAAAACTTAAAAGGAGATAATATTCATGTGAATATTTATTGGGCACTTGTCTATGTCATGTATTTGAACAATAGCTCTGAGGTATTAAGTGGCTATATGAGGGAGAGACTTCTTACAACACACACACACACACACACACACACACACACACACACACACACACCTTCAAATGAGGCTTGAACCCTTCAAAATTCCATTTTAACCTACTGTGTGCTACAAAGCCCGCAAGTGTTCTTGGTCACCAAAGGGAGATTCTCCCATTGGAATTATTTTAGAAGGAGGAATGAATGGTACAAGATATCATCCACAATTCATTTTGTTGACAGTCACCCTGAGAGATAACAGGACTCCACAGAAAAGTTCAACTGAAGCTGTCAGACTCTGATCTCCAATACTGTTTTTGCCTGAATTTTCCCTTTCACTGTTATTCTACAATGGTGTTGGTTAGAGTAACATCAACTCAGCTAACCACAGAGGCATAGAGTGGATATAACCATTAAGAAGGGATTGTAGGCAAAGCAGTCACTTCTAGCTTTATTTAATGCCATATACACATTTGATACCACACAAAAGTTATGACAGGTCTTAAAAATTGCAGCCTCCCTACAATTAAAAGTATCTTATTTTAGGAATACAGGTATGTATCAGTGTTAAAAATTATAATTTTACATCTCAATAACTTAAGAGAGAAGCTATATGAGCAAGTCTTTCAAAGATGAAATGTATTTAAAATGTTTTATTATAAGTTAAGTGTATGAATACACATACTATACAGACATATGTGTTGTTTGCTTCAAATATAAAGTCAAAAGCACAATGAAAGTAAAAACATTCAATGAATTATTATCATGTTTAAACCTTTTGGAAAAAACACTAATAAATGCAATTGCATGTTTCAGACTAAATTTCAGACTGCATATAGAACTCTGGTAGAGTGCTGCCTCACATTTATGAGGCTCTGGATTCAAACTTTACTACCATACACCAATTCAGTTATGATACAGACAGTTGATTTATGGTTGACAACTGAACGTTAACTGAGAAATTACAAACATTAATGGAATAGACATTTGTATGAATCCAAGGTCCTAATTTTATATACATCAATTAAATGGAAACTTTCATATGAGTAGTCAAAGTTCTCTTAAAGAAAAATTCATTCTTGTGAGCAATAAAATGGATAAAATATCTATGCGTAACCAAACAGAAAGTGCTAGGATGTGTGGAGAGGGAATTGTCAGCATTTCTGTGATCCCTGAGAATATGAAGGTAGATGGTATTCAGACAGAGATACCTGACTATACAATGTTACACATGTTCTATACATGTCAGGAAGCATGTACATTTTGGGTTGTTCTTGGATTAGAAGTAAAAAAAATACTGCTTCTACCTCTATATGTGAAAGAATCAAACATAATTATTCAGAACAGAAAAACAAAACCAAAAAATGAAAAGCAATGGGTTGATATTTAAACATATAATGCAACCAGTTTTTGAAATATGTTTTATTTCTTTCATAAATAAAAATTTAAAGTAGTCTCAAATAAACAGAGATCTATTAGATAGGAGAGTCTAAAAGATTCCCAATTATGAGTTTGAGCCAATGCAATATATAAATGACATTACAAAGGGTTACTAAATAGAGAACTAGTTAGTAAAATTATTCTATAAGCACTTGCGAGGAAATCAGTCTGTTTGATATATTGTTATAGCAGCAGGCCACATTTCAAATGGATCAAATATTTAAAATATTTAAAAATGAAACTATAAAAGCCTTACTAGTAAACGTAAGAGTTTTATAAAATAACACCAGATTTTAAAAGTCATTTATAAAACCAATGCGAGACTAAAAAGCCATAACAAGAGTAATCAGTTCAACTGTGTAATTACATCATAAAGGTCACAATAGACAAAACAAGAACATGGATACGATATTCTCTTCCTTTTTTTACTGAAATATTTTTTTTATTATTCTTCAATCTTTTACAGTCTTGACGTTAACCCCTTCCTGGTCCCCTGTTCCACACCCCACACCACCTCTCCTCCCCTCTTACATTCAAGATTTTATTCCCTCCCTCCTCCCAGGATTTTCAAGCCATCACTGAAAATATTGCCTTCAGAACACCTTCAACCAATAACTTAATACAAAAACAAAATCCAGTAACTTGTGTTTGTATAGATTAGTGTGTGAGTGTGTGTTTCCTGTATTTTTCTCTTTTCTTTATGATTATTTTGTTGTTTTGCTGGGTGGTTGGTCGTTTGCTCATTCTCTTTCTAAAGAAAGGAGAGAGAAGGAAAATGAAAAGACCTGATGTCAGGTGCAGGGAGAGGTAGAGGGGAACTTGGGAGAGAAAACCTTGATCAGAAGGTTGTATGAAAGCTGTTTCTTTTTCAATAGAAAAATCTAATACAAGAAAGATGAGAACCAGAAAGCATGTAGTAAGTTTACTGAGCTACAAGTAAATGACTGTTAAGCATGGTCTCACTCAAAAAGATAAAATACCAAGTTAATGCACGCTGACAATCCATTTGTAACCAACGTAATCTAAAAAGATGAAAATGTTTGATGATTTACAGGCTGATGGAACATGCAAAGAGAAAGCACAAATATTAATCATAAAATCATAATTTATATGCTGTGAAAGATAATTCAACAATCATTTACAAAGCACATAATACTTGAACACAACTGAGGTGAATAATATACAGTTAATCATTGAAGACATATTAATTGTATATAGATTGAGTTAACAAATGTTATGTAAGTGGACTTACTAACTTACATGGTTCACACAGCTTTGTGGTTAACAGTCTTTTGATCCAGTTCAATTATTTTTTTGTCTTTGATTGTTTTAATAAGAAGCCAACACTCATTATTTATGAAACTCTTGGAGTTGAGCTATACATAAGATAAAATATTCTTAAATATTTTATTAAATAAGACAACTTCAAAATGAAGTTGTCTAAAAGATAATAGAAGATCATAACAATGCCAAGCAACCAGAGCTTCCAGGGACTAAGCCACTACCTAAAGACTATACATGGACTGACCCTGGACTCTGACCTCATAGGTAGCAATGAATATCCTAGTAAGAGCACCAGTGGAAGGGGAAGCCCTGGGTCCTGCTAAGACTGAACCCCCAGTGAACGTGATTGTTGGGGGGAGGGGAGAGAGAGGGATTAGGGGGATGTTTGCCCGGAAACCGGGAAAGGGAATAACACTCGAAATGTAAATAAGAAACACTCAAGTTAATAAAAAAAATTATAATTTATTACAAATTGTCATGGTTCCCTGGTTACTCATCACTGTTGAGATTTATATGTTACCATGTGACTACCTCATTCCTTTAGAAGTTTTTATGTAGTGACTATATGGTAACTATGGAGAATATTGTAAGTTTACTCATAAGTAAACTTAAACATAAGTAAGTCTAAGTTTAGTCTTTTCATAAATAGAAGTGGATAGGCAGATGAGATGGTGGAAATGTTGGAGGATATATAAGCAGATAAACATATATAAGCAGGTAGGTAGTCAGATGACAAATGGATAATAGACAACTGATGAAAATACTTTGCATATAACATAAATCTATAGAAGATGATAGATAAATAGATAGACAGACAGACAGATTGAGAGATGACAGACTACAGATAAGTAGATGACAGCTAGGAAGATGATAGATAAAAAGATGACATGTAAATCAATTTATGGCAGATAGATGGCAGATATAAATGATATGTAGATATATAGATATATAGATATATTGATAGATGATAAAATGATAATTAATAATAAATGGTTGATATATAGGTTTCAGAATTTCATCAAAATCATTCCCTGACTATATGCATGCCTCCCTTTCATACTCTGGAACCAATCTTTCAGTCAAGCATAATACTGTATAAAAGTTTACTTTAAAATATTCCTTTCCTCTGAAGTTATAATTTGCACATACTGAGTTTCAAAAATTGAGTCTAAGCTATTTAATGAGTCATAAACATTTTATTTTTGAATATGGGAAAGCAATATATGGGAAAATATGAGCAGATATACTAAATGTGTTTAAATGCTATTAAATGACTATTTTATTTTAGCCTTAATTATAATTTTACTTATGTTTTCAACATATAATTAATTTCTTGAAGGAAGATAATTATTCAAAAAATATTTAAAATCATTGCCACATTCTAAAAGCAAAGAAACAATAAAAACCCAGAAAAAAAATCTAGGAAGATTCATACTCAGATCAAAATATAAATTAATTTTCTAGGACTTTCCGAATGATTATCACACCTATTATAATGAATATTTATATCACTTGTAGTTAATGCTTTAATATTCAGGTTAATTGACCTTCAAAGACATCCTCTTTACTCAGAGAAGGCAGATTTAGTTAAGTTTCATGTCTGTAGTAATTTCTTTCCTCCCCCTCTTCTCTTTATGACAGAACACCAGACAGAAACACCTTAATGAAGAAAGATGGTTTCAGGAGGTACAATCCTTCATGACTGGTATCAGCATATGGGTAAGTTAGAGTTAATGTGATACATTAACCATATAATGTAATTATATGAGTTAGCCCATTGAGAAACAGATAAAACTCATACTAGCACAGAGTTTGGCCTACAACTTACAAGCCTACCTTAGTTGACTAATTCTTTGCCATAATACCCCATCTGTCATGTCCTTCTGAACTACACTATCAGGTGTCAAGCAAGTGGTAAGACACACAAGCCTATGAAAGATATGTCATTTTAATCCGCACACTGTCCAGTGTTTGCCTCAATTTTTTTGTCTATGAAGCTGACTTGGAATTGCTGCCTAAATTCACACCTGAATCATTCTCAGCACTATCAAGCTACTTCATTTCAGCAGTTAAGAGCACTGACTGCTCTTCCAGAGGTCCTGAGTTCAGTTCCCAACAGCCACATGTGGCTCACAACCATCTGTAATGGGATCTGATGCCTTCTTCTAGTGTACCTGAAGACAGCTACAGTGTACTCATATACATGAAATAAATAATATTTAAAAAATTATTATGTGCTCCTTGTTCCTTCTAGGCATAAAAGATGCTTGACTGCAAACACATGGGGCTAAAGACATGGACAACATACTACAGGCATAAAGGACTTGGTTTCCATTCTAATACAACTCATACTGACATCCATGGGACATACATAGCACTGTCATACACTATTGATAATAACTATCACACACACACACACACACACACACACACACACACACACTATAAGAACAAGAAATATAGAATAATAATTTTTAAAAAATGATTCAAACTTAAGTTGGCAAATGATAATTCTAGCTAATTGTATTATTTCTTAACCTCATATTCTCTTCCTAAAATAAAATTATATTACATATTTGTTAGATTTTTAAAGGAACGAACAGAAAAAAATACATTAAAATGCATCTGGTACTTGCTTATAGATTCTTAGCTATTATTGTCATTGAGTACTCAAGGCCTAGAGTCTTACAGCATGATAATTTGATCAAACCTACACAATTTTCATAGTTGGAAGTATGAACATTCTCTCATAAATGCCTATCAAATCTATTGACTCTTCCATGAACTACAACTTGTTCCCAATTTGTAGTTCATGGAAAGTAAGAATATGGACACTGTCTACTAACAATGTGTTCAATGAAATCACAAAAGCAAATACACCGTAGCACAGATAAATTTAAGATCAGCACATTTTCATTATTGCCAAAGCATTTTATTTGCCCATCGATATAAGTCTATAAATACAAGTATACTTGAGCTAGGAGTTGGATTGCTGGGTAAAGCACTTGGCATGCAAGGGGGGAGAACTTGCATTCAGATATCTAGAACCCATATAATTTAGACATGGTCACAATTACATATAATCCATAAAAACTCCACGTTGATGGGATGTGGAGACAGGATTCCTGGAGGCCCACAGCTCTGCTAACCTCAGATGTTCAGCAAAGAACAAGATATTTGTCTCAAACAAGATGCAATGCAAGGGCTTACAGGGAAGGTTGTCCTCTGACTTTTACAAACACACTGTGCCACAAACTATAACACACACACACAAATACACACAGATAAATGCACACACATAAGTACACACAGAGAAACACATAGATAGACATGCACACACTTTTTGATTCAATGGTAACTGGTTTTGCTTATGCAATTCTACACTTATCCAAGAGTAAGACACTTTCCTTGTGACATTAATGAAGGTTGAAGCTATTTGGCAACAATCTTTTTGAAGCTTTTTAGAAACATGTATTATAACCTTTGATCCCTTCTCATGAGTTGACATTTAGGAACACTTGGGAAAAGACCACAATTATGTGGAATTAGATTGCTATTAGAGAACAGAGCATCACTAAGAGGGAAAGCCATAGAAATTCTATGAACTTGTCTAGGGCAAAGACCTAAACTTACTTTGGGAAAGGTTTATGTAAGGTCTGACATTTCAAAAGGAGGCATCAAATATTCTTAGCTGCTTAATTTTGCAAGCTGGGACTTTAGTGCTTTTGAGAGGGGAACAAAAGCAAGGACTTTAGAACGAGTCCTTTTTCCCCTATCTGTTCTGTCAATCCACTCCAGAAAGGAAAGAGTTGACTTTGTGAGCAAAGGCTTTTCATGAGGTTAAAGTGAAGGACTTAAGAGGGCAAAGAGAAAAGGTTATTTTCTTCATATTAAGAATGTTAGCCATGAGAGAAGGCAAATGGTTCCCACTGGGTAAGACATGGATTCTTCTTTCTTGGAAGGAGCAATTTACTAGGTACTAGAGAAATAGCCTCGAAATTACATTTCATGCGCATTTTCTTGTACTCCCTCCTCTTCACACCATTAACTTCACCCAAAGGTGAAGAATCTTTGGGAATCTCTGCTGCTGACTGACTGACATTTCCATAATAAACATAGATACTGCATGCGATTCCGTGCCAGTGACTAATGGGTTGTACATTTCCTGATCTCTTGCCCAACTATAAATTAGAGCATTCTCATTTTGACCCTTTAGAATATAAATTCTCTTAACATAGAAGACTTTCCTTAGAATCTAGCCTTTAGCTATCTAAAGACCTCTTCATTCACAGGAGAAATATAAGAACACTTCTGTTTTCCTGTGGAAACAAATACATCAATCAATATTTTTATTGAAGCATTGTATCATACAGTAATGCACACAAATAGCTAATTCTTAATCAAGTTATTCATCTTTATCCCCTCAAAAACTCTTTAATTTCTTTTTCAAGAAAGTTTTGAAATGCCTTCTTTTGACTTTTTGAAATGTTCACAAAAATGGCCATGTTTGTGATAGCCAGAATCTGGAAACCACCTAGATGTCCCACAAAGGAAGAATGGATACAGAAAATGTGGTTCATTTACACAATGGACTACTACTCAGCTATTAAGGATAAGGACATCCTGAGTTTTGCAGGCAAATGGATTGAACTAGAAAATATCATCCCGAATAATGTAAGTCAGACCCAAAAGGACATAAATTATATGTACTCGTTAATAAGTGGATATTAATCAAAAAAGAGTCTAGAATACCCAGGATACAGTAAACAGAGCTCAGAAAGTTTAACAAAACAAGCCAAAGTGCCCAAGGGAGAATGCTTCAATCTCACTTGGGATGGAGAAGAAAACAATCTCATGTTATGGAAGAGAGCAAGGGTTCTGGGTGGGAAAGGGAACAGGTAGGAGAAGAGGGGAACTTAATCAGGTATTAGGTGGGGGGGGGGAGGACTGAAGCCCTGAGGGCCAGAAGAAAGAAGGGAAGCAGGAAACCTTGGAAAGTAGGAGGTGGTGAGAGCCTCCAGAATATACCAGAGACCAGGGATGAGAATGAATCTCAAGACTCAAAGGGTGGGACCTTAGATGAAATACTGTACAATGGGGACAGGGGATTTATAGAGACGACCTCCACAAAAACGACAGGGCATTAACTAAGGGATGAGGTAGAAATCTCACAGTCTAAATCTCTGACCCATAATTGGTCCTGTCTGAAAGAACTGCAGGGACAAAACTGGAGAAGAGACCGAGAAAATGAGGTCCAGTGACAGGCCCAAAGTGAGATCCAGCACTAGGGTTGGTCCCATGGCCTGACATTATTACTGAGGCTATGGAGTATTCGCAAAAAGGGGCCTATTATGTATGACCTCTGAAAGACACAACAAGTAGTTGAAAATTGTCAGATGCAGGTACTTGCATCCAACCAATGGACAGAAGCTGGTGACCCCTGTATTTGAATTAGGGAAAAGCTAGAAGAAGCTGAGGGGGAGGGTGACCCTATAGGAGCATAAGCAGTCTCAACTAACCCGAACCTCTGAGATCTCTCAGACACTGAGCCATCAAACAGGCAGCATATGCCAGCTTATATGAGGCCCCCAAATCATTTAAAGCAGAGGAATTCCCAGGTCTGGGTTCAGGCAGAGATGATGCATCTAAGCCCTCAAGGGACTGGAGGCCCCAGGAAGTGGAGAGTTCTGGTGGGGTAGAGGGTAGGGCGGTGGGGACATGCTCATAGAGAATGGGGAAGTGTATATGATGTGTCACAGTCGGAGGGTGGACCAGTAAGGGGATAAATTCTGGACTGTAAAAAAAAAAAGAAGTAAGAAAGAAAGAAAGGAAGAAAGAAAGAAAGGAAGAAAGAAAGAACTGTTCACAAAAGTGTATAAAGATTTGAAGGTTGAGATGGAGAATGGGTTAGCAGTTAAGTGTGCACACTGCTCTTGTAGAAACCATTAGCAGTCTGGTAGAATTCCTAGAAGCCATGTCAGCACCTCACAGCCTCATGTAACATCAATTCTAGAGGATGTGGCTAACACAAGGATGGGATCCTAGTGGATATCTAAAGAAGAGATAGAATACAGATGAAGGAAACCTTCTAATAGAGCATAAAACATTTACCCCATAGAGCCAGACATGTGGGGTCTCATTCTTAATAAAGAATAGGATCAACCCCAAATATCACAGGAAGTCTCAATAAAATGTTTCTTTATAGAGAACATTTGTATACAAACAGGAGGGTTATTCATTCATTACCATATCCTTATGGCTATAGCCAATCCCTAAACACCATAGAACAGTAGTTTGTTTAGAGGTATTCAATGGGTCTGAGCAGAATCTTAAAGGGAGAGATTACCTTTTAAATCAAGAACGAGGAAAAATGCTAGTTAGGAAAAATACAACTTTCTTACAGCAAATGACGTTTACCTAAAAGGCTACCACAATTCAAACAAAGGTTATAAGAAAATATTACGTAGAACCCTTTAAAATTGCAAACACTAGAGTGTTTCTGACCTATTAACCGTCAGCCTGCAACAGTTTGTCTGGTTAATAACATTAGTTTCAATAAATTCTGTTTATTGAGTTTGAAGAAAGTCATCATACTTGTTTCCCCCACTGTGGTTTCTGACGCATTCCTTGCCTGTAATATAGTAAGCATAAAATGAACACTGGCTGCATAACCAAATGATGTATGTCACAAGGAAAAGTGTTCTGAGCCTCATAGTT
Organism: Rattus norvegicus; assembly: GCF_021556685.1. Lineage (NCBI taxonomy): Eukaryota > Metazoa > Chordata > Mammalia > Rodentia > Muridae > Rattus > Rattus norvegicus. The sequence continues at coordinate 161,691,836 of NC_141534.1, read as the reverse complement.
TCATTAATAGCTGTGTCAGTATAAAATTATTTTTAGCTTTTCTGTGTTCTGTACTGAGTTGATCATTTTTCACATGTTGTTGAGTATTTTGATCAATCACTTGGGGGTATTTCGTTTTGTTTTTGCTTGACTTTCAAGAGGTCATGCATTAGACCATGACCAATACATAGCTTTGGTCTAGATTGTGAGCCAGGATATATCTTGCCCTCTCAGCCTCTTCCGTCTTGTAGAACTGGAATCGGTTTGCCATTATACTTCCAATCACCCTGCAATAAAGCAGCCAGCAGCCAGCAGCCAGATGTTCACCTTTGCCAGATTTCTGTTTCTTGTTGGAATGTCCTTCATCTTTCCCAATTGCCCTTTGGTAGATTCAATTCCTAAGTGCCTATTATTTGCAATGCATGCACTCTAACCCCAATTTTCCATTTGTTACAGTTTATTTTCTGAGAAAAATTGCTCTTTACCACAGACCTGTTTATCTATGAGTTGGAGGAATATAGTTTTATTCTGCCCTCGCTGAGTTATTTTCCCCCTGGCTTGAGTAGCAATTGGAAAGCAAGTTTTTGTTCTTTTGTAAGTTGATTTGGTAAGAAGACTTAATCAGACCTATCAGAGTTGTGGGCATGTCTCAGTGTCAGATCATACCATATATTACTTTTAAAATATAAATCAAAGGAACAAGGCTGGCAATTCAGGTACACTGCATGTATTTGATTTTTGGTACCAGGAAAATTCAAAAACTATTTGGCCTAGGGGTTCTACTGCTGTGAAAAGACACTGTGACCATAGAAACTTTTAATAAGGAAAAGATTTAATTGTGATTGGCCCACAGTTTCAGAGATCAGTCCCTTATCATCACGGGAGGGAGCACGGCAGTACGCAGGCAGACACTGTACTGGAGACGGACCTGGGAGTCTACTTCTTGATCTACAAGCAGCAGATGGCAACTACTACACCAGGCCTGCCGGAGGTAGAGACAACTCAAAGCCTCCCTTCACATTGACAAAGTTCCTATGAGGGCCACATATACTCCAACAATTCCACACCTACTAATATTGCCACTCCTTATGTGCCAAGCCTTTGAAACACATGAGTCTATGGGGTCATAACTATCAAACTATCCCATCATTATACTGGAAAATATATGTTAGAGACTTGGCTATATTTCCTTTAGTAATTCCAGATAATCAATATCAAGATCAACTCAAAGCCTTTGTTGTTTGGGACATTGTGTAATGACATGGAAAGGCAACCTACCCTTTAGTTAGGCCCCCAAGCTGTGCTCTCCCTTATTGCACTAAAACACCAGTGTAGAGTGCTTACTCTTTAGACCATACATTTGGGATGAGGAATCCTCCATATTATTTTCAATGGGGCTTGTTAATGTCAGCATCTCCAGCTAGAATATTGGAAGGCCTGAATACCTGACAACAAATTCAAATGTAAAACTCTAAATTAGCAAACAACAAGAACAAAGGCTACACCAAGAATAGATATGCTTGTACTGTTATTAACATTACATACACATAAAATGCACATTATTCTATAAATGACTGTAAGTTTTTATATTTTAATATCAGTAAAATACAATTAAATGATAAATCTAAATACTTTTATCACTTCCTGATATTTAACGAGAAACTTAACAATCACCTCTGTCAGTCACCCTGGCTATATTTTTCATCTGATTTATTAGTATTTCATTTGTTATTTTTGGTTCTTGAAAATGGGAAAGACCTAAATTTTGAGCAATGGTGGATATAAGGAATGGTTTTCTTACTTTAATAGTACAATAGTACAATAGCTACTTTAATAGTAACAATAGTTACGAATTCAACTAATGTAAATCAGTGAACCTCTTTTTCTGAAGTATATTCCATACTTTTGAAACAATCCCTGACTATTTATGTGGAACTAAAGAATTCAATATTCTTTGTTATGTTTTTCTACAGCTACTGTGTGCTAGGCGTATTACCTTTGTTTCTATAAACTAAAAATGGCCATCAACTCACTATAATTTATTCACTTTACCACTTTATTCTTTCCGTTTTTAAAACTTTATTTTTCTTGGATATTTTATGTATTTGCATTTCAAATGTTATCCACTTTGCTCCCTCTCCCTTGCCCCCTCCTTCCTCTGCTTCTATGAGGATGCTTCCACTCCCACCCAGTCACTCCAACCTTAACAAACTGGCATTACACTACATTAAGGAAATGATCCTTCATAGGGCAAGGAGCTTTTCCTCCTATTGATGCTGCCCAAGGCATATGTGGCTGGAGTCATGACTCCCTCCAGGTATACTCATTGATTGCTGGTTTAGACCCTGGGAGCTCTGGTGTGGTCTGGTTCGTTGATATTGCTGTTCTTCCTATGGTGTTGCAAACTCATTCAGTTCCTCGGTCTTTTCTCTAACTCCTGTATTGGGGTTACCTTGTTCAGTCCAATGGTTAGCTGCAACCATTCTCCATTGTATCAGTAGGGCTCTGGCAGAGCCTCTCAGGAGAAATGCATATCTGGCTCCTGTCAGCCAGCACTTCTTGGCATCAGCAATAGAGACTGGGTTTAGTAGCTGCATGTGGGGTGGATACCCAGTTGGGGGAGTCTCTACATATCCTTTTCTCCAGTTCCTACTCTACTCTTTGTCCCTGTATTTCCTCCCATGAGTATTCTATTCTCCCTTCTAAAAAGGAATGAAACATCCACATCTTGTTCTTACTTCTTGAGCTTAATATGATCTGTGAATTTTTTCTTAGGTATTCCTAGATTATCGGCTAGTATTCACTTATCAGTGAGTGAATACCATGTGTGTTCTTTTGTGATTGGGTTACCTCTTTCAGGATAATATTTTCTATTTCCTTCCATTTGCCTAAGAATTTTATGTAGTCGTTGTTTAAAATAAATGTGTAGTACTCCATTGTGTAAATGTAATACATTTTCTGTATCCATTCCTCTGTTCAAGGACATCTGTGTTCTTTCAAGCTTCTGGCTATTATAAATAAGGCTGCTATACAGCAAACCAGTAGCCAATATCTAAATGGAAAGAAACTTGAAGTAATTCCACTAAAATCAGTGACTAGACTAGACTGCCCACTCTCTCCCTACTTATTCAATATAGTACTTGAAGTCATAGCCAGAGAGATTAGACAAGAAAAAGAGTCAAAGCAATACAAATTGGAAAGGAGGAAGTCAAAATATCATTATTAGCAGATGATATGTTAGTATATTTAAGTGACCCTAAACATTCCACCAGAAATCTCTTACAACTGATAAACAACCTCAGCAAAGTGGCTGGATATAAAATTAACTCAAATAAATCAGTAGCCTTCCTTTAATAAAAGGATAAACAGGCTGAGTAAGAAATTAGGGAAATGGCACCCTTAAAAATAGTCACAAATAATATAAAAAACCTTCATGTGACTCTAACCAAGCAAGTAAAATATCTGTATGACAAGAACTTCCAGTTTCTGAAGAAAGAAATTGAACAAGAGCTCAAAAGATGGAAAGATCTCCTAAGCTTGTGGATTGGCAGAATCAATATAGTAAAAATGGAAATCTTGCCAAAAGCAATCTATAGATCCAATGCAATCCCCATCAAAATTCCAACTCAATTCTTCATAGAGTCAGAAAGAGCAATTTGCAAATTGATTTAGAATGACAGAAAACCTAGGATAGCAAAAACTATTCTCAACAATAAAAGAACTTCAGGGTCTAACACCATCCCTGACCTCAATCTGTACTGTAGAGTAATTGAGAAAAAGCCAGCCTGGTACGGGTACAGAGACAGGCAGGTAGATCAATGGAATAGAACTGAAGACCCAGAAATGAATCCACATACCTATGGTCACTTGAACTTTGACAAAGGTGCTAAAACCGTCCAATGGAAAAAAAAAGAGAGCATTTTCAACCAGTGGTTCTGGTTCAACTGAAGGTCAGCACCTAGAAAAATGCAAATTGACCCATTTTTATCTACTTGTACTAAGCTCAAGTGAAGTGAATCAAAAGACCTCCACATAAAACCAGATATACTGAAACTAATAGAAGAGAAATTGGGGAAGAACCTCAAACACATAGGCACAAGGGAAAATTTCCTGAGCAGAATACCAATGGCTTACGTTCTAACATCAAGAAACAACAAACTCGACCTTCTAAAATTGCAAAGCTTCTCTAACGCAATGGTCACTGTCAATAGGACAAAATAGCAGCCAACAGATTAGAAAAAGGTCTTTACCAATTCTACATTGAATAGAGGGCTAATATCCAATATATAAAAAGAACTCAAGAAGTTAGACTCTAGAGAATCAAATAATCCTACGAAAAATAACCACCCTAGGATTCCACCTCACACCAGTCAGAATGACTAAAAACTCAGGTGACAGACGATGCTGGTGAGGATTTGGAGAAGATGAACACTCCTCCATTGTTGGTGGGATTACAAGCTGGTACAACCACTCTGGAAATCAGTCTGGAGGTTCCTCAGAACATTGGACATAGTATTACCTGAGGACCCAGGTAACCACTCCTGAGCATATACCCAAAAGATGCTCCAATGTATAACAAAGACACATACTCCACTATGTTCACAGCAGCCTTATTTATACTAGCCAGAACCGGAAAAGAAACCAGATGTTCTTCAACAGAGGACTGGATACAGAAAATATGGTACATCTACACAATGGAGTACTACTTGGCTATCCTATCAAAGAACAATGACTTCATGAAATTCATAGGCAAATGGATGGAACTAGAAAATATCATCTTGAATGAGGTAACCCAATCACAAAAATATACACATTGTATGCACTCACTGATAAGTGGATATTAGCCCAAAAGCTCTGATTACTGAAGGTACAATCTTTAGACCACATGAAGCTCAAGAATAAGGATGACCAAACTGTGTAGGCTTCAGTCCTTCTTAGAAGGGGGAATAAAAATATTCATAGAAGGAGATATGGAGACAAAGTTTGGATTAGAGACTGAAGGAACTGTCATTCAGAGACTGCCCTACCTGGGGTCCAGCCCATACACATATAGCCAGACAGTATTGCTGATGCCAAGAAGTACATACTGACAGGAGTTTAACATAGCTGTCTCCTGAGAGGTTCTGCCAGAGCGTGACAAATACAGAGGTGAATGCTAGCAACCAACCATTGAACTGAGAATGGGGTCTCCATTGGAGGAGTTAAAAAAGGATTGAAGGAGCTAAAGGGGTTTGCAACCCCATAAGAACAACAGTACCAACCATCCAGAGTTTCCAGAATGACCTTGTTGGGCACCAATGGCAGAAGAAGCCCTTGGTCCTGCCAAGGCTGCACACCCCCCACAGTAGGGGAACATCAGGGCTGGGAGTAGGAAGAGGTGGTGGTTGGGTGGAGGAACCCTCATAGAAGAAGTGGGAGGCCAAATTGGATAGGGGGTTTATGGGTGAAAGGCTGAGAAAGGGGATAACATTTGAAATGTAAGTTAAAAAGTGTCCAATAAAAAGTGGGTTACAGAGCTAAACAAAGAATTCTCAACTCAGGAATATGGAATGGCTGTGAAGCCCTTAAAGACGTGTTCAACATCCTTAGTCATCAGGGAAATGCAAATCAAACCAACCCTGTGATACCACCTTATACCAGTCAGAATGGCTAAGATAAAAACTCAGGTGACAGCAGATGCTGGTGAGGATGTGGGGAAAGAGGAACACTCCTCTGTTGTTGGGATTGCAAGCTGGTACAACCACTCTGGAAATCAGTCTGGACGATCCTCAGAAAATTGAACATAGTACTACCTGAGGATCCAGCTATACCATTCCTAGGCATATACCCAAAAGATGCTCCAATATACAAGAAGGACACATGGTCCACTATGTTCACAGCAGCTTTATTTATAATAGCCACTTTATTCTTTCTTTTTTTTAAAGATTTATTTTATGTATATGAGTACACTGTAGCTGTCTTCAGACACACCAGAAGAGGGCATCAGAGCCCATTACAGATGGTTGTGAGCCACCATGTGATTGCTGGGATTTGAACTCAGGACCTCTGGAAGAGCAGTCAGTGCTCTTAACCGCTGAGCCATCTCTCTAGCCCTGCTTTATTCTTTCTTAATAGCATTCTTACTTTCCCATGCTTAAAACATTGTGTATTCTCCCATGGACTCATCTCCTGTTTGTAAATATCACCCAATCAGGCTACAGATGGATGAAGACCCTCTGGATAGTGCCATAAAAGAAAACAGCAACAAGGTGTGCCTCAGCTGAGAAAGGATCAGGAGGGAAGCCTGTACATTTTGTTCCCATATAAGCATTCTCTGCTATAAGCACTGTGTTATGCACTTTACAAAATAAGGTCAGCGTATACACTATTTACTAACTAATGTGCATTTACAGGAGTAACAGTTATATAGATTCTGGCTAGATTTTAAATATTATTAGGAGTATTAATATATTGTAGTCCCATAATCTCTTACATGATACTCCCCAAATACCTGTAATTAAACTGTGTAATTTTTTCTTATTAAAAGTCCATTTTTTTTTTCTAAAAAGTTAAAGGGGAGCATTAGTTTTGAAGATCATTTGAATTCTAGTCACTTAATTTGTAATAGCTGCACAAGATTTTCCTTATACTTTACTTTTTGAGCAAAAAAATCCTTTAAAATCCTAATAGCACTTTAGTAATTTTAAGTTTTATATTAGGTGGAATATATAAAAGGCTGTGTTATCTCCTAGAAGACTAGAGGCAAAAACTGCCAGTAGTGTCACAGGAATAGTAGTGACATCAGAGAAGAGGTGTGTAAATCTCAGCATTTCTTTTTTTTTTTTTTTTTATTAACTTGAGTATTTCTTATATACATTTCGAGTGTTATTCCCTTTCCCAGTTTCCGGGCAAACATCCCCCTCCCCCCTCCCCTTCCTTATGGGTGTTCCCCTCCCAACCCTCCCCCCATTGCCGCCCTCCCCCCATAGACTAGTTCACTGGGGGTTCAGTCTTAGCAGGACCCAGGGCTTCCCCTTCCACTGGTGCTCTTACTAGGATATTCATTGCTACCTATGGGGTCAGAGTCCAGGGTCAGTCCATGTATAGTCTTTAGGTAGTGGCTTAGTCCGTGGAAGCTCTGGTTGCTTGGCATTGTTGTACTTTTGGGGTCTCGAGCCCCTTCAAGCTCTTCCAGTTCTTTCTCTGATTCCTTCAATAGGGGACCTATTCTCAGTTCAGTGGTTTGCTGCTGGCATTCGCCTCTGTATTTGCTGTATTCTGGCTGTGTCTCTCAGGAGCGGTCTACATCTGGCTCCTGTCGGTCTGCTCTTCTTTGCTTCATCCATCTTGTCTAATTGGGTGGCTGTATATGTATGGGCCACATGTGGGGCAGGCTCTGGATGGGTGTTCCTTCAGTCTCTGTTTTAATCTTTGCCTCTCCCTTCCCTGCCAAGGGTATTCTTTTTCCTCATTTAAAGAAGGAGTGAAGCATTCACATTTTGATCATCCGTCTTGAGTTTCCTTTGTTCTAGGGATCTAGGGTAATTCAAGCATTTGGGCTAATAGCCACTTATCAATGAGTGCATACCATGTATGTCTTTCTGTGATTGGGTTAGCTCACTCAGGATGATATTTTCCAGTTCCAACCATTTGCCTACGAATTTCATAAACTCGTTGTTTTTGATAGCTGAGTAATATTCCATTGTGTAGATGTACCACATTTTCTGTATCCATTCCTCTGTTGAAGGGCATCTGGGTTCTTTCCAGTTTCTGGCTATTATAAATAAGGCTGCGATGAACATAGTGGAGCACGTGTCTCTTTTATATGTTGAGGCATCTTTTGGGTATATGCCCAAGAGAGGTATAGCTGGATCCTTAGGCAGTTCAATGTCCAATTTTCTGAGGAACCTCCAGACTGATTTCCAGAATGGTTTTACCAGTCTGCAATCCCACCAACAATGGAGGAGTGTTCCTCTTTCTCCACATCCTCGCCAGCATCTGCTGTCACCTGAGTTTTTGATCTTAGCCAATCGCACTGGTGTGAGGTGAAATCTCAGGGTTGTTTTGATTTGCATTTCCCTTATGACTAAAGGTGTTGAACATTTCTTTAGGTGTTTCTCAGCCATTCGGCATTCCTCAGCTGTGAGTTCTTTGTTTAGCTCTGTACCCCATTTTTTAATAGGGTTATTTGTTTCCCTGCGGTCTAACTTCTTGAGTTCTTTGTATATTTTGGATATAAGGCCTCTATCTGTTGTAGGATTGGTAAAGATCTTTTCCCAATCTGTTGGTTGCCGTTTTGTCCTAACCACAGTGTCCTTTGCCTTACAGAAGCTTTGCAGTTTTATGAGATCCCATTTGTCGATTCTTGATCTTAGAGCATAAGCCATTGGTGTTTTGTTCAGGAAATTTTTTCCAGTGCCCATGTGTTCCAGATGTTTCCCTAGTTTTTCTTCTATTAGTTTGAATGTGTCTGGTTTGATGTGGAGGTCCTTGATCCACTTGGACTTAAGCTTTGTACAGGGTGATAAGCATGGATCGATCTGCATTCTTCTACATGTTGACCTCCAGTTGAACCAGCACCATTTGCTGAAAATGCTATCTTTTTTCCATTGGATGGTTTTGGCTCCTTTGTCAAAAATCAAGTGACCATAGGTGTGTGGGTTCATTTCTGGGTCTTCAATTCTATTCCGTTGGTCTATCTGTTTGTCTCTGTACAAATACCATGCAGTTTTTATCACTATTGCTCTGTAATACTGCTTGAGTTCAGGGATAGTGATTCCCCCTGAAGTCCTTTTATTGTTGAGGATAGCTTTAGCTATCCTGGGTTTTTTGTTATTCCAGATGAATTTGCAAATTGTTCTGTCTAACTCTTTGAAGAATTGGATTGGTATTTTGATGGGGATTGCATTGAATCTGTAGATTGCTTTTGGTAAAATGGCCATTTTTACTATATTAATCCTGCCAATCCATGAGCATGGGAGATCTTTCCATCTTCTGAGGTCTTCTTCAATTTCTTTCCTCAGTGTCTTGAAGTTCTTATTGTACAGATCTTTTACTGGCGTGGTTAAAGTCACACTGAGGTACTTTATATTATTTGGGTCTATTATGAAGGGTGTCGTTTCCCTAATTTCTTTCTCGGCTTGTTTCTCTTTTGTATAGAGGAAGGCAACAGATTTATTTGAGTTAATTTTATACCCAGCCACTTTGCTGAAGTTGTTTATCAGCTTTAGTAGTTCTCTGGTGGAACTTTTGGGATCACTTAAATATACTATCATGTCATCGGCAAATAGTGATATTTTGACCTCTTCTTTTCCGATATGTATCCCCTTGATCTCCTTTGTTGTCTGATTGCTCTGGCTAGAACTTCAAGAACTATATTGAATAAGTAGGGAGAGAGTGGGCAGCCTTGTCTAGTCCCTGATTTTAGTGGGATTGCTTCAAGTTTCTCTCCATTTAGTTTAATGTTAGCAACTGGTTTGCTGTATATGGCTTTTACTATGTTTAGGTATGGGCCATTAATTCCTATTCTTTCCAGGACTTTTATCATGAAGGGGTGTTGAATTTTGTCAAATGCTTTCTCAGCATCTAATGAAATGATCATGTGGTTCTGTTCTTTCAGTTTGTTTATATAATGGATCACGTTGATGGTTTTCCGTATATTAAACCATCCCTGCATGCCTGGGATGAAGCCTACTTGATCATGGTGGATGATTGTTTTGATGTGCTCTTGAATTCGGTTTGCCAGAATTTTATTGAGTATTTTTGCGTCGATATTTACAAGGGAAATTGGTCTAAAGTTCTCTTTCTTTGTTGTGTCTTTGTGTGGTTTAGGTATAAGAGTAATTGTGGCTTCATAGAAGGAATTCGGTAGGGCTCCATCTGTTTCAATTTTGTGGAATAGTTTGGATAATATTGGTATGAGGTCTTCTATGAAGGTTTGATAGAATTCTGCACTAAACCCGTCTGGACCTGGGCTCTTTTTGGTTGGGAGACCTTTAATGACTGCTTCTATTTCCTTAGGAGTTATGGGGTTGTTTAACTGGTTTATCTGTTCCTGATTTAACTTCGATACCTGGTATCTGTCTAGGAAATTGTCCATTTCCTGAAGATTTTCAAATTTTGTTGAATATAGGTTTTTATAGTAAGATCTGATGATTTTTTGAATTTCCTCTGAATCTGTAGTTATGTCTCCCTTTTCATTTCTGATTTTGTTAATTTGAACGCACTCTCTGTGTCCTCTCGTTAGTCTGGCTAAGGGTTTATCTATCTTGTTGATTTTCTCAAAGAACCAACTTTTGGTTCTGTTGATTCTTTCTATGGTCCTTTTTGTTTCTACTTGGTTGATTTCAGCTCTGAGTTTGATTATTTCCTGCCTTCTACTCCTCCTGGGTGTATTTGCTTCTTTTTGTTCTAGAGCTTTTAGGTGTGCTGTCAAGCTGCTGACATATGCTCTTTCCTGTTTCTTTCTGCAGGCACTCATCGCTATGAGTTTTCCTCTTAGCACAGCTTTCATTGTGTCCCATAAGTTTGAGTATGTTGTACCTTCATTTTCATTAAAATCTAAAAAGTTTTTAATTTCTTTCTTTATTTCTTCCTTGACCAGGTTATCATTGAGTAGAGCACTGTTCAATTTCCACGTATATGTGGGCATTCTTCCCTTATTGTTATTGAAGACCAGTTTTAGGCCGTGGTGGTCCGATAGCACGCATGGGATTATTCCTATCTTTCTGTACCTGTTGAGGCCCGTTTTTTGACCAATTATATGGTCAATTTTGGAGAAAGTACCATGAGGAGCTGAGAAGAAGGTATATCCTTTTGCTTTAGGATAGAATGTTCTATAAATATCCGTTAAGTCCATTTGGCTCATGACTTCTCTTAGTCTGTCTACATCTCTGTTTAATTTCTGTTTCCATGATCTGTCCATTGATGAGAGTGGGGTGTTGAAATCTCTCACTATTATTGTGTGAGGTGCAATGTGTGTTTTGAGCTTTAGTAAGGTTTCTTTTACGTATGTAGGTGCCCTTTTATTTGGGGCATAGATATTTAGGATTGAGAGTTCATCTTGGTGGATTTTTCCTTTGATGAATATGAAGTGTCCTTCCTTATCTTTTTTGATGACTTTTAGTTGGAAATTGATTTTATTTGATATTAGAATGGCTACTCCAGCTTGCTTCTTCTGACCATTTGCTTGGAAAGTTGTTTTCCAGCCTTTCACTCTGAGGTAGTGTCTGTCTTTGTCTCTGAGGTGTGTTTCCTGTAGGCAGCAGAATGCAGGGTCCTCGTTGCGTATCCAGTTTGTTAATCTATGTCTTTTTATTGGGGAGTTGAGGCCATTGATATTGAGTGATAGTGATTATTGTTTCCCTTTATATTCATATTTGGATGTGAGGTTATGTTTGTGTGCTTTCATTCTCTTTGTTTTGTTGCCAACACGATTAGTTTCTTGCTTCTTCTAGGGTATAGCTTGCCTCCTTATGTTGGGCTTTACCATTTATTATCCTTTGTAGTGCTGGATTTGTAGAAAGATATTGTGTAAATTTGGTTTTGTCATGGAATATCTTGGTTTCTCCATCAATGTTAATTGAGAGTTTTGCTGGATACAGTAACCTGGGCTGGCATTTGTGTTCTCTTAGGGTCTGTATGACATCAGTCCAGGATCTTCTGGCCTTCATAGTTTCTGGCGTGAAGTCTGGTGTGATTCTGATAGGTCTGCCTTTATATGTTACTTGACCTTTTTCCCTTACTGCTTTTAATATTCTTTCTTTATTTTGTGCGTTTGGTGTTTTGACAATTATGTGACGGGAGGTGTTTCTTTACTGGTCCAATCTATTTGGAGTTCTGTAGGCTTCTTGTATGTCTATGGGTATCTCTTTTTTTAGGTTAGGGAAGTTTTCTTCTATGATTTTGTTGAAGATATTTACTGGTCCTTTGAGCTGGGAGTCTTCACTCTCTTCTATACCTATTATCCTTAGGTTTGATCTTCTCATTGAGTCCTGGATTTCCTGTATGTTTTGGACCAGTAGCTTTTTCCGCTTTACATTATCTTTGACAGTTGAGTCAATGATTTCTATGGAATCTTCTGCTCCTGAGATTCTCTCTTCCATCTCTTGTATTCTGTTGGTGAAGCTTGTATCTACAGCTCCTTGTCTCTTCTTTTGGTTTTCTATATCCAGGGTTGTTTCCATGTGTTCTTTCTTGATTGCTTCTATTTCCATTTTTAATTCCTTCAACTGTTTGATTGTGTTTTCCTGGAATTCTTTCAGGGTTTTTTGCGATTCCTCTCTGTAGGCTTCTACTTGTTTATTAATGTTTTCCTGTGTTTCCCTAAGTGTGTTCATGTCTTTCTTGAAGTCCTCCAGCATCATGATCAAATATGATTTTGAAACTAGATCTTGCTTTTCTGGTGTGTTTGGATATTCCATGTTTGTTTTGGTGGGAGAATTGGGCTCCGATGATGGCATGTAGTCTTGGTTTCTGTTGCTTGGGTTCCTGCGCTTGCCTCTCGCCATCAGATTATCTCTAGTGTTACTTTGTTCTGCTATTTCTGACAGTGGCTAGACTGTCCTATAAGCCTGTGTGTCAGGAGTGCTGTAGACCTGTTTTCCTCTCTTTCAGTCAGTTATGGGGACAGAGTGTTCTGCTTTCGGGCGTGTAGTTTTTCCTCTCTACAGGTCTTCAACTGTTCCTGTGGGCCTTTGTCTTGAGTTCACCAGGCAGCTTTCTTGCAGCAGAAAATTTGGTCTTACCTGTGGTCCTGAGGCTCAAATTCGCTCGTGGGGTGCTGCCCAGGGGCTCTCTGCAGTGGCAGCAACCAGGAAGACCTGTGCCGCCCCTTCCGGGAGCTTCAGTGCACCAGGGATCCAGATGGTCTTTGGCTTTTTCCTCTGGCGTCCGAGATGTGTGTGCAGGGAGCAGTCTCTTCTGGTTTCCCAGGCTTGTCTGCCTCTCTGAAGGTTTAGCTCTCCCTCCCACGGGATTTGGGTGCAGAGAACTGTTTATCCGGTCTGTTTCTTTCAGGTTCCGGTGGTGTCTCAGGCAGGTGTCCTGCCGCTCCTGGGCCCTCCCCCACGGGAGCCCAGAGGCCTTATACAGTTTCCTCTTGGGCCAGGGATGTGGGCAGGGGTGAGCAGTGTTGGTGGTCTCTTCTGCTCTGCAGCCTCAGGAGTGCCCACCTGACCAGGCGGTTGGGTCTCTCTCTCACCGGGTCTGGGAGCAGAGAGCTGCTGCGGGCCGGGATCCGCGGGTAATCTCAGCATTTCTTAAAGGCAGAGTAGGGACTCAATTCAATTCCATTATTCCCAGACAGGTAGTCTTTCCAGAGGTGCATCAGAAACTGTCTCCTGGGATACAAAAAGGTTTTCCTTTCTTGGATGTTGCAGAAAATAAACAAAACTGATATGCTGTCATACAGAATCTAGGAAACTCAAAGATAAACCCCCCTTTACCTATAAGAAATATTTCTTTGATCTTATCTGAACTGTCCATTGCCATTGACCTAAGAAACAAACATAATGTTTTTAGGTCAACTGCAGAAGAATATCACATCAATATTCCGTTAAGAGATCTTGATCATGCCTCCCAGCATTATACTACTCTGGCCCCTCACTTTGGACTAAATAGTTTCAACTCACTCAAAAAGTTTCCTCTCATTTTCTAATGGCATATCTCCTTCCATTTTCTTTTGGTCTTATGTGTGGCACGCGTGCGCGCGCACGCGCACACACACACACACATTTATTTCTTTGTATATTTCAATGTGTGTGAGCATGGTGTCTGTGTTTATGGTATCTGACAATGTGCTTATTGTCTAGAAGGGAACATTGTGTGTCATGCTGAACTCCTCTCTACCTCTTCACTTGACACAGGGGCTGTCAGTGAGGTAGGTTTGTGACCTGCAAATTTTAGTTTTCATTCTTTCCTTGCTCGTACTCCCAAGGCTGGGATGACAGATAAGACTTTGCCCATGATGGCTTTGTATGTGGATCTGTACTTGGGTCTTCATATACACTGAGCCATGTTTTCATGATTTCCATAAGCACTTTTGAATTTTAAATCCAGATAATTTATACATATATATGCAAACATATATAATCATATATAACTCTACATATATTATATATATATATATGTATAGTCTTATATATGTATAGTTATATATAGTTATATTTTATACATGCATTTTCAGGTAATCACATTTCCAGGTAATCAACATGCCCACCATAATATTGTTCTCAATGTAATATTCACCAAATGTTCATAGTAAAAAGATAAATTTTGTAGAATGATATGCAGGACACAACACACAATTACACTCTTCTAACTTTAATTTTGTATCCCAGCATACAGTGTATTGTTGCAATTTTTATCCCTGTTGAATACTGGGTGGGATTGGAAGGTACAAAACCTCAAATCTGGAGATATCTAGCTAAAGAAACGATTACTACATTCTATTGATTTCCTCTCTTAAATTATGATAGATTGACAGTAATTGTGTATAGCAAGCTTCCGAAGTAAATGCAAGTGAATGAAAATTTACTATACATGTATATTTTCATATAGACGACTACAGTTCTTGACAGGAAATTTCAAAGTGATACACACACTGCACAGTGACAACCCAGGAGATGCAGAGAGAACAATGTTCTAAACAATAAGAATTTGTGTTAAAAAATCAGATATTCTATATAAAATGAGATGAGATTATGAAAGTGCTATGACAAACTACGTTTGGGAAAAGAGTGTGTACTGGGAATTAAACCCAGGGCTGTTTGTGTTCTCTTCCACTGACCTATACACTTAGTCTATAGGTAATTAAAATAGGCTTTTGCTCTTTTATATGTGTTAATTAATCTTCAGACCCCACGTGGCAGAAAGAGACAACTCACTCCTGCTTGGTGTTCTTTTTCTTCGCACACTCCCCTGGCACACATCCTCAAGTAAATAAATAGATGTGATGAAAAATGGAAGATGCGGAGACAGATAATACAAAAGCTAAAGAGTTTCTTGCTTGTTCTAAGGATTGTTGAGAGCACACATAAGAAGACGCATTGTGCCCTTCAACAGAGGAATGGATACAGAAAATGTGGTACATCTACACAATGGAATATTACTCAGCTATCAAAAACAATGACTTTATGAAATTCGTAGGCAAATGGTTGGACTGGAAAATATCATCCTGAGTGAGGCAACCCAATCACAGAAAAACACACATGGTATGCACTCATTGATAAGTGGATATTAGCCCAAATGCTTGAATTACCCTAGATGCCTAGAACAAATGAAACTCAAGACGGATGATCAAAATGTGAATGCTTCACTCCTTCTTTAAAAGGGGAGCAAGAATACCCGTGGCAGGGAAGAGAGAGGCAAAGATTAAAACAGAGACTGAAGGAACACCCATTCAGAGCCTGCCCCACATGTGGCCCATACATATACAGCCACCCAATTAGACAAGATGGATGAAGCAAAGAAGTGCAGACCGACAGGAGCCGGATGTAGATCGCTCCTGAGAGACACAGCCAGAATACAGCAAATACAGAGGCGAATGCCAGCAGCAAACCACTGAACTGAGAATAGGTCCCCCGTTGAAGGAATCAGAGAAAGAACTTGAAGAGCTTGAAGGGGCTCGAGACCCCAAAAGTACAACAATGCCAAGCAACCAGAGCTTCCAGGGACTAAGCCACTACCTAAAGACTAAACACGGACTGACCCTGGACTCTGACCTCATAGGTAGCAATAAATATCCTAGTAAGAGCACCAGTGGAAGGGGAAGCCCTAGGTTCTGCTAAGACTGAACCCCCAGTGAACTAGATTGTTGGGGGGAGGGCGGCAAGGGGGGGAGGATGGGGAGGGGAACGCCCATAAAAAGGGGAGGGGGGAGGGGGATGTTTGCCCGGAAACCGGGAAAGGGAATAACACTCGAAATGTATATAAGAAATACTCAAGTTAATTAAAAAAAAAAAAAGAAGAAGAAGAAGACGCATTGTTTTGAATGTGGGAGATTCCAAAGAAGTAAAATGAAAGATCCTTGTCTTCACTAGAGAGTCCTTGTCAGATGGGGGTGGGGGAGAAGAATGTGATCAAAGAATTTACAGTCTACTCAGATTCAAGGTAATGGTTTCTTTTAACTGAATAAAGAGGATGGCATATGTAGATGGAGCTCCATGAATTTTACTTCTCTCCCAAGAGTGTGTAAAAATCCTTAACAGCTCATGAATTAAAATAATGATTCAAAGAGGTATAAAGATGCAAATTCATTGAATACAAATTCCAACCTAGCTGAATCAATGTATATAATTTGAACTAAAGTATTTGAACTACATTTACTTAATCTTATTTATAACTGATAAACAAGTAGAGAAATGTGGTTTATGAAAACTATGTCACTAACTCTAAGAATTCCTTTATGTCACTGACAAATCTAACAATTAAGGTATCAGAGACAATGTACATTTGTGCCCTTTACAGACTCAAGATGCAGCTTAAAGTTACATAATTTCAAAGTATTATTTCACAAGATGGAGAATGATATTGAGTGATTCCTGACTTCCATATTTTGACAAATTCACATGCCAGGTTATAGAACATATTCCATTAGATGTTCTGTTCCCAGATTTCTAAAATCAATTATAAAATCGCTAATGACAGTTCACTTTTTAGTCATGTAAGGGTGTATTTCCAGCATTTTTATCCCACTACAGCTTTATTCATTTTACTCATAATTGCACACATTACTGATGGGTCTGAAGGCCAGCAGGTAACCTAAAAGAGGGGAAAGGCCAGGAGAACCTAATGGTTTCTATTTTTCCTTAATTGTATCATAGTTTTTGTTACCTATGCTACTTTACAATAGTCTCAGGAGCTTTCTTTTTATCCATTTGTATAAATTAATAAAGCAAAGTGAATGAAATATTAACACATTTTCACAACTGGATATTGAGTTACAAACATATACAAAACTACAGATTTCTGGTGTGTTTCAGACAGCTGAATTTAAATTTCAGGAGTGGGTTGGGAGAAATATTTTTATTTTGGGGGTGTGTATCAATGTATAATGCATAGACAACTCTGCATACAATCTTGAAGAATAAAAATTATTTGCTTTCTATGACTAATTTTTGTTTAAACAAATTAATTGGGAATATGTATTTTCCCAATAGGTTATATTGCAAAACTACAATAAGTAATGAGCATATGTTTTCCTGAATGGATACTCTTTTACAAAGAAAAAAAAAAAGAACAAAGCCACAGATGATACTATTACCCAAATATGCACAAGATTTTATAGATAGCATTCTATAACCTTGGATTTCAGTACTTAGATATGTAGGTGTATTTTAATTATGTAAAATACAATGAAGAAAAATATTTTGTATTTATGAAAAAATGCAAAGTAAAAATATGTGCTTCATAATGGCAGTAACAGCTATGTTTTGCCTTGCCATTGTGTTTTCACCCTTCCTATCATTGAAATTTTGCTTTCTTTATTTTTCTTTAGAATAACTGCCTTTTTTTTCAGAATAAACTTATGGAATATGTCACGGTCTCTATTTTGCCAAATGTATAAATTAGCCAAGGCAGCACAAAAATTGATTAAAAAACACATGACTAGAATAAATATATGTGTAAATATTCTGGGCTTGGACTAAAATGAAGATCCTCTTTCCTTAGAACTTTGCAAATAACACATTTTTCTGCATATACCAGGAAGTAATAGCTGTATTCTGTACATGACCAGACTGCTGTACTCATACATTCATGTCAGCTGTGTACCTGATGAAGGTAGTCAAAATTGCACCATGTGTGGGGAAGTGACCATAAGGTCTTTCCACAGTGGAGGATCCATTCACAGTAAATGGCAGCTGAGGGAAAATTAGTTAATTTTTTTGTGGTATAGCCAATGGTTGATTGACCATGTTCTGGTGCATCACCCCCAAACCAGGTACATGTGGACAAATCAATTGTATACAGTGGGATATTTTAGAAGAATGATTATACAGTCATAATATGTGACATAAGAATATGAAATGCTCAAAGAAATTAACTTTTGAAAAAAGGCAAGAAAAGAAAAGCTAACTCCTTTGAAATGCCAATGTCTCTAAAACTCAGGTGACAGCAGATGCTGGCGAGGATGTGGAGAAAGAGGAACACTCCTCCATTGTTGGTGGGATTGCAGACTGGTAAAACCATTCTGGAAATCAGTCTGGAGGTTCCTCAGAAAATTGGACATTGAACTGCCTGAGGATCCAGCTATACCTCTCTTGGGCATATACCCAAAAGATGCCTCAACATATAAAAGAGACACGTGCTCCACTATGTTCATCGCAGCCTTATTTATAATAGCCAGAAACTGGAAAGAACCCAGATGCCCTTCAACAGAGGAATGGATACAGAAAATGTGGTACATCTACACAATGGAATATTACTCAGCTATCAAAAACAACGAGTTTATGAAATTCGTAGGCAAATGGTTGGAACTGGAAAATATCATCCTGAGTGAGCTAACCCAATCACAGAAAGACATACATGGTATGCACTCATTGATAAGTGGCTATTAGCCCAAATACTTGAATTACCCTAGATCCCTAGAACAAACGAAACTCAAGACGGATGATCAAAATGTGAATGCTTCACTCCTTCTTTAAATGAGGAAAAAGAATACCCTTGGCAGGGAAGGGAGAGGCAAAGATTAAAACAGAGACTGAAGGAACACCCATTCAGAGCCTGCCCCACATGTGGCCCATACATATACAGCCACCCAATTAGACAAGATGGATGAAGCAAAGAAGTGCAGACCGACAGGAGCCGGATGTAGATCGCTCCTGAGAGACACAGCCAGAATACAGCAAATATAGAGGCGAATGCCAGCAGCAAACCACTGAACTGAGAATAGGTCCCCTATTGAAGGAATCAGAGAAAGAACTGGAAGAGCTTGAAGGGGCTCGAGACCCCAAAAGTACAACAATGCCAAGCAACCAGAGCTTCCAGGGACTAAGCCACTACCTAAAGACTATACATGGACTGACCCTGGACTCTGACCCCAAAGGTAGCAATGAATATCCTAGTAAGAGCACCAGTGGAAGGGGAAACCCTGGGTCCTGCTAAGACTGAACCCCCAGTGAACTAGTCTATGGGGGGAGGGCGGCATTGGGGGGAGGGTTGGGAGGGGAACACCCATAAGGAAGCGGAGGGGGGAGGGGGATGTTTGCCCGGAAACCGGGAAATGTATATAAGAAATACTCAAGTTAATAAAAAAAAAAAAGAAAAAAAAAAGAAAAAAAAAAGAAAAAAAATAACTCTGACTATCTATGTGAACAGTGTTAATTACTTAAAGAAAACATCACAGTTCCATCCTTTCTAACAGCCTCTTGTCCACATCACTGTGTTGTTCTCTGTTACATATATGTCAGTCTAGCATAGTTACTAGGTTAGTTGACCTTAGCTAGCAACACTATAAATAATTACCAAGAAAGAATCTTTTAATGGGGAATTATCTATATCATATTGGTCTATTGGCAAATCTACAGGAGATGGTCTTGATTCGTCATTTACATAGGAAGAACTACCATCTTTGTAAGGTGATCACATTTCCTAGGCAGAGGATCTAGAACAGTGTGAAAGAGAAGTAGGCTAGCTGAGAGAAAGCCAGCAAGCTAAGAAGCAAGCAAACAATCAAGCCAACAAGCAGGTGAGCAAAGTAACAAAAGGCAGGTAAGGAAATAAGCAAATAGATATCCATTCTCTCTCTCTCTCTCTCTCTCTCTCTCTCTCTCTCTCTCTCTCTCTCTCTCTCTCTCTAACTCTGCTCTTGATTATGGAAATGATACTTTAAGTTCCTACCGTAGCTTCTTCACAATCATGGACTATAACCTGGGATTGCAATCCTAATAAACTCCTCATTGGCTAAGTTCTACTTCATCAGGGTATTTGTTACAACCACATAAATGAAGCTAGGACATATATAAATATTTAGATTTTTACACTAGTAAATAAATAAGTCATCCTTATCCACTTCTCGAAATTGTGTATAGACACATAATTTATAGAATTTGAATATCACCATATTGTTTTCATAAAAATCTTCCCATATGGAAAAGACCCAACTTGATGTTAAAGTAAACCATCTATAGTACCAAGTCCCTATATGTTATTAAAAACATTTCATAAAAGAAAACATATAATCAGCAGAAAAACCTGCATGGGTAGGTTTTTCAAAGTCAATATATTATAATTATATAAATAGATTAAAATCTCCATTGCAAAATCATTCTGAAACTGTCATTTATAAACATATTGAATGAGCCATAAAAACATTGAGGTCACATAGTCAAAACATGACTTTATGACTTTATTACCAGAATCCAAATTAGCCAATTGTTATCACCCATAATATCATATATATAAATTTTAGTCTCAAAATTGTTAACATTATAAATATATTGATAATTTCTTTTAAGAGGATGCAAATCTCCATGGGTGGATTGATAGTGACCTCTGACCTGACTTAATTTTTTTCTGCTTCATACAAATTCCCTGTAACCATTATTACTGAGACCTTGGAGCTGTTTTTAAAATTATTGATCCAATAGACTGATGGAGCCAAATCAAATTACTAGAGGAAACAATTGGCACTTCAGTTTGTGTCACTTTGCTATGCTTTCTGTTGGAAACCATTTACCAACCTCACTGAAGAACTATTATAGGTAAGGGTCACACTGAAGCTAATTCAGCTCAGATTTAGTCAAGACCATTACTCTTTGTCTCCATATAGTTCATGAGAATGTCCATATCTCCTTCCATAAACATTTACATTTATTATTTATAGTTCAAAAAACTGAGGCATGTATCATTATTGTCTACATATTACATTAAAAATTGACTGTAGGAAAAATGAAGTTTCATGTAGAGGACTCAGCTACCCTCTGTGGCAATGGAAAAACATTCTAAATAGCATTTCAACTATTCTGTACCTGTACAGACTTCCTGTATCACATTCTTCCTGAACCACTGCCCACCATCACGACTAAATGTCTGGATGTGTTAGGCACTCTTTATCAGCCATTCCTTATGCACAAAACCATGATCCATTTTTCAAATATGAACTTGTTAATTACATATAAAAACCTAGCTATCTCCATTCTCAGGTAAAACCAAGGCACAAGAAGGTTGAATACTCATGATAGGGGTTGGGGATTTAGCTCAGCGGTAGAGTGCTTGCCTAGGAAGCGCAAGGCCCTGGGTTTGGTCCCCAGCTCCGAAAAAAAGAACCAAAAAAAAAAAAAAAGAAAAAAAAAAGAATACTCATGATAGAATGAATAAATTCATGTCTCAGGCAGTTGTATGCAAATCCTTCTTATTGTAAAAACTTGATTTTCCCAGGTATACTTGAGCCTTACTCTTTGGGGGGGACATTTGGAAATATGGGAGATCCCTTGTGAATTGTACCAATTCACTAAACTTATTGAGTGTAATCAAAACTGAGATACTGGACTCTCTGTCTTCTATGGACTGAAGGTAGTCACTTTCCCCAAATATACCAATAGATCCCATTTCGGGTGAGGATAAACCAAGGCTTCTTTCTCATCTCAAAGGTCCTTTTCAAGTTGACCACAGCTATTGAGACCTTTCATTTATATCAAAGCTTGGGGAAATGTAGAAGACTCTGGAATGTGGGATTGCACATGACATACTTTTATCCAATTCGAAGGCAGTTATCCTTTGTGTTCTTCTAGGAATGCAATCATTTATAGTTTGAAATAGCAAACGAGGGCAGCTGACATGTAAATAATGCAACTTAGCACCTTTGATCCTCTCTGGAGCAGTGTAAATTCATTCTGATAACTGCCTAAATCAAATATGCAGTAAGAGAATTATGAGATTGCCTTGGGGCAGAGTGGAGGAACTGTTTGCTGCTATTTGCGGTGGCTGAATGCTCGCTTGAGTGGATACCACACTGCCGTCCATTTGTATTTATCTGCTGTACCTGTTTTCACCACCTAAGCTATGCACATAAAGCAACAGTGAGATTTGCTTTTTCTTTTACTTACAGATGATGGCAGGTGGCATGATGATTATTTCATATGCTCTTATTAAATGCTAATGAGCAATAGTTTGAGAAGAAGGGGGATGTCATGGAAAGAACTGACAGGAGGACAGTGTCTGGTGGTAAGATTCGCTTGGTATTCAAAGGATGCTTGAGCTATCTCATAAGGTGAGAAATGTGCCAGAGTCATTTGATGTTGAATGTCGCTGTTCATCAATGGCTGGATGTGCCCTGATTTTGCTTAAACCAACAGGGGAAAAAAAGGTGGCAGTAGCATGTCATAGTATAGTTCATTGAGAAGGTTTTCTTTTATGTAATTTTTTAGTGGGTATTTTTCACTTACATTTCAAATGTTATTCTCTTTCCCTGTTTCCTGTCTATAAGCCCGCTATCTCATTCCCCTCCCCTTCTTCTATAAGGGTGTCCTCCCTCCCCAACCACTCCTCTTCCTGGATCCCCACCCTGACATTCTCCTACACTGGGGAGGGGGGGCGCCCAGCCATAGCAGGACCAAGAGCTTCTTTTTCCATTGGTACCCAACAATGCCATCCTCTGCTACCTATGCAGATGGATCCATGAGTCTGTCCATGTGCACTCCTTGGGTAGTGGTTTAGTTCCTTGGAGTTCTGGTTGGTTGTATTGTTGTTCTTATGGGGTTGCAAACCCCTTCAGCTCCTTAAGTTCTTTCTCTAACTCCTCTAATAGAGACACCATTCTCAGTTCAATGGTTTGCTGCTAGCCTCTGTATTTGTCAGGTTCTGGCTGACCCTCTCAGGAGACAGCTATATCAGGCTCCTGTCAGCATGTACTTCTTGGCTTCATCAATATTGTCTGGGTTTGGTGGCTGTGTGAATATGGGCTGGATCCACAGGTTGGGCAGTCTCTGGATGGGCATTCCTTCAGTCTCTGCTCCAAACTTTGTCTCCATATCTTCTCATATGAATATTTTTTGTTCCTCCTTCTAAGAAGGACTGAAGCATCCACACTTTGGTTGTCCTTCTACTTGAGCTTCATGTGATCTGTGGATTGTAGTTTGAGCTTTGGGGTTAATGTCCAATTATCAATGAGTGCATACCATGTGTAGTTTGTGTGTGTGTGTGTGTGTGTGTGTGTGAGAGAGAGAGAGAGAGAGAGAGAGAGAGAGAGAGAGAGAGAAAGAAAGAGAGAGAGAGGTGATTTTTTCCATTTGCTTATGAATTTCATGAAGCCATTGTTTTTAATAGCTGAGTAGTACTCCATTGTAGTTTCTGTATCCATTCCTCTGTTGAAGGACATTTTGGATTTTTCCAGCTTCTGGCTATAATAAATAAGGCTGCTATGAACATAGTGGAACATGTGTCTTTGTTGTATGTTGGAACATCTTTTGGGTATATGCCCAAGAGAGGTATTTCTGGGTCCTCAGGTAGTGCATTGTACAATTTTCTGAGGAACCTCCAGACTGATTTCCAGAGGGGTTGTACCAGTTTGCAATCCCACCAACAATGGAGGAGTGTTCTTCTTTCTCCACATCCTCGCCAGCTTCTACTGTAACCTGAGTTTTTGATCTTAGCCATTCTGACTGGTGTGAGGTGGAATCTCAGGTTTGTTTTGATTTGCACTTCCCTGACGACTAAGAATGTTGAATATTTCTTTAGGTGATACTCAGTCATTCGATATTCCTCAGCTGAGAATTTTCTTTATCTAACTCTATAGCCCATTTTTAATAGGGTTATTTGGCTCTCTGGATTCTAACTTCTTGTGTTCTTTCTATATATTGGATATTTACTGTGTGTGTAAACTAGTCTGAGAGACGAGAGCTTTTTTCTCACTCTACACTATTCTTGCAATAGATCCAAGAAAGCAAAGTAGCCATTTCAATGGTGAAGAAAGTAAGGCCCAGAAAGTTTTGCATCTTACTTAGTTCACTGAGCTACTTCATGTGAAAGGTCAAATTCCAACTAACTCATGATAAGACATTTCACAGTCGGTGTCCAACTCCACAGAACATATAGTGTTCTGCCAGTTCACACTGCATAGGAATGGTTGGTGTGATGAAGACTTAGCTTACAAGCTGTATAGAATTTTAATACTCTCATACCAGGTCTCTTATTCTTATTGTCATCATCATTCTCCCATCATCCTCCCATCACCATCACCATCACCATCATTATCATCATCATCATCATCATCTTAATACTACAGAGAAGTCATTAAAGAATGCATGCTTATTTTACCTTGGAAAAGGCAAGTGAAGATCCCTGACACAGAACAATTATAGGGATTTTTGTTTGTTTTGTTGCTGTTATTCTTTAAATAGGTATAAGGGAAATATCTTACTCTAAATCTGCCCTCACCAACACAATGTCAATAGGTAAAAATTGCTAAATGGTCATGGAACAACAGTTAATATTATTCATTCATAATATATTTGTTTTTTGACTTTTGGTGTATGCCCCTTTAGAAAGGATAAGTAACTGCAACACTTCCTTCTACTTGAAATTCTATATCTTCATCTAGTTGATTTTTTATTTGGGAACCAGTCATTTTTAGATAATCACCCTGATATTGATATGTCAATCTTGAACAGGGAAGAGAGAGGGAGAGAAAGAGGGAGGAGGAGAGGGAATAAGAAACTGGTTTATTGGGGTTGGGGATTTAGCTCAGTGGTAGAGCGCTTGCCTAGGAAGCGCAAGGCCCTGGGTTCAATCCCCAGCTCCGAAAAAAAGAACCAAAAAAAAAAAAAAAAAGAAACTGGTTTATTGCAGATGGGTTGCTAGTCTGTTTTACAACTGGAAGAAAATGCATGTGAGAAGTAAATTTAATGATGTAAAATACTGATATAATCTGCAGTGCTGGAGATTTAAAGCTATAACACAGGGACTATCTTGGTATGGTGAGGATTTTATAGCAAATAGCTGAATTCTGTGCAAGTAAGCAAGATCGTCTTGTCAAACATGAGGCAATATCAGCACTAAAGCCTTACAGTCCTTCCAAATAGCAGTCTCCCAAATGACCTGAGGACCTCCAACCACATCACGAACTTCCTACTACATCAAAACTGTCACGCTAAGATCCAAGTAACACATGGTTAGGTGGAAATCTCAGTTTGGCTTTATCTAAGTCATAGTACAGGGCTAGGTCTTGGGGAGACTACATGGATTCAGTTTTGAAAATAGACCATAAAGTAGTTGTTTTCCTAAGCATCTTCATATGTAATTTCTCTGAAAGAAACTTGAACTACACACTGTGTTTCAACATTTCTGGAGTAGGACAGAGAACATTAGTAGTTGGCAGAAAATCACTAGAAACTAAACAACACTGTATGGGGACTACTGGAAAAAATTTTCGTCAGAAGAATAAAACACTAATTGGCAAGTACACTGTTTTCTTTTGTTCTAATTGATAGTGTATGGGCTTTCTTTTTCCTTTTTAAGAACACGGTACTACGGAGTGCTGAATTCATCTATAAGTAGGTTAATGGGATGTTTTAAAAGGTTATAAATTATCTCAATTAGCTTACAGAGGTCACTCTGCAGGATATGGTAGTGTTTCAGAAAATGTAATAAATCCATCAACATGTAGAAGACCTATAACAGGTTTTATCGACTTACAGAGGTGAGTGATTGACTAACTCAGATTCACAGTAATTGGTGCAGCACTGAAGTGAGAAAATGCCTGGTGCATTTATGGAGCCGAAGTATTAAATGCACTGAAGTCCTAGAATATAGGAAGGATGTGGCCTAGAATGGACAAACGGTATTTGAGAAGTAATAAAGATCTACCCTGAAGCTCTTAGGGGCCGAGTTAGAGCACACATACATACATATATATATATGGATGATATATTTATATATGATGTTTTTCTCCAGAATAATGCATTCAATCTCTTTTATAGACCACATTATAGGCAGTGGAGTTTTGTGTTTGATTTTAAGACCATATAGTTAAGAAATAATGCCATTTGGATGCATAATTACATATTGTTCTTTATGACCTTGTGAGGGAAACACTATTCTTCCCATTTACAAATGTAAAAGAAAAGAAAGTTGTACCCCTACAACTACCTTGATAATTAGGATTAATAGTCAATTTGACAATATACAAAAGCCACAGGAAGATTAGCCTCTGAGCATGTATCTCATTTGTGTTAATTGCGGAGGGAATACCCAGGTAGTGAGGGTGGCACCATTCCTAGTACAGGATATCCTAGCTTGCAGAAGACTGGAGAAAGTGAACTAAGCCCTAGGATGTGTGCTTTCCATCTTGAGAGTAGAAATAATGGGCCTAGACACTTCAAATTCCCAACACCATGACTTCCTCACAATTGCAAACTGTCAGCATTGCAGGGCAAATAAATTCTTTCTCCTTTAAGTTGCTTTAATAGGCATTTTTAAGAATCATGTCAATAGAACAACAACAACAACAACAAAAGAGACTCCCATTGTTGCTTGTTATCAGCTAACTCAAACAACAACATATTTTGAGTGGGGACAATAAAGAAACAAAAAATATACATTTTGAAATAATAATAGTGTATATGTTGGGGGATTTGAACAAATTCATTATACCAGTATATTTTATCAGTTTATTTTTACCCTTTTAGAGTGTAGTTTTCTCAAAGTATAATCTTAAATATGTGGATCACCTTATTGAATATTCTACATGCTAAAAATAACAGAGATGAAAAGATAGATTTTATAGCGAAGGGTTTCCATTTGTCTCTAGAATGATGAGATAGTTGTCACTGGATGGCTTTGGCAATGAGAGCTCCATTTTTCCATGGGCCAATAGGAAACAAGTGACTCATGGTCACTGGAGCTGGCATATACCTGCTGACAAGTACTCCATTTGTTTAGTTTGGGTCTTTAGAAGGGTAAGGTGCTTTCTCAGTGCATTGGTATTCTCTTTCCTTCCTTCTTGATGTGTGTCTGCATACTTGTGTACAAATATGTGTGCAAGCATGCTTTCCTATGTGTGCGTACTTGTCCATGCAAGCACACGTGGAAGCCAGAGAATGATGGTGTGATGTCTTTCTCATTCAAGTTCCACATTCTTTTCTGAGACAAGGTCTCTTGCTCAGCCAGAAGCTGACTGCTTCCACTAGACTTGATGTCCAGCAATCCTAGGATCTGGTGGTTTCCTCTTTCTGATTATGGGTTCATGGGTGTTTTTTGAAATACCTGCCATTTGCATGACTGCTGGGTTCTGAACTCAGGACCCAATGCCCCCAAAACAAGTGCCTTTCTCACTGAGCCATCTCCTACTCCCAGTGTACCAATATACTCATTTGAAAACAACGTTAATGCCATCAACTCCTAATGTAATTTAGGCAAATTAAGTGAATTAATCTACACAGGTCACCCAACTCAGGGACTAGCTTCTTATAACTGTACTATAAACGTGAATCCATTTCTTGTGTTTCTCGTTCCAAGTCTGTGGTTGTCCCTAAAAGACATCAGGTCTGTGACCTTAATAACATTGTCTTCTGTTTTGTTACACGATGGTTGATTATTTTCTAATCTCAGCTTTTGTCTGTACACATCACGTTAAATGATAAGAGTTCTGCTTCTATAAAGATCAGCAGCTCAAGGATGAATTTTTATAAAAGACAAAAAACGTCTTAAAGAAAATTCAACTTTAAATATTTACTTGTTTATATAAACTTTTGCTTTTCAATTTAGCAAGCCAAACACTGAAATTTAATGAACAAACTAAGCTAGGCATGGCAATTTTTTTGTTTTTCAAATAGCACAAGGCTTTAAAATGTCAATCCTGCTTTTACACTCACTCTTTTGTCTGATTTACTTATTTTAATTATTATTTTCCTATACATCTCTATCTCTTTCCACAGGTAAAATATAGTATATATAGAATTGTGTGTGTGTGTGTGTGTGCCTGTGTGTGTGCCTGTGTGTGTGCCTGTGTGTGTGTGCGTGTATGCACACATGCATATTTGATGTGCACGTGGTGGTTAGAGAATATCTTGAAGGAATTAGCTTCCTCTATCCTAGGGTTGATAATATGTACCGCTGTGACTAGGCATTAGTTACTCTCAAATTTGGATATTAAATGCTTCCAACTTCATTTATTTGAACACTTCTTCCCTTATTAGGGAATACTATCTTGAGGGTTGTGAACTTTGGGAAATGGTCCTAGTTAGCAGTGTTAGGCTATCAGCAATTGGTCTTGAAGTATGCAGATCCAAAATTCTTGTCTAACAAATACCTTTATTCTTTCAGATCTATGAACCCGTGAAGAGGCTATAAACGCTCTCCGCCATAGGCCAAAAAATTCCACTTACTGTTTTTAGTTTTTGCTCTACCATAAATGACTAAGATCCTATAACATGAGAGGGTGATCCTCCTCCATGTTCCATTAAGTTGCTTATATGAGATGTTTGGTCATAGACACAAAAATTAGTACCCAATATATAAAATTAGTAGAGATTTTTAAACGGGCTTTTATGATATACTTGCCCATGTCATCTGGAGTTTGGAAAACTAGAGTAGCAGTAGAAAATCAGAGAGTAAGACTTCAGTCATGAGTGTTAGATTGGAAAAAGTATTGTGTGGAACTGTACCGAGGCTGTTCTGGCCAGAAATCTCTTTATGTTCTCTCCTAATCCTGATAATGTAGAGGAGGCTGAATTCATATGTAATGAAAAGCTTATTTAGTAGAGGAAAATAGAAGCCCACCTATCATCCATGCTGTGGCTTTTACCTCGAATTATAGTGTTGAATACAGCACACAGGGTAAAGTTGGAAAAAGTGTCAAGCTCGGAGAGGAAAAGACCACTGATGTGTTTATCCTTTCAAAGAGGGCATGGTTATACTTGTTAAAGTGATTAGTTCAAGTAAAGTTGAATGCTAAGCTTTTTTCTGGGACTGTCAAAAAGATGTCTATGAGACAACATTCCTGGACAAGTCTGTGAGGGTAGACTCTACTCTCTAACAGATAGGACAAAAAGAAGTCTTTCCTCCATTAAATTGCTTCTTATTTCAGTATTTTTTTAGAGCAGCAAGAATTATAATTAATAGTATGTTCAAGGTACCCAAAGCTTAAGCTATACAATACTCAATACCAACTATATTTCGGGGGTTAACATAAAGAGAAGAGATAGTTTCCACATTCATATTCCTGTATTTCAAAGCACATTACGTGAATGGTTCAAATGCACACTCTCCCTCTGTGTCTCTGTGCTTCTGTCTTTGATTCTGTTTGTCTCTATGCCTCTCTCTGTCTCTGACTCTCTCTGACTTTGTCTCTCTGTCTCCTTGCCTCTCTCAGTTTTAGTCGTATCTTCATAATCTATTAGTAAAGTCACTGGTAGGATAGTGGGATAATAAGAATACAAAAAGACACTGGAAAACTTTCAGGCTTGACAGGGCGAGAGTAGATGTGCTTAGTGTCTTGACTGTTGTCATGGAGTCATGATTAAATACATCTATATAAACTGCCAAATCACATATTTTAACATCTGTGTCTCATTATGTGTCTGTTGTATCTCAGCAAAGCAGTTTTTGTAAATCAATAAAAACAAAGGATATTATATTTATTGCTATGTTCCCAAAACAGAAGAAATAAGTCATATTCTACTGCATGAACTACTGAAAAATAGTAC
This sequence comes from Rattus norvegicus, assembly GCF_021556685.1. Lineage (NCBI taxonomy): Eukaryota > Metazoa > Chordata > Mammalia > Rodentia > Muridae > Rattus > Rattus norvegicus. Next base: position 161,662,236 of record NC_141534.1, on the reverse strand, counting down.
CTGGCACGATCTGAATTAAACTTCCATTTTAAGGTTGATGTAATTTCTTCCAAGTCCCTAACAGTAGAACACTATCTCCTGAAATCCTGTAATATGAGTGTTATATTTAACAGAACACACTTAGAATCACCTAGTTTTTTTTTCTATGATGAGTTAAAGTCCAGGAGAAATTTGACAAAACAAATAACAGTGTAGATAATGAAGCAGTAATCCTTCTTCTAAAATAAATGCATTTCATCAACATATAAAGGGATGCCCCTACTTCCCAAAGTGTCAATTTATTATCATTTATGATACACTTTCAGTTTAAAAGAATGTTTTTTGCTATCTCAAAAGACAAAACAAACTATTAAGTGACTAAGTATTTTATTACTAATTATTAAATTTCATAATATTTGTTTCAGAAGATGCTGCAAAATTGACTCAGTTACTTAGCATCCAGAGAGGTTTCTTCCTCACAACTTGTGCCATATTCCATGGTATCTTTTGCATAATTTCTTACTATATGGAATATGTCGACAAATAAGATAAAGTCAATTAATAAACAAGAAGCAACTAAAAATTGATTGTGTTGTTTTAACTTGCTTCTTTAAAAGACTTTTAATGCAATTTTAAGGCAATGAGATTCAGCCTCAGTCAGGACAGTCACACAATTATCATATTGTCACCTTATTATCATTTGGTATAATGGGTGTGACTTGTGTGATATGTCAGCATTATAATAGCTTTAAGTGGTGTGCAAGGCAGGTAAGAGTCTTTAACTAATTGAAAAGTACCTCTCATCCACTCTGTATAGTTTGATGTTTTAGAAATTTTGCCATAAAACTTTAGCATATTTACCCCTATAACATACAAACAGCCTGATTTTTCTTGACTAATCTTGAGCTTGAGAATATGGGAGTATTTCCTTTCTTACTTCACCCTTAGCTATATTCCTGCTACCACAGAATGCAATGCTTGTGCTAGCATCACTTTGTGGCATGAATTGCAATGTGTTCCCTATTGTGGACCCCATTACCTCATTATGCTCTTACCTATATTTTGTAGATTTAAATCACTTCTTCTAAAGTCAGATATAACAGCGTGGAATACATTATTCTCCTTGTTTTCAAGCATATAAACATGTTAATGAAAATATTATCTATTAATCACACATACTTTTCTCAACTACATTCAGGGTGGGCATCATATTAAACTAAAGAAGATAGGTAATTTCTAGAAACTTAAGGGTCAGGGAGCCTCATGTTAAGTGTTTTTAATATTTTCTAGAAAGCCTTTTTGAAGATGTTACATAATCTTTCATGGTTTGTTCATTGTTGTTGTTTCTAAAAAATGTATAAAATAGAAGGCATGGTATTTGGCTACCTAAAGCATAACAAAACGTATGATAAAGAAGTAGGTAATGTATGTTTGATTCATAATGTATGTCCAATGAATAATAACTAATGCTGCTGACACTTCTGTGTTGATATTATTGCTTTCATAGTGACAGCTGCAAACTAGATTTAAAAAGTACACCCCAGTAAAGACTGTGCTGTTACTCTCTGCTTGAAGATTTTCAGGCAGAAGAGTATTAAAGATATTGAATAATATTTCTCAAAGCAAACTGACCCTCACCCACATATTGGCTTGATCTGACAGAACTTGTCATAGTGTAAATGAGGGAATATCACTGGGGAAAGTCCATCTGGATCATCTGAGTATCAAACCCATAGAAGATAATGAAAACATGCATCACTTGTAACCTTTTAGGCCAACTGTACTATTGCACATCATAGAAACATAAAGGATTTCCTAGTGTGTCAGAATATCCTCCACCCTTGCCTGAACCTAGTTCATCAAATAACCCCATGCTTATTGCCTCAATCTGCATCCAGCTATAATAGGCCCTGCATGCCTGCATCCTCCTCCATCCGCCAGGGCCCCAGGAAATTGTGCCTAACTGCCGTGCTCACTAAGCAACAAAGACACCAAGAGCTGCAAACCAAGCCTGTTACACTATAGAAATTTAGAGAGAGGAGGGAAGTCATGTTAAAAATAAACAGTCTTAAAGATTTCATGAAAAAAGTCAATGCAATTTGCAACTTCATTTGTTCCAGTGACAAGCTGATCAAATGTTGGTGGTACAAACGCATCAGACAATCTGACATAAATTGAAAGTGACTACACATTCCATTATCCCAAACTCCCTTGGTAATAAAAATGGTTGTTAAAGATGGCTTCTAATATGTTTCAGACACATGAGGCTGTCTATGAGAAATAATACTGCTGATAATCAGGAAAGATATGAATTCAAAGGGAGGGAGAGTCCAAGGATTTTCAATCCCAACTTAGGTGTTTTGGTGCCTGGCTATAACCAAAAACTGTAAATGATATTTCAGTATGTCAAAAAGAAAACCCTGCTACTAATGAAGTACATTTAAAACTTCACAGAAAAGGTAGAAAAGTGCTTCATGTGGCAATGAGAAAAGAAAGACTGTGGGGCTGCATGTTTACTATTTTTATAAAGGAATATCACATATACCTAAGGGGTATTCTCTACTGGAAAAAGCCATTGTTTGAAATGAAATTTGACTGAACCCCCAGTGAACTAGACTGGTGGGGGGAGGGCGGCAATGGGGGGAGGGTTGGGAGGGGAACACCCATAAGGAAGGGGAGGGGGGAGGGGGATGTTTGCCCGGATACCGGGAAAGGGAATAACACTCTAAATGTATATAAGAAATACTCAAGTTAATAAAAAAAAAAAGAAATGAAATTTGAGACCATGGCACATTAGAATTAAGTTTGCACAAAAACTTCTGAAAGAAAGAAGAGTAAAATTTAATTTTGGAGTGATGGCTCTGTAGTAAAGATCACTTGCTTCCTTCTGCCCACATGGTGGCTCACATCCAAATATACTTCCACTTCCAGTGGAGCACCACCCACTTCTGGGTTCTATGGGCAGTGAGCCTACACCGTGCATGCAACAAACAATTGTAAATGAATGTTTTTAAAAGAAAAATAAAATGTGTATCTAATATGTGTCATTTAACATTGATTTTATTTATTTTTAAAGATTTGTGGTATTGATATCAATTTTCTTTTGTAAAGAATAGTTACACAATGCCAAAAAGACTTATTGTAATATAACGTGACAACGTAGAAGAGTGCTTATTCTCTTTACAGTTGGAAAAGTTAACCTCAGACAAACTAAAGATATTTCCTCATGGCCACAGAATTGATAACTGGTAAAAACCAGAAATTTGATTTTAAGTTGAATTACTTTGAAAATCTTGACTGTTTCTTCCATGCTCACAAGTATTGTGACTTTATAAACTATCTTTTAATTCTAAATACAATCACTTTTGAGCATTCTTTATGTGGTAATTTAGACACTATATCTAAATTCTTTGGTTTGTAAAATTCACCCCCTGAACTCATTTCATTCCAAAACATTTACTGAGGATACTGTAGTTCCCTAGTATGCTTCTTGATGGTTACTCCCTGGTGACCAGTATAATAGCAGAGACAATATTAGTTATGATCCTTTCAATTTCACACAAGAAAAATCTAAGCCAAATTCCTTATGCAGCACGGAAAATTACCAGGCAGGACACTAGACCTTCCAGGAAAGGAGGAGCCACAGGCACTAGAGCAGCTCTGAGGTTCTCAGAAATTGTGTCCGAAGCCTTTTTATCCAGGATGCTGACTCTACCTCTTTCTACTTCCTTCCTGTTAGCAGCTGATAAAACTTCATCAGGATCTATCATGTGTTGATACTCATGGGTATCAGAACTCCTAAGTTATACCACTGTATCTGAAGAACAAAAGGTTCCCGAAGCTTATATGAAACACCAGAGGAAACTGTGTTGACCAGGGATGTTTACTTGCCCACTCAGAAAATCACTGGTCAGGATGTTGGAGCATTAAGAGATCTGTGCCTAGACTTAGAGGATAGGCTTCATGTAGGCATCTGCAAGATGAGAACGGAGTTGAGGATTATAGAAGAATTACAGGGTTATAGCTGGAAACACACCCAAGGAACTGTGGGAGGAAAATAATATAATTTTCAGATTATGAATGCATGTAGCATAGTCAAGACGAATCAAGAACTCTGAGTAACACTGAGTTTCTTTTAGCATTATGCACAAGCTTGTGTTTTTAAACATTCATCATAATTGTGGAAAATGTGTTTCATTATTATTTTCAGTAAAAGACATGAAATTTGTCAAGGTGACATATATGTCAGATTTAAATGTATATCTAAAATTTGGGTGTAAATATTAGAAATTAAAATGGCACTGTTATTTTAATGTAGCCACTGGACTAATTTGAAACAAGGAGTAACATCAGGGCCATTGATTCTGTTCACTCTCTTCTTTTTTTTTTTCTCCATCTTTATTAACTTGGGTATTTCTTATTTACATTTCAATTGTTATTCCCTATCCCTGTTTCCAGGCCAACATCCCCATAACCCCTCAACCTCCCCTTCTATATTGGTGTTACCCCTCCCATTACCGCCCTACCCCCAATAATTACATTCACTGTGGGTTCAGTCTTGGCAGGACCAAGGTCAGGACCAGCCAGTTTACCAAAGCAAAGGAAAGATTATATAAAGATTAATGGGTTATTTTGGAGAAGTGGGGTTGGTAAAGGAAAAGGAAAACAGTAATATTATAATTGTGCAAACAAAAAAAGGGAGTAATGAAGAAAAGAAAGGGTTAAATAAGGCTGGTAGTATGGCTTAGGTAAAAGTGGTAATGGGGCAAGGTATAGTTTACATCAAAGAGCTTTGACAATGGCATAGGAAACCCTACTGCTGTTGGTGAACATGCAGAGAATAAGAGGGGTTAGGATACTCAATGTGAAATAGTGGAACATTTATATAACCTTCTCTACCACTCAAAGCTCAGGAATGATTTTATAAGAGGGGATCAGAAAGACTTCAAGAGTTAGAAAAAATAGGCATCTGTAAAGAAACACTATTTTCTGAACAAGAAATTATTGTCGAACATAGGAATTTATGTCAGTAAGGACCAGTGTCTGCACATGCAAGGCCTTCATAAGATCATGCCATTCAAAATCCCATAATGCACAGTGGAGGGACCCATGAAGTCCCCCTACCTGATAAGTTGCTGACAACTCATGGCTGTTGGGGAAAAGAGAGTACATTTCTCTCAGGCATATGTCTCCTTACTGGCTGTGCCAGAAACAGTGGCTGGTCTTACACACATGCCTTTATAGATACCAGTAAATGGATTCTGTGACTTTACAAAGTAAAGTACATGAAATTGGGAAGAAATGGTGGGGAATGGGAGGAGAAGATGGAAATGGAGAAGGTCCTGAGAAGAAGGTGCATGGAAAGGCCCAAAGTGGGATCCATCTCAAGGGGTAGGCCCAAGGCCTGACATTATTACTGAGGCTATGGAGTGCTCACAAAAATGGAACAATCATGTCTGCCTTGTGAAAGACCCCAGAAGTGGCTGAAAGAGTCAGATGAAGATATTTGCACCTAAGCAATGAACAGGAGCTGCTGACTTCTGTGGTTGAAATAGGGAAAAACTGGAAGAAGCTGTAGAAGAGGGCCACACTCTAAGAGGACTGGCTTGAACCCCCTAGGTCTCTCAGACAATGGATCAACACCCGGGAAGCACACACCAGCTGATATGAGGCCCCCAACACATATACAGCAAAGGACTGCTGGGTCTGGGCTCAGTAAGAGAAGATGCACCTAACCCTCAAGAGACAGGAAGACCCTGGAAATGTAAAGGTCTGGTGGGGTGGATGGGGTTTGGACAGGGGGGGAAGGGGGATGTTTGGGAGGGTGGACCGGGAGAGGAATAAAATCTGGAATGTACAAGCAATAAATTAAAAATAGAATCGTAGGGTAGGAATGAGGTAAAATTCATTAAAATGTATTGTGTGTGTGTGTGTGTGTGTGTGTGTGTGTGTGTGTGTGTGATTCTCAACTGAAACATTGTTTTCTGTAATTATACTACTGACACATGCCAGAATGCATGTGTACAGTGGTCTTTCACGGCACATACATGTTCATTTTACATTGTTTCTTCTCTCTCTTTTTAGATTTATTTTTATTGTATGTGTATGAGTACACTGTCACTGTCTTCAGACACACCAGAAGAGGACATCAGATCTCATTATAGATGGTTGTGAGCCACCATGAAGTTGAAAGAATTGAACTCAGAAACTCTGGAAGAGCAACCATTACTCTTAACCATTGAGCCATCTCTCCAGCCCCCTTTACGTTGTTTTTTAAACAAACTTTCCCTCATTGCTTTGTGATATTTTAAAAACCATTGATCATTTCTTCTTTCTGCTGTGTATCTTACTTCACATTTAGCAAATTACATTAACTCCATGACACATATTACATGACTGCATAGCAAGACTCTGTCACCAAAAATTAAAAAAGGTAAAATTAAAATTGAAAAAGCCATGATGAAGATACAATTTTCTAATAAAAGGCCTCATTTAAATATATAAAATAAATAATATGTTAAAGATCATCTTATATCTTGGAATGCATCCAAGGTTCTAGATTCATAATCATTTGCATTGTTCCATTTACTTGTGAAAAATGACTGGGAGAATTGGGAAGTCTCTGAAGTACAGATTTTCATTCATATAACTGGGAATTTCATGGTAATTGAGAAAAAACAAAATACTTTATATATAATGCTGAATGAATAATTATCCAATAAACACATGTTTAATTTCATTTAATTAAGAAGAAAAGGGACAGTGCTTAGATACTTATATCATTCAAATTATGTCTCTTTCTGGGATTTTAAGGATCTTAGAATCAATATAGTTAATGGTCTATCCAAAGTTGCCTAATTATGAACATTAGAATCACAAGTAGAATGCAGAAACAAATGAAGAAACATTTAATGAAAATAACATCTTGTAGCAAATTGGCATGCTGTAAAAAGTCACAAGAAAGGTTCACAATAACAAAATTTGACATGTGGGTAAAATCATTTTTTTACTTGTTAATGTTGGCAAAGACTATATAAGTTGAATTAAAAATTGGCATCTCATGAATCATAGTTGATGTCAAGCAGAGAGTTGCCATTACCAATTTTTATCTGATTAATCATCCAAATGAAAAGAAATGCATCGATTTAGATAACTGGCCTAATAAGTGATAATGTGTTCAAAGGGTTGATATTTCGTTTTTATTATACTTTTTGTATTTACATTTCAAATGTTATCCCATTTCCCAGTAACTTGCCCTTAAAGCCCTTATCCCATACCTTTCTCCTTTGTTCTATGAGGATGTTCTTCCACCCATCAATCTACCCCTTCCTACCTCCCTTCCCTGACATTCCCTTACACTGGAGGTCAAGCCTTGGAAGGACCAAAGGCTTCTCCTTTCCTTTCATTGGTGCCTGACAAGTCCATCCTTTGCTACATATGTAGCTAAAGCTATGAGTGACCATGTGTACTCTTTTGTTAGTGGTTTAGTCCCTGGGAGTTCTGGATGGTTGGTATTGTTGTTCTTATGGGGTTGCAAACCCCTTCAGCTACTTCAATTCTTTCTCTAACTTATCCAATGGAGACCCTGTCCTCAGTTCAAAGGTTGACTGTGAACATTCGCCCCTATATTTGTCACACTCTGACAGAGCCTCTCAGGAGACAGCTATATCAGGCTCCTGTCAGCATGCGCTTCTTGGCATCAGCAATATTGTCTGGGTTTGGTGGCTGTATGTATATAGGTTGGTTCCCAAGGTGGGGCAGTATCTGAATGGCCTTTTCTTCAGTTTCTGCTCCAAACTTTGTCTTCTTATCTCCTCTTATGAATATCTTTGTTTCCCTTTCAAAGAAGGACTGAAGCATGAAGCATCCTCACTTTATTCGTTCTTCTTGAGCTTCATGTGGTCTGTGGATTGTATCTTGGGTAATCCGAGCTTTTGGGCTAATATCCACTTATCTGAGAGTGCATACCGTGTGTGTGTGTGTGTGTGTGTGTCTGTGTGTCTGTGTGTCTGTGTGTCTGTGTGTGTGTGTGTGTGTGTGTGTGTGTATTTTGATTGGGTTACCTCACTTAGGATTATATTTTCTAGTTCTATACACTTGCCTAAGAATTTCATGAAGTCATTGTTTTTGATAGCTGAGTAGTACTCTATTGTGTAACTGTAGCACATTTTCTGTATCCATTCCCCTGTTGAAGGGCATCTGGGTTCTTTCCAGCTTCTGACTATTATAAATAAGACTGCTATGAACATACTGAAGCATCTGTCCTTGTTATATGTTGGAGCATCTTTTGGGTATATGCCCAGGAGTGGTATAGCTGGTCCTCTGGTAGTACTGTGTCCAATTTTCTGAGGAACCTCCAGACTGATTTCCAGAGTGGTTGTACCAACTTGCAATACCACCAACAATAGAGGAGTGTTCCTCTTTCTCCACATCCTTACCAGCATCTGTTGTCACCTGAGTTTTTGATCTTAGCCATTCTGACTGGTGTGGGATAGAATCTCAGTGTTGTTTTAATTTCCATTTCCCTGATGACTAAGGATGCTGAACATTTCTTTAGGTGCTTCTCAGCCATTTGGTATTTCACAGTTGACAATTCTTTGTTTAGCTCTCCACTGCATTTTTTAATAGGGTTATTTGATTCTCTGGAGTCTAACTTCTTGGGTTCTTTGTGAGATTTTACTTATTGTTTAGAAAACATTGCTAATCATATTGAAATCACTCTGGACTTTGGGGGAGTAGAAAATAATCTTAATGGAGTTCTGAGAGCTTCTGAAAATGATTCTAGACTCTAGAAAATAATAATCAAAACAAAGGTTTCAGATTTATAAGACAGAGGCAGCATGAGTGAACTCTCAATAGCAGCCTTTTCTGGCATCCGTCAAACATTTGAGGATGTCAGGGCATTTGCAGCTTCAGTGTGTAAAATTAATCCCATCTGCATCTGCAACAGATTTGTTTGGGGAATTACTTATAGAAACAAAGATATTTATAGAACTAGATTCTCAGAAGCATGTACACATAAAAGTTTCTCCCTCCCTCCTTTCTGCAGCCAGGGGAGCCTGAGGCATTTTCGGAGAAGCTGCTCTGGGCAATCCCTAAGGGCTTGTCTTAGTGCTGATGCAGCTACCATGAAGTTTTAGTAGGAGGTGGAAAAGCAGAAGAAGATGACAGACTTCTGTACCACAGACTTGTTATACCTCCACCTCACTTCGGGAGAATCTAGTTAACAGTATTCTGAATTCCAACTTCTCTTACTCCAGCCTCTCATCTATTGACCTTGGCACAGGAGCCGCCAAGGATGTTTAGTATCTAGAAAAACTGGACCTGAGGCACATCCATCTCTCATTATGAAAATAGAAAAAGGTTTTCCACTCTGGAATCTATAGAGATGTTTTCTTAAAGATCCAGTTCCTCAGCTTTGGGGATAGAGTGGTGATGATCTTAAGAGTAAGATTTCCATCTTCATTGCACTTTGGAACTCACCTTCACACTGCTTACTGTACATGAGTAGGATCACTATCAAACACCAGAGCCTTCTAGGAATGTGACTCTAGGCACACATTCAAAATCTTTGGTTCATCTTGTTGCTTCTGAAAATGTGAGCAAATAACTCATTGAACATGGGCATGAGCTGGTGCCAACATAGAGCTTTAACCCCTTCATTCTAGCATCTTTGGTATAAGAAGCTACTCTGTATACTACCAAAAGAGAAACATACTCATCCAAACAGCCACAAAACCCTTTTTGATCTACAATGGTGTTCTGCCTTCAAGATATGCTCTTGCATTGGTGGCAAAAAATTTGTGGGACTTGCATTTTTTGTCATGTGTTTTTGTTTTTAGAATAGTAGCATTTGGTTTTATCCTAGTTCCACAGGTTATATTTCCCAGGTTTTGATTACCCAAGCAATACCGAGTTCCACCTTGTGGAGTGGTTCTTAAGGCACATCAGATATGGTTGATTACTTGTACAACCTTTGTCATAGAAAATTATATTTAATTATTATTATCCCTTAAAATTGTAAATAAATACCACACTTGGAGAGCAAACTTTGGCTTTAGTTAGTTAGGTGAGGCACTGCTCTGTCTTAAACTCTGTCAGTTTAAGGCTTTGTGGATATATATCCATACACCCAGGTGCCTCTTCCTTATACCTCTTTCCTTTCTTACACCAATGAAACCTGCAGCTAATCTCCTTTACTCTTGATAACAGATAAGGAAGAGACATTTTATTGAAACAACAGGGATAAAATAATCTACATCACCTACTAATTAAATGGAAAAAGTGCCACTCCTTCTCTTCTATCACACACACACACACACACACACACACACACACACACACACACACATCCTTTTTTTCTTCCTCTTCCTCCCTAGTTCCACATGTATCCACATGTTTCATTTCACAGTCTATGATGGTAGTCTACAACCATAAATAAAATCTTTATAAACTGTAAGTGAGGAGCAACCTCACTCTGGGAAAATGGCATGAGTTTGTTATGCAATCTTAAGACAAGGGTGAGTAGCTTTACCTAACCTCTGCATATGGTCTCTATAGATTCTCCCTTCCCTTTATTGGACAAGACCCCCAGTTGGGGGATAGTGCCACCCACTCATCTCCAAATTTTTAACCCAGAATTGCTCCTGTCTAAAGGAAATATTGAGACAAAGTGTGGAGCATTGACTGAAGGAAAGGCCATCCATAGACTGCCCTGCCTGGGGATCCATACCATACCTAACCCAGATACTACTCTGGATGCCAAGAAGTGGATGCTGATAGGAACCTGATATAGCTTTTTCCTGAGAGGCTCTGCCAGAGCCTGAGAAACATAGAGGAAGATGCTCATAGATAACCACTGGACTGAGCATGGAGACCCCAATGGAGGATTTAGAGAAAGGACCGAAGGAGCTTGAGGGGTAGTAATCCCATAGGAAGAACAATAATAGTAACAAACAAGACACCCCAGATCTCTCCAGGACAAAACCACGAATCAAAGAGTACACATGGAGCCACCTTAGACTCCAGCCACATATGTTGCAGAAGCTGGACTTGTCGTGCATCAATGGGAGAAGAGGTCCTTGGTCCTGTGATGGCTCAGGGAGGATGGGATGGGGGTTTCCAGAGGGGGGAAATGGCAAAGGATATAACATTTTAAATGTAAATAAATAAAATATCAAAAAAGAGTAAGTGCGTTAAGCATTAAGTTAAATTAATCTTTAATTTGCTTCATGCCTTTTTATTGTGCAATGTTAAGCACTGGACATATGTCAATCAACATGGGGGTTGAGCTTTCTGATTCCATGGGTAATACATTTTCAGGGAAAATGGAAACCAATTTGCCATTTAACTGTTGGGAAGTAGAGTTTTTGTCAGCCTAGTTTCCTGTGTGAATAAGAGTCCTAGTAGTAGCTGTGGTTGTGTAGTAGTTGTCGTTTCTGTGTTTAATGCTTATTATATGTCAACATTATTCTACTCACCCTGTGTGCATAAGCTCATTTAGTGAATCTAATAAATTACAAGGGTAGCTTTGTTTCAAGTGTTTGGTAGTTCTTCTTTAGCTGGACAACAAAGGACTTTAGAGTGTAATGGGGCAACAGGCATCACAGAGCCTAACATAGTAGCTTACCACTAATAACACCATTTAAGAGGCAGAGAAAAGCCACTCTGTGAGTCCTAGACAAAGTGCTAAAGGGTGAGTTACAGACCATCCAAAGCTACATAGGGAATCTCTGTATCAAGAGCCAACTAACAATCACAAACCATATAAAAACAATATCATTGGAAATAAAATCTTAATGAGAAAACTGTACATTTTCAAAACTCTTCCTAGAGGGAAATATGTGCTAAAATAATTTCCAGAATGGAGGCTATGAGGGTGAGAATCTTCAGAGGCAAAAACTAACTGTACCATGAGATTTACTATTTTGCTTAAATATAGCAAGATGGGTGCTGTTGTGTACTCCCTTTTCTTCTGCCTGCCAGAGAGATGGGCATGGTGGTACCCAAAATGGACTACTTTCCATGAGAGATGGCACACTGAACTCTGCCTTCAGTGCACCCTGACATTTATCTATGTGCCCTTTTTAGATTCCTCTAAACATATGTAGGAGAAAATATACAAATATTTCTGTTTCAGACAAAGCATCATGGCATTAATCTCCATTCTTTTTTAAATATTTTTATGATTTTTTGCAGTACAGTTGTTGCCCATCTCCAGGTCTTCCCTCCCATAGTTCTTCATCCCAGTACTTCATCTCCGTCTTCAAGAGAGTGTTCCCCACCACACACCAGGCCTTCCCAAACCCTGGGACCTCAAGTCTCTTAAGGGTTAGGCAAATCTTCTACAACTTAGACCAGACCAGAGAGTCACAGCTGTCTATGTATCAGGGACCTCAAACTAGCTGTGTATGCTGCCTGGTTGGTGGCTCAGTGTCCGAGAGATCTCAAGGTTCCAGGTTAGCTGAGACTACTGGTCCTTCTATGGTGTCGCCCTCCTCTTCAGCTTCTTCCTGCCTCTTAAGGCATAGCATAAACTTCTAAATTACATCACATGGTCTCCTATGAGGCCCCTACTGTTCTATCCTCTATCACCCCCTTTCCTCAGTCTGTTACAAATACCATCTCCCAGCTCCATACTCAACTGCCTTCTTTAAGAGATCTGAATTCTAGATCCCTGTGGTTTCACGTATTTATATTTTTCTATGTTATAGTAGTCTTGCACGCTGTATTACACAGGTCCAAGGCATAATTGCTAAATGATAATTTTGCCTCAAAAGGAGCAACTCCTAGTAAATTGTTCAGAAGATCAAAATATTTTAGTGAAGAAAACTTATACCTGGTGTACACAGAGAACAATTAATAGTTAAATGCCTCCCTGGTCATCCACATTTCAGCTTCTTTAAATAAATTTTCCTTTTTTGTAACACAGTACAATGATTTATTTCCTTTGAATAATCTTTGCTCTTCTTGTATTTCAGAATATCCAGAGGCACTTTAGTTTTTCAAAACTCTGAAGCATGTTCAAAAGTATGTTATTTATAGACTAATTGGCACAGCCATGTAAGTGCAATGGTGGCAGCTCAATTTCTCGGTGCAGTCTTATTTGCTTCATCATAATTTGACAAGTTGGCATGTTTGAGGTTAATGAGAAAATTTATTTTCAGTGACATACCAGGCGTTTAGGAGAGCAAGCCACACTAATAAGGAATTGCATGTTACACACACTGCACAGTCTTTGCAACTATTCTTCAGAAAATAAGGCACATGGTTTGGTTAGACTCTAGATAAGAAGAAGAAGATTCAGCTTTTCATTATAAATATTTTATTATACATAATTACTCACATGAATACAGTAGAACACTTAGCAAACTATCAGATGTTTCCATTATTACAGGCTCATGAGGAATTTGACAGCACACGAGGAATAATCTAGGTTGACCCAAATGTATTAAGAGGCTTTTTCCATGGCCTTGTAGGAAAGTACAAAGCAGAATTTAAACATCTTTCCAAAAATATCTGTTTGCAGCCATACCAGGAAATGCCATGTGTCCTCAAAAACATCATTTTAGAATAAGCTACCAATTCTGAATACTGAGTTACAGCTCATTCCTAAAGGCAATTAAATGAAGGACCAAATAGCCTTCCATTTAGGCCCATAGGATTGCAAGAATTAACAAATTAAGACGTACTAAATAAATAGTTGCTGGTGCAAATAAAAAGCTGTTGCCTTTTCAGTAGGCTCAAGGTTAGTATATATGCGATTGAGAAACTCTGATTCTTCGTCTATTGTAAATGAATGTTAACCTTCTGAGGGTTTGGTGACATTGCAAGCTGTTCCAGATGGATCTGTAGAGCATGATATAGATGAGCCCTGATCATTTCCCCTATGTGTTTGAAAACCTTGTCATAACGCTAACCTCTTCAGTTTGCTGATAACAGTCATGTTTTCCATCTGTTATTCCAGTATACAAATAAAATTGACTCCAAACAAGGAAAAGTATATATGTAAAGAAAGAGACACCAGCCCTCTGTGATGAAGTATCTGAACAAAGCACTGAAATAAAGCAGTCTGTGTAGTCTGCCTCATTGTTTTCTTTTTAGGGGGTTTCCTATCATGGGTGTGCATGACCTTGACACATAGAGGTTGTCGCCTTGACCTGCTCTTAGGTCATATGCATGTAGGTCATGGGAAGGTAATTTTATGTAGCTTCTTGGATATTTTGGTTTGCAAATATTTTGATTCTGAATTTTGTGGATTATGTAGCTTGTTTTTATGAAGCATCCTTGGAAATAGGATTAATTCACTTCTAGTGGACTTTTGAAGAAGCTGAAATGTGGATGACCAGGGAGGCATTTCACTATTAATTGTTCTCTGTGTACACCAGGTATAAGTTTTCTTCACGAAAATATTTTGATCTTCTGAACAAATGTATTTTTGTTCACAATGCTCCTCCTGAGGAACCTCCTTGGAGAATCCCTCATGTACAAACACTATCCAGAATATTCAAATTACACATAGGTACATTGTATATACCCTAACTTTGCCATATTATTGTATTTTTTCCTTTCTGCTTAAATATATAGATCTCTCTCCAAGTTGCTTTTGAATTCCTTAAAGCATAGACTATCTAACCAACCTTAAGCCTTAACAGTTTATTGCATTTTCCAAACACATAGGAGTGCTAATAATGGTGCGACACATATGGCAACAATATATGAATCTGGCATGTTAGCATACCACTTTAACCCTACCATGCATAGGCAGAGGGAGGAGCTCTGGGAGTTTTAGGCTAAGTGTTAAACAGTGAGTTGCAGGCCACCCAAAGCTTCATAGTGAATCTTTGTCTCAAAAACCAACTAACAAACACAAACCATATAAAAATAATATCATTGGAAATACACTTTTAATGAGAGAACTGTATCTTTTCAATATAATGTATAGATAAATAGACAGACAGACAAACAGACACAGTGCAACAGTAAAGATGCACTTGCTTATATTGCATCAAGAGTTGTTCCCCAAATTCTGTATTTGTGAACTGACTCAGTTTACCTAATAACCAAGGGAAGTAAGTTATACAATTATTGTTATTGTTTATATTTATAGGTGGGGAAACCAGAGCACACAGAGCTTAAGTCATTTGATGCCATTCTTATTGCAGGATGCATGTATTGGCAGCATGGCCATTGAGCGAGAGAATGTGCTTGATTTTGCAAGGTGGAGTGAAATGTATTTAATTATATTAGTCTTTTAATGGTGATTAGATATATTGTTGTTTAGCTTGTTTCCTTTACAATAATCGCTATGAGAATGAAATGGGGACCATGAATTATCGTGTGTGTGTGTGTGTGTGTGTGTGTGTGTGTGTGTGTGTATCCATACATGTATGTGTGCTTTCCTGCATAGGCCCATGCTTATGTGTAGGCCAAATATTTGTTTCACTGTGTATTCCTTAAGTGCATTTGCATCTTATTTTTCAAGATGGCGTTTTTCAAAGAACCTGGTACTTTGGATTTGCCAGACTGTCTAAACAAAAAACTCTCCAAATCTTATTTCTAGCCCTAAGAACTGTGGTTCAGGGGGTCATAAACATGCACTGCTGTGCCTGGGGATGGTAGGTGCTAGGAATCTTTTTTTTTTATTAACTTGAGTATTTCTTATATACATTTCAAGTGTTATTCCCTTTCCCAGTTTCCGGGCAAACATACTCCTCCCCTCCCCTTTTTTATGGGTGTTCCCCTCCCCATCCTCCCCCCCTTGTTGCCCTCCCTCAACAATCTAGTTCACTGGGGGTTCAGTCTTAGCAGGACCCAGGGCTTCCCCTTCCACTGGTGCTCTTACTAGGATATTCATTGCTAGGAATCTTAACGAGCGTCCTCATGCTTGCTTGTGCAGCAGATGTTTTACACCCTGAGCCATCATCTCAGTTAATGAAGGGTCTTTCCAATACCTCTATGTGGATATGATGGGCCTTCTGGATGGAGATATCAATGCTAAATGAGGGAGCCAGAAGTGTGAGTTGAGCCATTGCCCTGCATGCACTTTTAGTTGAAAACAAATGATGGAAGACAGAGTACTAGCATCTGTTGACACTGACATACTGATTTGCCACTAAAAAAAATGGAGATCATTTGTTCACATTTCCCGATTATTTAAAAATAAGGAGCAATGGGAGTTATTAAATTGGGCAATCTGGGTTCTAAGTAGCATTTATATACTTTTTTCCTGGATGCCTTCTTTAAAATTAAATTTTTAATAACCTTTAAGCCTTGCAGCCTTGAGGGAATAATTTCTTTCACAGTAGTTCAAAGGTTTAATTTCACAGTAAAGCTTTTGAAATATGGTATTATCCCCTTTGTTCTAGAAAATTACTGTTTAAAAAAATCATATTTCAAAGTAATGATTGTAATGAGAAAAAGATATGAAGCCCAACTTCAAAAGGAAAAAAAAAACCCTGATAGCTTGTGTGTGATGTGTCCTCTAGTGAGCCTTTCCCTTGTGGTTTCTAATTTGTAACAGTTTGAAAAACCTTTGGGATGGCAAAGTGACTGCTCTGTAATACAGGCTGAGCTTCGGTGTCAGAACTGGGAGGGCAGTTGACACAGACGTAAAGGAAGCTATTAACTCTTATATAAACACAACACAATATGTCTTTAGTCCTGCTCTCTGTGTTTCTTGCAGTGCTATTTCCAAATTCTATCTGGGGAGTTCTGGAGCCATTTCCTCAGAAATTAAAGTTGTTCAGTACAACTTAGAGTGGAGCTGGTAGAAATGGCTGATGCTTGGGGTCAGGGAGAAGGCTCAGCATTTTAGAGTGCTAGTTGATCTTGAAAAAGATTTAGGTTCAATTCCCAGAACCCACAAAGTGGCTAACAGCTACTTTGTTACAACCAATCTGTTACTCCAGTACCAGGAAATCCATCATACTTTAAAAACCTTGACAGGCACACAGGACACATGGTATACACATGTGCAGCCAGAACAGTCACGCAAATAAACTAAATGAATCTAGACTGAGAAAAATAAATGATTCATGTGTAGACATACTCAGTAGGAAAGCAGGAGACAACTGATACTGAGTACCCAAATTTTGCTTGAGAGTGTTTTTTGAATTTATATATATATCACAGTTCTTAATTTTCACAGCAGTGTGATGAGGTAAGAAAGTTAGCACAATTTTAATGATTCTTCAAAAGGTGATTTTCATCTATACAGTATGACTACTCTTACAATAAAAATCCCCATTGCAACTTCCAACCATAAATAAATTGGATAACGTCTATCACTTGATAAGAATAATTTAAAGTACTTTTAAACTCACAGGGTGCTTGTAATAGTTTGTATATGCCTGACCCAGGAAGTGGCACTATTCCAAGGTGTAGCCCTGTTGGAATAGGTGTGTCACTGTGTGTGAGGGCTTTAATACTCCTGTCCTTCTGCTAGCAGCTTTCAGATGAAGATATAAAACATTCGGCTCCTCCTGCATCATGCTTGCTCAAATGCTTCCATACACCCACCTTTATAGTAATGGACTGAACCTCTAAGCCAACCCCAATTAAATGTTATCTTTATATGAGTTGCTTTGGTCATGGTGTCTGTTCGTAGCAGTAAAACCCTAATACAGTGCTAAAAGGATGAACTAAAGAAAAACAAAATGTATTAGAGACAATGGAAAAAGGGCTGAGAAGCATGCATGTGATATCTAGAGTTACAAAGTTCTAAGAAAAAATCACTGGAATTTGCTTAACATTTAGCCTCTCCACACATGAGAAATGGTAGCAAAACTATTTTACACATACATACCCTCAAATAATAAGAGGAACCAGACTGTAAATAAACTTCTAAAACTCAACCCTGCCATGCTGTAGACCACAATAAGGGCCTCCTTTTTTGAGCCTGCTCACTTAAATGTGTGACTGTTAATGGTTAGATAAAGTCTGCCAATGGGCTTTTCTTATTTGTTGAAAAGATCTATTTAAATACTTGCCATAAACATATTTTCATGCCTTTAGTGCTAGAATTATATTCTCTTCACCAGAATATTTTTCATATGTGTATTCAGCATGTATGTGTTGAGATTTAAAAATGCATTTCTATTTATGCACTTAGGTATTCCTTAAAGTACATGAATACCTATATAAGATAATCATCAGATGCCAAGAAGTACATCCTGACAGGAGCCTGATATAACTGTTTCCTGAGAGGCTCTGCCAGAGCATAACAAAGATCGAGGCGAATGCTCACAGCCAACGATTAAACTGAGAACAGGGTCTCCATTGGAGGACCTAAAGGATGGAAGGAGCTGAAGGGGTTTGCAACAATAAGAACAACAAAACCAACAACCAGAGCATCAGGGACTAAACCACCATCCAAAGAGAACGCATGGACAGACCCATGGCTCCAGCTGCATATGTAGCAGAGGATGGCCTTGTTGGGCACCAAAGGGAGGAGAAGCCCTTGGTCCTTCCAAGGCTGGCCCGCCCATTGTAGGGGAAAATCAGGGTGAGGAGTTAGGAATGGGTGGTTGTTGGGTGGAGGAAAGGAGATAACATTTGAAATGCACATAAAAAATGATAATCATCAGAATCAGGTCCATTTTATTTAAATATCTGATGAAAGAATACTATGTGTGGTTTAAGTTATACTAATGTGCATTCCATTTTCGATAGTCTGTAACATTTAACTGTAGTTTACGTACTGATAGAAACTAATTTGATTGAATCTGTACTAATTGTTATGCTTCTAAGTGCTCTGCAAGCATTATCTTCTTTAAAACATTCCTAGAATTCTAGGAAGTTAGTGCTATTATAAGTATTTAGGGAAAAGTGACTTGGAAATTTACACAAGATTTTTGAAAAATAATTGAAGTCTAGATTCAAAAGTAGGTTTCTCTGGTTTATTAATTTATCTGGTGAACAACCAGGTTTATTAAGTTCTAGCAACATGTCAAATTCTACTAATGCTAGGAATACAGGTGATCAATAGTTTTAGTCTTTATGTGTGTAAATTTATTACTTAGCAAAAATTAAGACATGTAGCATGCAAATGATTAATTTCTTCTGTTTTGTTATCAAAGGGTGTTTAATTGTAGTTAAATATTTATGTGATCCAGGATAAAGAATGGTGCTTTTATCCTCTATTATTATTATTATTATTGTTATTATTATTATTAATCATTATTTTATGATTATACACTTCTGTGATGTGTAGAAGATATATTTATTCATGGTACAGCCCACACATAGAAGTCAGTGAATAATTTTGTAAAGTAGGCTCTCTTTACCTAACATTATATATGTTCCAAGGAATGACTCAGGACTTCAGGCTTGTAAGATCAACATATTTATGACTGATCCAACTGTGTGTTCATACTCTTTTTTAACATAATATATGCCAAAAATTATAAGAGCCAGAGGTTCTCAGTACATCCTAGGAAACAATGCTTTCTAGATACAGCAGGTCTGATGCACGTATGAACTCATGGAGATCGTGACAGTTTCCCAAGACCTGCACAATTTCAAGTCAAACATTATTCCAGAGTGGTGCAGGGGAAGTTAGCACAAAGTTCTGCCACTAACCAAGAAGATATTTACAACTGACATTTGCTAGGAGAAGAAAAATATTTTCTCCAATCAAGTGACACTGGATATAAAAACCAATAGATTTCATGTTTGTGTGTGCTTTGTTTCTTTTTTTTTGTTTGTGCGTTTTCTTCTTCTTTTGAAAGAAATATCAAGAAGTTGGGTAGATATAAAGGTGGGTAAGGAAATATATGAATCAAGATGTAGTATATGACAATATTTTAAATAAAAAATAAAAATATATTCACAAATTATTTGCATTCTGATAGACAGTTTAATAAGATAGTATGAAATAATGGATTTTTTTCTTTTTTATCTTAAAGTAATTTATTTATTTTAAGAGAGGGTTTGAATGCATCCAATCCTGTGTTGAGTTAGATATGTAGCATTTCCTGCATTTTCTTGAACTCATAATCTTCTCACATTACCCTCCTGATTGCTAGATGTATAGGTATGTGCCACAATCCCTGACCCTACAATTAATTTTTTGATATATTCATAAATAACTTACTCTTTAGTATTAGACTAATAGTCTAAATTTAAGTTTAAATTATAACACTGTGTTGCTGTATAAATATTTTTCTTGTAGACAAATGGCCCTGAATTGACTTATAACAACACTCCATTGTAGTAAATGTCTTTGCAGGTCTGAGGACTGGGCTGCCTGAACTAATATATTTTATTGTACCTTAAATAGTTTCTTGTCTCTGAACTACAGATCCCTGTTTGATGGATTTAAAAGTATGCCTGGGAGCTTTGTGAACCATGATTTAAGTGAGTATAAAATATCTCAATAGAAAAAGAAAGTACCGTGTGACAATCTCCAGTCCCTTCCCCATGGGTCACTAGTACTTGTTTGGCTCTGCATTGTCTAATTTATAATAAAATTGCAATAATAATTACAGAATTCCCTCAGACTTTCTGATCTTTTCTAGCATAATTTTATCTGGCTGAAGTTGTTGGAAAAAAATGTGAGTGTCCAGGCCATTCATTTTGCTTCTGAATTTGAGCTAGGCAGTGATCGTATATGATATTTTGGCGTCAACTAATTAAGAACAATTAATTTTATGATTTAGTTAAGTGGGGGTCAGAGGCTGATAAAACTGTCTGGTGTTGAAACAATGCATGTAGACTATTTAGATAACCCTTAAAATGATAAGAAGTCTTTGCCTGCCCTCACCCAATCCCGAACGGCTGTAAATTCTCATCTTGCAATTCAGAATCTGTGTGATCTTCTTCAGGTACATTTCCCTACCCATAAAGCAAATAAAACACTCAAATGATCACTGTTGGAAAAATTAAATTACTAATTGTAAATATAATATTTTTCTCAATAGCAGACACAGATTATCTGATGAATCCTCAGTTTCAAGCTCATTTCCTTTTTTTTTTATCTGCTTCTATTTAAGTCCAAAACCTGGCTCCATAATAGCCCAGGAAAATTCTTAGGACTGAGTCATTCCTGACATTGTACACATTCAGAAGTGCACAGAAAAAGATACCATTCTAATTACAATCCCAGATTTCCTATATAATCTCCTCATTATATAGATGACAAGGGAGGGAGGAAGAAGAGAGAGAGAGGGAAAGAAGGAAAGAGGGAGGAAAGGAAGGACTGATTAAGACCATAATGTGTGGAGTAAGTGTGCCTTCAGTCTTTGGTTCAGCAAGTTTATTTATCCTGGTGTAGTGTACAGTGCACGGCTAAGTATTTGTCAGAGATGGTACCCAGGCTTGGGGTTTGAAAAATATAGTCACTACTATAGAGAATATGGCAATTAAAATGCAGGAGATAGTAGAAGAAAGGACACTGAATTCATTAACATTTACAGCATATTAGGTACTGGATGTGTTATCCAGGAGCAAGAGACAGGAAAGACAGAGGAGATATGGGGGGATATTAACTTCGAATGATGTTGTGGAGGTCCCTTTAAGGGTTACTTCTAAATTTCTAAGAAAAGAGGAAGAGAGAGAAAGAAAGAAAGAAAGAAGAGCTTCTCTGATAAAGCAGACCCGCCAGCCAGCCTCTGCCTGTTTTGCAATTTTCAGTACACGGTTCCTCTTTCACACTTCAATAATTCATTTTCTAAGCACTTAGAATCCAGAAAACTGCTTTCACTGATGTAGCTGAAATGCAAGGAACAGAGTTTAGTAACAAACATGTCCACTTATCTCATCTCATTCCCCAGTAAACTGTGTCAGAAAACATGTGTCAATAGGAGCAAGCAAGCTGCCCGGATGGATTTCTCGGGAGGCGGCTCTGTTTGAATTCGATACTTAGTGACTTAGAGAAGGTAATCACATTGACAAAGAAATGCAAAACACTCTAAAATGAAATTTCGGATGTTGCCATAGAATGAATCTTCAGACTTAGATTCAAATAGGAATGCCATACATGGTAGTGTTGATTTGCCCCTCAGGTGCCTCCAGGGGCCCATTCCCTATGAAAGATGCTATTGGTCCACTTTGTACACTACGACTAGGGATGGATTGGATGGTTTTCCTGAGCTAGAGTGGAAATAGAACTTTGAAGTTATCTGCCACTTCCTTTCACCTGTAGAAACGTCAATTCTATAAAATGTTTTAGAGAATATATCTAAATAGCCTTAAATTTTCCCTCAAACTCTTAAATTATTTTGTGTGTCAAGTAATAGTGAAAATGTTAAGTTTCTTGTATATTCTTGAAAATGTATTAACTCTGAAAATTCATCAAATCTAGTTATTGGGAGATGTGATTGTAAAACACAGCTACAGTATAGATTTGATGGATTTTCCTGTGTTTGGACAAACCAACCATTTGAGCTATGAAAGCTACCACAACTGAAGAAGCTTCTGATAAACTCGCCATCAAATCACCCCAAGGGATTTAAGGGTATGATGAGATGTGTAGCCAGCACGTTATTACAGGAGCATTAGCCATGTTTCCAGTCTTTGGAAATTAGCCTTTGCCATTGGTAAGATGCATGTAAAAGAATTTGAAAATATTTAAAATAACAACTAGAGTGCATCTATTTTGGGCTAGACAATAAAATATTTAAACCATCCATTTTTTTTTAGTAATTTATAATTTTGATGTGGTAAAGTAGATAATCTCTTTTTTTTTAACATTCCAGACTTTATTTCCCTGCCTGTCCAAACTCCTACTGTTCCAAATCCCATACCTCCTCCCCATCTCTTGTCTTCACAAGGATATCCCCACCTCCACCTGTTACCTCAACAGACCTTTAAACACCCTGGGGCCCCCAGTCTCTTGAGGGTTAGGTGCAGCTTCTCTGACTGAAGCCAGACCCTGCAGTCCTCTGCTGTGTATATGTTGGAGGCCTCATATCAGTTGATGTATGCTGGCTGGTTAGTGGTCAGTGAGATATCTCGGGGGTCCAAGTTAATTGAGACTGCTTTTCCTCCTACAGGGTGGCCATCCTTCTCAGCTTCTTCCAGCTTGTCCCTAGTTAAACCACAGGGGTCAGCATCTTCTGGCCATTGATTCGTTGCAAATATCTGCACGGGGCCCGAGTTAGAGAAAGGACTGAAGGAGCTGAAGAGGTTTGCAACCCCATAGGAAGAACAATAACCAACCAGAAGACCCAGAGCTCCTAGGGACTGAACCACCAGCCAAAGAGTATACATGGAGGGACCCTTGGCTCTAGCCGCATATGTAGCAGAGGATGGCCTTGGTTGGCATCAATAGGAGAAGTAGCCCTTGTTCTGTGAAGGCTCAATCTGCCCGTGTAGGAGAATGCCAGGGTGGTGAGATGGGAGTGAATGGGTGGGAGGAGGAATACCTTCATAGAAGCATGGGGAGGGGTCATGAGAAAGGAGGGTTCTAGAGAGAAAACTGGAAAGGGAAATATCATTTGAATACATAAAAATTCAATAAAAAAGTGCCATTCACACCCAGCCATACAGACATTTGCATATGATGTTCAGCAGATTCAAATATAAAATGAGATCCACGTCAGTTGACCCTGATCTTCTCAAACTTAGAACAGCTACATTATATGAACTAGAATTGTAGAATGCTTCCAAGACAGGCTCATAATAAAGGCCTGGTGATGCATCTTTGGCTGTCATGTTGAAGAATGTTATAAGAGGTCAGATACTAAAAGAGAGGCTGCTACCTAGACATTGTCATTCATATATTGGGGGTGGGGGACTATCTGCCACCTCCCCCAGCTCTGCTTATTTTTCAATAAATGAATAAGAAACAGACTTCTCTTGTGTCAGACTAGTACTTATACTTTACAATAGTTTCTGATGCACTAAACAGATTATGAGCTATGAATGACATTTTCAAAGATGCCCAATTTACATCTACATAAGCCAAACTCTTTGGTGGGGTTTGTTTTTGTTTTGTTGCTTTTGGTTTCATTTTAGTTTCTTGAGGGAGACCAAAATACTATAATATACTTTGCTTTTAGAAAATAATTAGATAATTTCCAATCGACAAGTTTAAACCATTTGGGAAATTAGGAAGAATTAGAAACTGCTTTGAATTGTTAAATGTAGACATGCATGCTAGTACACATCACACCTAGTGAGAGAAAGACAGACAGACAGACAGACAGACAGAAAAAGAGAGACAGAGAAAATTTGGGAGAAGGTAAGGTATTTTGGTATTATGCCAAAAGTTGTGTTGTGTTTAATAGAAATATTTAAAAAAATAAAATAAATTCTTGCAGATTTTGAGTTACTTGATGTAAGCAATCAAGTCAAATGTAGATTGTTCTTTCTCTCTCTCCCTCTCCCTCTCTCTCTATCTCTCTCTCCCTCTCTCTCTCTTTCTCTAACACACACACACACACACATATGCATGCACACAAACACACACACACACACAAATATAATCCTCACTATTTGTATATAAAACAAAAATATGGACTCTGGTAACAATATTTGAAGTGAACCTTTTCCATTTACTATTATACCTCGCTGAACATTACATGTTATAATCACTGTAACACACAGAACAACCCAATCCACTAAGAGTCACCAAGTCCTTCTTCAGGAGACAGGTTCAGCTAAATTAGAACTGTCCATGCTCACATGGTAGATATTTGGGGATCAGGAGATAATTACCTTCTCTTCAGGATCTGTCAGGCTTCCCCTGTTAACACCTGATGACTTGGCTCTCTGTCTCCTAAGGTAACTTAGTGATAAACTCATGTTCAGCCAGCTGTGGGTTATTTGGCACTTCACAGAATGCCACCATCAGCCACTATCAGTGGCCGCCTCCTTCAGTGTGACTAGCACCATCTGCCCTTTATCTTCCAAACTTTAGCAATGTCATTCTCCTAAAAGCCTTGACCAATTGGAGAGTATTGCTTTGAAGATTTCAGGATTTCAGTCTCCCCTACCCTTATTCCTGCCACACACACACACACACACACACACACACACACACACACACACACACACAGAGTTTTCCAACAGTTAGAATTTTGCTTGGTGGAGTTTCACCATTGAATTTACAGTTGTGCTCACACAGTCATATATAAGAAATACAACTTATGACACCGTGAGACAGAGACCCAACCGCCTGGTCAGGTGGGCACTCCTGAGGCTGCAGAGCGGAAGAGACCACCAACACTGCTCACCCCTGCCCACTTCCCTGGCCCAAGAGGAAACTGTATAAGGCCTCTGGGCTCCCTTGGGGCAGGGCCCAGGAGCGGCAGGACCCATGCCTGAGACACCACCTGAACCTGAAGGAAACAGACCGGATAAAGAGTTCTCTGCACCCAAATCCCGTGGGAGGAAGAGCTAAACCTTCAGAGAGGCAGACAAGCCTGGGAAAACAGAAGAGACTGCTCTCTGCACACACATCTTGGATGCCAGAGGAAAAAGCCAAAGACCATCTGGAACCCTGGTGCACTGAAGCTCTCGGAAGGGGCAGCACAGGTCTTCCTGGTTGTTGCCGCTGCAGAGAGCCAGTGGGCAGCACCCCACGAGCGAAATTGAGCCTCGGGACCACAGGTAAGACCAACTTTTCTGCTGCAAGAAAGCTGCCTGGTGAACTCAAGACACAGGCCCACAGGAACAGCTGAAGACCTGTACAGAGGAAAAACTACACGCCCGAAAGCAGAACACTCTGTCCCCATAACTGACTGAAAGAGAGGAAAACAGGTGTACAGCACTCCTGACACACAGGCTTATAGGACAGTCTAGCCACTGTCAGAAATAGCAGAACAAAGTAACACTAGAGATAATCTGATGGCGAGAGGCAAGCGCAGGAACCCAAGCAACAGAAACCAAGACTACATGGCAACATCGGGGCCCAATTCTCCCATCAAAACAAACATGGAATATCCAAACACACCAGAAAAGCAAGATCTAGTTTAAAAATCATTTTTGATCATGATGCTGGAGGACTTCAAGAAAGACGTGAAGAACTCCCTTAGAGAACAAGTAGAAGCCTACAGAGAGGAATCGCAAAAATGCCTGAAAGAATTCCAGGAAAACATAAATAAACAAGTAGAAGCCCATAGAGAGGAGACACAAAAATCCCTGAAAGAATTCCAGGAAAACATAAATAAACAAGTAGAAGCCCATAGAGAGGAGACACAAAAATCCCTGAAAGAATTCCAGGAAAACACAATCAAACAGTTGAAGGAATTAAAAATGGAAATAGAAGCAATCAAGAAAGAACACATGGAAACAACCCTGGATATAGAAAAGCAAAAGAAGAGACAAGGAGCTGTAGATACAAGCTTCACCAACAGAATACAAGAGATGGAAGAGAGAATCTCAGGAGCAGAAGATTCCATAGAAATCATTGACTCAACTGTCAAAGATAATGTAAAGCGGAAAAAGCTACTGGTCCAAAACATACAGGAAATCCAGGACTCAATGAGAAGATCAAACCTAAGGATAATAGGTATAGAAGAGAGTGAAGACTCCCAGCTCAAAGGACCAGTAAATATCTTCAACAAAATCATAGAAGAAAACTTCCCTAACCTAAAAAAAGAGATACCCATAGACATACAAGAAGCCTACAGAACTCCAAATAGATTGGACCAGAAAAGAAACACCTCCCGTCACATAATTGTCAAAACACCAAACGCACAAAATAAAGAAAGAATATTAAAAGCAGTAAGGGAAAAAGGTCAAGTAACATATAAAGGCAGACCTATCAGAATCACACCAGACTTCTCGCCAGAAACTATGAAGGCCAGAAGATCCTGGACTGATGTCATACAGACCCTAAGAGAACACAAATGCCAGCCCAGGTTACTGTATCCAGCAAAACTCTCAATTAACATTGATGGAGAAACCAAGATATTCCATGACAAAACCAAATTTACACAATATCTTTCTACAAATCCAGCACTACAAAGGATAATAAAGGGTAAAGCCCAACATAAGGAGGCAAGCTATACCCTAGAAGAAGCAAGAAACTAATCGTCTTGGCAACAAAACAAAGAGAATGAAAGCACACAAACATA
Source organism: Rattus norvegicus (assembly GCF_021556685.1). Lineage (NCBI taxonomy): Eukaryota > Metazoa > Chordata > Mammalia > Rodentia > Muridae > Rattus > Rattus norvegicus. The sequence continues at coordinate 161,635,234 of NC_141534.1, read as the reverse complement.
ACCTCACATCCAAATACGAATATAACGGGAAGCAATAATCACTATTCCTTAATATCTCTCAATATCAATGGCCTCAACTCCCCAATAAAAAGACATAGATTAACAAACTGGATACGCAATGAGGACCCTGCATTCTGCTGCCTACAGGAAACACACCTCAGAGACAAAGACAGACACTACCTCAGAATGAAAGGCTGGAAAACAACTTTCCAAGCAAATGGTCAGAAGAAGCAAGCTGGAGTAGCCATTCTAATATCAAATAAAATCAATTTTCAACTAAAAGTCAAAAAAAAAAAGATAAGGAAGGACACTTCATATTCATCAAAGGAAAAATCCACCAAGATGAACTCTCAATCCTAAATATCTATGCCCCAAATACAAGGGCACCTACATACGTAAAAGAAACCTTACTAAAGCTCAAAACACACATTGCACCTCACACAATAATAGTGAGAGATTTCAACACCCCACTCTCATCAATGGACAGATCATGGAAACAGAAATTAAACAGTGATGTCGACAGACTAAGAGAAGTCATGAGCCAAATGGACTTAACGGATATTTATAGAACATTCTATCCTAAAGCAAAAGGATATACCTTCTTCTCAGCTCCTCATGGTACTTTCTCCAAAATTGACCATATAATTGGTCAAAAACGGGCCTCAACAGGTACAGAAAGATAGAAATAATCCCATGAGTGCTATCGGACCACCACGGCCTAAAACTGGTCTTCAATAACAATAAGGGAAGAATGCCCACATATACGTGGAAATTGAACAATGCTCTACTCAATGATAACCTGGTCAAGGAAGAAATAAAGAAAGAAATTAAAAACTTTTTAGAATTTAATGAAAATGAAGATACAACATACTCAAACTTATGGGACACAATGAAAGCTGTGCTAAGAGGAAAACTCATAGCGCTGAGTGCCTGCAGAAAGAAACAGGAAAGAGCATATGTCAGCAGCTTGACAGCACACCTAAAAGCTCTAGAACAAAAAGAAGCAAATACACCCAGGAGGAGTAGAAGGCAGGAAATAATCAAACTTAGAGCTGAAATCAACCAAGTAGAAACAAAAAGGACCATAGAAAGAATCAACAGAACCAAAAGTTGGTGCTTTGAGAAAATCAACAAGATAGATAAACCCTTAGCCAGACTAACGAGAGGACACAGAGAGTGCGTCCAAATTAACAAAATCAGAAATGAAAAGGGAGACATAACTACAGATTCAGAGGAAATTCAAAAAATCATCAGATCTTACTATAAAAACCTATATTCAACAAAACTTGAAAATCTTCAGGAAATGGACAATTTCCTAGACAGATACCAGGTATCGAAGTTAAATCAGGAACAGATAAACCAGTTAAACAACCCCATAACTCCTAAGGAAATAGAAGCAGTCATTAAAGGTCTCCCAACCAAAAAGAGCCCAGGTCCAGACGGGTTTAGTGCAGAATTCTATCAAACCTTCATAGAAGACCTCATACCAATATTATCCAAACTATTCCACAAAATTGAAACAGATGGAGCACTACCGAATTCCTTCTACGAAGCCACAATTACTCTTATACCTAAACCACACAAAGACACAACAAAGAAAGAGAACTTCAGACCAATTTCCCGTATGAATATCGACGCAAAAATACTCAATAAAATTCTGGCAAACCGAATTCAAGAGCACATCAAAACAATCATCCACCATGATCAAGTAGGCTTCATCCCAGGCATGCAGGGATGGTTTAATATACGGAAAACCATCAATGTGATCCATTATATAAACAAACTGAAAGAACAGAACCACATGATCATTTCATTAGACACTGAGAAAGCATTTGACAAAATTCAACTCCCCTTCATGATGAAAGTCCTGGAAAGAATAGGAATTCATGGCCCATACCTAAACATAGTAAAAGCTATATACAGCAAACCAGTTGCTAACATTAAACTAAATGGAGAGAAACTTGAAGCAATCCCACTAAAATCAGGGACTAGACAAGGCTGCCCACTCTCTCCCTACTTATTCAATATAGTTCTTGAAGTTCTAGCCAGAGCAATCAGACAAGAAAAGGAGATCAAGGGGATACAAATCGGAAAAGAAGAAGTCAAAATATCACTATTTGCAGATGACATGATAGTATATTTAAGTGATCCCAAAAGTTCCACCAGAGAACTACTAAAGCTGATAAACAACTTCAGCAAAGTGGCTGGGTATAAAATTAACTCAAATAAATGAGTTGCCTTCCTCTATACAAAAGAGAAACAAGCCGAGAAAGAAATTAGGGAAACGACACCCTTCATAATAGACCCAAATAATGTAAAGTACCTCGGTTTGACTTTAACCAAGCAAGTAAAAGATCTGTACAATAAGAACTTCAAGACACTGAGGAAAGAAATTGAAGAAGACCTCAGAAGATGGAAATATCTCCCATGCTCATGGATTGGCAGGATTAATTTAGTAAAAATGGCCATTTTACCAAAAGCGATCTACAGATTCAATGCAATCCCCATCAAAATACCAATCCAATTCTTCAAACAGTTAGACAGAACAATTTGCAAATTCATCTGGAATAACAAAAAACCCAGGATAGCTAAAGCTATCCTCAACAATAAAAGGACTTCAGGGGGAATCACTATCCCTGAACTCAAGCAGTATTACAGAGCAATAGTGATAAAAACTGCATGGTATTGGTACTGAGACAGACAGATAGACCAATGGAATAGAATTGAAGACCCAGAAATGAACCCACACACCTATGGTCACTTTATTTTTGACAAAGGAGCCAAAACCATCCAATGGAAAAAAGATAGCATTTTCAGCAAATTTTGCTGGTTCAACTGGAGGTCAACATGTAGAAGAATGCAGATCGATCCATCCTTATCACCCTGTACAAAGCTTAAGTCCAAGTGGACCAAGGACCTCCACATCAAACCAGACACACTCAAACTAATAGAAGAAAAACTAGGGAAGCATCTGGAACACATGGGCACTGGAAAAAATTTCCTGAACAAAACACCAATGGCTTATGCTCTAAGATCAAGAATCTACAAATGGGATCTCATAAAACTGCAAAGCTTCTGTAAGGCAAAGGTCACTGTGGTTAGGACAAAACGGCAACCAACAGATTGGGAAAAGATCTTTACCAATCCTACAACAGATAGAGGCCTTATATCCAAAATATACAAAGAACTCAAGAAGTTAGACCGCAGGGAAACAAATAACCCTATTAAACAATGGGGTTCAGAGCTAAACAAAGAATTCACAGCTGAGGAATGCCCAATGGCTGAGAAACACCTAAAGAAATGTTCAACATCTTTAGTCATAAGGGAAATGCAAATCAAAACAACCCTGAGATTTCACCTCACACCAGTGAGAATGGCTAAGATCAAAAACTCAGGTGACAGCAGATGCTGGCGAGGATGTGGAGAAAGAGAAACACTCCTCCATTGTTGGTGTGATTGCAGACTGGTACAACCATTCTGGAAATCAGTCTGGAGGTTCCTCAGAAAATTGGACACTGAACTACCTGAGGACCCAGCTATACCTCTCTTGGGCATATACCCACAAGATGCCCCAACATATAAAAAAGACACGTGCTCCACTATGTTCATCGCAGCCTTATTTATAATAGCCAGAAGCTGGAAAGAACCCAGATGCCCTTCAACAGAGGAATGGATACAGAAAATGTGGTACATCTACACAATGGAATATTACTCAGCTATCAAAAACAACGAGTTTATGAAATTCGTAGGCAAATGGTTGGAACTGGAAAATATCATCCTGAGTGAGGTAACCCAATCACAGAAAAACACACATGGTATGCACTCATTGAAAAGTGGCTATTAGCCCAAATGCTTGAATTACCCTAGATCCCTAGAACAAACGAAACTCAAGATGGATGATCAAAATGTGAATGCTTCACTCCTTCTTTAAATGAGGAAAAAGAATACCCTTGGCAGGGAAGGGAGAGGCAAAGATTAAAACAGAGACTGAAGGAACACCCATTCAGAGCCTGCCCCACATGTGGCCCATACATATACAGCCACCCAATTAGACAAGATGGATGACGGAAAGAAGTGCAAACTGACAGGAGCCGGATGTAGATCGCTCCTGAGAGACACAGCCAGAATACAGCAAATACAGAGGCGAATGCCAGGAGCAAACCACTGAACTGAGAATAGGTCCCCCGTTGAAGGAATCAGAGAAAGAACTTGAAGAGCTTGAAGGGGCTCGAGACCCCAAAAGTACAACAATGTCAAGCAACCAGAGCTTCCAGGGACTAAGCCACTACCTAAAGACTATACATGGACTGACCCTGGATCTGACCCCATAGGTAGCAATGAATATCCTAGTAAGAGCACCAGTGGAAGGGGAAGCCCTGGGTCCTGCTAAGACTGAACCCCCAGTGAACTAGACTATGGGGGCAGGGCGGCAATGGGGGGAGGGTTGGGAGGGGAACACCTATAAGGAAGGGGAGGGGGGAGGGGGATGTTTGCCCGGAAACCGGGAAAGGGAATAACACTTGAAATGTATATAAGAAATACTCAAGTTAATAAAAAAAAAGAAATACATCTTATTATTTATAAACAGCCTTTATTTTCTGTTACACATGTACATGAAAGCTATGTTCTATATATCAGACAAAGAGAACATGACTTTGAACATGCAAATCTGGTAACATTGTGAATTGAGATATGACTAGGGGAGTCAAATCCACACAACATTTTCTGGAAGGTTGGAAAAATAGCTCAAAGGGGACAGACAAAGATTCGCTTCAGCACTTGAGACCTCATTTCTTGCTAAATTCACGGCATACAAACTGCAATATTGACTTTGCAAGGTCAAAGTTACAGAGTTTTAAACAAAATGACTTCGGTGGAAGGAATATTTTCAATGCACATCAAAAAAGGAAATGGATGTTTTTGATGAAAAAAAAAAAAACTCTAGCTTGCCAATCATTAGCATTGTAATCTGTGGACACACAGCTGTATTATCAAAAGCCACTAAGGTAAAGGGAGAAGAGATCTAGATTTTATGAAGAACCTGTAGCATTTCAGTAGTTAAATTAATCAATTTAATCATTATTAATATTATAAGGAGAGGATAATTGATCTATCTACCTTTTATCTATTTACTCACATATCTCCATTTAAAACAGAAACATGGTATGGCTAAGTAGATTATCTCTAATAAGTCTTAGAGTTAGGAAGTCAGGTTATAATTTAAAGTAAATATTTGAGTTCTAGCATGAAGAATCAGTGTATGAAGCACTTGCCTTATAAATGTGAGTGTCAGAGTTCAGATCCCAGAAAGCAAATAAGAAATCTTTGTTGATGAAGAAGCTTGCCTGTAATCACAATGATTGAAGGACAGATTGGGTAGCTCTGAGGAAACATAGCTAGCTAGCTATAGTAGATCTGAGTTCCCTAAATTAGATTACTAATGTTAACTTTCAGTTTAAAAGAGTCTAGAGACACCTTGAGAATGGGCCCCTAGACATTCCTATAGGTAATAACTGATTGAATTGACTAAGGTTAAAAGATGCATCTTTGTTGTATTCAAGATCATCTACTAAGTAAAGGAATCCTGGACTGCAGGTACAGAGAAAATGGGCTAGATGGTAGAAGGCATTCATCCTTCTCTTCTCTTTCTCCTAGTGTGTATATCCCTCGCTGCTTGCTTCAAGCTCCTGTACTCTAGAACTGTGAGCAAGAAGAAATTCCTGATCCCTTAAGTTGTGTTTGTTGAGGTATTTTATCAGATCGAAAACAAAACAAAAAACAAAAACAAACAAACAAACAAAAATCACACTAAGTAGAGAGACAAACTTGTCAGTAAATAAAGTGCACCATATCAAGGAGGATATCTGGTATCAGCTTCTGATTTTACCAATTATTTGAGCACCAGAGCACATACCTGTATCCACATACATACATACATACATACATACATACATACATACATACATACATACATGTCCCCAACACATACACATACAGAAAGCTAAGAATTTGTAATTATAATTATAATAAGTTTATAGAAAATTGATTTATAATTTGCAGTTTTTAATTTATGTTTATTACACAGAGAGTACTTAAAGTTGGACTTTTCACCTTGCTGTAATAGATGTTTTCCCAGATCAGCCTCTTTTTTCTTCCCCACTTTTTGATCTCACATGACCAAATTATTTTCTTTTAACCATCAATACACATGCAATCGAAAGAACTGTTTTTGATAAACTTAAGTTATGGTTTAAACAAACATCTTAAATTAATGACAGAGAAGAGAGTGTATGGCCTTGCTCCTTTGAGTAAATTCTCTGTATAGTCAATTGCTGTAAAGTGTGACCTTTACAAGTTGTTCTATCACTTTGTGACTTGGATTGTCATAGGTCTTAAATAAGAGAATTGAAAAAATCCATCATCCAATATCCCTGGAGCAGTTGTGGAAAACTCACCTAGTTGTGAGGTTAATCACTTCTGCTTCATGTATTTCCTACCACTGTTTCCTTAAAGCACAAAGATGTTGGATCAAGCTGCAAAATTATTTGTGGAATCTTGGATAATATGGGCTCTGAAATGCTTACATACCTTCATTGTTCTTTATATTGCCTTAGAATTATCTTCAAATCTTTTATAGTTTTGAAAAGTCTTTGGCTTTCCTTTTGGAATCAAGATCAGATCTGACTCTAGCTCTTTTGAAAGATCTCGATTGCTACTGACTAATTGCTCTTCTTGGCCACAACATAATATCTAGGTGTGCTATCAGAAAATGTGACATAGTTTTAAATGCTTACTTATATGTCTGATTTTGCCCCGACACACAATTTATTTGGTTTCAAAGACAATTCCATAATGTTACATAAACAAGTAGCTTGTTTATAGTAGAAATTCAATAATTACATGTATGTGAAATAAAAGGATGGGTGAACAGCTCAAGAAATCTTTTTTAAAACAAATTTGATATCCTTGTGCTAGGGGAGTACTGCATAGTATTGTTTTAGTCGGTTCTGGCAACAGACACATCTTTTATAAAATGTGCTATGATTAGTGTAATCATTTCACTTCTAATTCTTTAGCTATTCTATGTGGTCCATTCTGTAATTGCATAATGGTATCATTAAGTTCCAGGATATCTGAGAAATATCAGAAGATATTTCATAAATATGAAGAGTAAAATCACATTTTCATAAGTAGTATGAAGTTCATTTTTTAGAAAAAATGGCAAATGAGAAGAAATTATGAAAAAGAAATGACTGGCTACTTCCCTGTTATTGAGTGTTAGACTCACTCTTTTTTTTTTTCATTTTAAGTGACTTTTCTTTTTTCTTTTTTTTTTTTATTAACTTGAGTATTTCTTATATACATTTCGAGTGTTATTCCCTTTCCTGGTTTCCGGGCAAACATCCCCCTCCCCCCTCCCCTTCCCTATGGGTGTTCCCCTCCCCACCCTCCCCCCATTGCCACCCTCCCCCCAACAGTCTAGTTCACTGGGGGTTCAGTCTTAGCAGGACCCAGGGCTTCCCCTTCCACTGGTGCTCTTACTAGGATATTCATTGCTATCTATGAGGTCAGAGTCCAGGGTCAGTCCATGTATAGTCTTTAGGTAGTGGCTTAGTCCCTGGAAGCTCTGGTTGCTTGGCATTGTTGTACATATGGGGTCTCGAGCCCCTTCAAGCTCTTCCAGTTCTTTTTCTGATTCCTTCAACGGGGGTCCTATTCTCAGTTCAGTGGTTTGCTGCTGGCATTCGCCTCTGTATTTGCTGTATTCTGGCTGTGTCTCTCAGGAGAGATCTACATCTGGTTCCTGTCGGTCTGCACTTCTTTGCTTCATCCATCTTGTCTAATTGGGTGGCTGTATATGTATGGGCCACATGTGGGGCAGGCTCTGAATGGGTGTTCCTTCAGTCTCTGTTTTAATCTTTGCCTCTCTCTTCCCTGCCAAGGGTATTCTTGTTCCCCTTTTAAAGAAGGAGTGAAGCATTCACATTTTGATCATCCGTCTTGAGTTTCATTTGTTCTAGGGATCTAGGGTAATTCAAGCATTTGGGCTAATAGCCACTTATCAATGAGTGCATACCATGTGTGTTTTTCTGTGATTGGGTTAGCTCACTCAGGATGATATTTTCCAGTTCCAACCATTTGCCTACGAATTTCATAAACTCGTTGTTTTTGATAGCTGAGTAATATTCCATTGTGTAGATGTACCACATTTTCTGTATCCATTCCTCTGTTGAAGGGCATCTGGGTTCTTTCCAGCTTCTGGCTATTATAAATAAGGCTGCGATGAACATAGTGGAGCACGTGTCTTTTTTATATGTTGGGGCATCTTGTGGGTATATGCCCAAGAGAGGTATAGCTGGGTCCTCAGGTAGTTCAGTGTCCAATTTTCTGAGGAACCTCCAGACTGATTTCCAGAATGGTTGTACCAGTCTGCAATCCCACCAACAATGGGGGAGTGTTCCTCTTTCTCCGCATCCTCGCCAGCATCTGCTGTCACCTGAGTTTTTGATCTTAGTCATTCTCACTGGGGTGAGGTGAAATCTCAGGGTTGTTTTGATTTGCATTTCCCTTATGACTAAAGATGTTGAACATTTCTTTAGGTGTTTCTCAGCCATTCGGCATTCCTCAGCTGTGAATTCTTTGTTTAGCTCTGAACCCCATTTTTTTCAAAGCTGGGGACCATAGCCAGGGCCTTGTGCTCCCTAGGCAAGCGCTCTACCGCTGAGCTAAATCCCCAACTCCCTGAACCCCATTTTTAATAGGGTTATTTGTCTCCCTGCGGTCTAACTTCTTGAGTTCTTTGTATATTTTGGATATAAGGCCTCTATCTGTTGTAGGATTGGTAAAGATCTTTTCCCAATCTGTTGGTTGCCGTTTTGTACTAACCACAGTGTCCTTTGCCTTACAGAAGCTTTGCAGTTTTATGAGATCCCATTTGTAGATTCTTGATCTTAGAGCATAAGCCATTGGTGTTTTGTTCAGGAAATTTTTTTCCAGTGCCCATGTGTTCCAGATGCTTCCCTAGTTTTTCTTCTATTAGTTTGAGTGTGTCTGGTTTGATGTGGAGGTCCTTGATCCACTTAGACTTAAGCTTTGTACAGGGTGATAAGCATGGATCGATCTGCATTCTTCTACATGTTGACCTCCAGTTGAACCAGCACCATTTGCTGAAAATGCTATCTTTTTTCCATTGGATGGTTTTGGCTCCTTTGTCAAAAATCAAGTGACCATAGGTGTGTGGGTTCATTTCTGGGTCTTCAATTCTATTCCATTGGTCTATCTGTCTGTCTCTGTACCAATACCATGCAGTTTTTATCAATTAGCCTCACTCTTGGGTGCCAATCTCACTCATTTTAAAATTACTTCTCGAAGTAATAAGGATTGTTTCAAGATTGACTTTGGCCACATTATTAAAATGATAGTGAGTTGTGTTATCTTTCCCAATTGGTTGTCCAATGACAAATGGTCAGCCCTAAAATCATACTTAGAGGCAACATTATATAAACCAAACAGCTTACATTTGATTATATACATACACACACACATACACACACACACACACACACTCACACACACACACACACACACACACACACACACACATATATATATATATATATATATATATATATATATATATATATATACACTAGTATATATATTAGTACATACATGCCTGGAATTAGAATTAGTAGAAAAATATCAAGCACTAGAAGAAGAGCAGGAAGAAGTAAAAGGGAAGGATTTGGTGGGAGGAAGGAGAGAATGTTGTAATTTAATTTTAAATCTTAAAAAACAACTATATGCTTATGATTAATTTTATCTAAGGTATAATTCATATACTAAGCTGCCCATAAACTTTTTTTCACGTCATCCTATCAGCTATCAGTAAGACTACATTTCCCAGCTAATTGAGGTTTCCATGTTGTATTTTAGCAACCTGAATGAGATAGCTATGTCTTAGGGAAGTTGTCTAAGAACTATCCTGATACTTGCACCTGTGTGAAAGAAGAAGCAGGGTTGGGTATAATGAAGAGGAATCTGTACTGCAGTCTCACTTGAGTCCCAGCAAGGAGATGCAGAACTTTGAAGTGGAAACATCACTGAGTGGAGGTTTGATCAAACGTTGGCATGTTTGACTGGGCAATGGGTTCAAAAAAAAGGATGTCAAATTAGTTGACCTTCCTTAAATGAAGCCATATTTCTTAAGAGTGATATGGTTGGCAACCAGTATTCACCAGCCCTGGTAGACTTGAGTTCTGGACCTTTTTTTAAGGGGAACTTCTTGTTAGGGTCTTATTGCTGTGAACGCACACCATGACCAATGTAAGTTTTATAAAGGATGATATTTACATCCTTTATATCCTTATAAGAGATATATTACGGGTTCAGAGGTTCAGTCCATTATCTTCAAGGTAGGAGCATGACAGCATCTAGGCAGGCATGGTGCAGGAGGAGCTGAGTTCTATATCTTCACCTGAAGGAAGCCAGGAGCAGACTGAACATCTTAGTAGGACGACGAGGAGGATCTGTAAGATCGCCCCACAGTGACATGCTTCCTACAACATGGCCATACCTTCTAATAGTGCCACTCCCTGGGCCAAGCACATGCAAACCATCACAGAGAGCACTTAATAGTCCCCATTTTTGTGCTCAAATAACACAGCTGCCAAAATAAATTATATTAAACTTTAACCCTTGCCGTATGTCTCCTGCTATCATAGAACTGATAAAAAGAATTGATGATACAAAGAAAGAAGATACAGCATGAGGAATATTCCAACAGGAAATGTCAAGAAACTTGCTATTGACCTTAACCATAGAGCAGCAGAAATGAGAGGACAAGGAAGGCTATGGATGAGTACGTCCTCATTTTCTCCCCCTCAGTCTAGAAAAAAAGGTGTCAAAGGAGCACTAGGGTACATGGGAACTTCTGAGCATACCAGAATTTTTGAGAGCCTCTTCCATGGGCAGAATTATACTTTAAATATTTTTGCTTCACATGGACAAACTCTGTATATTGAGTAATGTGGTTCAAAAATCAAGGTACTTTGTGGAAAAGAAAGTAACATGAAATACAAAACATAAACTAAAGAGTATAAGAAGGTTTGTCAGGAGATACTGAGGAGCAAAGCAATCTTTCTAAGGTACACAAAGTAAGAATGTATTTTAATATAATGGTACATCCAAGCATCAGTGAGAGGGGATATGCTTGGTCCTATGGAGGCTTGATGCCCCAGAGAAGGGGGATGTTAGAGGGTAAAGCGAAAGTAGGTGAGTGAATGAAGAGTACCTTCTTAGAGGCAACAGGGAGACAGATGAGGTGGGGTATTCATGGAGGGAAGACTGAGAAAAGGAATAACATTTGAAATATAAATAAAATGACTAATAAAAAATGACTTTAAAGTAAGCTGATAATTTGGTCATTGGTAAATAGAGGTAATGTAAGTATAATAATTCTAGTGACCAAATATTGCCCTTAATGGAAGAAATCAGAACATAATTTGTAGAGATATTTATACATGAATTTTTATATGAATTGAATCACTCCAAATAAAATGTGTATCTATTAACTTGAGGAGAATTGGGGTATACTTAATTAATTAAGCTATTAATTGTCAGTAGGTTGGAGAGGCTAACTTAATAAACTGGGATATATGTGGGAAGAGCAAAGACTATGTTATACTTACAACTTTTGTTATGTCTCAGTAAATATACAGCATGGGACTCATATCCTTAAAATAATCTTTGTAAACCGTTACACTACATTCCGTGTCCTTTATGTATTATACGTTATCATGTAAGTGGGTCTAATTCTGTATCAGCCTAACAGTTTGCCCTTACCAGGTAAACTAATTACAGAAAGAAAAAGGATCAATTAAACCAAAGTGATTGGAAGTATTTTGCCTCTTTCATCATCCTTACTTTTTGGACTTAAATGAATCCACAGATTTGTAAGAATAAAGAGAATTTTTAAAATGAAGGCTGTTCAATGCACACTTGAAATCAATCCATGGTTAACAAGGCTTAGCCTTGAAACTAATGCATATTTAATTAAATATCCTCATCAAAGAGACTTAGTAAATTACTGTCAAAAATGTTCTTCCGATTAGTATCTTTACAGCTCATAAATGTACCTAGAGCTAGAGAACAGACAAAACTATCAAAATTCAAAGGATGTTGAGCCGGTGAGTTCCTTAGAGATGATTTCATCCGGGGCTTCCTGACATGTGCTCTGTTTAACAGAGCTCCCAGGTCTTGTCTAAGAACAAGAGATCGTTTTGTCAAAGGAGCAATGAGGGCAATCACTTAGGTGCCTCCCATGGCCCATTAGTGAGTAAAAACATCAAGAACAAAGCCTAATTAAATCTACTTAACCAGCCATTCATAAAACTGCTATTTCCATTAAAAACTAATCTCTGTACTTTAGCTTAGACCAACAGGTTGCACTTAGAATGCTGACTTACCCCATTTTCTGCCTCTAAAACAAAATACTAATGTTTGAATTACTCAGGAAGGAAAGAAAAATATCTTGCCAATACTTTTAGAAATTGAAATATCACAGGGTAGTCTCTTGGGGAAATGGCTAAGTGGCTTCTTAGTTGTATGGGAAAGACCCAAAAGGGAGGATAAACAATATCATGAAGAAGACATTCACAGTTACTTAGTAAAAATTGTTCACTTTCCTGAGACTTTTTCCCAAAAATGAACTCCAGGAAGGACAGCGTCAATCACTCCAAAAGTTGGTGTTTCTGAGATCTAGCCATTTTCTACCATGATTCAATACTTTCTTTTGAATTTTAATTACGCGCTGTGCTTTTGCTTCACTGAGTGTGTTCTTGTTGGAGCACAATCAAAGCAGAGCCTCTTACTTTCTGTTCTGTTGTGTATCTCAGGTCCTCGGGCCTGTCTGCTTCATGACCTTAATCACTGATCTATCTTGCTGCCTCCAATCTCTAACTCTTATCAAGAGGACAGTTTCAAACGCATGATCCTTTTAATGACACATAAACACTGCAGAGTCATTGTGAGTACCTTTGAAGGCTGTTGAATCAACATAAATGGCACACATTTTGGAGGGTGTGGCAATGAGGCCCAAGTATATTGAATGACTTGGCCTGAAAAATATCACAAGCTTGAGGGTCACTGATATAGCCTCTTGTTTTCTCCACAATATAAAAACCTCAGAATGAAACATTAGACCAGGCTTCCAGTGCTTTCACTGTAATTTACTGGTCTTAACTAAGTTTGTTACTTCTGGAAGATTTTGGTTTGGTTTAATTATTTTCTTTTGTTTTATTTTTCTTATTTCAACGTGTACTTGAGAGACCAGGCATCTCTACGATGATAGTAAAACAGCATTGCTTCAACATTTAATCAAATCGTCATTGGAATCCTTCCCTCTCTCATTTCCCAGAGCTGATAATTACCTTATATATAGCACTACCCTGAATATTCTAATTGTGCAAGAGTTTGAAGAGATACAGTGTTTAAATTTGATTTACAAAAATCTCTTAAGTGGCCTTCATTGGCTTTACTGTAAAGTATCCTTATTTCTTTTCTGTTTGAAGAGGTGTTAATTAAATACTTTGAGTTAATTTAAAATTAACAGTGGATGTAATTTGATGTCTTTCTATTGAATCAGTGGGTTCTAAATGAAAACTCCCAGGTCAAGAATGTTCCCGTCTTCAGGTGTAGTTAATTGAAGAGAATAGAGATGTTCTGAGTGCTTATGATCCTCCCTCCTACAGCTGTGTCATGGAGAAAGGAGATACCCAAATGCGGTCCACTTTGAAATGATAAAAAATGCAGGCTGACTAGGCTCATGCACTGTTTCCAAACATCAAATGAGGCTGCTGAAAGCTTGGGGATTGCACTGCCCCATTCTGGTATCATGAGAAAAAGAATTAAACTCATACAAGGGATGATGTTCCCCGAAACACCACTTCAGTTTCCACCTGCACTTGTCATTAGAACAGTTGTACTCACAATACATTCTGCAGCGACATTTAGACAAGCCTAATACTAGTACATCGAGTCAGTTTTCCTTGTGATGATTTCAGAGGTGAAACTTTTGTAGCTCTGAGTTTCAAAGGGTAGCACAGTGGCTACTCGTTTTTGTTTACCTGATGAAGTTGGTATTCCACGGCTGCACATGAAATTACAAAGACCCAGAAATATCTGAGGACCATAAAACAAGCTAAATCTAAGATCTTACAGATTCTTTGATGCAGGAAGCTTCTGTAGATACTTAGATTAGGACCAAAGTGACTCTGAGTTTAGAGCCTAAGTCCATATAATGGTTGGCAACATTATATTTTTTATCATTGCACGTCTATGGATACTATTCTCTTGTAGACTGTGACATCTTTCCTCTTGAAAGTTCTTCGCCATTTCATTTCTTTGTCCCACTTTTGTCATGACACCTAACTTCTCCAACCACAATGGGATGGCCTTCCCGTTTTCAGCTACAAAGCATGAGGCTCAGAAGAAACATCAAATCCATGACTGTACAGATTTATGACTGAAAAACAGAATCCCATCCAAATTTTCCCGTATAATCCAAAGGCTCTTTCTCTCACAGAGGCCATCAGTGTTGACTTGCCAGATGTGCATCCCATGCAACATTGATTCCTAGTTCATAGTGTGGATTATACCAGTGTCATAACCCATTCATATTTCAGGAGCACGGACAACTTGCTTCACAGATCCCATACTGTAACTCCAAACTGATGTGGTCCTAACTTTACAGAGAGACCCATATTTAACCGCCAGACAATAATTCTCTCTACTAAGTCTTCCTGTGAGTAGCAAGAAATCCAAATTAATAATGAGAACATAAAAATTAGTGTGGCATGGTAAGTAAAAGGTCAGATTCAGAAATCAGAGAGAATGGGCATGAGTCTGATTATATCCCTATCTTTGGCCAACCAAGCAGGTTTCATTTCTGTAAAGTGGAAACAATAATTCCTACTTCCTGGGATTCTTGTGAGGTTTAAAAGATATAGGGCATGCGAAGTTTTCAGTAGAGTGCTTGTGACAGTATACTACCAATGGTAACAATTTTCTCAGAACGCCTGAGTAAAGGCTCCATTAGCTAAACATCCTCATACTTCCTACAGTGTTTAGGCTCTCTTCCAGTAACTACAGTGGTTAGGACTTTGCATTGTAATATTTTGTATGTAAGTTTTAGTGCAATTATTTGCTCATAAAAAACAAACAGGTAATGTGGTGCATTTCTTTTTAATTAATGAAATGTGACTCAAGCCATGCATATACTTTGAACTTTTTGGTAGCTACATTGGAAAACTAAAAGGAAGCAGGTGAGATAAATTATAGTAATCTAATGCTTTTTACTTAATCCAATATATCTCTCACATTATCATTTCAATACAAAAATGACTTCTGAGAATATTTTCACCTTATTCTTATACATGAATTAAATTTACCAAATCACTATATACTTTATGATTAGGCTTGTAACATTAGAAGAGATCAGTAGTCAACTGTGGTCATATGCAACTACAGTTTTGGATACTGAAAAGAATATAAGGAAATATTAAAAATATGGTGAATTGTATATCTTATATATTTGTCTAATTTTGTAATACATGTGTTTACATGAAGAAAGGGTTCAAAAATGTTAGTGTTTCTGTATACTCTATATAAGGCTTTTCTGTTGATATCTTTTAACATTGTGCATTTATCATAAAGAGTATGCCCATATTAATATATTCCTCTTACATATGTATATTTGTGTGCATCTGTTTTACAAATATGTTCACAAGAGTGTTTGCATGTGAGTATGTGTGCACTTTATTCTTTGGTGTAAGGCTGGCTTGTCAATGAAATTCTCAAGCTGCACATATATTCACATTATGCCCTATATACCTACACCTAAGCACTTCGTACCTCAGCTTCTTTCTGTCTTTTTATGTGGTTGCTGGGGACCACGTCCTCATGCTTGCATGACAAATACTTTATCCACAAACCCTTTTCCACGGACCAATTAATACATCATTTTCAATGCCATATTTCCTTCGGATTTCATTAGTTTTCCTTAATGTTATTTTCCTGCTCCATGATTCCAGTTAGTGATTTTTATTTTTTCAGTCTGGAAGTCAAACTCAGGCTTTGAGAAATTTTGGGAAATGCTCTACTACCAAAAAAAAAAAAAAAAAAAAAAAACAATTCCATCTATACAAGAATGTACTTATGACATCATGTTACTTTTAATATACTATATCATATTATATTAAGTAGGTCTTATAATAGCTTCTTTCATAATTCTGAGAGTTTTAAAAACCACTAGTGGAGCACATGGTTGTGATGGGATATGGAATATAGGGAAAAACGATGAAGTGCCTTCAACATCATCACATGTTGTGAAAACAACTCTTGCTGATCTTAATCATCTGTGCAATGTGGCCTTTACCAGGATGCCCCAGAGCAAAGCTTGTCTCACCAATTATACTGACATAACCTCTCTAATTCCCTACATATAGGACATAATTATGATTGAAGAGAACTTTTCTATATTATTTGAATTCCTCTATATTGGGGAGTTGCCTCTTCCTCTCCTCTTTATTTGTATTTTATCATCTTTTAAAAAATTTAATGAGAATTTTATTTATACTCTAGGTAGTTATTAGTTATGTAGTATTTATTTTTTGCCCAGTCTTCCCCAGATTTGGTGTCAACGAGCTCTTTCCGCATGCAGTATCCCTTAGACAGAGTGTCATCATTTTGACTTCTAGTCAATCCCTTAGATTTTGCCATGCAAGATTGCCTAGACTCATCTTGTAAATGTCATGCTTTCCCTCTAAAATCTGGTTTGTCTTTCTTGGTATATTTTGTTGGAAAATTCTATTAGAGGTCAAGCTTCTGGGATCTATGTTCTATTATCTTTTGATGGAATGTCGTGTCATCTTCTATAAATGTATAGACTAGCTTCTAATTTGTTATATCTTAAGTTTCACATTTTGCCCCCTATTTCTCACTCCTATTTCTACTGGAGACAGAAAATGCTAGCTATATGTTTATCTTTTACACCGAGCCCTCCTTGGTTCAATAGGAGATTGCCTAGCATTGAAAGTGGATGCTTTCTCAGGACATCTTTCATCATAAGATTGCCTCACACATTTCTCTATTCTAGTGACTTGGTAGAAATAACAAGTACATTCAGTATATTTAGAATAGTGTTACTTACCAGTACCTGAGCTAATTCACCTGCTCTAGTGGCCCCCTTTAATCACTAAACACAGTCTACACATAGATGCTATTTATACTTTAACATCCAGTAAGATGAAGCTAAAATATTTGTTTAGCATAACTCACAAACTAAAGACTAACTTTCATAGACATCTTGCAGGACTGTTTGTGACCTCAGCCCTTAGTGTTCTGCTCATATAACCTCTCTTAACCAGTGTCTAGTATAAGCTTAAAAAGGAACTGTGTTCTCAGATAAACATGCTTCATATACATTAAAATTATTTGTTTTTAATATATAAAGTTTTGTATATAAGTTGTAATAATTCATAACTTGTTTTCATAGCATTTGAGTCGTTTTAATTATATGTATTTCTTGAAAATTCAACACATACTTATTTATACAAAAGATATAAAAGGATATAATCATTGGGAAATTCTTTAGTAAATCATTGCACTGAATAAGTAAATACACATTTGTTTTTAAATTTATCTTAATACTTGCATATTGATAAAATATCCATATTTAATCAACAGTGCAACATATCAAATTTTTTACTAATAGATATTTCTTGTTGTACCAAATTTTTGTTCAATTTTAGTGTAGAAAGCTATCTTTCAAAAAAGAGAATGTGTTGATTTGATCATGAGAGAGATTAAGCCTCCTTTATTTACTAAGTGATTGAGGGAATTTTGCCAAATGGGGTACAATTTGTTCAACTCAGTGAAACCACACCCCAACATGTGCATGCACACACATACGCACATGCACACTCACCTACACACACACACACAAAGTACCTGATCCTTGGCTAATCTCATTGTTCAAGAAAGTCTTGTTTACTTCACTATCTTGAAAACATTGGGATACCTATAAGCCTGTGCTGCCAAGTTTAAAATGTTGGATACACAATATCATGTGAAGCTCAAGGGAATGCATGTTTACTTAAGTATGTTTACCTATTACTGTTGTCATGCTACCATTGCTGTTATGTGAATGTTCATTTCAATTTTGTTAAATATAAGTATGAAAATACTTTTTTTAAAAGTCATCATTGGGAAGTCAAGATTTGAATTGCATTTCTCTGAGGCCATGTCATATATTTTAATATCACTGTTGCACTAATTTTCCCTGTGAGTCCTATGAAAAACACATCAGGGAACGTGTCATCATACTGTATCCCTAACATTCTGCTTACTGCCCAGTAATGCAAAAATGTTTTTCTAAGTAGCTGATGGAGTCACATGAACTACTGAAGACATTTTTTGTCACATTGGGTAAAATGTGGCTAAATCAGAAACGTGTTTCCTTTTCTCGAAGCATGGTTTCATTGCCTTTTATTCTGTGCTGTATCTTCACAAGATTGAAACACCCACTGATCATTCTGTATAAAAACTGTACAAGTGGCCTTCCTCCAGAAACATCCAAATTACAATAAAAATGGTAAATAGAAAGTCTATTTTTTTTTTGGTTCTTTTTTTCGGAGCTGGGGACCGAACCCAGGGCCTTGCGCTTCCTAGGTAAGCGCTCTACCACTGAGCTAAATCCCCAGCCCCAGAAAGTCTATTTTTAAAGTTTTCATGAGTTCCACTATCCATCATCCAAAGCAGGTTTTTGTTCACTAGTGTTGAACAATGAAATGGACACATTAAATGTAGATTTACATACATTCCTCACAAACTGAATGACTGACACTTCAGATTATCAGAATGTTGAGTTTCTTCAAAGGTTTCCACACAACATAGATTAGATGGGATTGCTTTTCATGTTTACAGAAAGTCTATTTAATTTTACAGTTTAACCTCTCCCCTGCCAAATTAATGTTGAGTTTAATCTTCTCGCTTGTCACTCTCTCCTCTTTTAGCATTCGTCTGAAAAACAGTATAATTAGCATTAGGTTAGGGCCACTTCTCTGGAACCAGCATGGAGCACAGCATCCAGCTATAGCACTGTGGCCTCATTAAGTCACTGTCCTCAAGCAAGGCAATGAAATGCCATTGGTATGTCTTTGAATCCGTCGTTCAGGGGACAGTCTGGGAATTTGTATTATAACTTCAAGCAGAGACATACAGCTGTAATCTCAGAGGAGCAAGCATGTTCTAGTCAAACAAAGAGACCATCTGTTTGCTTCCATTAATAACTGCCACAGCAAGAGCAATGGTAATGAACGTCTAGCCTACATGTGCCTCACCATTAGTTTTGAGAATTGATGAAGTGGCTTGAAAGTGAGACAGCATGGACCTAAGCCATGAGTCTGACATTTATGATTTGGTAGACTGATGTGAACCATCTTTAATGGCCTCCAGTCCCCACTCGTCTTCCATCCTCCTTCCACCACTCTTTTTTTCTTTCTCCTCTTCCTTTTTCTTCTCCTCTGTTCTCTGCCATTCCTCAGTCTTGTACTCAATGTAATCTTATTCTTCATCTTAATCTATTTCTAAATCTTATGTCTGATAAATTATGTAATAGGGTGTCAGGGATTAGCTCTCTCCCATGTAATGCGTCCCAAGTTAAATCAGTCTTTGGTCGGCCATTCCCTCAGTTCTCTCGCTCTTCTCTCTCTCTCTCTCTCTCTCTCTCTCTCTCTCTCTCTCTCTCTCTCATTCATTTCACATCTGATCATACACCCTCTCTGACACCATTAATACTCTATTATGTTTGTACACAGGAACCTTGTATAACTGTCTCCTGAGAGGTTTCATCTAACAGGAGATGGAAACAGATGCATAGACCAAACTGAGGAGTTTTGTGAAAGAATAGGGTAGAGAAGTGAGCAAGTCAGAGGGATCAAGAACATCACAAGAAGACCCACAGAGTCCACCAACCTGGGACAATGGAGGATCACATAGCCTGGGCTACTAACCAGGGAACAATCAGGGGCCAAAGCAAATGTGCAGCTTGGTGTTCAAGGGGGTCCTCTAAGGAGTGGTGCAGGAGTTATCTCTGTCTCTGTTCCCTGACATCAGATTCCCTTCTACTTACCTGGACTATCTGGTTGAGCTTCAGTGGGAGAAGTTGTGCCTCCTTCTCCTAGAACTAGATGACCCAGAATGAGGCAATCCCCAGTGTTGTTCCTCTTCCCTGAGGGAAGGGAAGGGAGCTATGGGGGGGGGCGGGCAGAGAAATTTGTAAATTCCAGTTTGTCGGTGCTTTCATTTACAGAATGGACTGACATTGCTTTGTCTAAATAATTTTTCTTAACCCAAAACCACAGAGATATTTTCCATTTTAAGCTCTAGAAGTCTTATAGTTTTACATTTTCAATTTAGATGCATAGTGCATTTTGGTTAGTGTTCAATTTATAGAAATAAATGTGGATGCAAATTCACATTTTTATACAAAATAGTATGCCAGAAAAAACACTACCTAATTAATTCTATGAAGCCACAATTACTCTGATACCTAAACCACACAAGCATCGTACCAAAAAAGAGAATTTCAGACCAGTCTCGCTAATGAATATCAATGCAAAAATACGCAATATAATTTTAGCAAACTGAATCCAAGAATACATCAAAACACTCATTCACCACGATCAGGTAGGCTTCAACCCAGGGATGAAAGGTTGGTTCAATATATAAAAATCCATTAATGTAATTCACCATATAAACAAACTCAAAGAAAAAAAAATCACACAATCGTCTCCTTAGATACAGAAAAATCATTTGACAAAATACAACACTCCATCATGGTAAAAGTATTCGAAACATCAGGAACTCAAGGCCCATATCTGAACATAATAAAAGCAATTTACTGTAAACCAACAGTCAATATCAAATTAAATGAAGAGATACTTGAAGTAATCCCACTAAAATCTAGGACAAGAAAATGATGCCTACTCTCCCCATATCTATTCAATACAGTATTCCGTACTCAAAGTGCTAGCTAGAACAATAAGACAACAAAAAAAAAAAGATCAAATGGATATAAATTGGCAAGGAAAAATAGTGGCAAGTTACCACTATTTGCAGATGATTTGATAGTCTATATAAGCAACCCCAAAAGTTCTACTAGAGAACTTTGCCAGCTGACAAACAACTTAAGCAAAGTGACCAGATATAAAAGTAACTCAAATAAATCTGTAGTCTTCCTTTATACATATGATTAACAGGCCGAGAAAGAAATTAGGGAAACAACTCCATTCACAACAACCACAGATATTATTAAATACTTTCAGGTAACTCTAACCAAACAAGTGAAAGATCTTTATGATAAGAACTTCAAGTCTCTCAAAAAAGAAATCAAAGAAGATCTCAGAAAATGGAGAAATCTCCCATGCTCATGGATTGGCAGAAATAACAGTAGAAATTGCCATCCTACCAAAGACAATCTGCAGACTCAATGCAATGCCCCCCCAAAACAATTCCAACACAATTCTTCAAAGACATGGCAAGAACAATTTTCAAATTGGTCTGGTAAGGCAAAAAACACAGAATAGCAAAAACAATTCTTAACAATATAAGAATGGCGGGGGAATCACCTTTCCTGACCTCAAACTCTACTACAAGCAATAGTGATAAAATCTGTATGGTATTGGTACAGACACTGGCAGGTTGATCAATGGAATAGAAGTGAAGACCCAGATATAAAACCACACAATTATGCACATTTGATCTTTGACAAAGAAGCCAAAAATATACAATGGAAAAAAGAAAGCATCTTCAATAAATAGTGCTGGTCTAACTGGCAGTCTGTTCACAGAAAAGTGAAAATAGATCCATATTTGTCATCATGCACAAAGTTCAAGTCCACGTGGATCAAGTACATGAACATAAAACCAGATACACTGAATCTAATAGAAGAGAAAGCTGAAAGAGCCGTGAACTCACTGGTACAGGGGGGATTTTCCTAAACAGAACTCCAATGGCTCAGGTTCTAAAAATCAAGAATTAATAAATGGTACCTCATGAAACTCAAAAGTTTCTGTAAGGCAAAGGACATAGTCAATAAGACAAATCAGCATCTTACAGATTGGGAAAAAATTTTCACATTCAGTAGAGGATACCCAAAATATTAGACCCCAAGAAGCTAAACACCAAAACACCAAACAACTCAATCAAAAAATGGGGTATAGAAATAAACTGAGAATTCCCAACAGAGGAATCTCCAGCGGCTGATAAGCACCCAATGAAATGTTCAAAGTCTTTAGTGATCAGAGAAATGCAAATCAAAACCACCCTGAGATTCCACCCTACAGCAGTCAGAATGGCTAAGGTCAAAACCTCAGGTGACAACACATGTCAGGGAGGATGTGGAGAAAGAGGAACACTCCTCCATTGCTGGTGGGATTTCAAACTGGTACAACCATTCTGGAAATCAGTCTGGAGTTTTCACAGAAAAGTGGAAATAAAACCCCCTGAAGACCCAGCAATAACATTCTTGGGGTGCCCCGCCTGGCCACAGGGGCACATGTTCTACTCTGTTCATGGCAGACTTATTTATGATAGCCAGAAGCTAGAAACAACCCAAATGTCCCACATCAGAAAACTGTATACAGAAAATGTGGTTCATTTATACAGTGGAATACTACTCAGTTATTAAGAACGAGGGCATTCTGAGTTTTGCAGGCAAATAGATGGAACTAGAAAATATCATCTTGAGTGAGGTAACTAAGACCCCAAAGAGACATGCATGGTATGTTCTCACCAATAAGTGGATATTATCCAATAAATAAATAAATAAATAAATAAATAAATAAATAAATAAATAAATAAATAAAATTACTGAATACCCAAGATACAGTCCATGGAACTCAGAAAGGTCAACAAGCTAAAGGGCCCAAGTGAGGATGCCTCAGTTCCACTTGGGAGGGGGAATAAAGCAACCACAAGGGAGAAGGGAGGGATAGACATGGGAGAGAAAGGGGGCGGCGTAGGGGGAGAGGAGAACATGATCTGGTATTAGGTGGAGGAAAAGGACTGAAGCCCTGAGGGCCAGCTGAAAGAATGGAAACAGGCAACATTGGGAGGAACGAGATTGGGAGGACGCACTAGAATGTATCAGAGACCTGGAAAGTAAGATATCCTCAGGACTCAAAGGGGGAGGACCCTAGATGAAATGCCCTACAGTAGGGAGAGGGAATTTGTTGAACACACCCCCAGCAGAAAAGTCTCAAGTAAGAGATAGGGTTGCTATCTCATAGTCAAAGATCTGACCCATAATTCTTCCTGTCTGAAAGAAATGCAGGGATGGAAATGGAGAAGAGCCTGAGGTGAAGAAGGTCCAGAGACAGGCCCAAAGTGGGTTCCAACTCAAGGGGAGGCCCTAAGCCCTAGCACCATTACTGAGACTATGGGGCTTTCACAGAAAGAGACCTATCATGACTGCTTTCCAAAAGACCCAACAAGCAGCTGAAAGAGCAAGATGCAAATATGTATGCACTCAACCACTGAGCAAAAGCTGCTTATCCCTCAGATTGAATTGGGGGAAAGCTGGAGAAAGTTGATGAGGAGAGGGCAACCCTATAGGAGGACCAGCAGTCTCAATCAACCTGGACTCCCGAGATCTCTCAGACACTGGATCACCAACCAGGCAGCATACATCAGTTGAAATGAGGCCTCCCAAATATATACAGCAAGGGACTCCCAGGTCTGGATTCAGTCAGAGAAGATGTACCTAACCCTGAAGAGACTGGAGGCCCTGAGAAGTTTAGAGGTCTGGTGGAATGGGTAGGGTAGGGGCATCCTTGTGGAGATGGGGTTGAGGAGATATGGGATGTGAAACAGTTGGGGGCTGGAACTGGAGGGGAATAAAATCTGGAGTGTAAAAATAAGTACATAAATATATAATTAAAAAAGTACTACCTGGCATTCACTGAGGTTTTGCATTTAAATATCAATTGTTTAGTATTGATATTTCTGCTTCCGTCTTCTGTTCATGGGTTCCACCATTAATTTTGATGGTGCCACTACAGTGCTTGTTACATGTACTGATATAACAAGATGTGGCCTTGGGTATTGTAGTTCTTCTATGGTCTCATTTCTTTGAAGCACTGCCTTAGCTGTTCTAGGTGCTTCTCTTGTTGTGTGGATTTTATTATAAACTCTTCAATTTTTACCAAAAATGATAATGAGATTTTTTTTCTGGTGGAGGTCAGTAATATTGAACATACAGATAAGTTTGGGGAAGGTAGAGATTTAATACTAACTCATATTCAAGGACACAGATTATTCCCTCCTTATTTTTCTTCATTTCTAATTGTGTGCATGTAATACGTGGTGATATATGTACATGTTCTTCTTCATGTGGATGTATGCATGTGTACCAGTGTTAGGTGACTTTTCTTGATTGGAGCCACTACTTTTGTTGTTTATTGTAACTTTTGTTGTTTATTGTTTTGCTAAGCTGATGTGACTTCAAGGGTCTTCTTTCTCTGCCCTCCTATCCCTGCCCTGTGATGGGCTTATGTATGAGAGTACAGGAGCATCTCTGGCTTTTGTATGGAGTCTATGGATCCAAATTGAATTTCTCATACTTCTGCTGTTGGCTCTATTTTATATTTAATGATCAAAAAATACTTTGTTTTCTTTTTTTTAGTTTTCTGATGTTTATTTCTTTTTTTAAATGTATTTAATACTTAATAATAATTCTTTGGTTTCCGGGCAAACATCCCCCTCCCCCCTCCCCTTCCTTATGGGTGTTCCCTTCCCAACCCTCCCCCCATTGCCGCCCTCCCCCCAACAGTCTAGTTCACTGGGGGTTCAGTCTTAGCAGGACCCAGGGCTTCCCCTTCCACTGGTGCTCTTACTAGGATATTCATTGCTACCTATGAGGTCAGAGTCCAGGGTCAGTCCATGTATAGTCTTTAGGTAGTGGCTTAGTCCCTGGAAGCTCTGGTTGCTTGGCATTATTGTACATATGGGGTCTCGAGCCCCTTCAAGCTCTTCCAGTTCTTTCTCTGATTCCTTCAACGGGGGTCCTATTCTCAGTTCAGTGGTTTGCTGCTGGCATTCGCCTCTGTATTTGCTGTATTATGGCTGTGTC
This sequence comes from Rattus norvegicus, assembly GCF_021556685.1. NCBI lineage: Eukaryota > Metazoa > Chordata > Mammalia > Rodentia > Muridae > Rattus > Rattus norvegicus. The sequence goes on along the minus strand of NC_141534.1, from coordinate 161,610,042 downwards.
TCTCAGGAGCGATCTACATCCGGCACCTGTCGGTCTGCACTTCTTTGCTTCATCCATCTTGTCTAATTGGGTGGCTGTATATGTATGGGCCACATGTGGGGCAGGCTCTGAATGGGTGTTCCTTCAGTCTCTGTTTTAATCTTTGCCTCTCTCTTCCCTGCCAAGGGTATTCTTGTTCCCCTTTTAGAGAAGGAGTGAAGCATTCATATTTTGATCATCCGTCTTGAGTTTCATTTGTTCTAGGCATCTAGGGTAATTCAAGCATTTGGGCTAATAGCCACTTATCAGTGAGTGCGTACCCTGTATGTCTTTCTGTGATTGGGTTAGCTCACACAGGATGATATTTTCCAGTTCCAACCATTTGCCTACGAATTTCATAAAGCCGTTGTTTTTGATAGCTGAGTAATATTCCATTGTGTAGATGTACCACATTTTCTGTATCCATTCCTCTGTTGAAGGGCATCTGGGTTCTTTCCAGCTTCTGGCTATTATAAATAAGGCTGCGATGAACATAGTGGAGCACGTGTCTTTGTTATATGTTGGGGCATCTTGTGGGTATATGCCCAAGAGAGGTATAGCTGGATCCCCAGGCAGTTCAATGTTCAATTTTCTGAGGAACCTCCAGACTGATTTCCAGAATGGTTGTACCAGTTTGCAATCCGACCAACAATGGAGGAATGTTCCTCTTTCTCTGCATCCTCGCCAGCATCTGCTGTCACCTGAGTTTTTGATCTTAGTCATTCTCCCTGTTGTGAGGTGAAATCTCAGGGTTGTTTTGATTTGCATTTCCCTTATGACTAAAGATGTTGAACATTTCTTTAGGTGTTTCTCAGCCATTCGGCATTCCTCAGCTGTGAATTCTTTGTTTAGCTCTGAACACCATTTTTAATAGGGTTATTTGTCTCCCTGCGGTCTAACTTCTTGAGTTCTTTGTATATTTTGGATATAAGGCCTCTATCTGTTGTAGGATTGGTAAAGATCTTTTCCCAATCTGTTGGTTGCCGTTTTGTCCTAACCACATTGTCCTTTGCCTTACAGAAGCTTTGCAGTTTTATGAGATCCCATTTGTCGATTCTTGATCTTAGAGCATAAGCCATTGGTGTTTTGTTCAGGAAATTTTTTCCAGTGCCCATGTGTTCCAGATGCTTCCCTAGTTTTTCTTCTATTAGTTTGAGTGTATCAGGTTTGATGTGGAGGTCCTTGATCCACTTGGACTTAAGCTTTGTACAGGGTGATAAGCATGGATCAATCTGCATTCTTCTACATGTTGACCTCCAGTTGAACCAGCACCATTTGCTGAAAATGCTATCTTTTTTCCATTGGATGGTTTTGGCTCCTTTATCAAAAATCAAGTGACCATAGGTGTGTGGGTTCATTTCTGGGTTTTCAATTCTATTCCATTGGTCTAACTGTCTGTCTCTGTATCAATACCATGCAGTTTTTATCACTATTGCTCTGTAATACTGCTTGAGTTCAGGGATAGTGATTCCCCCTGAAGTCCTTTTATTGTTGAGGATAGCTTTAGCTATCCTGGGTTTTTGTTATTCCAGATGAATTTGCAAATTGTTCTGTCCAACTCTTTGAAGAATTGGATTGGTATTTTGATGGGGATTGCATTGAATCTGTAGATCGCTTTTGGTAAAATGGCCATTTTTACTATATTAATCCTGCCAATCCATGAGCATGGGAGATCTTTCCATCTTCTGAGGTCTTCTTCAATTTCTTTCTTCAGTGTCTTGAAGTTCTTATTGTACAGATCTTTTACTTGCTTGGTTAAAGACACACCGAGGTACTTTATATTATTTGGGTCTATTATGAAGGGTGTCGTTTCCCTAATTTCTTTCTCGGCTTGTTTCTCTTTTGTGTAGAGGAAGGCTACTGATTTGTTTGAGTTAATTTTATACCCAGCCACTTTGCTCTAGTTGTTTATCAGCTTTAGTAGTTCTCTGGTGGAACTTTTGGGATTACTTAAATAAACTATCATATCATCTGCAAATAGTGATATTTTGACTTCTTCTTTTCCGATCTGTATCCCCTTGATCTCCTTTTGTTGCCTGATTGCTCTGGCTAGAACTTCAAGAACTATATTGAATAAGTAGGGAGAGAGTGGGCAGCCTTGTCTAGTCCCTGATTTTAGTGGGATTGATTCAAATTTCTCTCCATTTAGTTTAATGTTAGCAACTGGTTTGTTGTATATGGCTTTTACTATGTTTAGGTATGGGCCTTGAATTCCTATTCTTTCCAGGACTTTTATCATGAAGGGGTTTTGAATTTTGTCAAATGCTTTCTCAGCATTTAATGAAATGATCATGTGATTTTGTTCTTTCAGTTTGTTTATATAATGGATCACGTTGATGGTTTCCTAGACAAATACCAGCTACCGAAGTTAAATCAGGAACAGATAAACCAGTTAAACAACCCCATAACTCCTAAGGAAATAGAAGCAGTCATTAAAGGTCTCCCAACCAAAAAGAGCCCAGGTCCAGACGGGTTTAGTGCAGAATTCTATCAAACCTTCATAGAAGACCTCATACCAATATTATCCAAACTATTCCACAAAATTGAAACAGATGGATCACTCCTGAATTCCTTCTATGAAGCCACAATTACTCTTATACGTAAACCACACAAAGACCCAACAAAGAAAGAGAACTTCAGACCAATTTTCCTTATGAATATCGACGCAAAAATACTCAATAAAATTCTGGCAAACCGAATCCAAGAGCACATCAAACAATCATCCACCATGATCAAGTAGGCTTCATCCCAGGCATGCAGGGATGGTTTAATATACGGAATACTTTGTTTTCAAGGCACAGTTCTTGTATCATTTCTGTGAGATAGGTCTACATTCCAAATGTTATTTAATGTGTAAATTTCAGGTTCCAATAGAGTGCTATCACCTTCCTAAAGCATGTTCGAATTCTAGTGGCATTGGGCCACTTTTTCACTAAACAATTATGCTGTTTACTTCGGACATAAGAATGGATGGTTATTTTGCATATTTTAATTAATTGATCCCCTTACTGATTATAAAATTATAAGTCAATTTATTCTTGTTAATATTCTTTCTTTTTAAAATCAACTTTGACAATATTAGCCTTCTAGATTAATGGGAACATATTTTTTTTCAAGAGTTTTTATTGCTTTTTATTTGTTTGTTTGCTTTGTACTTCTTTTTAATTATATAAATATATTAAATGTGACATTTGTACTTGATAGATGCGTTTTTAATCTAATCTTGAATGTTCTAACCTGGTCTCACTAGATCAATTATAATGAATTGTATTATAAGTATATTATTATTTATTTTTACACTATGCTTGCATAATATTATACATTATATTATAATAAATTATAGACATTATGTTATATTATAATTAATTATAATTTTAGTTGTAGCTGTGATATGCAAGTCTGAAAGTTAAATATCCAAGGGAGGATGCTTTTGCGACAGAAGTTATGTGGGCAGAGGCAGACATATCATCAGGGAAGATGAGTACAGACAGTGTAGGGTTGTAAAGAAACTATAAGTGAGAGAAGGTTCAGCTGGCGTTGCAGAAACAAGCACAGATAGCAGCATGAAGAACCTCCTAGGCCATGTTAATGATGCTAGTAATTTCCTTAAAAGTGCTGCGAACTCATCGGAGGTTTAATCACATTGGCTACAGGGTGAAAAACAGACTTTAGGGAAAATAAGAAGCAGAGAATCTGGCATCTAGGAGGTAATTGACAACTTTCCGACATGGAGACGGTGGAAGCTTTGGAATATGGTGAAGACACTGGGGTAAACAGGGCAAAGAAACTGCAGAGCCATCTGCTTAGAAGAAAATGAGCAGGTCTGACCTAGAAGAGGATACAGAACTTTAGTCGGGCAATTGCTGTATTTATCTCAGAGAGGGAAATAGTCCACTGATCCCTGAGTCTTAAAGTTTGGTCTAGCTTCAAGCAGTTTTCTCAAGAAGACTGGAATACCTGAACTTTTTCTTTTGTTTATTTTTCAGAGCTGACCTTCCTTACTTATTTCTGTTTCATTTTCTTTTTTGTATATACATTGTCATCCCTCACACAGAATATCTGTAACAAAGACCTACAAGTGCTGATCTAGCAGCTGCCTGCCTGTTTGTTCTATTTTGTACACTTATCTCTTTGCTTTGTTATAATCTAGCAGCTACTCTCATAACCCGCCCAATCAATTTAAAATTTCTGAACTATATGTGATAATAGTCCATGCAGCTGATAGCTTTATAAGAAATACACTAGAATATGGGGCACACAAAGGTAATGTATCCTTTCTGTCTCTTGGAAAGATCAATGTGACTTATAATTGACACCTAATCATAAGTACACTGGAGCAGAGATTTGATGAGAACTTTTTCAGGCTCAACAATTCTTTCTATCCTGCATCTCACTAATGCAAACACCCAGCCATCAGATACTTTACAGAACACAATAAAAACTTTGCTGTATTATCAAAACATAGAAAGCACTGACCTTTTTTCCAAATGCTGAAGACTTAGAGACCATGATACATAATTACGATCTCCTAAAATTCACCATATTACAGCTCAAAGGTTTACACTGAATGCTTTTACTTTCACTTGTAGTTATATTTATGTAATACATGATCTTATTTGCATAATATCTAAGGTGAAGATTCGGGTTTCAGTAACTCTTTGCTTAAATCCACCCAAATAGGACAGTCTGTAACTATCTTTATTCATGGAGGGGAAAGTCCAAGTACACACACATAAACATTAACACAAATTTTTAGTTATTAGTCTATCATCATTAAACAAATATGTAGAATGGTATATTAAGCACATTGAAAAGGGTCCTGCTAAGACTGAACCCCCAGTGAACTAGACTGTTGGGGGGAGGGCGGCAATGGGGGGAGGGTTGGGAGGGGAACACCCATAAGGAAGGGGAGGGGGGAGGGGGATGTTTGCCCGGAAACCGGGAAAGGGAATAACACTCGAAATGTATATAAGAAATACTCAAGTTAATAAAAAAAAAAAGAAAGAAAGAAAAGAGTCAAGAACATACACTCATTTCAGAGTTCCAACTTACTGTCCTTGTTTATTGTCAGCATAAACATATATGATTCACCTAAAATGACCAACTTAGAAGAACTTCAGAAAGTCGACAGAAATGAAGTACCCATTTTTTCCCCATAGACGGGTGAGACCTGGTTTTAATGCACTATTGAAAGAACTTTGCCACCAAAATCCTCCAAGACAAATCCTATACCTGTGAGTTTTGATAAACATTTTAGATGAACATGTAATCTCTCTTGGCTAACTCTTCCTACAAGTAAGGTTGAGATAATAAAGAGTCCTTTGGACACTGTTACATGATCGAATACAGTAACAAATAGACATTTGAGTGCCTTATGTATGCTACATGATCATCAAAATTTAGCTATTATTTCCTGACAGTGCTTTTCTCCAAAAATATTGAACAAATACTCAGAGTGGGTTTTGACCATTGGTAGGCAAGATGATTTCATACGTAAAGTTGTTTTTGAAAGAAATGTCAACAATATTTGTCTGAGAATACATACTAATGCACTGTGGTCACGTGAATGCAAATGGGCTCCATGGGCATTATTTAAAAGGATTAACATCAATGCCATTGTGGGAGTAGGTGTCACCTTGCTGCAGGAAATGTGTCACTGGGGGAAGGATTTGAGGTTTCATAAACTCAAGTCCAGTGCACTGTCTCATTCTCTCGCTTGCTGTCTGACATTCCATATATTCCTCCTCCTGCCCCATGTCTACCTGCTCATCACCACGCTTCCTGCCATGATGATAATGGACGAACGCTCTGAGCCTCTAACCCAGCCCCAATTAAATGTTTGCAATTATAGGAGTTTTCTGGCCATGGTGTCTCTGAATAGTGATGGAAATCCTAAGAAATACACAATGCTTTGATCAAATCCACTCTCACCCCTTTTTATCTCCGACCCTTTCCACACCTCCTCCCACCACTTTTTCTCCAAGCTTTTAAAATCATGAAGTTTACTTAATCTTGCTTGTGTATGCGCATTCATAGGGCTATTAGAAACTGATTATCTGCTGGGGTAGGATAAGTTATTTTCCTCAAAGTAATTTTGATAGCTTGCCTTTGATGTTTGGGAGTTCAACCACAGGTTTTAGCATATGCTAAGCAAACACTGAATCACTTGAATAGAACCCTACGCCCAGGGAATGTCTCCTTAATATGAAGTTTTTTGAAAATTAGCAAATAGAATCACCTGAAGTTCTAAGGGAATGTGCACTGCTAACAGATACCATCAGATACTTAAGTTCTCTGTACCTTGAAAAGGCCTAAGACTTTGTATTTCCAACAGGCAATTATGCTGATACTGATGGCTGGGAAAGAGTGAATTTTGAGTACTGCTGATGTAACTCATGTGAAACTAAGAAAAAATTGTCATGAGCATCATCCCATACTCTTAACTCATTCTATGGAAAAGTCCACACAATCAAGAACTATATCTCAGCCTGTTCTGTTGGTGTACTTTCTTGGGAATATCACCCCTGTATTTGTGTCTACTCCTGTCTCCCAAAATTGTAGAGATTAAGATAGGCCCTTGCGTTTTTTTTCCTGAAAGTTCATTTAAAAATGCAGTCAGAACAATCCAAAAGATGATTGCTCGTTATAGAATTAATGATCAAGTGAATGTGTTCAGTTTCATGCAGGTTAGCTCTCCTGATGCAACTCTTTCCCATGGTATAATGCCATCTAGGAAATCAGAAGAAATGAAGGCAAACTTTCACCTGCAGTCTAAACACTAGAGGCTCTTCTGAAAATGTTTTACCATAGCTTGTGACGATACTGATATTTTGTTAAGATGTCTTAATATTTTTGAATTTAACATATTTTACAAAAAGTAACAGGTAAGCCATTATTACTTTTAGTTACTTTCCTTGAATAATCTAAACAATTGCAGAACATAGGTAATATTTGGTGCCCTTACTTTGTGTTACCATAGTAATGACAGAGTTAGAGCTTGTAATATATTTTATAGTCAAATCCTTAGGAACTCAGTCTCTTTAGAAAAGATAATTTCTCAACCTACTAATGTGTAACTTGCAGCAAGGAAAAATTTAACCTACCAATGAACCATGGCGAGCCAAAGTGGAAAGATAACTTGGCTTTAAAAGTATGTCTCTTAGTTTGTGATTTCTTTAGACTATAGAGAGAACATCCTGATCAAGGGTTAACAAATGTGTCATTAAATTAAACTTTGGTTATACTAAAATGAAGAAGGAAGAAATTCTTGTTTGAGAATCCCTCATCCTTGCGTGCATGTGCGTGCGTGCGTGCGTGCGCGCGTGCACGTGTGCGTGTGTACGTGCGTGTTTGTGTGCACTTTATCCCACCAAATTTATTAATTAATTGAACAAAGGTAGTAAAACTCTGTAGGAAAAACCCTACTCAGCACATAGCACACGTAACTTCTCTAGTTAAATGGGAAGGAAGGGGTTGTGGGTTTTCCATAAAGATGAACGTTGTGATACGCATATTCAGAAAATTTAACATGTGCATTTGTGTATATATTTCTTTGTTCATTGAGAACTTGCTTGAAAGGTTTCAGCAATTCTGATGAGAATAAAGGGAGCCATAATTTAATTAATATGGTGAGGAACAGCAGTTACTCCCTGCATCAGCCTGGAGAGACACAGGAGATGGAGTAGGATTAGTGTCCAGGTACGTTGAATCACAATGTGGGACTTCTACCTCAACTAAGAGCAAGAAAAACCTCATAATCATACATATTAACACCAGGGGGCAGTTACTGCACTGGCCTGAGTCTTTGAAAATAAAGCTTCAGTAGTTTACAGTTTCAAGTAGTTGACAACATGACCTAGGGCCTCAGGAAGCCTAGATACTAGGTTTTTTTTTTTGTTTGTTTGTTTTTTTGGGTTTTTTTTCATGTTGCAGATGTTAGAGGGATCAATCTAATTCAAAGATACTCATCTTTATATTATAATTGATCAAAATTCAAATAAAAAGGAATAGACTGGAAGAAAAATACACCTAATATGGTAATTTTCAGGGGTTATAAATAATTGCATTTGTCAAATAAACGTTATATGCTGATATTTATAGCATTTTAGGTCAGGCAGATAAATTCCACATAATATTATTATATCAATAAGTAATGATGAGTCCTTCATGGACTTTTAAAAATCTCTCTGCAATTTTCAATTGGTATACAACTTTAGTAGTTCCACTTCTCTTTCCCAGGTCTCTCCAAGCACCGTAAGTGAAAGCATGTAATACTTTATTTTACCAACACATTAAAATTGTATAAGCATTCATCAGAATGGCGCTGACCTATTTTCAGATATCCCCTCTTTTCCAAGTCACAGTTTCACAACTTTAGCCTGTACCACTTTCACTTGACAGAAATGTTTATCCAACCACCCATCCCCCACAAACAAAGCATGAATATGCATGCAAAGACTGTACTCGGTTTAATTTGTGGTTTTAACCCATACATTTTTAATTTCAGGGAAACATCTGTGCCACTAATCACTGCAACTTTCATTTCAACAGACAAGGCATTGAAATACTGATTAGAATAAGAAGATACTGTGGACTTCCAGTGCATATCAAAAGGAAGAACAATGAACATCAGATTACATTGGAAATGTGGCTAGGGACATTTAGGCAGAATATGTTTTTGATAGGCTAATTATTAGGTGGGGTACAATACAATCTAGAAGTCTTAACAAGTGCTTGTATGGTTTCCTTTCTACAAAAGATATGGTACATTAGAGATAGAAATAATAAATATTTCTTCTAGCAATTTCCAAAGCCCTTGCTTCAATCTCCATTGAAGGAGGATTTTAAAAGCTCCAGTCTGTAGTGCATTATATATGTTTAATTTCAAGTGGATAATTTTTGAGGCTGAAAGTCATACCTGACTGGGTGGTTTCTTCTTCACCCCATACAGTGAAAATCAATAGATTGATGTTGTGAGACTGCTACCTGGGGTGATCTGAAATGAAAAAGACATTTTGAAATTAGGGAAAGAAACCTGCAAACTTTAATAATGGTGGTACTATAATAGGATGTTTTTCAGGCAATCAACAGCATTTACTGTGTATCTGTATACCATGACATTTCTTTCATGCTGACTCAAGAAGCACAAAAGAGAAATCCAGTTCATTAGTGAACAATATTTTTGAAATAAATAGATGCTAAATGAAATATAAGAGGAGATTTAATCTTTACCCTGGGTGACTGTTTTGCCAATTGTTTGGAGAGGAAGATACATGAAATGTTATTAATTACTCTATATTAAGTAAATATTTCTAATATATTGGAAAATATCTCAATGTGAGAGAAAAAATAAAATTTGAACAAATTAAATTTGATTTAAAATAAGACTTCATGGAAATTCAGTTTATGGAGGGTCTGTAGAAGTAGCTTGTTACAAACTTTAAGATAGATTTCTAGAGAGCATATGGTCGATGGAGAACATAGTAAATTTTATTATGTGCATGTGTCTTGTGAGACATGCTTATAAAATGCATGTTTATTATATATACCACTTATATAAGCATATGCCACTTGTTATATATTGTGGATATTATAGATGTGCTGCTTAAGGATGCAGATCTTTATCATTTAACAGTATTCAAAATCTGTATTCGAATGAGAATTACTCAGCATTATATCAGAATGACTTGTCTTACATTAGTAAATTGCCATTGCTTTTACTTTTATTGAAACTGGAACTGTGGTGGCAAATGGGGCTCTCCCATCCCAGACAACACATTCTTTGAAAGTGTTCTACAAGACTTCCTGTCCTGTGACATCCTGGCCACCTGGTCCCATAACAGAGAGAAAGGGGACTATCAAACAGCCAGGGGTTTTAGAAAATTTGCAGTCCTGAAACTGGCTAGAAGGTAAACACTTTTTTTTCCCAGGAGCTGGGGACCAAAGCCAGGGCCTTGCGCTTGCTAGGCAAGCGCTCTACCGCTGAGCTAAATCCCCAACCCCGAAGGTAAACACTTTTAACAGAATTAATATTGTTTAACCCGTGGTATAAAAATGCCTAAAATGATAATGAGGTGCTGGAAGCTCACTTGTGGTGAAATCCCTGTTTTACCTGAGAATCTGTCAATCAGGAAAAACAACATGAATGTTGCAGTAGGGTTTCCCCTGCCATTTTGGTGAAGCTGATATTAATATTTTCTTAACTTCCCCAATAACTTCCACTAGATATTTTAAGTATGTGACTTGATGTTTTTCCATCTCTCTCCTGTGACTATCATGGTCATTATTGTAAAGTGGATTGGACCTACCCTCAACACACTGGGATTTGCTGTATCTTAATGGTGATATGGAGAGTTGCAGTGTCTGTTTCTATTCACATCCACCAAAGGAGAACTTTCATACCAGCATTTGATAATCTCATCAGGAAATAATCATTTCACTGTAGAATACAGTGTAAATTATATGAATTATTTGCTCTACAACTCTTTGTGAATGTCCACACTAAATAAATGTCAGTGAAAATGACCAGTTTTGATTTGTGGCTCGTATTTCATTAGAAATTAATATCAAAATTCAAAATAGAGCTTCCTTTCTTCTGAATTCATTGGCAGCTTACCAAATCAAGCAGAAAAGAACCTAGGTATTCTGCACAACTCAATTATGAGAGCATTCTTTGCTTCTGGGTCTAACTAGGTTCCGCTCTTCTAGTCTCTCTATCTTTTGGACTGATTTTTCATCATTAAGTTGTCAGTTGATGTTTATATGCTGGTGAGGGCAGGCACAAGGTAAGGCAAGGCCTGTGATTGGGCAAAGAAATCATAAGGTAGGCACAGAGTTTTGGAGAAGGGAGAGAGGGAGGGAGGGGAGAAGGACCAAAATGGAATAGAAGGATGACCCACCCCCATGTGGCTTTAAACAGCCACATAGATATAAATATCATAAGAGATGGGTTTTATAGGACAATGTCTTAACTAGATGTGCAGGTTATATCAAGAGTGATTGGCTCTGAGTTTACTGTGTGGACATTTTGTGGAGTGAGAATTCACTGATATAAATCTGATTGAGAGGTTACAAGCTTATTGAGTTTTGATTTTACTGGGTTGCTGGGAATGTGAGCAGAGTCCACAGCAAGAGAGCTGCGAGATAGGCGGTCTCTGTATGGTACTGGCATGTCCGTGACCTGCCGTGGGAACTAGATGGATGGCTTCTGATGGGGCTAACCATGGCACCAGGATCTCTGTAGGGCCTAGCCATGGTGGCAAGATCATGGTAAGGTCCAGAGAGCTGGTGGTAGCATGGGGTGAAAATTGGGTACTTAGTCATGTCAGCTCCCAAACTGTCATTGTAACCATTTTCTATAATACATTCTGAGATTTGTACACTGAAACAGGAATTGTCTTTTAAACCTTACATTACATTTTCAAATTCATATTCTAATATATTAACCCAATGCATTCTAATAGCCTAAGTCTAATTATCACGATATAGTCTAAAAAAATTAGACCAAAAGTTAATTTAGTTTCCGTAGAAGTCATGTGAATTAAAATAATGAAAAGAGCATCATTAAGTCTGTCTATATGTTTGGGGGATGCTTTCATCCTCTGAGGTTTGACCTTGTAAGTATAATGGAAAGACTAGAGAGATGGCTCAGTGGAAAGATGAGCTCTGTGGAGCTCTGTTTCGATCCCAGAATCCATATAAAAAGTTTGGTAGGATGGTGAACACATATATGATCATTCCCAGCTCTTTGGTCGTGATGTGGGTTGGACAGGTCACTGGGACTTGCTGCCAGCCATAATTTTTAGAGGACAACCTGGCATGCGGTAATGTGGTAAATGATTACAATGGGAGAAGTTGGTATTTTTGCTAAATACTTTGAGTCGTGTATATGCATTTAATTGTTCACTCAATTGCTCAATTTTAACACTAATTATATTTCATGCAACAAAGATGTAATGAAAATAAGAATGATGGCACCCCTGGTATGTTTTAACTCTGGTTGTCAAATAGCACATACACGGCATACTGAAAAATTTTTCTAAAATGTCTGTGAGCTTAGTGAATTGTTTTTGGCTTTAAGAAGTCTATAGACAAAGTTATTTTTCTGCCTTAAAATATTCTAATACTTCTATTTTAATAGCAATGGGGCAGTGGTAATTTCCAATGCATCTAAGCATTCTACTTATATCAAAGTATTTTGAATATTACTCATGGTTTGGGCTAAAGAAATCAATTTTACAAAAGCCAATCCAAAGTTACAGTGGCTAGAAAAGATCAATAAAATATGAAGCAATGAATTAGCAATAGTTTCTGGTACCTAGTGAATACTTAATGGAATTAGCAAGTGAAAAATGTCATAACTGACCTACACTAAGGTATTTGTATAAGAATGTGCAGAACTAAGAAATTAAACATGATAATTGAATTATTTACAATAATCTTCATTTAATATTAATTATACATTGTGTTTATAATTGAATAAACAACATAATTTTGGCACCTATGGCTGTTTTCAGCAGATCCCAACACATAAATAGAAACTCTTCTCTGTGTGCCCCAGTATAATTCTTTCATTTTTATAATTAAAATTATCTGACCAAACCATTCTTCATAAAAGGAATGATAACTTCGAGATAACAGTGTACTATGAAAGGGAGGAATACAGCAAGAACGAGAAATGGAAATAAGAGATAGCCATTCCATTAAATTTCCCAACATTCAGTAACATAGAATCAAGTCACCAACAACATAATGTCTTGCATCTTTGTGAAATTGTTAAATTTCAGGTGAGACGAACACAGCGAGGGCACTCACAATCTCCATGACAACTATTATATGGTTTAAGAAGGGGTTTCCAGGGCCTGGGAAAAATGGTTCCAGATTAAGAATACTAGGTGCTCTTCCAGAGGACATAGGGTCTGCCTAACAGTCATATGGAATCTCACACTGTCTGTACTTCCAGTTGCACGGAATTTTATACCCTCTTCCACCAGCTCAGGCATGTGGTACACAGACATGCATGTAGACAAAACATCAATATAGGCTTTCAAAAAGAAGAGTTTTAAATTTTGAACACTATGAAATCCTGAGAGATCTTGGAATAGATTTCAGAAAACATGAAAGATCTCTTAGAACATTAAAAAATAATATACCACAGTGAGGGCTGGTGTATGGTGTATGTACCAGTGGAGGAAATTGCTTGTAGTGAAAGTGTAAAGACCCGAGTTCAGGTACTCAGAACTCAGGAAGGGTGCATAGGACAGCATGGATACATAACCTAAGGATTACTGTAGTCAGGTGAGAGGCAAAGAGAGGAGAAGCCTCAACGCTCCAAGTCCAGTTTTCTTGATGCACAGAAAGACTATAAATCAGACCCTGTCTAAAAGAAGGTAAAAGGAGAGGGAAACACAAAGACAAAAGAGATTGATAGCATTATCCATAATGTTTTAAATACGTTCATTCCAACAAGTCATGTCAAAATGTGACCTTTCTTCCTATCAAGGTAGATACCTCAGTCTCTGGAACCTATAAATACAATATTCCCTAAAAATACCCCAAAAAGAAAAACAAAAACAAAACATAAAACAACAACAACAACAACAACAACAACAAAAAACATACACAGAAGAAGAGCTTGGAAAATGTGCATATGTTAAACATGTTGAGATAGAGGAGAGAGCTATAGTGAAGATTATCTGGGTGGGTGCAAAAGTGTTCCAAAGATCTTTTTAATTTAAAGATGGATTTAAGAACCAAAGTGCCCAGAAGAAATTGGAAGATGCTATGTTGCAGGTTTAAGGAGAAACAAAAAACTGTGACTAAATGAACAGTTTGTAGACTATGAGAAAGACAGAAAAAAGATTCCTTCATCAAGGCCTCTTTGGAAATGGAGTCTTCCTAGAACTAATTGGTCTCATTAAGACTTCCATAATATTAAAATAATTAACAGCTGATTAAGATGCCCATTTCTTGTTCAGCCTCTCAGAAGACAGACATGCAAGGCTCCTCCTGTCTTTAAGTACACTATAGCATCAATAATGGTGTCAGGTCTTGAAGCTTCCTCAACCAGGCAGGGGGTCCTGGGCATCCTGTTCGAGGCAGGGGTTAGGCAGAATGCAATGAGGAATTGTGGGAGAGTAGAATGGGATGGGGGAAATGATTAGATTGTAAATAATAATAATAATAATAATAATAGTAATAATAATAATAATGACACCAATTTCCGTTAAGTTGTTACAAAAACAATGAAAACTTGACAACATTATTGTAGCAGGAATGTTTTTTATTAAAATTGAAACTATACACACATTTTCTCAACAAATGGCAAAATAACAAGAAAAGTTATCACATGATTAATTTGTGTGGTAGATGGAAAATGAAAGACAAAGATATTAAACTTTACCCAGAAATTGATGAAAGTTGATGTTATGTGAAATGAGATCCTGTCTAAACATGATGGAAAGTAAGGGCATTGAGAAATGATACCAGCATTGTCTTCTGATTTTCACACGTGTGTGTCCCCCTGACACACACACAGAAGAGGGTATACATGTATTCACAAACACACACACACACACACACAAACACACACACACAAACACACACACTCAGGAAAGAGGCAATGGAGGAAGGGAGTAAGAAAGAAATGTTTGAAATACTACAATGATGTTATTCATTCAAAATAAAATATGTCCTATGCTATGTTATATAAATTATATTCCCAAAGTATAAATTAATAAATGAAGACTGTACAAAAATAATTAATTTTACTTTGAACTTTTATTTGAACAACTTTTGCAAAATGCCAATAAGCTTTGGTTTGTTTCTGATCAAAAGATGATGATTATGATGATTAAAATAGTTTTGAGTTTTGCAAATTCATCTGAAATAACAAAAAACCCAGGATAGCTAAAACTATCCTCAACAATAAAAGGACTTCAGAGGGAATCACTATCCCTGAACTCAAGCAGTATTACAGAGCAATAGTGATAAAAACTGCCTGGTATTGGTACAGAGACAGACAGATAGACCAATGGAACAGAATTGAAGACCCAGAAATGAACCCACACACCTATGGTCACTTGATTTTTGACAAAGGAGCCAAAACCATCCAATGGAAAAAAGGTAGCATTTTCAGCAAATAGTGCTGGTTCAACTGGAGGTCAACATGTAGAAGAATGCAGATCGATCCATGCTTATCTCCATGTACAAAACTTAAGTCCAAGTGGATCAAGGACCTCCACATCAAACCACATACACTCAAACTAATAGAAGAAAAACTAGGGAAGCATCTGGAACACATGGGCACTGGAGAAAATTTCCTGAACAAAACACCAATGGCTTATGCTCTAAGATCAAGAATTGACAAATGGGATCTCATAAAACTGCAAAGCTTCAGTAAGGCAAAGGACACTGTGGTTAGGGCAAAACAGCAACCAACAGATTGGGAAACGATCTTTACCAATCCTACAACTGATAGACGGCTTATATCCAAAATATACAAAGAACTCAAGAAGTTAGACCGCAGGGAGACAAATAACACTATTAAAAAATGGGGTTCAGAGCTAAACAAAGAATTCACAGCTGAGGAATGCCCAATGGCTGAGAAACACCTAAAGAAATGTTCAACATCTTCAGTCATAAGGGAAATGCAAATCAAAACAACCCTGAGATTTCACCTCACACCAGTGAGAATGGCTAAGATCAAAAACTCAGGTGACAGCAGATGCTGGCGAGGATGTGGAGAAAGAGGAACACTCCTCCATTGTTGGTGGGATTGCAGACTGGTACAACTGTTCTGGAAATCAGTCTGGAGGTTCCTCAGAAAATTGAACATTGAACTACCTGAGGACCAAGCTATACCTCTCTTGGGCATATACCCACAAGATGCCCCAACATATAACAAAGACACGTGCTCCACTATGTTCATCGCAGCCTTATTTATAATAGCCAGAAGCTGTAAAGAACCCAGATGCCCTTCAACAGAGGAACGGATACAGAAAATGTGGTACATCTACACAATGGAATATTACTCAGCTATCAAAAACAATTACTTTATGAAATTCATAGGCAAAAGGATGGAACTGGAAAATATCATCCTGAGTGAGCTAACCCAATCACAGAAAAACACACATGGTATGCATTCATTGATAAGTGGCTATTAGACCAAATGCTTGAATTACCCTAGATGCCTAGAACAAATGAAACTCAAGACAGATGATCAAAATGTGAATGCTTCACTCCTTCTTTAAAAGGGGAACAAGGCAGGGAATAGGGATGCAAATTTTAGAACAGAGGCAGAAGGAACACCCATTCAGAGCCTGCCCCACGTGTGGCCCATACATATACAGCCCCCCAATTAGATAAGAGGGATGAAGCAAAGAAGTGCAGGCCGACAGTAACCGGATGTAGATCTCTCCTGATAGACACAACCAGAATACAGCAAATACAGAGGCGAATGCCAGCAGCAAACCACTGAACTGAGAACGGGACCCCCGTTGAAGGAATCAGAGAAAGAACTGGAAGAGCTTGAAAGGGCTCGGGACCCCATATGTACAACAATACCAAGGAACCAGAGCTTCCAGGGACTAAGCCACTACCCAAAGACTATACATGGACTGACCCTGGGCTCCAATCTCATAGGTAGCAATGAATAGCCTAGTAAGAGCACCAGTGGAAGGGGAAGCCCTGGGTCCTGCTAAGACTGAACCCCCAGTGAATGTGATTGTTGGGTGAGGGCGGTAATGGGAGGAGGATGGGGAGGGGAACACCCATATAGAAGGGGAGAAAGAAGGGTTATGGGGATGTTGGCCCGGAAACCGGGAAAGGTTATAACAATCGAAATGTAAATAAGAAATACTCAAGTCAATACAGATAAAAAAAATAATTTTGATTAAGCTGATAGCTGCAGTCTTACTGTCCAGATTAATTCTGGTAAGGGCCTTTTTCAATTTAAACAAATAAAATAAGTTATAACTTTTCCAAATAAAATATACATTATTGAATGTGATTCTGACCATTGGTCCCCAGCATCCTCTTTTCTATGTTCAGCCAACCTCCATTCCTTTTTATACCTGCCCAACTTAATCCTAATCTTGGATTCTAATATTATATTTGTGTGTGTGTGTGTGTGTGTGTGTGTGTGTGTGTGTGTGCTCGCGCATGTGTACAACAGATTCTTTAGAGCTGGAGGGGTAAGTAGTCGTATGGCATCTAACGTGAGTGCTGTGATTGAAACTCCGTCCTCATGATTGATTTTTCAAGTGCTGTTAACTTCCGAGTCATGTTTCCAGTGCCTCAGACTCTTTCTATTCACTTGTTTCTCCTTGGATTATT
This sequence comes from Rattus norvegicus, assembly GCF_021556685.1. Lineage (NCBI taxonomy): Eukaryota > Metazoa > Chordata > Mammalia > Rodentia > Muridae > Rattus > Rattus norvegicus. The sequence continues at coordinate 161,592,690 of NC_141534.1, read as the reverse complement.
CCTTTACTCTGTGTTTTCTTACAAATATCAACTTGACCTGACTTCTATGTTAGCATCAATGACTCAGGGCTCTCTACCCTGAGTTACGGATGGACAGTTGATCCTTAGATGAAAAGAAGGTCATCTTTAATATCTCTATTTCTGGGGTTGGGGATTTAGCTCAGTGGTAGAGCGCTTGCCTAGGAAGCGCAAGGCCCTGGGTTCGGTCCCCAGCTCCGAAAAAAAGAACCAAAACAAATAACAAATATCTCTATTTCTTCTTCTTCTTCTTCTTCTTCTTCTTCTTCTTCTTCTTCTTCTTCTTCTTCTTCTTCTTCTTCTTCTTCTTCTCCTTCTCCTTCTCCTCCTCCTCCTCCTCCTCCTCCTCCTCCTTCTTCCTCTTCTCACCCTCCTCCTCCTCTTCCTCCTCTCCTCCTTCTCCTTCTCCTTATTCTTCTTCTGCTATATTTTGTCTTCTTCACCATCATGGTACTTGTCATGTTATACCCAATTAGAGGTGTGAAGAAACAGTTGCAGGGAAGGAACCTGTTGCAATGTAGCCTTCAAGGAAGAGATGTGGTTTTATTGAGTGCCACAGAATGGAAAATCCGAATGTAAGGGAAAAGTGGTAATGAAAATGATCAAAAATTTATATGGATACTATTATAACTATGGTACCGATAGCAGATCATAAGAAAAGAATCTGCCTGTGTTTAGCATTTTTTCATTAAAAATGTTAAATGCAGTGTACCTGTAAATATCACCCTACACGTTCATCACCATGAGTGATGATTATAAAAAAAAAGTTTGAGCATTTATTAGGATCTTTGAAAACTATTACTAAATTTACTTAGTGAACTGAACAACTAAGGGAACTGGGCAGATAATTTGCATTGTATGGAGTTGCATTTTGTACTTTAACTGATATTTGGTGGCTATGAAGGACCAAAGATTATGATAATAACATTATATGTAGAATATAACAGAATCCTCAAAATAAACTCCAAATTTCATATTATGTTTTCTATTTCATACAAAGAAATTAAAGATAAAAAACCTTAATAATTTTACTCCATTGGTAAATAACACTGTCCACATTCATTTTTGTATGTCGCAATTGCTGTTTTCCTGTTGGTGCAAATAAAATACCATGACCAAATGTGACTTATAGAAGAATCGTTAATTTGGCTTGTGCTTCCAAAATGGCAGAAAGCAGTGCCAGGCATAGCAGCACAAGGAGGAAGTTGAAAGTTCACATATCTCCAGCAAAATGAAAGTAAGGGGAATGAGGAGGAATGAGAATAGAGTATAAACTCAACAGGCATTCCCAACAATCTACTTTCTGCTGCAAGGCTCCCACTCCCATTAAACTAAAAACCTTCCCTTCAAACAATGCCCCCAACTGGGATCAGCATTCTAATACTGACATCCGTGGGAGACATTTCTCATTCACTGAATTGCTTCATTTAGGTAGTTAATATACACTAATATATCAAATCACCATGTATATGCCTAAATACAAACTTTTGCTTTAGGCTTCTTCAAGATGTATTATTTTTCTTTGTATTGTATTGAATTGAATTGGCTCTCATAAAACGTCATGATTCTGTGTGGCTTTCATTGTGAAGAATTGAACATGGAGTCTTACGCATGCTGGGTCATCACTCTACCTCGAAATTGTAATCCTCCCTCTGTAATTCTGTAGCTAAAGAAGAGAGCATATAGGTTTTCTTTAAAATCTTATAATTATTCTTAGGTCCAAATGCCAAGGTAAGCATTTTAGCTATTTTGCTGCATTTTCCTTTATTTGGACATGTCCCTGAGGAAAAAAAATAACACACACACACACACACACACACACACACACACACACAGACGTTTATATGGCCCTGGTCGCCTTCAGCATTTTGCTACTATTGCACATATCATCCTAATTTCAACAGACAGCTGTAAGGAATAATGCCAAATCAGTAATGGAAGCTTTTAGCAGAGCCTCAAAGTTATCAAAACTTTAAATATGCACGGACAAGTCACTCTGGAAAGGAGAGTTACACAGAATTATACAAAGCTACCCCTAACATTTTACCTTAGATACCAGCTTCTAAAGTGGTGCAATATATTAAGAAAACACATCAGGTTCGCAGACCTATAATTAATCCTGTCAGCAGCTATGGCAGGGCAGATTGCTACTGAAACTTGCATCTCGATGAGACTTTCCCCCCATTGACTCTATCCGTGTGGAACAGTGTTGACCCCAGGGATCTAAACCCATTACCGGAGTTTTACAGTACAGTTCATGCTCATTGCATGCCCTCCTTGTGCTTGGGGGCATTAAATATTTAACTAACTGTGACCATTGTGGTTTGGAGAAAGAAGCCGTTTTAAGTGCACATTTTATTCACAATATTGAAGAACAAATATAACATTTAAAAAGTCTCCATCTGAGACCTGAGGTACAACAAATGGTCCCAGGAAAACACAATTTCTGTTCAGTTCCTGTAATTGAATTAGATTACAAATCTTTCTAAATATACATATGCATCATATCCTACAGTAGCGGGAGTAAAATGTGAAGTATTATAGGCATTAATGCTATCATTAAATTTTAATGTGTACAACGTGGCTGACAAAGCTTGTTTTCAAACCTTGAAATCAGACCGGAGAAGGCAAAAGATTTTCAATCCTATAATTCCAGTTAATTTGTCTTTTCACAATAATTTAAGCAGATATATCAATTGTCACTTTGAATTGAGTGTGCATGTTGTTAGTAAACAAATGGAAAGCTCATCGAGTTTTACTTTGGCTGTACTTATTCCTCTCATGCAGTTTGCTTTAGAGAAATCATGTTATATAAAAAAAGTTGAATTATTGGTTTTGCTGAAATGCTTCATATGTTAAGAATCACAGGAACTAGCCAGGTTGTCGAACCTTGCATTTTTAGATCATAAGATGGCCTACGTTTCACACATTGGAGTAATTCAGAAAAAGCAAACTAAGTGAGAAGTGTTTCTTTTATCAGAAGAACAAAATGGCACAGAGAAGAACACGCTCAACTCTTAATGTTAGATCCAGTAAATTTGTAAATACGTTTGGATGTGGGGATTGTGGGAGCATGGGTTGGGAGGGTACATGTACATTGGTTTGTGTGCATATGGAGATCAGAGGTTCACATGCAGATTGTCTTTCTCAGTCACTCAATCACTCAATCACTCTCCACCTTATTTTTGATTCAAAGACTCTCACTGAACCTGGAGCTCAAAGATGTGTTGACATAACCTCGCCTGTCAGGTCCAGAATCCAGCTATGTTCACATCGTGTTTTCTGCCAAAGCTGAGACTACAGACTAGCACTGGCATTTCTGTCCCCTTATATGATTATTAGGACCTTACTCAATTTCTTATGATTGTTATATATCAGTTCCTGAATGGGCTACGGAGCTACTTCTCCATTGTTTTTTAATTTGTTTATTTAGGTTATTTTATGTGACTTTGTGTCACAGAAGTGATATATCTTTTGATTTACAATGTTTATGAGACTAGCCGCTATGGAGGGCAGAGAGGTTAAGAACACTTATTGCTCTTTCAGAGGACGTAGTTTGGTTCCCAGCACACACAAGGTAGCTCATAGACATCCATATCTTCTGTTCCAGTGAATCAAACCCAGTTGTCATTTTCTGACCTTTGTGGGAACCACACAAACACACATTTGTTTCACTTACACTTAAACCACATGCAGGCAATACAGACACAATACTAGAAAGTGGCTGTCAAGACAGACAAATCATTAGTGGGTATAAATACAATTTTGTTATATCAAATTAAAATACCTATTACATTCTATGTAATAACTTGTGATTTAATAATTTAATTTGCCATGAGCATTGTTTTACAATTTTTATTAAGTATGAACAACATACTATATAGTTATTGTGACTGCTTAATTCATCATCATCACAACAATGGAAGATTCATGGTGATATGAATTTTTTCAAAGTCATGTTTTTTCTTTTTGAGATTCTAATTGTATCATTTCCACACTTTTATTTTCAGACTCTCCCATGTATCTCCTCCTTGTTTTTATAAACTCATCTCCTATTTTCTTGAAGTTTTCTTATATTGTGGCTGTGTGTATGCATGCATTCCTAAACATTTAAATATAACTGGCTCATTATGCATATTGTTCCTTGTATTTGTGTTTTCAGGACTCATCATTTGGTATTATATAACTGGAAAAAATTGTGTTTTATCCAAGAAACATGATTTCCCCTGCTCTCAGCATTCTGTAATTGCTCGTAGCTCTTTGTCCCTAGTAGTTTTACCACCTTGCGATCCCATCAGCAATGGAAAAGTGTTCTTTCTCCACGTCCTCGCCAGCATCTGCTGTTTCCTGACATTTTGATCTTAGCCATTCTGATTGGTGTGAGGTGGAATCTCAGGGCCATTTTGGTTTGCATTTCCCTGATGACTAAGGATGTTGAGCATCCTTTAGGTGTTTCTGGAACATGTGAGATTCCTCAGTTGAGAATTCTTTGTTTAGCTCTCTACTCCATTTTTAATAGGGTTATATGGTTCTCTGGAGTCTAACTTCTTGAGTTCTTTATATGCTTTGGATATTAGACCTCTATCGGATGTAGGGTTTTTGTTTTGCCCTATTGACAGAGTCCTTTGCCTTTCAGTTTTATGAGGTCCCATTTATCAGTTGTTGCTCATACAGCCTGAGTCATTGGTGTTTTTTTTTTTTCAGGAAATTTCCCCCTGTACAGATGTGGCTCCTTCCCACTTTCTCTTCTATGAGATTCAGTATGTCTGGTTTGATGTGAGGTCCTTGAACCACTTGGTGTAAAGGTTGAGGAATTTCAGCATATTAATTGGTGTAGTCCATGTTCAATTCATGTTTAGGCAGCCACATTGATGAAAGATGTGCTAACATTTTAAAATTATATTTATTATTGCTCTATTGATAAAGAAAGGAAGAGCAATTCTCTACCTCATCTGGAATAATAAAAATTCTAAGATAGCAGAAAACTATGGTCAACAATAGAAGGACTTCTTGGGAAATCACAATCTCTGACCTCAAGCTATACTATAGAGCAATAGTGAGAAAAACCACATGGTATTGGCACAGAGACAAACAGGTAGAATGGAAGACACAGAAATCAACCAACACACGTATGGTTATTTGATTTTGGACAAAGAAGCACAAATAATAAAGTGGGAAATAGACAGAATGTCGAACAATGGTGCTGGTCAAACTGGAGGTCTGCATGTAGAAGTATGAAAATTGATCCATTTTTTAATCTCCTTGTAAAAAGGTTAAGTCCAAGTGGTTTAAGGACCTCAACTGGGAAGGCAGACAACTTTTGTAATGTAACCAAATGTAATTAACAAAAAGAAAAAGAAAAGAAACTTCCTAGAGACTCGAGGTAATGCTGGGTAACACTCATGTTCTCACACACCTGTAACATAGGATCCCAATATGAATGTATTTATACATATAATCGTAAAGAATATGGACTTGATTCAGTGATAAATCAACGATAATTGGGTCATGGGAATATATCATCCCTACTAGTTATTTTGTATTTTTGTTCATTTGCTTAAATACTGGGTCGAATCTATAGCCCAGGGTAGTCTTATTACTCATTCTTTGAAAAAAACAAAAATGGGAAAATTCCCCTTTAACCCGCTTTACATCAGAAATAAGGATAATTTAATAAAAAGAATTACATTAATCAGTTCTATGTTCTATTTGTGGTGGTCTTGCTCTTGCAAAGCCAGCTTTATACTCTTGAGAACACTTGCATATCCAGTTCAGCCTTTAACTAGCCACACCAGAGTAACTAACAGCCTGATGAAGCTACATTTTGTTGTTGTTTCTGTTGTTGATATTGTTTTTGTTTTTGTTTGTTTGCTTTGGTTTTAATGACATTTGTTCTATGGGAGAAATGCTTGAAGCCGTTACTTTTTTTTTCCTGAATGGAGCAAAGATGTACATTTTAGAATAGCCCATAACATATGTGTTTGAAAATGTTATAATGACCTAAATAGTTTCATATTAACAAAAATGAATAACAATCTACAGTATTGTGAGCAATTTTGGGAAGTCTCTATTACAACATTGAGTGATTTAATATTTTTGTAGGCCACCAGTTTCACCACTGGGACCTTATAAAAGACTCCTTAAAATCACAAGTATTAGTACTTTTGTATTCTCAACACTTTTGTTTTATTCTTTGCATTACCCCAACCCATATACAATTTCTGTAGGGTGTGACCAATCTGTCTACCTGTTCCCTTTTGAACCCTTGCTTTTCTTCATTTTCAATCATCTGCCAGTGAACTAGTGTTTGTGTCATGGATCATCCTTTTGCACATAGAAGCTAGTTTTGCAGAGACTGAAAGAAATTCCAACCAGTGTCACACGATTAAGTAGTGACAGGGGTAGAATTCTCAGTGACAGGTCAGTATAAGATGTTCGAATTTATACATATAGATTATGATATGCAGACTAGAAATGTGAGCTAAGGCTTTCTGTTTTGATTTTCTGTAATTATGTCCATGTCTTGTCCCTCTGTGTGACTTGGCTCTGATTACATAGAATCTTTTCAATGACATAATCAGTCAATGATCTGTGTCCAGGCTCCCAGGTAAAGAAGCAACTTGCTAGTCTCTGAAGTAGGTACAAATGAGAGAGGTAAGGACAGCTAGTCATTGTTTTTAATTAATGCTCAGTGATATTACATTGGTTATTTTTCTACTGATGTGACAAAGCACATTGACCTCGGAACCTTGTTTAAAAAGCACTTAATTTGACCTTCAGGTCCAGAAGGCTAGAATGGGTGAGAGGTGAGCAAAGGCACGGTGTTAGGAACAGCTCTGTCTCTAACAGAAGCACACTAATTATCTCCCAATGACATACCTCCTCCAACATGTGCACATTTTCTAATCCTTTCTTTCTTTTCCTTTAGAAATTTATTTCAATGTAACTATATGCATAGGAAACACATTCATATTGGTTAATAGAATGCAATCATGTTCAACTTATCCTATACAGACTTGACCAGAAACTTGGTACATGGTTTACAATAAAAAAAATAACAAAAAACAAACTGCAATATGCTTCATCTCTTATCTGTTACAAATATATACAAAAGAATCCTCCATCAAATGCTGCTGAAGGTAGCAGAACCTTGAGAAATATACCTTTGGTTTGCCTCAGAAAAGGGACACATATTGCACTTAATAGTTCCACCAAATGCTCACCCAGCAAATAAACATGAGACCACTGGGGCCATTTGCCTTCAAAGCCTCCTAGCTATGTACCAAGAGGAGCTTGTTGAGCTCGTTGATATGTACTACTGAAAGGAGCTGAAAAGGAATGAATCACTTATCTGGTTTCACACATGTAGAAATTGAGATTCAACTTAAGTTACAAAGTAACCAAGAAAATTGTTTTGAAATGGTCCCAATTATACATAAATTCAAATTCAAAAATTCACATTCCAAACACTTAAGTATCAATAGTGACAACTACACTATAATGGGGAGCCACCATTTAGCCTTCTCACTGTACCTATATCACTTGGTAATAAAAGTAATATATTATCCCCATCAAAATATAAAATATCAGTTTTTCTATACACCCTCAGATCTGAAAGTAATCCATTATCAGAATAAGGACCAAATACAATATGGCAGAAACACCCTCTAGTTTGGTTTTTGTTTGTTTGTTTGTTTCTTGTTTTTTTTTTTGCACACAAATGGCTTACAATCTCTATTAGTCATAGAAGAGGTGCTAAATATTGCTAAATATTATAAAATAATTAAGAAAATGAAAGAAATAGATCATCAATCTTACAATTTTCCAAAAGGAAGAGGAATCAAATTATCAAATGTGCTACAAAATCTTAAACTTGACACATCTTAGAATAAAAAAGAAAATTTTATTCTTTTCAAGTCCATTCTCATTTTAAGTAGTTAGTATATAAAACTACTGAGAAATTTTACCGAATAATAACAAATCAAGGACTTATCAATGAAGCAAAGTAAGCTCGTGACATTTTAGTTTATGAGATTTAACTAATTACCACACTATCATACTGTACAGTTTTTAGCTGCCAGGTTCCTGACATTTTGACACCCAATTAAGCCACTTCAATCTATGAGTATTTTTTCACAAGAAAGTATGTGTACATTAAGAACTAGGCTATATAAATCCCTCTTATAATATTTAAGTAGATGAAACTTTCAGGAAAACATTATAAAAATTACATTTGTTACATTTGAATAGAAAAATACCAATGAAGATGTATGCATTCTAGTCTTGTTCCCCTGGGTGGATCTATTGAAAAGTGATATATTGTGAGTGCTGGAAGTTCTACTAGTGGAGGAGTAAGGAAGTCCAGTTGAAATGTATATCTTTCCCATGATCATAGACACAGAAGCAGTGGATCCAGGCTTCCATATACTAATGTCTATGAAACCCTGAACCAAGGTACTCTCAGATTTACAAATCCAAGTCTCACTTGGTTACATATACAAACAAGAAAATAGGGATTAAAAAACTGGATGGTCTTGGTATGTAAAACTATCATTAATATTAACTTAGTTAAATTTACAACTATGTCTTTCTACATCTAACTCTCTACTCATGCTTTTCTTTTACTTGATTCCTTTAAAATTCACCACAAATAGGATATTAGATATTCATCCCCAGTCCATAAATGAGCAAAGCAAAGCTCAGGGGAGTTAGGTCACTTTCACAAAACCACAAATGAAAGAAAATTTAACTTTTGTAAGTGAATTATTTTTAAATTGTCAGAATGTAGTACCATTATCATTGTGAAAACCATGGACCATAGAGTATAAAATGACCACAGTATTCTATTCCTTGCTGATATTAACAATGTCCTTAGCATTATTTTAAAGACCGAGCTTAGGAAAATCTTTTGCACACAAAAGTGAGACAAAAAATCACAATCGTCTTTCAAAGATTCTCTTCTGCTTTGAGTGTGTATTTAGCTGTTATTACATAATTTTCTGCTAAAAGCCCTCCATACGAATACAATGCTATCATACAGCTCTCTTGTTTACTAGTTCAAATTCCTAGCTTAAAATTAGTTGAAAATAAAACTTTGGAATTTGCAATAGACATGTGCTTGAAGGACTCCTATCCCACTCCACAGATACTTGCTTAGCCATAGCCATTGCTGTCATACTAATGGCAGCATGAAGTGTGAAAAAACAGAATGTCCTTTAATTGATGAATAGAAAATGAAACTGTGGTATATAAAAACAGTGTGCGGTGAGTCAAAGAGCATCAGAGAGGAGAATAGCTGGGTGCATGTTGTTCTAATGGGGAAATGCTAAGAATGAGAAACCTGTAATTAAGAATCAGGAAGGTAGATAAATGCAGAAAAGAAGATGGAGGAAGTTACAATAGTAGTAGTGATGTCTGAAAAAGTCATAGGAAATTTACCAAAAATAAATTTGATACAATGGCACAAGTCATAATCCAAGTAATTTAAATGGAATTTTTCTATCTAAGCTGACCATGCTCCCTGAAAGAGCTAAAACCAAATGACCTCTCAACTGTAGACACTGAGATGCCTCCTTTTGAGTTGTGTATCAGGACTGTCCAAGAGGCAACCAAAATATGACACAGTAGTACTGTTGCCCTTGTTTTCCTCCCAGAGATGGATACCCTTCTAATGAAAACATCATATTCTTCAAACACAGAACCCTGGGAGATAGAACTGCCCTAAATACTTCCTCCCTGAGGATTAGCTTTCACAATGTCAGAAGATACCATTCAAACTTCCAAAGGAAGGAAGCAACCTACATTCCTACCCACTTAAAATACCTACAAACCCCAGCAATGGTCTATGTGTGCATTAGTGGCACACATTAGTAGGTGGTAACCAACAGCTCTATTAATGGATTTAAGATCCACTCAACAAGAAGAAAATAATGATAGATACTGGAAACCTAGCCAGCTACCCAGGGATAGAGAAATTATGGATTTTAGAGAACCTACAATGGCCACTTTTACGAAAGAAGTATAATCGCTAACCACATTCTAAATTTTCATTCTTATACGCACAAATAAACATAGTCCACACTCCTTGTCAAAGAATCTTCTTTTTGTAAAAGACAGAAACCATTATAGTTAACACAACCAAACAAAACACAGAATTGTGGAATCCAGCTTCAAGCAATAATTCTATATATAATACAGCTGCTACCCACACAACTAAGGTTCATGAAAAAACTGCAGATGATAGGGTAGAAAGGTTCTAAGAGTAAATGGTATAGGAAGTATGCTGTGAAAATGTGTATCCTAAGAATTTAAGAGGCTACACCTAGGAAGTTTCACCAAAGTCTCTTCCTAACCATGAGCTAAACATGAACAACAATCAACATGCTAATGTGGATAGGGAACAGCCCATGAAGCCTCAAACTCACACACAGAAGTACAGGAAGCTACGGAAAGTTGAGAGAGACAAAAGTTGAGAGTCCAGGGAAGAACTCACCAATTGGCTAATACCAAATGATCAGCCCGAAAAACATACATACATGTAATGATATGTGGACTAAACACTTTTTAGTTGTGAATTAAATATGTAAATGCATACATACATGGATGCATGTATGTAACAATGATTAATGTAAAAAGGATATCATGGATTTGAAAGATAACAAGGAGAGTACATAAGAGTGGAGGGCAAAATAGCATAATTATATTAAAATCACAAATATAAGGAAAAGTTTAAACTTAGGAATTAGTAATAGCTTGTGATTACAATTCCTAGTTGTCAACTTGATCCATCTGGAATGAAATCCAGACATAGAGTGCACACCTGTAATCCAGATCTTGATATGAAGATTGTGAGGCATAGTGGCCATAAAGAGATTAGGCCCAAGGAAGGTAGTACATGCCTTTAATCCCAGGAGACTGAGGTAAACAGATCTCTAAATTCAAAGCCAGTCTGGGACAAAGCAAGTTTCGTATCCAGGTGTAGTAGTACACAGCTTTAATCTGGGACACACCTTCTGCTGGTGGTTTCTATAAGGACATTGGAAGAAGGAAGGCTCCTGCTTGCATGTGCCAGAACATCTGTTGAAACTGAGTTCTTCAGGATTCTGGCTTACACAGGAGACCAAATGAAATAGCTAGCCTCATGGGACTTAATTAGCAACTACTCGATTCTTAGACTTCCCATTCACAGCTGCTCATTGCTAGATTAGTTGGACTCTAGACTGTAAGTGATTACAATTAATTCCCTTAATATGTAGAGACATTCCATAAGTTCTGTGACTCTAGAGAATCCTGACTACTACATAGTTGTATTAAACATTTCTCTTTATCCAGGCATATTGATACGTACAGGTGAATCAGCTAATATAAAGAGGAAAAAGGAAGATCACTCTGCTCAGTTGTTTAAGGGTAATCTTCAGAGAGTAAGATCTCATTTCAAGACAAATATTTATGTTATCTCTTTGGACTTGGGCTACTTTACAATTCTGAGTTCTTCTTTGTGCAGCAGACAGCAGTTAAGGTAGAATAAAACTGCTGAGAAGTCTCTGAGTCCTCAAGCCTAAATGAGAAATACAGACAGAAGGAATGTAAGAGCTACTGTTTAGTGAGGCTTGCTATGACATTCTGCCCAATAGACCCGGTGTGGCTATTTCTCTTGTGATCTTCCAGCAGTGGTGGCTTATTAAATAAATCCTTGCCAATATCAATGCAGCCAAAATTCTGGCATAGATGGGGTAAAAATTATTTAGGTGACCACATAAAATCATATCATAAAATGTATTTCATGTAAACTTTCATTACAATTCATGTAAGGTTGACTATAAGAGAATTAAAAGGGCAGATCCAGTGCTTCAGACACCCTGCCATACCCAGAAATATTTTGAGTCCCTGGAGGTCCATCACAACCATGCTCACAGATGAGAACCCTGCACACCACAATACCTGGTCTAACTGAGTCCCCCACAGGGCACAGTGGACACAGGACCTATCCACCCTGACAGAGACACATCTTTCTTCCAGTCCACAACTGTACCTAAGGGGCAGATCAGGTGCTCTAGTCCCCCACCCTCACACTTCAAGCCCAGACCCCGAGACAGCTTGACTCCGAGGAAGTCCATCATAATCAGTCTCACAGATAAAGTACTGCAGAATTCTTTCCACTCCCAGAGACAGCCTGACTAGAGGATGTCTCCCAGGAGTGATGCTGCACACAGAATAACAGAATCCACAATCTAAAGGCCTCTCAGGAGAACAGCTATAGGTAGGGCAAAAGAGTGATTGCTCCTCTAAAGTATGAAGTCCAACAATCTGAAGGCCCCATAGAAGAGCCACTGTAGCCAGGGCAACAGGTCACCAGTGTGCAAGCCCCTGTGAAGACCCCACAGTGGGAAGGCCTCACAGGAGGTCTGCTACAGCCAGTGCCAAGGCCTACCAGGAGACCTGAAGCAACCCAGGGAAACAAGAGGCAGGCACCAAACAGAGACACCCAGCTAAGTCCAGGAGTAACCAGATGGCAAGAGGCAAGCATAAGACAATAAGCAACAGAAACCAATATACTTTGGCATCATCAGAATCCAGTTCTCACACGACAGCAAGCCCTGGAAACACCAACACACCTGAAAATCAGGAAGCTGACCTAAAATCCTATCTCATAAAGATAATAAAATCCTTTAAGGAGGATATTTTTAAAAAAGAGTCACTGAAAGAAATACAGGAAAACCCAGGTAAAAAAGTAGAATCTCTTAAAGACAAAACAATCCCTTAAAGAAACACAGGAAAATACAATCAAACAGATGAAGGAATTGAACAAAGTAGCCCAAGACCTTAATGTTGAAGTAGAAACAATAAAGAAGTCACAAAAGGAAGCAACCCTTGAAATGGAAAACTTAGAAAAGAGGTCAGGAATTACAGATGTAAGCATCACCAACAGAATACAAGAGATAGAAGAAAGAAATGCAGGTGTAGAAGATACCTTAGAAGATTTTGACACAACTCTCAAAGAAAATTCAAAACATTCAAAAGTGAAAAACCTCCTAACCCAAAACATTCAGGAAATCCAAGACACAATGAAGTGAACAAATACAAATACAATAGGAATAGAGGCAAATGAAGATTCCTAGCTAAAAGTGCCCAAAAATGTCTTCAAAAAATCATAAAAGAAAACTTTCCAAAATTACAGTAAGAGCTAGCCATAAATGTACAAGCAGCCTATGGAACACCAAAAAGATTGGACCAGAAAAGAGAATCTTCTCTTCACATAATAATCAAAATACTGAATGCACAGAACAAAGAAAGGGAAAAAGGTCAAGTAACATGTAAAGGCAGACCTATCAGAATTACACCAGACTTCTCACCAGAAACTATGAAAGCCAGAAGAGGTAATGCACACCCCAAGAGAACACAAATGCCAGCCCAGGATATTATACCCAATAAAAAGTTCAATCAGCATACTCCAAACCAAAATATTACAGGACAAAACCAAATTCAAATAGTATCTATCTACTAAAAAAGGCCTACAGAAGATTCTAGAAGGAAAACTACAATACAAGGTGGCTACATGCACCAAAGAAAATGAAAGATAGTAATCATCTCAAAACAAAGTCAAATGGAGAAAATAACATGCACAGGCCACCTACAATAGCAAACATAACAGGAAATAACAATAATCTGTGTTTAATATCTCTCAATATCAATGGACTCAATCCCCATATAAAAAGACATAAGCTAAGAGGGTGGGTACGCAAAAGGGTCCAGCATTTTGCTGCATACAAGAAACACCCTTCAATGTTAAAGACAGAATTACCTCAGAATAAAAGGCTGGAGAAAAGTTCTCTATGCAAGTGGTCCCAAGAAACAAGTTGCAGTTGCCATCCTAATATCCAATAAAATAGACTTTCAAGCAAAAGTATTCAAAGAGATGGGGAAGGACACTTCATACTCAACAAAGAAAAAACCCATCAAGATGATCTCTTAATTCTGATTATCTTTGTCCTAAATTCAATGGCATCCACATTCATAAAACAAACTTTACTTAAGCTCTAACACACACATTGAACCCCACACAATAATCATAGGAGACTTTAGCATCCCACTCTCGCTAATTAACAGGTCATTGAAACAGAAACTAAACAGAGACACAGTGAAACTAAGAGAGGTTATGAACCATGGGTTTAACAGATATCTACAGAGAATTTCACCCTAAAACAAAAGAATATACCTTCTTAGAACCTCAAAATACCTTCTCCAAAATTGACCATGTAATTGGTCACAAAACAAGCCTCAATCTATACAAGAAAATTGAAATAATCCCATGCATCATATCAGATAACCACACACTAAGGCTGGTCTTCAATAACAATAAAAACAACAGAAAACCCACATACCTATGGAAACTGAACAAGTCTCTACTAAAGATAACTTGGTCAGGGAAGAAGGAAAGAAAGAAATTAGACTTCCTTGACTTCAGTGAAAATGAAGACACCGCTCACCCAAACTTATGGGACACAATGAAAGCAGTACTAGGAGGAAAATTCATAGAACTAAGTGTTCTGGTAAAGAAATAGGAAACATCCACACTAACAATTTAACAGCACACCTGAGAGCTCTAGACAAAAAGTAGCAAATATAAACAAGAGGAATGGAGGGCATGAAAGAGTCCGACTTTGGCCGAAATCATCTTAAGAACTTTCCCCTTGTTCCAATGAGTTTGAGGCTGTTTCCCACTTTACCTTCTATTAGATTTAGTGTATATAGTTTTATGTGGAGTACCTTGAGACATTTGGACTTCAGCTTTGTGCAAGGTGACAAATTTGGTCTATTTTCATTTTTTTACTCACAGACTACCAGTTAGACCAGCACCATATATTGAAGATGTTTTCTTTCTCCCATTGTATATTTTTTGCTTCTTTGTCAAAGAAAAGTGTTCATAATCTGTGGTTTTATTATTGGGTCTTCAGTTCTATTCTATTGATTGAGGTGTCTGTTCTGTACCAATACCATGCAGTTTTTATCATTACTGCTCTTAAGTAGAACTCCAATAGTTCATTCTCAAAGATCAAGAATTGACAAATGGGACCTCATGATACTGGCTAGCTTCTATAAGGCACAGGACATAGTCAATAGGATAAATCAGCAACCTACAGGAAAAAAATCTTCACTAACCCCACATCTGATAGAAAACTAATATCCAAAATGTAGCACTCAATAAGCGATACATAAAAACAGCAATCAAATCCCAGTTTCTATTGTTGATGCCAAGAAGTGCTTGCTGACAGGAGCCTGATATAGGTGTTTTCCAAGAGGTTTAGCTAGAGCCTTACTGATACAGATAAGGATGCTTGCAGCCTACCATTGGACTGAACATTGGGACCCCAATGGAGGAGTTAGAGAAAGGACTGAAGGAATGGAAGGGGTTTGCAACCCTATAGGAAGTACAATATCAACCAGTCAGATATCCCAGAGCTCCCAGGAACTAAACCACCAACCACAGAGTACACATGAGGGACCCATGGCTCCAGCCACATATGTAGCAGAGGGTAGCATTGCCTGGCATCAATAGGAGAAGCCCTTTGTCCTGTGAATGCTCATTTCCCCAGTGTAGGGGAATGCAGAGGTGGTGAGGTGGGAGGGAGTGGGTGGGAGCAAGGGGAGGAGGGAAGGGAGAGGGGGTTGCACCAGGAAAGGAGATATCGTTGGAAATTTGAATACAAAAAACTATCCATTAAAAAAATCAAAACATGGAGTATAGGACAAAACAGAATTCACAACAGAGGAATCTCGAATGACTGAGAAGCACTCAGTACAAAGTCCTTAGTCATCAGGAAAATGCAAATCAAAATGACCCTGAGAGTCTATCTTACAGCCATCAGAATGGCTAAGAACAAAAACTCAGGTAACAGTAGATGCTGTTCTGGATGTGGAGAAAAAAGAACACTCCTCCATTGTTGGTGGGATTGGAAATTGGTACAACCACTTGATAAATCATGTGGAGTTTCCTCAGAAAACTGTAATTCTACCTGAAGACCTAGCTATACCACTACTGGGCATATATTCAAAAGATGCCTCAACATATAATAAGAACATGTGCTTCACTATGTTCATAGTGGCCTTGTTTTTGATAGCCAGAATCTGGAAACAAGCCAGATGTCCCTCAATGGAGGGGTGGATCCAGAAAATGTAGTACATTTCCACAATGGAATACTACTCAGCAATTAAGAAGGATAATGTCGCTCAGAGAGGCAGACACACCTGGGAAACCAGAAGAGACTGCACTCTGCACACACATCTCGGACGCCAGAGGAAAACACCAAACTCCATCTGGAACCCTGGTGCACTGAAGCTCCTGGAAACGGCGGCACAGATCTTCCTTGTTGCTGCCGCCTCGGAGAGCTCTTGGGCAGCACCCCGCTAGCGAACTTGAGCCTTGGGACCACAGGTAAGACCAACTTTCCTGCTGCAAGAGACCTGCCTGGTGATCTCGGGACACACAGAGGCAGAATTCCTCTAGGACCGGGCACCTCCTGTGTTTACCAGGAGTCCCACACCCGCGGACCCCGGCCCGCAGCAGCTCTCTGCTCCCAGACACCATGGGAGAGAGACCCCACCGCCTGGTCAGGTGGGCACTCCTGAGGCTGCAGAGCGGAAGAGACCACCAACACTGCCCACCCCTGCCCACATCCCTGGCCCAAGAGGAAACTGTATAAGGCCTCTGGGATCTCGTGGGGGAGGGCCCAGGAGCGGCAGGACCACTGCATCTGAGACACCACCGGAACCTGAAGGAAACAGACTGGATAAACAGTTCTCTGCACCCAAATCCCGTGGGAGGGAGAGCTAAACCCTCAGAGAGGAAGACACGCCTGGGAAAACAGAAGAGACTGCACTCTGCACACACATCTCGGACGCCAGAGGAAAAGACCAAACGCCATCTGGAACCCTGGTGCACTGAAGCTCCCGGAAGGGGCGGCACAGGTCTTCCTGGTTGCTGCCGCTGCAGAGAGCTCGAGGGCAGCACCCCGCGAGCGAACTTGAGCCTCGGGACCACAGGTAAGACCAACTTTTCTGCTGCAAGTGACCTGTCTGGTGAACTCAAGACACAGGCCCACAGGAACAGCTGAAGACCTGTAGAGAGGAAAAACTACACGCCCGAAAGCAGAACACTCTGTCTCCATAACAGGCTGAAAGAAAACAGGAAAACAGGTCTAGAGCACTCCTGACACACAGGCTTATAAGGCAGGCTAGCCACTGTCAGAAATAGCAGAACAAAGTAACACTAGAGATAATCTGATGGCGAGGCAAGCGCAGGAACCCAAGCAACAGAAACCAAGACTACATGGCAACATCGGAGCCCAATTCTCCCACCAAAACAAACATGGAATATCCAAACACACCAGAAAAGCAAGATCTAGTTTCAAAATCATATTTGATCATGATGCTGGAGGACTTCAAGAAAGACGTGAAGAACTCCCTTAGAGAACAAGTAGAAGCCTACAGAGAAGAATCACAAAAATGCCTGAAAGAATTCCAGGAAAACATAATTAAACAAGTAGAAGCCCATAGAGAGGAGTCACAAAAATCCCTGAAAGAATTCCAGGAAATCATAAATAAACGAGTAGAAGCCGATAGAGAGGAGTCACAAAAATCCCTGAAAGAATTCCAGGAAAACACAATCAAACAGTTGAAGGAATTAAAAATGGAAATAGAAGCAATCAAGAAAGAACACATGGAAACAACCCTGGATATAGAAAACCAAAAGAAGAGACAAGGAGCTGTAGATACAAGCTTCACCAACAGAATACAGGAGATGGAAGAGAGAATCTCAGGAGCTGAAGATTCCATAGAAATCATTGACTCAACTGTCAAAGATAATGTAAAGCGGAAAAAGCTACTGGTCCAAAACATACAGGAAATCCAGGACTCAATGAGAAGATCAAACCTAAGGATAATAGGTATAGAAGAGAGTGAAGACTCCCAGCTCAAAGGACCAGTAAATATCTTCAACAAAATCATAGAAGAAAACTTCCCTAACCTAAAAAAAGAGATACCCATAGGCATACAAGAAGCCTACAGAACTCCAAATAGATTGGACCAGAAAAGAAACACCTCCCGTCACATAATAGTCAAAACACCAAACGCACAAAATAAAGAAGGAATATTAAAAGCAGTAAGGGAAAAAGGTCAAGTAACATATAAAGGCAGACCTATCAGAATCACACCAGACTTCTCGCAGAAACTATGAAGGCCAGAAGCTCCTGGACTGATGTCATACAGACACAAATGCCAGCCCAGGTTACTGTATCCTGCAAAACTCTCAGTTAACATAGATGGAGAAACCAAGATATTCCATGATAAAACCAAATTTACACAATATCTCTCTACAAATCCAGCACTACAAAGGATAATAAAGGGTAAAGCCCAACATAAGGAGGCAAGCTATACCCTAGAAGAAGCAAGAAACTAATCGTCTTGGCAACAAAACAAAGAGAAGAAAAGCACACAAACATAACCTCACATCCAAATATGAATATAACGGGAAGCAATAATCACTATTCCTTAATATCTCTCAACATCAATGGACTCAACTTCCCAATAAAAAGACATAGATTAACAAACTGGATATGCAACGAGGACCCTGCATTCTGCTGCCTACAGGAAATACACCTCAGAGACAAAGACAGACACTACCTCAGAGTGAAAGGCTGGAAAACAACTTTCCAAGCAAACGGTCGGAAGACGCAAGCTGGAGTAGCCATTCTAATATCAGATAAAATCAATTTTCAACTAAAAGTCATCAAAAAGATAAGAAAGGACACTTCATATTCATCAAAGGAAAAATCCACCAAGATGAACTCTCAATCCTAAATATCTATGCCCCAAATACAAGGGCACATACATACGTAAAAGAAACCTTACTAAAGCTCAAAACACACATGGTAACTCACACAATAATAGTAGGAGATTTCAACACCCCACTCTCATCAATGGACAGATCATGGAAACAGAAATTAAACAGAGACGTAGACAGACAAAGAGAAGTCATGAGCCAAATGGACTTAACGGATATTTATAGAACATTCTATCCTAAAGCAAAAGGATATACCTTCTTCTCAGCTCCTCATGGTACTTTCTCCAAAATTGACCATATAATTGGTCAAAAAACGGGCCTCAACAGGTACAGAAAGATAGAAATAATCCCATGCGTGCTATCGGACCAAAACGGCCTGAAACTGGTCTTCAATAACAATATGGGAAGAATGCCCACATATACGTGGAAATTGAACAATGCTCTACTCAATGATAACCTGGTCAAGGAAGAAATAAAGAAAGAAATTAAAGACTTTTTAGAATTTAATGAAAATGAAGGTACAACATACCATAACTTATGGGACACAATGAAAGCTGTGCTAAGAGGAAAATTCATAGAGCTGAGTGCCTGCAGAAAGAAACAGGAAAGACCATATGTCAGCAGCTTGACAGCACACCTAAAAGCTCTAGAACAAAAAAAAACCAGACACACCCATGAGGAGTAGAAGGCAGGAAATAATCAAACTCAGAGCTGAAATTAACCAAGTAGAAACAAAAAGGACAATAGAAAGAATCAACAGAAACAAAAGTTGGTTCTTTGAGAAAATCAACAAGATAAATAAACCCTTAGCCAGACTAACGAGAGGACCCAGAGAGTGTGTCTAAATTAACAAAATCAGAAATGAAAAGGGACACATAACTACAGATTCAGAGGAAATTCAAAAAATCATCAGATCTTACTATAAAAGCCTATATTCAACAAAACTTGAAAATCTGCCGGAAATGGACAATTTCCTAGACAGATACCAGGTACCGAAGTTAAATCAGGAACAGATAAACCAGTTAAACAACCCCATAACTCCTAAGGAAATAGAAGCAGTCATTAAAGGTCTCCCAACCAAAAAGAGCCCAGGTCCAGACGGGTTTAGTGCAGAATTCTATAAGACCTTCATAGAAGACCTCATACCAAGATTATCCAAACTATTCCACAAAATTGAAACAGATGGAGCACTACTGAATTCCTTCAATGAAGGCACAATTACTCTTATACCTAAACCACACAAAGACCCAACAAAGAAAGAGAACTTCAGACCAATTTCCCTTATGAATATCGACGCAAAAATACTCTAAAATTCTGGCAAACCGAATCCAAGAGCACATCAAAACAATCATCCACCATGATCAAGTAGGCTTCATCCCAGGGATGCAGGGATGGTTTAATATACGGAAAACCATCAACGTGATCCATTATATAAACAAACTTAAAGAACAAAACCGCATGATCATTTCATTAGACGGTGAGAAAGCATTTGACAAAATTCAACACCCCTTCATGATAAAAGTCCTGGAAAGAATAGGAATTCAAGGCCCCTACCTAAACATAGTAAAAGCCATATACAGCAAACCAGTTGCTAACATTAAACTAAATGGAGAGAAACTTGAAGCAATCCCACTAAAATCAGGGACTAGACAAGGCTGCCCACTCTCTCCCTACTTATTCAATATAGTTCTTGAAGTTCTAGCCAGAGCAATCAGACAACAAAAGGAGGTAAGGGGATACAGATCGGAAAATAAGAAGTCAAAATATCACTATTTGTAGATGATATGATAGTATATTTAAGTGATCCCAAAAGTTCCACCAGAGAACTACTAAAGCTGATAAACAACTTCAGCAAAGTGGCTGGGTATAAAATTAACTCAAATAAATCAGTAGCCTTCCTCTACACAAAAGAGAAACAAGCCGAGAAAGAAATTAGGGAAACGACACCCTTCATAATAGACCCAAATAATATAAAGTACCTCGGTGTGACTTTAACCAAGCAAGTAAAAGATCTGTACAATAAGAACTTCAAGACACTGAAGAAAGAAATTGAAGAAGACCTCAGAAGATGGAAAGATCTCCCATGCTCATGGATTGGCAGGATTAATATAGTAAAAATGGCCATTTTACCAAAAGCAATATACAGATTCAATGCAATCCCCATCAAAATACCAATCCAATTCTTCAAAGAGTTAGACAGAACAATTTGAAAATTCATCTGGAATAACAAAAAACCCAGGATAGCTAAAACTATCCTCAACAATAAAAGGACTTCAGGGGGAATCACTATCCCTGAACTCAAGCAGTATTACAGAGCAATAGTGATAAAAACTGCATGGTATTGGTACAGAGACAGACAGATAGACCAATGTAATAGAATTAAGACCCAGACATGAACCCACACTCCTATGGTCATTTGATTTTTGACAAAGGAGCCAAAACCATCAAATGGAAAAAAGATAGCATTTTCAGCAAATGGTGCTGGTTCAACTGGAGGTCAATATGTAGAAGAATGCAGATCGATCCATGCTTATCACCCTGTACAAAGCTTAAGTCCAAGTGGATCAAGGACGTCCACATCAAACCAGACACACTCAAACTAATAGAAGAAAAACTAGGGAAGCATCTGGAACACATGGGCACTGGAAAAAATTTCCTGAACAAAACACCAATGGCTTATACTCTAAGATCAAGAATCAACAAATGGGATCTCATAAAACTGCAAAGCTTCTGTAAGGCAAAGGACACTGTGGTTAGGACAAAATGGCAGCCAACAGATTGGGAAAAGATCTTTACCAATCCTACAACAGATAGAGGCCTTATATCCAAAATATACAAAGAACTCAAGAAGTTAGACTGCAGGGAGACAAATAACCCTATTAAAAAATGCGGTTCAGAGCTAAACAAAGAATTCACAGCTGAGGAATGCCGAATGGCTGAGAAACACCTAAAGAAATGTTCAACATCTTTAGTGGTAAGGGAAATGCAAATCAAAACAACCCTTAGATTTCAACTCACACCAGTGAGAATGGCTAAGATCAAAAACTCAGGTGACAGCAGATGCTGGCGAGGATGCAGAGAAAGAGGAACACTCCTCCATTGATGGTGGGATTGCAGACTGGTACAACCATTCTGGAAATCAGTCTGGAGGTTCCTCAGAAAATCGGTCATTGAACTGCCTGAGGATCCAGCATATACCCAAAAGATGCCCCAACATATAAAAAAGACACGTGCTCCACTATGTTCATCGCAGCCTTATTTATAATAGCCGGAAGCTGGAAAGAACCCAGATGCCCTTCAACAGAGGAATGGATACAGAAAATGTGGTACATCTACACAACGGAATATTACTCAGCTATCAAAAACAACGACTTTATGAAATTCGTGGACAAATGGTTGGAACTGGAAAATATCATCCTGTGTGAGCTAACCCAATCACAGAAAGACATACAGGGTATGCACTCACTGATAAGTGGCTATTAGCCCAAATGCTTGAATTACCCTAGATGCCTAGAACAAATGAAACTCAAGACGGATGATCAAAATGTGAATGTTTCACGCCTTCTTTAAAAGGGGAACAAGAATACCCTTGGCAGGGAAGAGAGAGGCAAAGATTAAAACAGAGACTGAAGTAACACCCATTCAGAGCCTGCCCCCCATGTGGCCCATACATATACAGCCACCCAATTAGACAAGATGGATGAAGCAAAGAAGTGCAGACTGACAGGAGCCGGATGTAGATCGCTCCTGAGAGACACAGCCAGAATACAGCAAATACAGAGGCGAATGCCAGCAGCAAACCACTGAACTGAGAATAGAACCCCTGTTGAAGGAATCAGAGAAAGAACTGGAAGAGCTTGAAGGGGCTCAAGACCCCATATGTACAATAATGCCAAGCAACCAGAGCTTCCAGGGACTAAGCCACTACCTAAAGGCTATACATGGACTGACCCTGGACTCTGACCCCATAGGTAGCAATGAATATCCTAGTAAGAGCACCAGTGGAAGGGGAAGCCCTGGGTCCTGCTAAGACTGAACCCCCAGTGAACTAGACTCTTGGGGGGAGGGTGGCAATGGGGGGAGGGTTGGGAGGGGAATACCCATAAGAAGGGGATGGGGGAGGGGAATGTTTGCCCGGAAACCGGGAAAGGGAATAACACTGGAAATGTATATAAGAAACACTCAAGTTAATTAAAAAAAAAGGATAATGTCACAAATTTTGCAGGCAAATGAATGGAACTAGTAAATGTCATCCTGTGTGAGCTGTCCCAGTCCCCAAAGGTTATACATGGTAAGCACTCACTGATAGGTGGATATTTGCTCTAAACCTTAGAAGAAGACCCAGGATACAGGTCATAGACCCTATGAAACGTAACAAGAAAGAATCTCAAAGTGGATGCTTCCATCCTACTTAGAATGGGGAAGGAAATAATCACTGGAGGCAGAGGAAGGGAGGAACCCTCTAGGGAGAGGGGAGGCAGATTTTCCAGAGGCAGGATCAGATATGATAAGAGAGAGGAGAGAAACCCAGAAATCCAGAAATGTGGATAGGAATATGCAGCAATGGAAGGTTGGAGTACTTTGGGAACCACTAGGAATTTCCAGACACAAAGGATGTAAGAGGCTCCCAAGACCCAATGGAGATGACATTAGCTGAAATACCCATCAGCAGCAAGAAAGATCCTGAAGAGACCACCTCCAATAGATTGATATTGCCCCAGTTGAGGGATGGGACAATCCATCCCTCTCAAAATCTTTAATCCAGAATTGTTCATGCCTAAAGAAATGCAAGGACAAAGAGGGAGCAGATCCCAAACAAAAGGCCATCCAAAAACTGTCCCACTTTGCGGTCCATCCCATCAGCAGACACCAAAGGAAGATACTATTTCTGATTTATCCGGACTCCAAACACGGACACTATTACTGATGCCCAGAAGTGCTTGCAGACAGGAACCTGATATGGCTGTCTTCTGAGAAGCTCTGCCAACACCTGCAGATGCAGATTCTTAAAACCAACCATGGAATAGTTAGAAGGCTGGAAGGAGCTGAAGGGTATTGCGACTCCGTAGGAAGAACAGCAATATCATCTAACCAGACCCCTCCCAGCTGCTAGGGACTACACCACCAACCAAAGAGTGTCAGTGAATCTCTGCATGGCCCCAACATTCCTTATCTTGCATCAATTGTACTCCAGGCTCTTGGAGCTGTGGAAGCTTGTTGCCCCAGGGAAGCGGGATGCTAGAGGGGTGAGGTGTGAGTGGTTGGGTTGGTGTGGGAGCATCCTTTTAGAGGCAAAAGGATGGGGGATGGGGTGAGGGGGTTTGTGGAGAGAAGATCCGAATGGGGACAACATTTGAAATGTAAATAAATAAAATGTTTAATAAAAATAAAATAATATTAATTTAAAATAGGGAAAATGAGAATTAAACCATGAATATGCAACATAAATTTCAACATATAACTCTTCTTTATATCATGTTATCATGTAAGTGAATAATAGCAGATGATGATGGTACTGGTGATAATGATGTGTGTGTGTGTGTGTGATGTGTGTGTGTGTGTGTGTGTGTGTGTGTGTGTGTGTGTGTGTGTGGTGTATGTGTCTACATTTTATCTGTACTTTTATCAGAATTTAGAATTTAGTTTTTTCAATGTCAAATCCAAAAAGTCTGGAAGAATATCTATCACACTGCTAGTGAAAATGATGTGTATAAAAATGAAGTAACAACAAAAACCCTCAAGTCTACCCTTTAAAAGGCAATATGGTAGAAATATTTTAAAATGTAGAGCAGAACAATATATTAGAAAAGAATATAAATTTAACTACAAAATCGTGTTCTTGTTGAATAAATTACAAACAAATTAAGAAACTCCAGTAATATTTCCTTTTGCATTCACATGGTCATGCTATCTATTAACCACCTACATAGATTCTTCACTGCACACATCCTGCCTTTAGTACCTACCAGCTTTCTCGGCTGACTTCAGATGTGCAAACTCCCTTTGGTTACTTCTTTTCCTCTCCTAGGACAGAGCCTCATTATCATCTGAACAGTACTCAGTGTTCTATTGCTTTCATCATGAGCAAATAGCATGTGATAAAGGAGTCCTTAAAACCTACCTTAACCATTTACCCTTTTACCAGTTCTTAAAATTCATTTTTGGGCATTTAGTATCTGGGTATCTGTTGGTGCTAAGCTTCACACATTAATGTTCTGCCAAAAAACAATGATATAAGCTCCAGTTTCTGCAGTGCCATTGAAACTTCTTAGGGACACTCTGATTCTACCACCAAAAACATTCTAGAGCATTGGCAAACCCTTTTGTACTGACTCCATTTGTCTATAACATACCTTTGATTATATTCCTATAGTAAACTGTTAAAAACATTATTTCCTTGCTTATAATATCTTGTCGTCCTCTCAAGTTCAGGAAACACGTGTGCATTCTTCAAAGAGCGTCCCTGCTTCCTAACATGAGGAACAGGTTGTTCTGTATTCAACCTTCATATAGCACTTCATTCTTAGGAACGCTTCTCCTCCTCTTAGTCTTAGACTACATTTCAGTTAGAAGGAAATAGTTCTGTCAATTTAAACAGACTGCATATTACCTGGGGAGGAGGGACTGTGGTATACTATTTCTCGTCCCTAGGTCATGTCACTGTATTTTTAAAAATAAGATGGACAGGAAATGTTATCTGGGTATGTACTGATTAATTTTTATTAGCATAGGTAATATTGCATTTTATTATACACACACATATATATTCTATACTTGTATATAGACACACATGTACATACATAATATTATATATAATACATGTATGTATGTGATTACATTCTCTTGCTATTCTCATATTCCCTCTTCTCCTCTGTCCTCTCCTGTTGGTCTCCTTTCTCCTTGGGATAGTCATCTGTCATCTGTTTCTTTCTCTCTCTCACACACTCATAATCAAATTTATTTCACTTATTAGAGATAACAAATACTGTTTTACTTTCTTTCCCATCGTCTTTCTTTTCCCCCAGCCCATGTTCTTACTTTAATATCACTATTTTTATCTAACAGTTTTTTATATCTTCAATATCTCATAATATGACCATTATCTTTATCAATTTTCATGTAAAAGGCATAATTTAGCTTTTTAAAAACTCCTGGTGAAAGCTCTAATGTGTATGTATACCACATTCTTTATCTACCTATATTTCCATTGACTTTTATTCTGGTTCAATTATTTTGAATTTATAGAAACTCCTATGTAACATTGAGTGTCCAAGTAACTTTGTACTGTGACAGCTAGGATATGGTAGGTACTTCCTAGAATTCTGTCTGGTACTCCCTGGATGATATGGCTGTTCTTTCTCTAGTTTGTTGCAAAATCTCCACACTAGCTGTCCAAGAGAGAGTACAAGCTTCCATTCCCCACAGCCCATCATTTGCTGTTAATGTTTCTCTATGAGAGCCATTCAGACTAGCAGAAGGTGCAATATCAATATAGTTTTGGTTTGCATTTCCCCAATGGCTGAGTTCATTGAATATTTGCACTCTTCTTTTGATAACTTAGCATAATATTCATACCAGATTTCAAATGCAGCAAAAATAGAAATGATTGTTTTAATTCTTGAATTTCTATATAAGAGTTATCCTTCAGCTAAATATAAAACAAACACGGGAGGCCTTAAAATTATAAATGATAGAGAGCAAGTGGAATTAAAAAAATGTTTTTTGTTCTAAAGAAACACTATTGAGAGCAAAACTCAAGCAAATGACTAGCGATCATGGAATGAGGTGATTATATACTGGTTAGATATATTAAGAGCCAGGACAGAAAATCATAGCTTAATAAGCAATTACTATTCACCAGCCAGTACACAAGAACATTGTCTTGACTAGCCTAGCCAATGCGTCCTTGTGGATTACACATAATTACAGGGGTCCTGGTAAGGATGGTGTTCAGTGTGGTGAGAGCATCTGCTGTGACAGAATCCTGTCGCAAGGGATTTAAAAGTTCAAACCAGGTTAGTATAAAAAGCAAACTGGACTTTTCCTCTGTTTAAAATATATCAAACACGGTATACAACAGGCTGAAATTAGTATTGCCAGTACCAATAAAAGACATTTCTAATAGAATATCTGTTTTTGAATCATGGACAGGGAACAAGGCCCAGACACAGAGGGGACATAACACTATTCTCTCAAATGTATTTAAATTAAATACAACCTAAATTTTCACTTATCCACCTAAAGCAATTCTGGGGATTATCAAGCAAACAGAGAATGCTTTGGATGGCTGGTTTGGTTTTGCTTCTATGACTGTATGAGGCGGGAGAGTCTCTTTATCAAAGAGTGTTAAAGCAAAAGGCTTTCTTTCTTGCCAGGAGAGTGACTTCAATAATTACCAAAGAAGCTAGAGACAGGAGTGCCTTCCGATTAACTTCTGTTACAGAGAGCTGCTGACTACTTGCCTGACAGCCACGCACAGATGGAGGGAGAGGAAAGAACACTGGATTTCTTTGCATTTCATGGTTCACAGATTAAAGGCAGTGTCAAGAGCAAGTCAGAATGGAGGAATTGATTTCTTTTAGCACTGAGTATGTGGCAAAAAGCAGCTTCTGAGTCATTACAAACAGGGCTGAAGGACCTTAATATTGTGTTCTGCGTCTTGGTATACAAATCAAACATTTTCCCCCTTGCAGATGATTTCACTCTTTGAGTCTCACTGCTAGAGACTATGGCTTAGCCCAGCCTTAAGTCAGTAGTAGCTGTTGGAAACTCAGTGACTCCGGCTCACATGCTGGCCTTAAGATTAACATGGAGGATGAGGGCAAGCAGTCACTGGACAAGTGAAAAATCCTGGAGAAAATGATGCAGAATGAAAAGAAATAGGAAATAATCATAGCAGCTACTAAAGCAGGATCTGCCTACCCTTCCTAGAGGTTTTTGATTCCCCTTTCCCCTTGAGTTTAGTATATATGCTTTTCCTACGAGGTGGAGACTGTTATGATAGTCACTTAAGGAATGAAGAACCTAAAGAATAGGAAGCTATTAGCTTGGTCAAACATAATGATCTTGTTCATTGGGATTGGATAGTGAAATCAATTCCAGCTTGTGGTTATCTAAAAAGGCCAGATGTACCACAGATCACAGAATAGTTTCATGATCTACATATGACATTAGAAACATACTGTATATGCATAAAAATAGATGAGCATGTTGCTGCACATGTATATATAGTCACAAACATTCATACCCACATACCTATGTATATATGTTTACATGCATGTGTATCTATATGAAGAAATGTTAACCATGTATCCCAATATCCTGCATGTCATCAAAATTTCCCATTTTTCACCCAGTATCTCTTTCAAAATAAGCCTTAACTATGGTGATGGAAAATGGAAAAACTTACTTTGCCAATTACTATACCCCTTCTTTATTAGCCAATAGAATCTTAGAATTTTAAAATCATTAAAAGTCCTCTTGTTGCACCCTAAAACTGGTGTATTAATTTTATCTATTTATAATCTAAAATAGCCAAAACATTACAACTTACTGTTGTACTTAATTTTTCAATATCCTATTGTACTAGCTTTGAGCAGTGGAAATCCAATCAAGTTACTTTCCCTTCTCTTGGGATATGTCTCCTGGTTTTTAATAGCACTTCCCTAATTTCTAGCATTACAAAACACTCCAGGCTCACCTCATACACATCCCATGATACTGGTGGAAATAGCTTAATCCCTATCGTTCCCTATTTCATGAAAGTGAGAAAATATAGTAGGTACAGAAGATATAGTTTGAATTTGAGTGAAGGGTGTATCATTGTTAACACAAAGCAGATGACCTTGTGAAACAACGTGCTCCACATTGAACGTGTTTTACAAAAATTAAAAATAAAAACAAAGCAATTCATTCATTAAGTAGAAAATTGTATGTTACAGAATTTTAACTCATTCTATCTTGGGTGACATTCTAGGTCTTCAATTAGCTAATGTTCTTAGCAAATTTCATGAAGATATCCCTGAATAACATAACTGAGAAGATGAAATGGGAGAGTCCAGCCCTCTGCATGTTATCTCATTCTTCTCTCATTTTGCTTTGTATGAGACCCCAGCACCTGGAATGATAGCACACATGTTCAATTTTCCAGCTAATGATTAAAGAGGACACTGTCCATTATAGCAGAGAGGTCTAAGTGGGGCAGCTTACATTTTAACAGGGGCAATGGAAGAGGTATTTGCTAGCTTTCCTTCCTTTCTCCTCATACTTTGTATGCCGCCCCAGTTCATGGAATGGTGATACCCCTACTGATGGTATTTCTTATCCTTTGACAATCTTCCCAAACTGTTTATAAAGATACATTTTGTGGTATACATCAGTCTCTTATGTCTTTCTAAATCCAAACAGGTTGCCAACGAAAAAGATCAACCATCACAGAACAATCTCTTCAAGACATGTAAGAGAAAGCAAGATGAATGAGGCAGGGGTGGAAGCCAGGCCGTCACAGACCTCACATATTCATAGACATCTAATACCAAGGATAATGTTTTTCTTAACTGTTAAGCTAAAATCTAAGATAAAATTTCACAGTTCATTTCCTAAAAGTGAGAATGTTCTCTTAGAAAATGTTTGCCAGACTGGTCCCTGGGTATATAATTGCAGTGGTGTGGCAGTTTCAGAAGCAGGACGAGGATGAAGAATTACCTCTTAGTTCTTAGGATCATAACACTTCTAATCAAGCTGCAGGTTTATTTCTCACATAAAGTTACCTATTCTTCATTCCTTTCTATTTTCCCTTCTTTACTTTATTTCTGTCTTTATTTTATTACTTCATTGTCTTGTTTCTCTTCTTTGCTTCTTTCTTTCCTCTACATGTACAAAGGAATAATTTCCA
Source organism: Rattus norvegicus (assembly GCF_021556685.1). Taxonomy (NCBI): domain Eukaryota; kingdom Metazoa; phylum Chordata; class Mammalia; order Rodentia; family Muridae; genus Rattus; species Rattus norvegicus. The sequence continues at coordinate 161,562,940 of NC_141534.1, read as the reverse complement.
ATCCTAGTTACGTTACTTGGGAAACGACCCTTTTTCTAATACTGGTCACCTGGCCCAGGATCGTTATAAGGGCTCTCACCTTGTCTTATTTTATCTCGTCTTGTTCTGTTTAGCTGTCACCTTTGGAAGAGGTCTTCCTTTTTATAGAAAGGATTCAGAGGAGCTGGTGAAAAGGGGAGGTAAGGATGACTTAGGAGTGTAGGGATTGGAACCTATGGTTCGAGTGTATTGTGTGAGAGAAGAATCTTTTCTACATGTTTTGAAAAGTATTTGAGGTTATCATACCATAACTGAAGTAAATTCTAAACATCTGAGAGCAGGAACAGACAGACATAAGTATTACATTTTCTATGTGAACAAATACGCAAAGTCAAAAAACAATGGAATTAATTTCCCCTGTGGACATCTATTTAATGATCCACTAGCTTAACAGCATGTGTTGATGCATCCTTAACGACACAAAACAAGGAGCAAGTGCTATTCAGCACTCTCAGGCATCTACCTAAAGTCAGGTCAAACGTCTCCAGTCAATCCATTTGACCCTGTTGTTTGCATGTGGCTCTGTTGACTTTGACAAGAGATGCGTTTTTTTTTTTTCTAGTGAAATTAGTTTGAGAGGAAGCAGTTCAAGGTTGGAAGTCATATAACACTCTTCCTTCCTTGTGAAATCTTAAGTGACCTTTCCCTCAGTGCTCCAGGTATCGTGTTCGTAAGATGGAATATTGATACGTTCCCTGAGGAAGTTTCATACGGAGAGAACACATATAACCCCTAGTGCCCAGAATGTGACTGCATTTGTAGAACTGTGACACCGACTTTCAAATGCTTTTAACTAAAACACTAGAAGCCCACGTTAAGCTGTACTGAACGATCTCAAGTGACCCCAGGTTTTGTAACAATCGGTGTATGCCTGATGCCTTATTTAAAGTAGAACAGCAGAACCTGTGTTCTGGTGAAACAAGTTTTCAGACAGTTATGTTTAGCCTGTCTGAAAATAATGACTCTTGACTCAATTGTCAGAGGACACGTTTATGTTCCCAGTTTAAAAACAAAATATGGAACGAACTGCTAAATCATTGAAAATGTCCTAAGGATACTGGTACACCACATAGTTTATAGTTAGGATATCCTCAGCCAGGTAATGGTTATGGTATCTGAGTGAAAAGAGGGGCTATGGTATTCAGGATAAATTGTAGCCTTTGACATATATGTGTGACCCTAACTACTACTTCTGATAATTTTTTTTCCTGGAGCTGGGGACCGAACCCAGGGCCTTGCGCTTGCTAGGCAGGCGCTCTACCACTGAGCTAAATCCCCAACCCCCTGATAATTTATTTTCTACTTTTTAAGGGCTATCTAGTACATGATGGCCTGACGTTTGAGCCCATACTGAAAGACTCCTGGTTTGGCACAAACATAAGATTTCTGTCACTTTCTATCTGCCATACTAAAGTGACCATACAGATCCTGTGCAAACCTCACTGCTCCCAGATTGTAAGATCTTGGCTCTGGTACAAACCTTCTCCACTTTCAAGGGGCTTTAAGATGTTCATTTTGTTTTTAACAGAGGACTCATGGCCTAGGCAGATAAGCACATTTTTAAGCACATATACTCATTCTCTTTGTTGAAGAAAACAATATTTAGGGAGTATTGCACATTTATGATGGCACCATTGTCTAGTTTTCTTTCTCCTCTAACAATGAAATGACTATATCATTTTATACCTTCTTTTATTTTGTCAGTTCATTAACACATGCTCAATGTGTCAAGTTACTGTTTCTCTAATGAGTAAACTGAGAAAGATCCAAACACAAAAAGAGAAGACAATGTCCTAAAACAGAGTTTGGTGTTCACAGTTCAGTGAAGAACTATGGATTTCTATGCTATCATGTTACTCAGAAAGAAGCTGTTATTACTTCCATCAGCAAGGTTTAAAATTATGTGTAGCAAATCCTGATCTATCTCCCCAAGTATTCTCTCTTGAGCTTTCCAATTGACTGAACACAATTTGAAGCATAAAAGAAAGGGTCTTGTGGTGTAATGTGACTGGTTACTCCTCTCTCAGTAGCAAAGAGAGAGCTTGGGATGCCAAGTATATCCAGGAGGAAAAAAAAAAGATAACACGAATGGTTTATTGTGAAAGTAAGCAAATAAAAAATACAATGTGTGAAGGACGTGTTTTTACTTTGCTTTTAATTTAAAATATAATTGCATGGATTCTTAGTGGCAATGAGTCTGACCTACTCATTCATGTGGCCAACTGAAAACAAAAACAATAGTCACAGAAAGCTAGTTGTTTTTAAGCAGTATGAAACAGTATCCGTTTTCACATTAAGCTGTTACATCGGCTTCCTTCTATGCTTTGAAGCATCCTATTGGAAAGAACAATAGCTTTTAGCTGAATAAATACAGTTGAAAACTGAAGTTTGTTATGTTCTTATTGGTGTTAGATAATTCATTGAATCTTACATTTTATTTAGTTTGAAAAATAATGGGATGTCTGGAATTCTTATTCATCCAGACCCCTGCTTGCCCTCTCGTGGTCCTCTTTAGCAACTTACACTGTGCATGTGCATGGTACAGAATTAATTTATGAAAAACATTTTTTCTACAAATTAGTAAATATTAGTTTATTAATACTGCAAATAAATAACAGAAATATCAGTCAAAAACTTCAAAAATATTTGAGAAACTTCAGTTTATTACTTTTCAACTTGTAAATTAATAATCCCTATTTCATTATTAGTATTGCTACTTCATTCAGAACACAATGACAAAAGTCTTATTAATAAGAGTTTTAATTAAATCATCAACAATGCAATAATCAGCAGTTAGGGAATTTGCTACTAATCACATCACTTGAAAGTCATGCAATTTTTCATAGAACCATAGCCAAATACAGATTCCTTTACAATGCATTGTATTTTGTTTAGCATGTCATCACAACCCCCATCACATAGACTGTGTTTCTTTACATATTATTTGATATTAATTAAGAACTTTTTAAATTTAAAAGATGATGCATTATTTGATATTAATTTAAAACTATTTGAAAAAGGAAAGATGATATACTCAAAGGGATGTTTGCCTTACTCTGTAGACATGTAATAAGGTAAGGGTAAGAAAAGTAAGATCTGAATTTATAGTGTAATTAACTAATGTTGCTCTGTGAAATAGGATACTTAAATGGGATGTTATAAACATGCTCATTAGATCCCATTAAAGGGATTTTACAGAAGTGGGAACATCTTCATGGAGATAAGGGAGGAGGTATGGGATGTGGAACAGTCAAAGGGTAGACCGGGAGGAGAAAAAATCTGGAGACACTAAAGAGAGAATTCACTTAAAATAGTTTCACTCAAAAGGGAATTTGTTAGCGATCTACAGATTCAATGCAATCCCCATCAAAATACCAATCCATTTCTTCAAAGAGTTAGACAGAACAATTTGCAAATTCATCTGGAATAACAAAAAACCCAGGATAGATAAAACTATCCTCAACAATAAAAGGATTTCAGGGGGAATCACTATCCCTGAACTCAAGCAGTATTACAGAGCAATAGTGATAAAAACTGCATGGTATTGGTACAGAGACAGACAGATAGACCAATGGAACAGAATTGAAGACCCAGAAATGAACCCACACACCTATGGGCACTTGATTTTTGACAAAGGAGCCAAAACCATCAAATGGAAAAAAGATAGCATTTTCAGCAAATGGTGCTGGTTCAACTGGAGGTCAACATGTAGAAGAATGCAGATCAATCCATGCTTATCACCCTGTACAAAGCTTAAGTCCAAGTGGATCAAGGACCTCCACATCAAACCAGATACACGCAAACTAATAATAGAAAAACTAGGGCAGCATCTCAAACACATGGGCACTGGAAAAAATTTCCTGAACAAAACACCAATGGCTTATGCACTAAGATCAAGAATCTACAAATGGGATCTCATAAAACTGCAAAACTTCAGTAAGGCAAAGGACACTGTGGTTAGGACAAAACAGCAACCAACAGATTGGAAAAAGATCTTTACCAATCCTACAACAGATAGAGGCCTTATATCCAAAATATACAAAGAACTCAAGAAGTTAGACTGCAGGGAGACAAATAACCCTACTAAAAATGGGGTTCAGAGCTAAACAAAGAATTCACAGCTGAGGAATGCTGATTGGCTGAGAAACACCTAAAGAAATGTTCAATATATTTAGTCATAAGGGAAATGCAAATCAAAACAACCCTGAGATTTCACCTCACACCAGTGAAAATCGCTAAGATCAAAAACTCAGGTGACAGCAAATGCTGGCGAGGATGTGGAGAAAGAGGAACACTCCTCCATTGTTGGTGGGATTGCAGACTGGAAATCAGTCTGGAGGTTCCTCATAAAATTGGACATTGAAATGCCTGAGGATCTAGCTATACGTCTCTTGGGCATATACCCAAAAGATGCCCAAACATATAAAAAAGACACGTGCTCTACTATGCTCATCGCAGCCTTATTTATAATAGCCAGAAGCTGGAAAGAACCCAGATGCCCTTCAACAGAGGAACGGATACAGAAAATGTGGTACATCTACACAATGGAATATTACTCAGCTATCAAAAACAATGACTTTATGAAATTCATAGACAAATGGTTGGAACTGGAAAATATCACCCTGAGTGAGGTAACCCAAACACAGAAAAACACACATGGAATGAACTCATTGATAAGTAGCTATTAGCCCAAATGCTTGAATTACCCTAGATGCCTAGAACACATGAAACTCAAGATGGATTATCAAAATGTGAATGCTTCACTCCTTCTTTAAAAGGGGAACAAGAATACCCTTGCCAGGGAATTGAGAGGCAAAGATTAAAACAGAGACAGAAGGAACACCCATTCAGAGTCTGCCCCACATATGGCCTATACATATACAGCCACCCAATTATACAAGATGGATGAAGCAAAGAAGTGCAGGCAGACAGGAGTGGCATGTAGATCTCTCCTGAGAGACACAGCCAGAATACAGCAAATACAGAGGCGAATGCCAGCAGCAAACCACTGAACTGAGAACAGGAACCCCTTGAAGGAATCAGAGAAAGAACTGGAAAGCTTGAAAGAGCTCGAGACCCCTTATAAACAACAATGCCAAGCGACCAGAGCTTCCAGGGACTAAGCCACTACCTAAAGACTATACATGGACTGACCGTGGACTCTGACCTCATAGGTAGCAATGAATATCCTAGTAAGAGCACCAGTGGAAGGGGAAGCCCTGGGTCCTGAAGGAGGGGAGGGGGTGGGGTTAGGGGATGTTGGCCTGGAAACCGGGAAAGGGAATAACACTGGAAATGTAAATAAGAAATACTCAAGTTAATGAAAAAAAAGGAATTTGTTTAAAATAATGTAAGTATTTCACAAGGTTCGACACAGATATACTGGAATCTGAATTAGTAAAGCCAAGATTCACGACACTTCCGCTGTTATTTCTGAAGGAATTTCATTCCCTTCTCCTCTTCCTTTAAAGAACTTTCCTTTATCCTGGCGTGTGTGTGTGTGTGTGTGTGTGTGTGTGTGTGTGTGTGTGTGTGTGTGTGTCTGTGTGTCTGTGTGTGTGTGTCTGTGTGTGTCTGTGTGTGTCTGTGTGTGTCTGTGTCTCTCTGTGTGTGTGTGTGTGTGTAGTAGAGCTCTGGTTTCAGCAGGTTCCTTTCAGAGCACATTAGACAAAAACTGAAGTCCAAGTTAGAGACACACAGTACTTGGTAAATTCAATATGCCTCGAGGGTTTGCTGCAGCTCAGTCTTCTAGTGAATGGTGACACCACTTTATTCTAGTCTAGCAAACTAGAAGAATGACTGTCTAAGATAAACCGTGATCACGCATTATTAGGAACAGATCAGAAATGATTTACATAGGAAAAGACGGAGTCTGGCGCCCGTGGCATGAGCAACATATGCCAATGCAAAACTTGCTTTAGAAAGTATTGGCCATCAGAATTTATTCCATAATTTCAAGACTTCAATTTCAATGTCCCCAAATTCTTTCTTAGGATGTACATACTCTAGTTGGGATATCATTTATGACTTTCCCTGTTATCATAAACGTAGTTTACCATAATAAATCATAAACGTAACTCCAGTATTCTTTTATCTAATAATTTGTAATTTTAAGACAAATGAAATACATATTAACTATGAAGTGGAGATACAGCCTGAGACAGATGAAAACACAATAGTGCATGCCAGTTTTGTAAGAGTGCCTTGGCATTACATTTCCAATATTAGACCTTACTCTAGGTGTTCCATTTTAAAGTAATACTTTCAAAATAATGTTTCTTTTTTTAAAAAAGTATTTTATTGTTGTTCTTGATAATCCATTTTCATGTCTTAATGGCTGCTTTTTTAAAGTTATTAGATAGTTATTTAATACTTTTACTCAGACCAATGCAGAAAATAACTTAGAGTGTTAATATGTGCAGTCTAAGGTTTTTATGGCCATGTTTGATTACTCACATTCAATTCCTTGGGATAGAAATACTCAAGGAAATATGAGATTACCATAAACTACATGGTTCTGGCTATAAATAGGAATATGGAAGGCCGTGTCAGTTTATGTTTCAGCCCTGTGTTGGCTACGACAGAATTTAAATATATTGGAAAGCCAAAGCTTCACCACCAAAAACTGGTAACTAAAAATAATAAAATATCTCATCCTTTTAATATAAAGTTGTTAGCAATAATGCTTATACATTTAAATTGCATCGATTAGCTACACTTTAACTCACACATTGTCACATACTACAATCTGGAAATTTCTTCCTATCTTTCAGTGATGGATTTATAGAAACCAGGTCCTTATCTAGCACAATCTTTCTCAAAAAAGAATGGACTCTGCTGTGCCAGTCGGTTTGAAAAATGTCTGTGGCCTGCTAAAAGCATCGCCAGTAGAGTTCTCAAACCGGGCTGAACGCAGGTTCAGATGCACACACACTGTGGGCTTTCCACTTAGCTTCCCTTGGGTTCATTTAATCTCCTACCAAATAGAGATCAGAAATCCTACCTGACATGAGTAGAATTCTTTCTTCTCTTAAAAAGCTATACACATCATATATTTTTCATGACCTACATTTCTTCATTCTCTTCATTCTAGAAATATTTTATTTGGATTCCTATTTTATTTTATTTTTAAAATGTTTAAATGCTCATGAGCACAAACAGGCTCTTGCTAGGCATGCACTCTACTGTAAATTGTATTACCAACTCATCAAAATATTTCTTTCTATTTATTCAATATTCTGAACTTAGCATGCTGTTGTCCATTCTTATTTATTTATTTATTTATTTATTTTTTATTAACTTGATTATTTCTTATTTACATTTCGAATGTTATTCCCTTTCCCTGTTTCCGGGCAAACATCCCCCTAGTCCCTCCCCCTCCCCTTCGTTATGGGTGTTCCCCTCCCCATCCTCCCCCCATTGCCTCCCTCCCCCCAACAGTCTAGTTCACTGGGGGTTCAGTCTTAGCAGGACCCAGGGCTTCCCCTTCCACTGGTGCTCTTACTAGGATATTCATTGCTACCTATGAGGTCAGAGTCCAGGGTCACTCCATGTATAGTCTTTAGGTAGTGGCTTAGTCCCTGGAAGCTCTGGTTGCTTGGCATTGTTGTACATATGGGGTCTCGAGCCCCTTCAAGCTCTTCCAGTTCTTTCTCTGATTCCTTCAACAGGGGTCCTATTCTCAGTTCAGTGGTTTGCTGCTGGCATTCGCCTCTGTATTTGCTGTATTCTGGCTGTGTCTCTCAGGAGAGATCTACATCCGGCTCTTTATAATACTATATATTTTCTTTATTTAATATGACCTTCTTCCCCAATGTTTTATGTTTTCTTATTCAAAATTTACACCCACATACAATTATTTCTGAGATGCTACACATGCCAGTTTAAGATATTTAATTATGTTCTTGAAAATCTCCTTCAAAATTACTGTTCTATCTGGCAACTTTTCATTTTAATACATTTGTTTCTTATACACTACATTCTCATAAGTAATTTTTTATTATTTCTATAATGTTCATGGTTCTTATCTCAGTATTTAGTTCATATCGTACCTAAAAGGCAATAAATATTTGAATTAATTTTAAAGCCCATGAATCAATATCTGCTCATAAATATCTTTATTTTATAATATTTTCAGTTTAATTGGAGGCAGATTATACAAGGCTTCTTTTGCAAGACTTGATTTCTCATGCATTCCATTATGTAATACTAAAATAAACTTGTGTTTACAGTTTAAATAAATTTAGTGAAAATTACCCTTAATACTATATGTATTATACAATACATAGGTACTAGTATAATAAAATATGTATTTATATAGTTTATGATTGATGTATGAGATATTGTACATTATGCATAATATATTATATACAATATATGATATATGTTAAATCATTTATATATGTATAGTATAGATAATATATAATATTCAGGTAAAGCAAAATAGCTTTCATATCTTTCCCATTTTGGTAGAGGTGAACTCTGTATATGAGTTTCTTCCCTTCTGTATTTGTAAGATTCTTATCCCCCATTCCTTAATTCCATCACAGTCTGAAATTATCACCAGTGACCTGGGGAAGATAAGTTTCAAGCCACTTTGAGGTTAAAGTATGTAATTTCCTTCTGCAAATTTCTAGAGGGCTCTTTGTCCTGGTGCAAGGGAGATTTTTGTTCTTTACGTTATTAATATGAATGATTGGTGTTGAATGTTTCTTCTATCAGCTTAGATTATTGAGTGCTTAATTGTATGGGCAAGAAATTCCCTTCATTAACAGATCTCCATGAGATTTTTTTTTTGTGGCCAGTATCTGAGCCTCTATTAATGGAATTGGTAGTTCTTGCAAATTGCTCATGTCTTTCCTGGTTATGTTAGCTACAAAAAATGCCCTTCAAAGTAATTTTTTCCATCAATAATGTGTTTTCTAGAAATATACTAAGTGCATATATAATGTTATCATTTATTACATGACCCAGCAATCTATTTTTTTGTCTCCTACCCAAAGGAATTCAAATCATCTACTTGAACAAATATTTTTGCAACCATACTAATAGTGTAAGTATTTAAGGTAACCAAAATGTAGTTATGTCTCAAATGTTCACTGCTAGAGGAATGGATGAACAAAATGTTAATATGTAAGTAGAAAAGCATTTGCCCTTTAAAATAAATGAAATTCAGATTTAATGATATGTATAAATTTTAAAAATATTTTACATAGTAAACCAGACACAAAAGGAGGAATTATAAGCTATGACTTTTAAGAAAACCATAGTGACAAGAATAGGAACTGGAGGCCAAAAAACATAGAGGATTTGGTCTTTAATGTTTTTTTATATCCACTATAATAGCGAAGAAGTCCTGGAAATGAATAGTAAACCTGGTAACAAAATTCCATTACATGTAATGAATGTCTCTGAGTTGAATTCTTAAATTCAGTGCAATGTCTAATTTTGTGTAATTTATATTTTATAAAAGTATACAATAACTTGTATAATATTCATATATAAAAATTACTCTGAGTTAAGCTGAACTTGATCTGTAATGTTGTCTGAAGTGTATATTTTCTGAAATGATTTCATATCTATTATCCATACTATTTTACTATTTATGTAGTATCATTCTAATGACTAGAAAGATAAGATGCAAATCATTTATTACAGAAACCTGAATAATGGTTCTACATGTGTTGTTAATATTTGTATGTTCAAAATATAGTAGGACACTTGAATGTTTTCTATTCAGTGTTTATTTATATGTTATAACAAAAATTTAGCTAGAAATGAAATTGTGAAGACCATTTTCCTAGAAATTAAATGCTGTGAACAATAGACAAAAAGGCCAACAGCACAAACTGAAAAAAAAAGGATTCATTTATTATTCTCATTATTTCATTGGAAGATTTTGACATGAAATTGTATGCAAATTAGCATACAAAGATAATTAAAAGTAATATTAGTTATAATAATGCATATAGAACAAAATAGCTATATTATGGGTTTAAATTAACACTGTAAATTAGGGAAATATCCTCATTCAATGATAATTAACCATACAATATTAGCAGAATGGACTTTCCATTAGAAGTTTTCAGTTCTCTAAGCTTTTTATGACTGTTTAATGCAATTGTTATAGGGGCCTTTGTCCACAATATTTTATGCTTCTTGGAGATCACTAAATAATGACTAAATATGTATCAGTATCATGAATATGATGAATAATGTAAATTAGTCATAGAAACTTAGTTTTAGAATCAGTAAATGAGGAAAATAAGTTATCAGCCTTATCAATTTGACTCTTTAAACACAACCTGTACTTATTTTATTTAAAAACCTTAAAACCAGAAATGTTTTGGACAAGCATTTTTTATTGCAAATATTTGTACATGCATAATATCTTAGGAATAGAGTCAGATTATCTCTATATATACATTATTCTTATATTTCTTATATACATTTTATTATTAACCTAAAGATAATTTTGTATATTGCTCTTAGTAAATCTTCAATTTAACTGTATTCAATCCCAAGAGGTCAGGCATGGAATTTTTTTCTAGCAACTTATGTCAACACTAAAAGTATTAAACTTAAAAGGTCAAATATTCAGATTAAGTTTGTACCTGCTATATGACTTTATTCTAAAGGAGAAAATTAGAGAGACATCAGCATAAGTTTCTAAAGATAAAACTCTGAACTAATAACTCTGAGATTGTTTATATCTTTGACTGGTTGTATTTGAAATCATAGCATAAAAGAAAGTTACTTTATAATTACATACAAAAACATATATTTTAATTTTACTAATATGTACTTTACTTGAGTGTTGAATCTATGGCTTTGGTTTCCTTTTATTAAACCAGAATAAGTTATTTATTATATTTTGTATTATTTTCTAAATCTTACTTCCAGATGAAAATTTCATTTCCCCTATATTTGTTTATCTTATTTGATTATTACATTTGAAAATATATAAGGGTTTGGGGATTTAGCTCAGTGGTAGAGTGCTTGCCTAGCAAGCGCAAGGCCCTGGGTTCGGTCCCCAGCTCCGAAAAAAAAAGAACCAAAAAAAAAAAAAAAGAAAATATATAAATATATAATAAAATTATAGTGTACATATTTCACATATATATACTGAATTTTTAAAAAATAAATTAAGACTACATCAATATTTATCTTAAAGATTTACATAAGCTTAAGTAAAATTAACTACTCAATCAAGCAAAGATGCCTTACTCAAAGAACAAATTGTTAAATGATAATCTTATTATTAATACTTTTAACCATAACAACAATAAACATGATTCCATGTGAGGAAGGAAGATCATGCAATTTACATTTAATTTACTGGCATAACTCTCAAATCAGCTGTCATTTAATGTTTTAAAGGTAAATACAATATAGACCATAAATATTAGAAAATCAGCTGCACAAGGCTGGGAGTTATTAAGTGGTAAGTCTGAGCTCTATGCCTAGATGTCTCTGCTTGTCTGTCCATCTCAGTCCTTTGAGAACGGGTCTTGCCCACAGTTCTTTTCTAGGGGGGGGTGGATTTTTTTTCTTTTTTTTTTTTTTGTTCTTTTTTTGGAGCTGGGGACCGAACCCAGGGCCTTGCGCTTCCTAGGCAAGCGCTCTACCGCTGAGCTAAATCCCCAACCCCGGGTGGATTTCTTTTCATTGCTGCTTTGCTGCGTCTTGGACTGGTCTTCCTTCTACTTGGCTTATTTATTTTGTCGCCTTGTAATTCGTCTCCTGTTAAAGCTGCCACTTCCATTCTAACTCGTGGTAGGATCTGGTTTTGATTAGATGACTGAAAACATGTGCTTGAAAAGAAGTAAAGAAAAAAGCAGCCTTGACACATAGATAATTGACTGGCGTTTAAAACACTCATTTGATGTTTAGTATCATTTGTCATAAGTCTCTGTCTTCTGATAGAACAGAGGTAGAGTAGCCCAGATGTAACATAGGGAATCAATTAGTCTAAAGACAGACTGGTAAGATTTTAAGGATGGACATTTATAGCTAGACATACCAAGCTAGAAATCAGGGATGTTCTGCTCTGTCTTCTGTGATTTTTCTGGTGAGTCACTGGACCCTTTTGTCTGTGGGCATTATTGAACTATCCTTTGGAAAAAAAATGATTGTGTAAAGAAAACAGAGAAATTCTTTTCATCTCCCTGGCATGGGGAAAGTATACTAAGCTCTTTGAATAAATATCTTTGGACTGGACAATTTCCATCTCGTTTGGTTATCCATGTCTCTTCCAGCATCAAACAAGCTCCCTAGGGATTTTGAGAGGACACAGTTTTCAATCAAATCAACACCAATACCCATGGAGAATAAAGTCTGACTCGGGAATTACCCATAATTTCTCTTTGATGTGAGATGTAGCTTACGGATCTTTTTGGATCACATCAAACAACGGCTTTGGAAGGAGCTGATGTGTGCTTCTGTGTGCTTCAACCTGTGATCATGCGACTCCAATTGATTCAGCTAACCAGTCTTGGACTCTTTTCACAGGCTTTTGTAATTAACAAGACAAGGTAATTGACACCCATGAGAAAATCTGGACTCTGCAATTTATATAACTCATTCAATTTGTTGGAAGTCAATGCCAACCTCAAATAATGAGACAAATTGGTCTTGTGACATTCGTGAGACTTTGGAAAAATTCACATGCTATATTCTTATTCAGGAAGAACCTACAAAATCCATGTGATATACAATTTTCTTCCCCTTGAATTCTTGATAGACATACTGTAGGAACTCAAAACAAAATTGAAAGGATCAAAATTATCCTGTTTCTTTGGTAATTATAGAGTACATGTTGGATTAACTCTTGGACATGATAAAAAACACAAAACAGCTTTTAAGGCCATTTTTCTCCTGAATTTGATTTCCACTCCTCTTTAACATCCGTATGCCACCTGGATTTTCATCCCAATTCCAAAATGTACTTTGTTTATTGTTTCTTTTTGAACACTGTACAAATGTAGATTGTTTATCTTGAGAACATCTCTGCTTGTGGAGTTTCTTCCCTTGGCTGCTTGAATTCTTCTTATGCTTAGGACTTTTCTCATCCTTGTACTTCTCTCTACCTCCTCCACCACAACCATCACAACCAGCTCCTCCTCCTTCCCCCTCCTCCTCCTCTTTCTTCTCTGCTTCCTCCTTTTTTGTAAAGGGTCTTCCCTGTATTTTAAAATTCTGAATTACTGCCACTTTTATTTAACTACAATGGCATCAAGTTTATCCTGTCAATGCCTTTTTACACTCTGTAAGAATTGCATTCTTGCCCCTATTTCTGTGCATCTATACATTTCTGAAAGGGAAAGACACTGTCTCTATGCAAGCGTGCTAAGCAACAAGCATAACAACTATTATGTTGTAGATACTTCTTGACTGAATTATGCTGATCACATTTATTGTAGTTGTTATTTGAAAGAACTGTGTTGATTTTACATACATCTGTTGTTTCTATTGTTACAGAATGCAGACATTATTACATGAATTTTATAGATGAGAAAATGAAAGTTTATTTGGGAGAATTAAATAATCTCTCTGCTTTCCAACCTGTTCCTACCTCAAAATTGGGATAGAATTATAGTACTTACATTTTAAAATTGTTTTGAAGGTTAAAATTTGTGGAAGCAGCCGGAGAGATGTGAAACAAGTAGCCCCTACATTATTTTTAGTCAAAGGTGTGTAAGCATCCTTATATCAGCTTCTGAAATTATTTAACACATGTAAGTCACCTTGGATTCCTCAAACCAGGACAAGAAAATCCACCAATGAAGGCAGATATTATTCTTTAAGTACAGAGAAAGAATGGTTTAAGTTGGGCATTTTAAATCTATCCTAAGTATAGCTTAGCAACAGAACTCTTACTATCATGAAAACCATCCTTCTTTGTAGAGCACTATCCCTAGCATGATGAGAGCACATTCTGAAGCAGTTAACCCGATTAGTTTACACATACCGCTTGTGGTTCACATGTGGCCAATGTTTTCCCTAATTTAGTCTCCACTCTAACATTTCCATCTGGTTTGGCAGCAGGTAGTTACTTTAACGATCTTTGTGAAGACAAAGTCTTGGCTCTTTGTCTATAAGAGTCAAACAGTGCAGTCTGGAAAAGTAATACCCATTTCCTACCTCTTTGAATCTTTGTGCATCTTTTAAATCAGACACAAAATAGTTGTCCTAATTTTCCCTAGACAATTTCATGTATCTTCCTTCTTCTCTGCTTATTGACTAAAAGCAAACTGGGAAAAATATAACTAAGTTCTCTCCCATAATTAGTTCATTGGCATTGGCTAAGGAATAAAAGTTGGCTGAGGAAAATAATTAGCAATTCTGTTCTGTCATTAAAGCCTCATTATTTGGGGGTCCGGTTAACACCATTTTATAAATTAGAAGTAAGAACAGCTGGTGGATGAGTTAAAACATGCCAAGAGCATTTGATGCTCTGTACATTCTGCCTCTCCCATTAAAGATGAAATATTACTGTTATGGAAAAAACAGCAAAAGTGGTGGTGAAGTTGACATTTAGATGCATGAGTTCACACCATGTAGTATAAAGATACTAAATCAGTTGTTGAAGTTTCTGGATTTACTAGTGCCATCTTTTGTTTATTAGTCTCAATCTCAAGCAATTAACATTTAATATGTTTAAGACTTACTTTGAAACTATACATTAATTCTGTACAAGTACATATAAAAATTAAATTGTGTAAAGTATGTCCAAGTATTCTTAACAATATGCCACTATAGAATGATGATAAATCTTTATATGACTGACCCAGTTTCTAAAATCTGCTTATTTAAAGCTCACACTAGCCCTATGAAATTTGGCTGATGATCTAAGGCCACACAGTTACCTTTTTGGGTAATTTAAATAGTTATTTTTTGCATAAGTGATTGGAAATAAACATCTGTACCAATCATCTAAAGTTTAAACAGTTATTCATGGTCAACCAATGACTGACTGAACTCAAAGACGCATCCCATGGGAGAAAGCCAATTCCTGACACTATTAATGATACTCTGCTATGTTTCCAGAAAAGAGTCTTGCATAACTGTTTTCTGAGTGGTGTCATCCAGTAGATGATGGAAATAGAGAGATCCACAGCCAAACTTTAAGCAGAACTCGGGAAATCTTGTGAATGAATGGAGAAAATGATTGAGGGAGTTGGAGGGGTCAAAAACATCACCAGAAGACCTACAGAGTTAGCTCACCTGGGTCCATGGTGGCTCAAAGAGACTTGACCACAAACCAAAAAGCATGCACGGGCTGGACCTAGACATCATCTATTTTTGTTGCAGATATGCAGCTTGGTCTTCATGTGACTCCTCTAACAACTGGAGCAGGAAATGTTTGACTCTGCTGCCTGCCTTTGGATCCCTTTCTCTTGGCTTGGCTGCCTTGTCTGACCTCAGTGGAAGAGGATGCACATAGTCCTACTGAGACTTGATGTGCTAGTGCAGGTTGATACCCATGGAGGTGTTACCCTTCTCTGAGGAGAAAGTGAAGGGAGAAGGGCAGAAGAGGGGAAGGAGTTGTGAATGTGGAACTTGGAGGAGAGGAGTGGATGGCAGTAATTAAGATGTAAAATGAATAAATGAATTAGAAAAAGACACAAACAAACCCATAACTGGACAGAGTAAAGAACAAGCAATAATGAAACTTTGACTGAACTGGGACAGCTGTCACACCCACTGCAAAATTCTGAGAACATCACAGAATGAGAGGTAAAAGAAGGTTAGATACCAGGATTGGAAGATATACAATCAAAACATGTCTTCCAGGCATGGCATGACCATTGCACTTCTGAGTCAGTACAACTCACTCAACTTTTCACCATAAATGAAGACAGGTCTATGAGTCCCCACCAATCACAGAAGGACTTATTACCAATTAATACTACTGGGAGTGGGTTTCATATACTTAGTGGTATATTCTCTTAGGTGATGTCCTTGCTACTCTGAGTAACTTCCCACCACATTTATTCAGGCAAGAACCTCATATTGAACTCAGTAGGTCATACACAAGAAGACATGAAAGAGGGAAGGGAACAGGTTGAGAAAAAGGGTGCACATAGTAGAGGAATGAAAAAGAGATATAGGAGGTAAAATGATAAAAATTCATTATATAAAGTTACAAAATTCTCAAATAATAATAAGAAAAATATGGGGAGACATTTCTGAAAAAGAAAGAAAGAGAATGTAACCAAAGTGGTTTATTTAGTCAAGTGTCCTTCAAACATTAACTTTTAGAGAATGAGTCATTTCTAGGTAGTCTAATTTACAATGTGATCATCATAGCTGGCATTATATCCACACACTTGTTTTACAAATAAAATTAAATGAACAAAATCTGGGGGAGGAATATCACCACTGAGTAAGAAGCAATGTGTATTGTATGTTTGTTAGTTTTGTACACACACGGTTGTCTATAGCTTAAAAGGATATTGAAATATCCTAGTGTGTGTGGGGGGTATGATAAACTGAAGAACACTGTCAACTGAATGTGCATTACTAGAGCATTATTAAAGACTTGAAAATTTGTTAAACTGGGTCATCTGGATTCCTCACTGAATCTATGCTATTAGAATTGTTGTTAGTTTAATAACATTTGCTAAGAATATAGATCTTGATGGCACACAGAAACACACACACACACACACACACACACACACACAAAGCACAACGCACAAACAGATGAGGTGATAATATCTTCACCAACATCATTTTGGTCATAATTTAACAATATATACATTTATCACCCCACACATGCCTGCTTAAGAAAGACTCCTAATTTGAAGATGCAGAATAGTGGTATTACAGTAATGCTCATGGAAGGAAGATAGCAGAGAAGACTTCACATGATTCCCCAAATGCCTTTGCCTATCGAATTCTTTCTGACTCCTTTAAAAAACAAAGTGCTTGGCTCATGACCAGACTCATGATCAGGAAGTGGTGGTGCCATTTGGTGGAAGTAACCAGTACCAAGTATTTGAGGTCTCCCACCACTCAGCCAAATCTGCTGACCTATAAACCAAAACTAAGAGCCTTGGATGATAAAGACCAAGAACACTATAACAAAGGATCTAGATAGATCTGCAACATGTAGATACATAAACTTATGAGTTTCTGGAACTGTAATATAAGCTTGCAGTACTAGAAAAGTGGAGAACAGCCCATTCTGGGCTGTACCTCCTGAACATGTGGCAGAATGGCTTTCCTATTTGTCCCATTTCCCACTGTGAACCCATTGCCTAAATATCTCCCAGTGAGTCTGCCCTAACAGCAACACATTTAAGACACCTGCTCCTATACCCATGCAAGCTGGTACCACAAAAGAGCACAGCAGGTTTGAGATCTATCCCACTCTGCCTAGGTCACATCATCCTTCTGGTCTGTAACTCTACTTAAACATTTGGCAGACCAATGTGCCTGCTCCCAGACCCCAAAGCCTGCCTGTCTCTCAGGATGTCCCTAGCCAGAACCACAGGGAAAAAATAATACTTGCCCTAATCAGAGATAGGATTGCCCCCATCCCAGGAGGCCTGCTCTAACCCAGGTCACACAGCTCTAACTGCCTCAAGGAGGCCTGCTCCACTCAGAGACACCAAGGCCAGTTAACACCAGAGATAACCAGATGATGAAAGGCAAGCACAAGAATAAAAATCAACACCCATAGCTCTCTACTCCCAAAGCCCGGGGGAGAGAGAGCTCATCGCCCAGATAGGTGGGCATTCCTGAGACTGCAGGGCAGGAGAGACCGCCAGTACTGCCCACACTTGCCCACATCCCTGGCCCAAGAAGAAACGGTATACGGCCTCTGGGAAAAGGAAGATAGGGGCATTCAACACTGTGGTCCAGATACCACCCAGATCTGAAGGGACCTGGTCAAACAGCTCCCTGCAACCAAATCTCATGAAACTGAGAGCTAGACCTTCAGAGGGGCAGACACGAATGGGAAGCCAGAGGAGACTACTCTCTACCCACATTTCTGACTCTAGAGGAAAAACGCCTAGCACCATCTGGGCCCCCTGTGCACAGGGTTTTGAGCAAAGGCAGGGCAGGTCTTTCTGGTTGCTGTCCTCACAGAGAACTGAAACCAGGCTCTGAGAAGCGACTCCAGGCCTGAGACCAGAGGTAAGACCAACTTTTCTGCTCCAAGTGACCTGCTTGGTGGACTCAGGACACACACCCACAGGAACAACTGAAGACCAGTAGACAGGAACGACTACACGCATGAAAGCAGAACACTCTGTTCCCATAACTGGCTGAAAGAGAACAGGAAAACAGGTCTACAGCACTCCTGACACACAGGCCTATAGGACTGTCAAACCGCTGTCAGAAAAAGCAGAACAAGGTAACACCAGGGTCAACATGATGGCAAGAGGCAAGCACACGAAGCCAAGCAACAGACACCAAGACTACATGGCATCATCAGAGCCCAATTCTCCCACCAAAGCAAACACTGAATGTCCAAACACACCAGAAAAGCAAGATCTAGATTTAAAATCACATTTGATAATGATGCTGGAGGACTTCAAAAAAAAAAAAACATGAAGAACTCCTTTAGAGAAACACAGGAAAACACAAATAAAGAAACAGAAGCCTATAGAGAGAAAATGAAAAGTCCCTGAAAGAATTACAGGAAAACACAATCAAACAGGTGAAGGAATTAAAAATGGAAATAGCAGCCATAAAGAAAGCACAAAGGGAGACAACCCTGGATATAGAAAAACCAAAGGAAGAGACAAGGAGCCATAGATACAAGTATCACCAACAGAATGCAAGAGATAGAAGAGAGAATTTCAGGAGCAGAAGATTCTATAGAAATCATTGATGCAACTGTCAAAGATAATGTAAAATGGAAAAAGCTACTGTCCCAAAACATACAGGAATTCCAGGACTCAATGAGAAGATCAAACCTAAGGATAATAGATATAGAAGAGAGTGAAGACTCCCAAAACAAAGGACTAGTAAATATCTTCAACAAAATCATAGAAGAAAACTTACCTAACCTAAAGAAAGAGATGCCCATAAACATACAAGAAGCCTACAGAACTCCAAATAGATTGGACCAGAAAAGAAACACCTCCTGTCACATAATAGTCAAAACACCAAATGCACACACACACACACACACAAAAAAAGAATATTAAAAGCAGTAAAGGAAAAAGGTCAAGTAACATATAAAGGCAGACCTATCAGAATTACACCAGACTTCTCACCAGAGACTATGAAAGCCAGAAGATCCTGGACAGATGTCATACAGACACTAAGAGAACACAAATGCCAGCCCAGGTTACTGTATCCAGCAAAACTCTCAATTAACATGGATGGAGAAACCAAGATATTCCATGACAAAACCAAATTTACACAATATCATTGTACAAATCCAGCTCTACAAAGGATGATAAATGGTAAAGCCCAACACAAGGAGGCAAACTACACCCTAGAAAAAGCAAGAAACTAATTGTTTTGCAACAAAACAAAGAGAAGAGAAGCACACAAACATAATCTCACATCCAAGTACGAATATAACAGGAAGCAACAATCACTATTACTTACTAGCTCTCAACATCAATGGACTCAATTACCCAATAAAAAGACATAGATTAACAAACTGGATACACAATGAAGACTCAACATTTTGCTGCCCACAGGAAACACATGTCAGAGACAAAGACAGACACTACCTCAGAGTTACGGGCGGGAAAACAACTTTCCAAGCAAATTGCCTGAGGAAGCAAGCTTTAGTAGCCATTCTAATATTGTATAAAATCAATTTTCAACGGAAAGTCATCAAAAAAGATAAAGAAGGACACTTCATATTCATTAAAGGAAAAATCCACCAAGATGAACTCTCAATCCTAAATATCTATACTCCAAATACAAGGGCACCTACATACATAAAAGAAACCTTACTAAAGCTCAAAGCACACATTGTGCCTCACACAATAATAATAGGAGATTTCAACACCCCAGTTTCATCAAAGGACAGATCATGGAAACAGAAATTAAACAGAGACATAGACAGACTAAGAGAAGTCATGAACCCAATAAATTTACCAGATATTTATAGGACATTTTATCCTAAAACAAAAGGATATACCTTCTTCTCACCACATCATGGTACTTTCTCCAAAATTGACCACATAATCGGTCATAAAACAGGCCTTAACAGATACAGAAAAGTAGAAATAATCCCATGCATCCTATCAGACCACCACGGGCTAAAGCTGGTCTTTAATAACAATAAGGGAAGAATGCCCACATATACACAGAAGTTGAACAATGCTCTACTCAATGATAACCTGGTCAAGGAAGAAATATAGGAAGAAATTAAAGACTTCTTAGAATTTAATGAAAATGAAGGTACAACATACCCAAACTTATGGGACACAATGAAAGCTGTGCTAAGAGGAAGACTCATAGCTCTCAGTGCCTGCAGAAAGAAACAAGAGAGAGCATATATCAACAGCTTGACAGCACACCTAAAAGCTCTAGAACAAAAAGAAGCAAATAGACCCAGGAGAAGTAGAAGGCAGGAAATAATCGAACTCAGAGCTGAAATCAACCAAATAGAAACAAAAAGGACCATAGAAAGAATCAACAGAACCAAAAGTTGGTTCTTTGAGAAAATCAACAAGATAGATAAACCCTTAGCCAGACTAACGAGAGGACACAGAGAATGTGTCCAAATTAACAAAATCAGAAATGAAAAGGGAGACATAACAACAGAGTCAGAGGAAATTCAAAAAAGCAGTCATTAAAAGTTTCCCAAACAAAAAGAGCCAAGGTCTAGATTGGTTCAGTGAAGAATTCTATCAGACCTTCATAGAAGACCTCATACCAATACTATCCAAACTATTCCACGAAATTGAAACAGATGGATCACTCCCGAATTCCTTCTATGAAGCCACAATTACTCTTATACCTAATCCACATAAAGACCCAACAAAGAAAAAGAACTTCAGACCAATTTCCCTTATGAATATCGACACAAAGATACTCAATAAAATTCTGACTGCTTCTATTTCTTTAGGAATTATGGGGTTGTTTAAATGGTTTATCTGTTCCTGATTTAACTTTGGTACCTAGTGTCTGTCTAGGAAACTGTCCATTTCCTGCAGATTTTCAAATTTTGTTGAATATAGGCCTTTGTAGTAGGATCTGATGATTTTTTGAATTTCCTCTGATTTTGTAGTTATGTCTCCCTTTTCATTTCTGATTTTCTTAATTTGGACACACTCTCTGTGTCCTCTGGTTAGTCTGGCTAAGGGTTTATATATCTTGTTGATTTTCTCAAAGAACCAACTTTTGGTTCTGTTCATTCTTTCTATGGTCCTTTTTGTTTCTACTTGTTTGATTTCAGCTCTGAGTTTGATTATTTCCTGCCTTCTACTCCTCCTGGGTGTATTTGCTTCTTTTTGTTCTAGAGCTTTTAGGTGTGCTGTCAAACTGCTGATATATGCTCTCTCCTGTTTCTTTCTGCACACACTCAGAGCTATGATTTTTTCCTCTTAGCACAGCTTTCATTGTGTCACCCCAGTATTTGCGAGACAGAGAAAGGGATGGTCTACATAGTGAGTTCTAGGAGAGCAAAGACTATACTAAGACGCTTTAAAAAAATGTCTGCTTCCATCCCATATGTGTCCAAACCCAGACACTATTGTGGATGCCAAGAAGTACCTGCAGACAGGAGCCTTATGTAGCTGTGAAGGCTTCCTTTTGTTCTGTGAAGGCTGGATGCCCCATTGTAGTAGAATATTAGGGCAGGGAGCAGGAGGGAGTGGATGGGTAGATGGATGGGGGAGTACCTCATAGTAGCAGGGGATGGGGAATTCCGGAGGGGAAAACAGGAAAGGGGACAACATTTGAAATGTAAATAAAGAATATAATCAATAAAAGAAAAGAAAAATGAAAATGCTCTGCCCAAACCTGGCAAATACGGAGGCAGATGCTCACAGCTAACCATTGGGCTGAGAATGGTGTCCCCAGTGAAGGAGTTAGAGAAAGGACTGAAGGAACTGAAGGGATTTGCAACCCCATAGGAAGAACAACAATATCAACCAACCAGACACCCCAGAGCTCCCAGGGACAAAACCCCCAACCAAAGGGGTACACATGGAGGACCCATGGTTCCAGCCATATATGTAGCAGAAGATTGTTTTGTTGGGCATCAATGGGAGGAGAGGCCCTTGGTTCTGTGAAGGCTGAATGCCCCAGGGTAGGGGAATACTAGGGCAGGGAATGGGAGGGAGTGGATAAGTGGGTGGGTGGGGGAGCGCCTCATAGAAGCAGAGGGAAGAGCAGGTGGTTTCTGGATGGAAAAACCGAAAGAGGACAACATTTGAAATGTAAATAAAGAAAATATTAAATAAAAGAAAAGAAAAATGAAAATGTCTCTATGAAATCAATAATGATATCTTCCTCAGTGTCCCTTGTATCCTGGGACAAAATGGAATCTCAGAGGTTGGGAAGGACACTGAGTGCTGAGGAAGAGAGCAGTCAGAAGAAGAAGATTCCAATGTGGGGTGTCCAGAAGGAGCTGCATGCAGTTCTAAAGTCTTTGCAGTGTCCTAGCACCTCACTGTCCAGGCTGCAGCAGGGTTTCTATGGAGACCACACACTTCTCATCTGAGCTGTGGTTTTTACAGTTGTGATAAGGTGATCTGGAAAAAACCTCAGTTCCCACAGCTCTACCCTGCTGCTGAGTGGTACTTGTGCAAAATTAAACTGGTTCCTGTGACAGTCCTGCTGTCTCTAGGACACACTGCCAACTGTACGCAGGCTTCGGTTATCCTGTGAGCCTGCTGTATTGCTGAGCTATGCACCCTCACTAAACATGCCGAGGCTAAGGAGTTCCCAGTTGGTCATAACCTGGCTTCATTGTGCAAGTCTTCATTATGCATATCTTGTGCATGAATGTTCTATAGGATATTTTCTGTATTATATGTGTCTGTAATGTACAATGCAATAGTATGTGAAATATAAGATCTGCATATGGATGATGGAACCAACCATTCAAGTGTCATGCCAATGAAAACTCCAAATAAACCTTGAAGAGTGAAAAGAAAGAAAGAAAGAATGGAGAGAGAGAGAGAGAGAGAGAGAGAGAGAGAGAGAGAGAGAGAGAGAGAGAGAGAGAGAGAAGGAAGGAAGGAAAGAAAGAAAGAAAGAAAGAAAGAAAGAAAGAAAGAAAGAAAGAAAGAAAGGAAGGTATTCAGTTTCAACCTGAGGAAGAATTACTCTTGTAAACTATCCTAACTTTTTAAATTAAGTCTTTTGTTAGTGTGCAGATACATGGGCCTGATTCTTTTTATCTATGGCTTTATAATTTAATTTTGACATGTAAAGGCACATTTGAAATTGGATATAAAGCATTCATCACCAAAGTTGCTTCTTGGCATCTTCTTCATCCTGATTCACTAAGCCTGCTCTTCTCTGTTTGAAAATATTGGTTGATTTATTTTGTTTTATGCCAAAATACTATTATTAAGTATAAATTAAACACTTTTCTACTACACATAAAGAATGTTCTTCCACATCTGTTCAATTATTGGGTTGCTTCTTGGGATCCAACTCTTCTCAATCCACCTCAAATTAAACCTTTCTAAGGATACAGTTTGTTAATCTATACCTTTATTGTCTCTGTCTCACCTATATAATTTCTGTATTTTTTGTACCACAAAGCATAGTCAAATAATTTATTACAGTCTAAGTGGAAATGCTATGTAATTTTAAAACTCACTTTTCCACTTTACTTTCTTCTTAACAACTTTTACCTAATGTGTATATAATGCACAGATTTAGTCACACTGTATGTTACTTGTCTGTTTATACATATGTACACATGTTAAGCCCCTTAGGAATCAATGGCTTAGCTTTATTTCATCATTCCTAAAGTCTGTTACAGTGCTCATTATAAAGAAAGGATTAAAGAAAATAATGTTCAATGAAACAAGGAACACAAATAGGAAAAAAATTCCAGAAACGAAAAATTACTATTACTTGAAATCTGACATTAGAAAGCATTTTTTCGTGCATAAATGGATGGTTTATGTGTATGTGACTTCTTGGAACTAGTTGTTTTCTTTGAATCTGTAGGTCATGGCAGTCAACCCTCATCAGATTGGCACCAAGAGACTTTATTCATTGAATCATCTTGTCTGCCACATAATCTACTGACTTTGAAAATTGCTTTACTGGCAAATGGTTTGGACACATTAAAGACAAAGATACACATTGATAATAGTATTTGCCTCAACTTTATTTCTTGGACTTATTTCATAATTCTGTAATTATTGTAATTGATTCGCACTAAGGGCATATGAAAACACACACACTCACATGCACACACCAGAAACTTAAAGGATTTACTAAGATTGTTAATTACTGAAACTTGTTTTACTGTTCATTAAGACATATTGGTTTATTGAAATAAAGGTCAGAGAGGAGAAAACAACGTTCAGTCACTCAGCTAACAAGATAAAGGACTGGGACCCTACAAAAATCTTGTTTATTTTCCCAGCAACATGAAAAGAGAATTTCTTAAGGATTTGAGATATATGTGAGGGAATAAGACCAACCTAACTACAGCATCGCTCAAAACACCTGAGATTATTTACAGCTCTAT
Source organism: Rattus norvegicus (assembly GCF_021556685.1). Lineage (NCBI taxonomy): Eukaryota > Metazoa > Chordata > Mammalia > Rodentia > Muridae > Rattus > Rattus norvegicus. The sequence goes on along the minus strand of NC_141534.1, from coordinate 161,538,255 downwards.
GCAGTCAGACAGCAAAGTAGATGAAATCTATTCTTACCTGTCTATTAAATGGCCAATCTCCCCAGCTCCATATTTTTCAATGCTCATAATGTTCTCGGCTTGGATGATATTTCTTTTCATGCATAAGAAAGCAAATTTGATGGAAAGTAAGAGAGGAAGGACATGGTTTGGTTTTAAGGGAGGAAATCAGAGAATTTAGTGTGCATTACATGCCTAGTGCTATGCGAAACATTCTGTACACGTTAAATTTTCCACCCCTCCTTTATTCTTTATTTCACAGATTCGAGAAAACTAAGACTAGGCGAGCTTAAATTTTCCTACACCTCACATTAGGCAGGTGTTTAGGTTGAACCCCACCCAGCTGATGTCCTCACTATTGCCATTCAACTATTCTCTTAAGATAGCATGGTGGCTGGTGTGGTCATTTCATTTGTTTGTACTGGTTTTGTACCTGTGGCTCGCTGGAGGAAGGTTGTCACTCAGATGAGGCTTTGGGTTTCAGACCCAAGCATCTTTCCCATTTCTTCCTCTGCTGTCTGTATATGGTTTCAGCTGTAAATCGTCAGCACTCAGGACCCAACCCCAGCCACCATATCAACTGCCTGTTGCCATCCTGTCTCCGCCATTGTGTAAACAAACCCAATGGAACTGTAAACCCCAAAATGTTCCAACTATAATAAGTCTCAGTCATGATGCTCTATCACAATAAAAAGTATCTGAAACAAAAGTGAACTAATATTCCTTTGTGTTAAATACACTTTTCGTCTCTACCGTTGTCCTCAGAAGGTGACATGTTATTGAATTACCCCAGATTGCTACCTAATACAGTCCTGCACAATTCTACTTTTCAGATTGTACCTTTGAGAGCAGTCTGTGAGCTGAGAGGTGGGAAATGTGCAAAAGAACCTTGGGAACAATCTGAGCTATTGTCCCCCACGAAAACAGTTTTATTATAGAGAAGATAAAAGTGACTATTATGCTCACATAAAATTAATTCCCTGGTGGTTCTTTACCATTGAGTATACTGGAAGCATAAAAATACCCATTGTCAATGAATGAAACAGTTGGCTTATTAGAGATATGGGATTCTGTATTTTCCTCTACTCCAGTTCTCCTTGTCTCTTAATCCATTTTTTCTCCTATTATTGCTTATTTTTCTTTTCTGCTTTTCTTGCAACGTATTTTAGGGTATTTTCACAAAGGTTACAATGAATATTGGTAATACAAAATGAATATTTCTATTTTGTAATCCTCAAATTCCAAGACGAGAAAATTACTAAAATAAAAAGAATGGTGGCTAATAGAGTTTTACAAGAGACTTAAAATGATAAAACAAAACAAAACAAAACAATTCACAGTAGGGAAAGCAGTAGTTTTTTCTTCCTCCATACAAAGCAATTTTCATTATAGCCTAGAATAACCCATCTTCCAAACATCCTTGCTTATAAAAGCTTAGTCCATGCACTATGGTAATAGGAATCTAGTTTTCATAAGTAAAACTACAGAATTTACATGTGCAAATATAAATGACTTATTTGTAACCAGAATCCCGGAATCCTGGAGTCAGAGCCAGAAGGCAAAGTATGCAATAGCTTCTCTGCTGGAGTTGAATTAGATGATGTTCTGGCCTTGGAAGGAGTTGCTAGTCATCATTGCAATGTAAGGAGTACACAGAAAGGAGAGATTGACAGTTTCTTTTAACTAAAGAAATAACCCATATCTTATTTTTATTAATTATTTTATCTACAGTCCAAATGTTTCTCCCTACCTATTTTCCCCTCCATGAGTTCTTCCCCTGCTAACCCTCCCCATTGTTTCTGAGAGGGTGCTTCCTTCCCAGCAACCCAGCCACTCCCACCTCACCCCGCTAGCATCCCACTTCCCTGGAGCATCAAGTTTCCACAGGATTAAGCACATCCTTTTCCACTAAGACCAGACAAGGCAGTGCTTTCCACATGTACAGCAGGGGTCATGGACCAGCTCTTATCTTTATAACATAATCTCTAGCAGTTGAGAAAATGTTCCTATTACTTGTATATTCTTCCAACAATCAATGATGTGATACTTTAACGATTTATAAGACACTGAACTACCAGCTTACAAAACATTACAGGATACTGTGTGTGTGTGTGTGTGTGTGTGTGTGTGTGTGTGTGTGTGTGTGTGAGAGAGAGAGAGAGAGAGAGAGAGAGAGACAGAGAGAGAGAGACAGAGAGAGACAGAGAGAGACAGAGAGAGAGAGAGACAGAGAGAGAGAGAGAGAGAGAGAGAGAGAGAGAGAGGGAGAGAGGAGGGGAGGAGAAAGCATATGTGAATTTGCTTCTTTAGATTACAAAATATCCTACAAAACTATAAACACCCAAGAGATTTTCAAACTATAGTTCACCGGTGCCTTTTTGATGTAATTGACTTATCCTACCAGTTCAATCTCTGTTAACAACATAAGGAGTCATATGTCCCATTTGATGTCTTTCATTAATAAACCATAAATAAAAGTGGTGACTTTCTGCAATAGTGGCTCATTTACATTACCATTTTGTTTATATGCAAAATATATCCCTGTCTGTTTCTATTGGTTTCTATAACGTACATGAATATTTTCCTATTCCTAGAACATAGCAAAAATGACAAATTTATGGTATGTTCTCAATAAAATTTGATGTAAGCATAAATCAAATTTTGTAACACACTAACAATCAGTTTTGTTGAATAAAGCAAGAAGCCAGATTATAGAAAGAAAACCCCATATTAAAGAAGTTTGAAATGGGAAAAGAAGTAGTCTCCAAGAGGGATGATGGTAAGACAGAAGGACCTTAGTGATCATTGGTTGTTAATTTGAGTAGATACACAATGAATTGCAATACAGCAATTGAGGGTGCACCTGTGATAGGTTTAAAGTGAGTAAAACGACTTCTCGTCTGGTCCTTTCAGGTATGAAAACACACATCCTTGATCTAGATCTTGTGGTGGGAAGACACACATTTAATTTGGTGTGTCTCGAATCTGGCCCATACCTTCTTCTGTAATTCCATATAAAAACATAGAAGGGAGCTTATGCTCTTTGCCAGCAAGCCCTCATATCGCTAGCACATTCATTTCTTCACTGAGATTATAACCGACTTCTTTAAAAATCCAGCATATACTGAAGATGAGGTGAGACATTCAAATATTTGGAGAGAACAATTGCTAGATTTTTGGAGTTTCTGCTATTAATGGATAAGGTAGACTGATAATTGCAGTAAATCTCTCTAATATATATTATATACATACTTATATATATATAATGTCTATGTATGTATATAATTTATATTATATTTATTTATATAACATATAATATTTTTATTTATATTAACAGGAATATAATAAAGGGGAAAAATGTTTGATGGTGGCCTGAAAAAACCAAGTAGTAAATGCACTTTCCTGACATGTAAATTCTCTTTCTCCTCACCCATGATAGAATAAATGACATGTTTGCCTATCTGATCATTAAGACAATGCTTTAATTTTGTTTAAATTAGTGTCTGCTGCCATTTCTTGAATCATTTGCTCTCTTTTAGGATCTTTTTTTCTTTTCCAGACTATGCTCCCTTTTTGGTCCTCCCAGTTCAAGACTGTCTTTTCAATCTCCTGATTTCCCTTTTTCCTTTGTGAATCTCCCTGAGAAGTCTGCCTTAAGGGAAATACCTCACTTGGGTCCTGCTTTCTCTGCACTGACTCATCCCCAGCTATCTCCATTATCCACCCTATATATGTTACTTCCAACTTTCACAGAGCAAGATGAAAATAGCAACTTATTGTATTCTCAACTTCCATTCATTTTCTTTCTCTCAATGACTATTCTTTCTTCATATATAGAAATATTATAGAGTGTCTGTCATATTGGAATATGAACTCTTATTTATATCATCTTAGTTTTCAATTCAGTAACAAATTGAAATTGAGTTTAGGAAACATTATACCACGTGTTTTTATCATTACTCTAGACAAGTATATACTCAACAAATTCTATTTTGTATCATATATGTCTTTCGGTAAGTGTTCATCTTTTTATATAGAATCCTAAGATAAGACATAAACAATATTGTCTATTTAATTAATTCTGTTCCACCAAGATAATAAAACCTGAGGTATTGTATAAACCATACAATCTATCAAACACTGTTATCTCTGATTTTTGCCATGAAAATATCTGAATGTGTGGTATGATCTTTATGAATAAGATAATCATGTGGAAAACCTGTCTTTCATATGCACACTAATAAATATGTGATAATCTTCAGAGTTGTGCAATGTTACCTTTAACTACATAGGTATTTACTGTGTATTTGATTTTACCAGCCACCAATTAGAGAAACTATCTACCTACTTTGGTTTTCTACTTTAAAAATTTATTTATTTAATTTGTATGTGTATATGTATACTATAAAAATGTGAAAATTACTCACAAGCCTATCTTCTCTTTCAGCCCCTCCTCTTTCTTTACTTTTAGGCAGTTTAAGTATTATCTCAATTAAAATCAAGTAATTGTAAGGCAGAGTATGAGCACATTTGTGCCGCATATGTGGGGCTAAGGGATAACTTTGGATAATTGGGTTTAGTCTGTATTTTATTGAGACAAGATGTCTCCTGTTTCTGAGTTTGTACAGTGTACTCCAAATTGCTGGCACTGGAGGTTCCAAGTGGTTTCATGTCTCTGTCTCCCACCTCAGTATATGAGTACTGTGATTACAGATGTGTGTTGTCTAGGGCATCAGATATTTATACAAGTTATAGGGATCAAACCAGATTGTCAAGCTTGTTCTACCTTCCTGAGTTTGAGTACAGTCTTCTTATATAGCTCAGTCTGGCCTCATTTTATAACACTCCTCCCTCAGGTCTCCCAGTGATGGTAGTACAAGTGTGATACCATAACCAACTCCTATTTGCACTTTTAAACTTAATTTCTTTTCTATTTGACCTATTTTTATATATTTTTGGCACAGATATTTTGGAAAGTGGATAGCATCACACTTTGCCATATATATATATATATATATATATATATATATATATATATATATATATCTCCCCAGTGGAATTCCACACATAATTGAATATCCAGGTAAAATGGTGATTAAGTCTCACTGTGCTTCTGTGTTCTCAAAAATCACTTAGTACTTCTCTTCTCCCAGATACTTAGGGTTGTGGTACAATCCCACTGGGCTATGCTCTTAAACCAGTTTTCCTTGGAGATAAGACCTGTTACGCCCAAGAACTACAACCCTCCTCTTCTCCTTTTCTGCAGAAACTGAGCAAAATCTTTATCAGGAGTCTTTGGTTGTGCTCCCAGAAGCAAAGCACAATGAGTATTTGTACTCAAGGAATGTCTTCCCAACTTTTTGTCACTTGGTCACTAATATGCCACTGAATCCCTGGAGGTTTCTGATCCCCAGCTCCTGTTCTGAGAAGTGTGTGTCTGTATCTATCTATTGCATGTTTCTTTAGTTGTAGTACAATGCTCTCCCTTGAACACCAGTTCTCTGGTGGACTTAAAGAGAATTGTTCAAGTATGTCTTGTTCTGCTTTTCCGTGTAACTGATGACAATGGTACTCATGAGACTTCCAGGCATCAGTAGATAAGTCAGAAATGGAAAGTCTGATTGCCGGGCTCTGGAGGTCTCTGCTTATCTTCTAGTTATCACTGTTTCTCTGTGTTTTCTTTCTATCTCTATCACATAGCTGTCATTTCAACCATTTGTGTGGGGGGACAAAATCTTAAGTTTTAATCTTTTTGTTTCCTCCAGTTTCTGGGATACTTGAAATGTAGGAAGAAAATTAAAAAAAAATCTATGAGGAAGCAGAGTATCTATTTTGACCCTTGAAGTCCAAGATCCATAGGGTTCCCTTCTTCTCTGTAGATCTTATGGATATTTGACATTTCTCTGGTCATTGATATTATCTATTATAAAGGGGTTGTCTTTCTTGATTTTAGTGACGGCCTTCAATTTGTTCTCTATTGGTTATGTCTTAATCTAGATAGTCCACTTGTTGCCAAGCAGGTAACACATGAATGTATCCATCATTTCCCCCAATTTCTTTACAACCTACTACTTGGAGATAGAGTCCTTGCTACATTTGAACTCAGGATTCTCAATCCCTTCCTTAACTTTGTGTCTTGCTGAACCTTAAACCATGTAGCATACCATTTTATCCTTTTATCACACACTTTATTGAATCATAACATTCAAGTGTTCTGTTTCTGGGATAGGAGAAGGATATTTCATATGTGGTACATTAATGTAAGCTTGACTCGTTTGTATCACAAATTACATAGGAAATATTCTAATCAAAATGAAGTTCTCCAAGTTGGTTTATTTTTGCTTTCTCTTAGAACTCCTATCTCCATTTTGTAGAATGCACACTACAGGCAATTTTATTTGCCTTGAATCTTGTCTCTCTCCCTCAAGAATAGAGGCTTTATCTCTTATTTATCATTGATTCCTCAATATCTAGCATAGTGTCAGTCACACAAAATGCATGTGATGAATATTTATAATGAGTTACAAGAAAATGCCATATGGGATTACATAAAACATGAAATGAGGTTTTATTTCTATAATCTTAACCTGCTTGCTGAACTTACATGCTTATGCTCCTACTGTAAACTGTAAGCTATTAGGCTCAGCAGAATTTGTAAACAGCCAGCCTGCAGGCTGAATGTTATGTACAATATTGCTTTCTTTTTGTTTTTGGCACTCTTCATACTTGGGAGGAAATGTTGCCAACATTTAAGAAGCATAAAAAGCCCAAGTCCTCATTTCCACTTCATCTTAAAAGCCCTTAAACCTAAAAACACAAACCTCAATTGTTCTTTGCGGTGACTCAGATAAAGATGTACACGGAGGGATATTATACTGCTATTGTCTAACTTGATGCTGCTGGGCAGTATTTTAACCACCTTAAATCTCTGTGCCTATAATATAGAAATAATGCCTTAAATCAGTGTGACTGTTAAGTTAGCTAATTAGTATGCAGAGATATTAATTAAACAGAATACCTATAAGATCTGGCACAGGTCGAAATTCCAACAATAAATAAATTGCAAATTTCCTATTTTTTAAATCATCCAAGAGCTTCTATAATTACATTTGGATGTGTTTGTAATTTCCACTAATGGGTGAATTGCTTTACAAATTGCTATAATGAATTTTGTGTTTAAACCAAAGAATGCTAGGAGTTGAGTAGTTTACTCTTGGCTGTTGCCTCCCTGTTACCCATGAGGTCCCATACAATAAAACTCAGGTATCTAGGTCACATTTTCTTTTTCATTAACAAAACCTTTAGTATCTCTGACAATTTCTTTACTTTCCCTCATCTCCTTTATAAAAGCTCAGAAGATTTCTCACTGGTTCTTTAGAGCCTGGAACATTAGCTGTTTGGCCATATGCATAGTTGTGACGAAGTGCTCACAAAAAAGGACCTCTTCTCTTTCTTACCATCTCCACCTAGTCAATAGTTCACATTAATCCAAAAATTTAGTGTATACTGCCATGCATTTCCCCAATATCTTTACCTTCCAGTATAAATGTATGGAATACAAATACGAAAGCAGCTTTTTTGTCTCAGGGAAAAATCAATCATTTTATCATCTCATTGTTCTTCTTTCTTTTACTGCTAAGTAGTCTTACCATAAGCTATTGAAGTGGATTCAGGATTTTTAAGCCAATATAGTATTAACAGTCATTATTTGACTACTCAATTAATTGGAGGTTATCCTATGAATATTTAGGGAGAAAGAAATACCCGAAACTAGAGAATAAGTACCTAAAATACACGTGAAGATTCCAGAAGAATACATTACTATCCACAAAACAAAGAAAATAGATTGCTATAATTAGTAAAACTGGCATTGGTGGAAAAACAAAGAAGAAAGAGGGCAATATCCCTTAGAGTCTTTGGACAGTGGTAGTTGTTCTCTTACAAAGTAGTTGTGAAGTAATGAGTGTATACTTCAAACAGAAATCTAGTCTTAAGGCTTTCCAAACCTACTTTATCCAGCTTCATGGTTATAGCTTGGTGTTATTCTCTTATTCTAATCCATGCTGTAAACCACCCTTTCAGCCTATTTTTGGTCCATTGCTTATTTTCCATAAGTGGAAATTCCACAGACACAGAACTTATCTTTTTCCAATTGTATATTGAATTTGGTCACACTGGTTACCAAGCATTCTGAGCATGGGTCTGGATAAGAATATAAATATCCAAATCCTAACACTAAATTCAGAGGGTCCAGGTTTAAAAATGAATGTGAAAATTTTCATAATACTTTAACTGTGATGCTAGCCAAGGAAAATTCAGCAAGTATCATAAACAATAAGGGTTATAAAAGGGAAAGATATAGCAAATTAAATATTTGATAGTGAATATCTGAATACTTGAGCATGGTAATGCTTGATGAAATATTGTAAAGCTAAGACAGCCCTGGAAACTTGTACTAGTTACAAATCCATGCCACTATTAGAAGGTATGGCCTTGTTGGAGTAGGTGTTGCACTTTGGGCATGAGCTTCAAGACTCTCATCCTAGCTTTCCGGAAGCCAGTCTTCTCCAAGTAACCTTCAGAGGAGGTTGTAGAACTCTCAGCTCTGCCTGTAACATGCCTGTCTGGATATTGCCATGATCCTACCTCGATGATAATGGACTGGACCATTAAAACTTACAAAGCCAGCCCCAATTAAATGTGGTTCTTCAACAACACATCAAAATGATCATACATCATGATCAAGTAGCTTCATCTGAGGGATACAGGGATAGTTCAATATATGGAAGTCCATCAGCATAATCCCCTACATAAACAAAACTCAAAGAAAAAAACGACATAATCATCGTGTTAGATGATGAGAAAGCATTTGACAAAATTCAACACCTCTTCATGTTAAAAGCCTTGGAAAGATCAGGAATCCAAGTCCCATACCTAAACATAGTAACAGAAATATACAGCAAACCAGTAGCCAACATCAAACTAAATAGAGGGAAACTTGAAGCAATCCCACTAAAATCAGGGACTATACAAGGCTGCCCACCCTCTCTCCATTCAATCAATATAGTACTCAAAGTCCTAGCCAGAGCAATCAGACAACAAAAGGTCGTCAAAGAAGTACAAATTAGAAAGGAAGAAGTAAAAATATCACTATTTGCAGATGATAAGATAGTAGACTTAAGTGACCCCAAAAAATTTGCACCGGAGAACTCCTACAGCTGATAAACAACTTTAGCAAAGTGGCTGGGTATAAAATTAACTCAAATAAATCAGTAGCTTTCTTCTACTCAAAAAGATAAACAGACTGAGAAAGAAATTAGGGAAATGAAAATCTTCACAATAGTCACAACATAAAAGTCATAATATAGAATACCTCAATGTGACTATAACCAAGGAAGTAAAAAAATCATTATTACAAGAATTTCAAGTCTCTGAATAAAGAAATTGAAGAAAATCTCAGAAGACGGAAAGATCTCCAATGCTCATGCATTGGCAGAATTCATATTGTACAAATGTCCATCTTGCCAAAAGCAATCTATAGATTCAATGCAATCTCCATCAAGACTGCAAGTCAATTCTTCACAGAGTTAGGAAGATCAATTTGAAAATTCATTTGGAATAATAAAAGACCCAGAATAGCGAAAACTATTGTAAACAATAAAAGAACTCCTAATGAAATAACCATCTCTGACATCAGGCAGTTTTACGGAGCAAAAGTAATAAAACTGTATGGTACTGGTGCAGAGACAGTCAGGAAGAAATGAATCCACACATCTTTGGTCACTTGATCTTTGACAAAGAAGCTAAAACCATCCAGTGGGGAAAAATAATATTTTCAACAAATGGTGCTGGTTCAACTGGAGCTCAACATGTAGAACAATTCAAATCAATCCTTTCTTATTGCCCTGTACAAAGATGGATCAAAGACCTCAACATAAAACAAGATACACTCAAACTAATAGAAGAGAAAGTAGGAAAGAGCCTTGAGAATGTAGGCAGAAGGGAAAAGTTCCTCAACAGAACACCAATGGCTTATGATATCATAAGATCAAGAATTGACAAATGTGACTTCATAAAATTGCATGGCTCCTATAAGGCAAAGGACGCTGTCATTAGGACAAAATGGCTACCAACAGATTGGCAAAAGATTTTTACCAATCCTACATCAAATAGAGAGCTAATATCTAATATATACAAAGAATTCAAGAAGTTAGAATGCAGAAAGCCAAATAACCCTATTAGAAATGGGGTACAAAGCTAAACAAAGAATTCTCAGCTGAGGAATATCAAATGACTAAGAAGCACCTAAAGAAATGTTCAACATCCTTAGCCATCAGGGAAATACAAATCAAAACAACCCTGAGACTCTACCTCACACCAGTCAGAATGGCTAACATAAAAATCTCAGGCAACAGAAATGTAGAACAATGTAGAAAAAGAGGAACACTCCACCATTGTTGGCAGGATTGCAAACTGATACAACTACTCTGGAAATCAGTCTGGAGGTTCCTCAGAAAATTGCACATTGCACTACCTGAGGACCCAGGTATACCTCTCCAGGGCAAATACCCAAATTATGCTCCAATGCACAGCAAAGACACATGCTCCACTATGTTCATAGCAGCCTTATTTATAATATCCAGAAGCTGGAAAGAACCCAGATGCCCTTCAAAAGACGAATGGATTCAGAAAATGTGATACATCTACACAATGGAGTACTACTCAGCAATAAAAAAGAATGACCTCATGAAATTCAGAGGCAAATGCATTGAACTAGAAAATACCATCCTGAGTGAGGTAACCCAATCGCAGAAAACCACACATGGTATGCCCTCATTGATAAGTGGATATCAACCCAAAAGATCTAATTATCCAAGATGCAAACCACAGACCACATGAAGCTCAAGAAGGAGGGAGACCAAAGTGCAGATGATTCAGTTCTTTTTAGAATGGGGTACAAAAATATTCCTAGAAGGAAATATGAAGACAAAGTTTGGAATTGAGACTGAAGTAAAGGCCCTCCAGAGAATGCTCCACTTTGGGATGCATCCCATATACTGCCACCAAATCCAGACTATTTTGCTGATGTTAAGAAGTGCACACTGACAGGAGCCTGATATAGCTGCCTCCCGAGAGCCTCTGCCAGAGCATGACAAGTACAGAGGTGAATGCTCGCAGCTAACCATTGAACTGAGAATGGGGTCCCCATTGGAGGAGTTAGTGAAAGATTTAAAGGAGCTGAAGGGGTTTGCAACCCCATAAGAATGAAAATACCAGTGAATCAGAGCTCCCAGAGACTAAATCACCAACCAAAGAGTACAGGAGGATAGACTCCATGGCTTCTGGTACATATATAGCAGAGAGTAGCTTTGTTGGACATCAGCTGAAGGAGAAACTCTTGGTCCTGCTGAGGCTGGACCCCAAGTGTACGGGAATATCAGGGTTGGTAGGCAGAAAGGGGTAGATGGAAGGGAGAACACCCTCATAGAAGCAGGGGTAGGGGGAACAGGATAGGAGGCTATGGATAGGAAACCCTGAAAGGGAATAACATTTGAAATGTAAATTTTAAAAAAATCCAGTAAAAAAGTTGTTTTGTCATGATGGTTGTTCACAGCAGTTAAACCCTAAGACACATGGTGACATCTATTTCTGCAATAAGTAAGTGCTGACAAATTGTTATGCATTTACAATAATTGCTGCATTATAGAAATATGGAACAGTTGAGGTCTTGTAACATTAGGGGGTCTAACAGTTCAGTCTAATAGAAAGCAGGACACAGACTTAAGGAAAGACGAGTAACTCATACACAGCCGCTTAAAATCTATATCAGCTCATCTAAATAGGACTTAAAGATAGAATTTGGGGCATTCCTGTAAATTATTTAAATGACGTTTTAGAGCTCTGGTTAAACTCTCCATCACACTGGCAAGAGGAAGATACATTTTTTGGACAAGAGTTTAATTGAATGCATGTAGAAATAGAGGCATGGCTTCTATATCTGCTTTGACCAAGCCATATCTTCTATCCTTCTGAATGATGGTGGTGGCTGCTCGGCTAAACTGGGTTTAATGGTTAAGCATAGATAATGGACAATAAATGCAGCAGGGTTCATTCCCATTGCACATGCTGAACTTTGTCCCTTCAACAAAAAGAAGTGGGGGGGGGAATTCATTAACCTTCCCCTTAAGAGTAAATAACATTGATATCATTGTATCCTAAATGTCATATGTGATATAAGCATCTTGGTGATTTAAAGGTCATATGTCAACCACCCCACTGCTGTTGTATTAGCTCTCTCTTATCTCCTATATTAGGAGTACAGTGCTCAGTTGGTACAGGGCTTTCTACACTCTCAATGTACATCTAAGCATGCTGGTAACTGCTTTGAACCACCTGTAAAAACAGTCGGTAAAATCTGTGTGTGTCTTTAGGAATTGAAAAGAGATCTAAATCAGTTCCTAAGTCACAGGTGCCAACTCACCTTTCTCAGAGTCTTACATGAAGTCATTTGAAAATAGTTATGAGTTGGGATTTGGATGTCCATGCATTCCTCTTTTGTGGATGCTTAACTCCTTTTAAGGAACTTCCTTCAGGGAAGCTAACTAAAAGTTAGTGTTAATCAATTATAGTTGAGTATCCTCAAGCCTCCAGACGTACCACATACTGCTTATGCTGCTCATGCATTTGTTATCTATGGTTCTATTTCCTGATTTAGCTACTGCTCGGTATAGTGTTTTTCAAAATTCTTGAGAAAATCTTTCTTCTGATAAAGAATGTATCATATCCAAGGCCTTAAGGACAGGACACACAACACAGCAGCAACTGAAGCATAGAGTTGGAGTTCCACAAAATAAAGCAACCAAACAAGCCAAAAAGCCTGTAACAAAAGCCAAGACAATCACAGTAAACAGCCAACATAAAAAGTAGAATTACACTTACTACTTCTGAATAAAATCCATTCTTCTGGACTAATAAGGAATCACATTTTTTAAATAGTCAGCTTGGGCTTAGATCCTTGCAAGTGGTCTTGAGATGGTTAGTTAAATTGCCCCGAATTTTACTTCACGTGCAGAAACCTGTCCTATGGTCTATGCGGTTGTAAATTCTTACATACGCTGTGACAATGTGTATCAAAACATGTTTTGAATTTTTTTTGACAAATTCTCCTTTGTATTCTCCCATCCCTAAATTGTCCTCACGTTGCATACATCGAGCTATCCATCTTTGGTCCCCAGAACTATGCATGTTCAGGTTTGAGAATCATGCATGCACTGATAGCAGCTACTTCTCTATGATGCATTTGTCTCCCAGGCCTTACTCCTCATTCACAGACATGATGGTTTATTCTACAGTTACTTCAAACGATGTAGCAGAAAGGTCCTTGCCCAAATTATGTAGCTGTAGGCAAATGCATTTCCCTTGCCTTTGGTTTAATTGATCCCTTCTTCCTCTTGGCAGTTCATTGTGTCTTTCTAAACACAAGAGCAAAAACAAAGGAGACAACCAAAGTAACAAACCAAAAACTAAAAAATCAAAAAAAAAAAAAAACAATAGCCAAAAAACAAAAAACAATAACCAAAAAAAAGCAAGTAACCACCACCACCACCACCAACAACAACAACAACAAACTTCCAGATTTAGCCATGCTTTCTAATTCTTTCTGTTGTCCAGGACACAGTGATCAATCCTAACGTAGCAGCAACAGCTGGAGAGTTTTGCACTCTCCTCTGGGAAATCCCCATGGTTGGTGAAACTGAAAATAAAGACATTTTAGGCATCTCCCTGAAGCACATCTCTCCCATCCTTATGGCTGGTTTGTTTGCCCAAGCTGCTCAAGCAGAGGCCTGTTAATACAATGTTTGCAAAACAGCTGGGGAAATGTTTAGGTATAAAGAACTGAAGGACTGTCCTTGATTGTTTTTAATGAAACTACCTCACCATTTGGCACAGTATCTTGTGCCTTCAGAGTGTTGTACGCAGAAATGTCTGCTAGAGGTATGATTTGTCCCTTCCCTATTCACTGGCAATTACAGTAGCAAATAAGCAGCTTTAGCTATAGAGAACATGGGAAGGGATAACTTCCTGGTCAGATAAATGAGAGGCAGGCTAGGATAGAGAACATGAGATCTCAGGAGGGACACCTATTCCTCCCTCTCCCATAGTGCCATTTTTTTTTATTTTTTTATTAACTTGAGTATTTCTTATATACATTTCGAGTGTTATTCCCTTTCCCGGTTTCCAGGCAAACATCCCCCTCCCCCCTCCCCTTCCTTATGGGTGTTCCCCTCCCAACCCTCCCCCCATTGCCGCCCTCCCCCCCACAGTCTAGTTCACTGGGGGTTCAGTCTTAGCAGGACCCAGGGCTTCCCCTTCCACTGGTGCTCTTACTAGGATATTCATTGCTACCTATGAGGTCAGAGTCCAGGGTCAGTCCATGTATAGTCTTTGGGTAATGGCTTAGTCCCTGGAAGCTCTGGTTGCTTGGCATTGTTGTACATATGGGGTCTCGAGCCCCTTCAAGCTCTTCCAGTTCTTTCTCTGATTCCTTCAACGGGGGTCCTATTCTCAGTTCAGTGGTTTGCTGCTGGCATTCGCCTCTGTATTTGCTGTATTCTGGCTGTGTCTCTCAGGAGCGATCTACATCCGGCTCCTGTCAGTCTGCACTTCTTTGCTTCATCCATCTTGTCTAATTGAGTGGCTGTATATGTATGGGCCACATGTGGGGCAGGCTCTGAATGGGTGTTCCTTCAGTCTCTGTTTTAATCTTTGCCTCTCCCTTCCCTGCCAAGGGTATTCTTTTTCCTCATTTAAAGAAGGAGTGAAGCATTCACATTTTGATCATCCGTCTTGAGTTTCGTTTGTTCTAGGGATCTAGGGTAATTCAAGCATTTGGGCTAATAGCCACTTATCAATGAGTGCATACCATGTATGTCTTTCTGTGATTGGGTTAGCTCACTCAGGATGATATTTTCCGGTTCCAACCATTTGCCTACGAATTTCATAAAGTCGTTGTTTTTGATAGCTGAGTAATATTCCATTGTGTAGATGTACCACATTTTCTGTATCCATTCCTCTGTTGAAGGGCATCTGGGTTCTTTCCAGTTTCTGGCTATCATAAATAAGGCTGCGATGAACATAGTGGAGCACGTGTCTCTTTTATATGTTGAGGTATCTTTTGGGTATATGCCCAAGAGAGGTATAGCTGGATCCTCAGGCAGTTCAATGTCCAATTTTCTGAGGAACCTCCAGACTGATTTCCAGAATGGTTTTACCAGTCTGCAATCCCACCAGCAATGGAGGAGTGTTCCTCTTTCTCCACATCCTCGCCAGCATCTGCTGTCACCTGAGTTTTTGATCTTAGCCATTCTCACTGGTGTGAGGTGAAATCTCAGGGTTGTTTTGATTTGCATTTCCCTTATGACTAAAGATGTTGAACATTTCTTTAGGTGTTTCTCAGCCATTCGGCATTCCTCAGCTGTGAATTCTTTTTTACTGTCGTTTTATCCACACTGTAATGGGTAAAGGTGAAGGCTTAGCCACAGTACTGTGACAACAGCCAATGAGGTATTCCTGTATTTACACACTGCACACTGTGCCTTTTACATAATTCTAACTTGCCCTTTACTGTCCCTTTAGAATCTTGGTATTCGATCAATTCATTAGAAGAAAATAACACATTTGCTTTATCCTATGGGAAACAATACTTTTTATCTACGTAAAAAATTACAAACCATAGAAATGTTCCTTGCCATGCTAAGAATAATGGAAATAAATTTTATCTGATAAATATAACATCTATAAAGACAATGAGACAGACAAGCATAGGAGAAGGTAGCAATATGAAACTCCATTTGGTTTGGACAATAAACACATCTTTTTCCTAACAATGCACATGCCTACCTGCTAATAGTCTGGGACTCCTACCTGCATGGAGCTACATGAATGCCCCACTTAAGACATTGGAAATAAGTTCGTAAAGTAAGTTAGTTTCCTTAGCAAACTCATTTTCCAACAAAATCTTTTTTATTGATTACTTATGAATTTTACATCATGTATCCTGATCACACTCAGTTCCCAGTCTTACTAGGTTCGGCCGTGAACACCCTAGTGATTCCCCATCCCCAACACACACATACACACACACACACACACACACACACACACACACAAACACACACATACACACACACAGAGAGAGAGAGAGAGAGAGAGAGAGAGAAAACAAGAGAAGAAAAAATTAATTCAATTTGTGCTGCTCATGCATTCACTAGATCATAGTCAAACTTCCTACAGCCAGTCCCTAAAGAAAACTGAGTCCTTCTCTACTTGTACCCCTGTCAGAATCCACCAGTTGTAGAGAGTTATATACTCCATCATTCTTATCAAAAACATTAAGTTCTCTTTAATATCTTCCTGTCTAGGCTGTTACTCTTTTGGGTAGTGAGAGATAGAGTATGATTAAGGTTCTTACAGAAGCCTACTATGTCCCTCATTCTCAACATCAAGTCTGAAGTCACCGATGTGACTGAAAAAGTAGCTTCCTTGCCCTATACAATCAGCAAGTACAGATGATGGACTTCAACATGGTGTCTAGTGACATTACAGACCACGGACATCCACAAGGCTTTCAGTATCAGTGCAGATAACAATTCATTTCTATTCAAATATATCCTTGGGTATCTAGAATCGAGAGAGGCGGCCTTGATAGGGTAAAGCTCTGTCTTCTGAGTGATATTACAGGAAGAATTGTCTATTCACCATGTTATGCCTATGCATAATTGGCTGTGCATATAATTGAAATGAGGTACATCATGGAGAAAAACTTATATAATCCATGTCTGCCAAGCAGAAAAGAGAAACATCCAAGCTATAATCATAGTAATCCTCTCCTCCTTCTCTTGGATACTAGCAAAGACAGCTCCAAGCAATAAAACCTCCAGCACTCATCCCCTCAGGTGCATTATCTCTCTTCTTACCAAACTCCAAACTTGCACATTCACTTTCCTTTTTATACAACTTGCTCCTGATTTACCTCTTGAATATGCATACTTTCAATAAGAATCAAGAGCCACTCCTGGGCATATACCTAAAAGATGCTCCAACATAAAACAAGGACACATGCTCCTCTATGTTCATAGCAGCCTTATTTATAAAAGCCAGAAGTTGGAAAGAACCCAGATACCCCCCAGAAGAGGAATGGGTACAGAAAATGTGGTACAATAAGTCAATGGAGTACTACTCAACTATTAAAAATAGTGACTTCATGAAATTTTAGGCAAATGGATGGAACTAGAAAATATCGAGAGTGAGGTAACCCAGTTACAAAAGAACACATATACCATGTGCGGATACTCACTGATAAGTGGATATTAGCCTGAAAGCTCGAATTACCCAAGATACAATCCACAGACCACATGAAACTCACGATGAAAGAAGACCAAAATGTGAGTGCTTCAGTCACTCTTCGAAGGAAGAAAAAATACGCACGGAAGGAAATACAGGAACAAAGAGGGGAGCAGAGACTGAAGGAAAGGCCATCCAGAGACTGTCATATCTGAGGGCCCATCCCATATGCAGCCACCAAACCCAGTTACTATTGTTGATGCCAAGAAGTGCTTACTGACAAGAGCCAGATATGGATGTCTCCTGAGAGGCTCTGCCAGAGGCTTACTGATACAGATGAGGATGCTTGCAGCTAAGCATGGGAACCCCAATGGAGAAGTTAGAGAAAGGACTGAAAGAGCTGAATGGGGTTTGCAACCCCATAGGAAAAACAATAATATCGACCAACAAGAACCCCCAGATCTCCGAGGGATTAAACCACCAACTAAAGAGTACACATGGAGGGATCCTTGACTTCAGCCGCATATGTGGCAGATGACATTGTGTGGCATCAATAAGAGGAAAAGCCCTGGTCCTGTGAAGGCTCAATATCCCAGTGTAGGAGAATGCCAGGGAGTTGGGGTGGGAGTGGGTGACTGGGTGAGAGGAGGATATCCTCATAAAAGAAGAGAGAAGGAGAATTGGAGAGGGGGGGTTGGAAAGGGGATAACATTTGAAATGTAAATACATACAATTTCCAATAAAAATAGAAAAAAGTAAGCAATCAAGGACCCAGAAACACTTGGCTTAGACAACAGGATCTGATTCCAGTGTTATATTCTATTAAGTGTGTTCTCTACAAACTCTCATTGCAGAGAAATAACCCCTAAAACTTTTAGAATCATAATATAGTTATCCATGGTAAACATTATTGTTCTCATGAAACTTCAATCATCTACTTCTATTGCCCCAGATCACAAACATTTAAATGACCACTCTCTAAAGGTGAATGCAAGTTGAGTGTGAATCATTCACTTAATTATCCTTGATCTGGAAAATTTTTATAAGCCAATGAGTTTATGAAGAAAAAATATTCAGGCATATTTCCTCAAAGTTTTTCTGTTTTAGTGAATGTTCATTTTACAGCTTGATCATATCACAAGATTTAGGACAGTTAAAATAGACCATAGTTGGAAGTTAAAAATGAAGATATAAAATTTTGTGTCACCTCATCCCAATTATGTACAGACCACATCACACACATAAATGTTGTAAGACCACGTCTTCATAGTTGCCCAGACTTGATCAGGCAACTTTCCTTTTAAGTAGCCATGACAAACATGTGCACTGGATGGATGGACTGGATATTCTTAACTGTCAGAATTATAGGAATTTGAAGTTTGAGGCATTATGTTAGAATGGCTGAGGAATGAAGGAAACGCCAGGATACATGTCCTATGCAGTGTTTGCCTTCGGTATAGTACACTTGTTCCATGAAAGGAGGCTCACATGACTGCCTTTTTCTGCTGTATTTTGTTTCAGTATATTTAGCTTCACGTTCTTATTAATTTGATGCCTGCCTCATCCTGATGTATTCAATCTATTGGAAGGAAGACATTATTTGTACTGTATCTTCAGTTTCTAGAACTGGAAACTAATTGTTGTTAGTATAATGTCTTATTTGGAAATTACCATACCTTTCATGTTGGCTATACCTGCTTATGTAGAATTGAATCAGGATGAGACAGCTATTTTGGTCCCCAAAGCAAATCTACTCACTTCCATCATAGACTCTTGCTCAAAACTCAAGAGCAATACTTGGGCACTGTTAAGGAGATCAATGCACATACTTAAGGAAGCTATGATACTGTTGATACATTGTTTACAATTTCTTAAATTTAATCTCAAATATTACTTAAACATTTGAGAATTGTTGCCCTAAATGATGATGATGATTATTGTAGTGATATATTCTAAAAGACAAAAATGCGAAAAAACGTAACCATACATAGTCATCATTGGTTAAACAACACAACTGCATTTTTTTCTATGTCCTCTCATTCTTTGATATAAACACATTTATCCTTTCCCTTCTCACCTTTGACCGTGTCTATGAAGATGGTTTCATGGACTAACTGACTGTTCCCTTGCCTTTTAGGATCTTCTCTATTCACTTATTTCACAGTCATGCTCTCATGAATAAAAAGACACAGTAGTTAATATTCCATTGCCATATCAGAGTTTCTGTCTGTGTAAGTTGGAATAACAAGAGTGCTTAATCATGACAGATAATGTAAGGCAGCAATACTGAGGACCAAATGCCAACCATCTCATTCCTTTGAAGTCATTACAAATTTTTAAATAATATTTAAATTTTTGAAAAGAAGGACCTGATGCAGAATGGGACAGACTATGATGATAACATCAATGGTGATTCATTTTTTAGGTGCAGAGAATTCTTTCCTTAATCATGGATTTCTCTACAACATAGTTTATATTTAACAATGACAGTCAAGACAAAATCCATCTCTATCTATCTATCCATCCATCTATCCATCTATCAATTATCATGTATTTTCCTACTCCCAAGGGAAATGGTAGAAAAGCAATGTCATGTGTTTCACAATCCCTGTTATTTATGGATTAAACCCCCTCCATATTTAATGAAACAAGTTTCAGTATTCTGCATTTTGTAGAAATTTATTGAGTCTGTGACAGCAATATGAACCTACCTGGGGAAACGATATTTCCCCTGAAACAAAATTTATTTTTTTTCCTAGGGACATGTCTTATATAAAAAAATGTTTGAAAAGTTTTGCTTTCTTCAGTCAATCAAGACATTTTCACAGAATTTAAATGAGGTGTAAAACAAAAACAATGATTGTCAGCAGGTTTTGTCATGATATATTTTATCCTTTATATATCCTATATATTTGTGTTTCAAATAAATAACCTGCTTTCACTCTCATATCTGAAATCTTATAAGAACCAAAAAGAAAACCCACCCTGTTCACTCCTCTGTGCTATTTCAAAGTAGACATACAGTTCAGTGTGCTTGTTTGATTTAAAAAAATCTCTACAAATAAAATATTTAGGGTGTGGATCAACTGTATTTATAATAAATGAAAGGATAAATCATATATGATGGAGCTTTTTCTCATTGACAGTGGATTTAAGTGTTAGACACTACTTGATATTTTTCCTGAATTCTCTTAAAGGACCATAACTTACACACTTGGTGTATACTTGCTTAGGGTCCATTTAAGGAAATAGTCTCACTTTTATTCTTATTGTATTTCCTCAAAGGATAGATGTATCCAGATGTCCATTTACTTGGAAGACCTAAGATCCAGTCTTACCTTATTTTGGAAGAGACTCTAATCTGCATGACATAGAAATTTCATGTATAAAGAACTATAAAACTACCACCTACATATTAGTTAAGAGCAGATCATCAATTAGTTATATAAAATGGCTGTGATATTCATGTTGCACACTGCTATTTGAGAGCTCTGTGGAAATGTTACTGAACTTTACCTAAGGAGAGCTGGGTGGTAATTTCTGCTTATCACCCTTGCATTGTGTAAATGATAAAACTTACTAATATCTCTGCTTTAAAATTTTAAGGGTGAAGGTATCCACCAAAGAAGCCAAGAAAGTTGGTTAAAGTGAATAAATAATGCTAATGATCATATTGGTCGGCACCTTGTTGGTTATAATCCATGTTTGAAAACTGTAGACAAATGTGTGTGGAATTTTAAAACTTGAACATCCCGAGAAAAGCGGCACAATGGAGGAAATCTTTGCATTGAAGTTATAGAAGACAGATACACCAAGCCATTAGAAATAAAATTAAAACTACTATATTTCCAAAACAAAAATGACTGAAGAATTCAGAAAGGTATCTCTCAGAAGGGAAAATTAATAAACCGAAGGATACATATTTTATGCAGTGTTGCTAGATCTTCCATTAGTATAAACTAATGAGACATCTAATTGTTGAAACCATTACAGACAGGAGACTGGCAATGTAAATTCAGATCTTTACAAATCTCCATACCCTTGGGCCTAGCAATTCAGGCGAAACAAATAAACAGCAACAACAACAGCAACAACAACAGCAACAACAACAACAACAACAACAACAACATCGGGGAGTTAATTAATTGTTAAGCATGGCATTTTTCGTGCATACCTTAAATTTAAATGATGTTGAGAGGAGAGAAATAAAGCTTCACAACAATACTTGCAAGAACTGCTCTCTAAAACAAATAATATTTAATAGGAAGAATATCTTTATATTCTATAAGAAAACAGTAATTTGAACTTGGGTCTATATTTGCATTTTATTGATTATATAACCATTTATTTCTGAGTTGGACTTCATGATCCTCAGTGAAGATTTTTTTAACTAACTACTTCATTTAATGTTCTACATCAGCACTCTCTTCTATGTTAATTAAATACTGACTTTGACCTTCATACATCCACTATTCATCTCCTTTTCAGTGATTGAGAAATTTAATTTGTATTGACATGGCTGGAGGCAGTTTTACCATTTTTCCAGGCCTGTGGGATATACTGAAGATACACTCTGTACTTTTTCCTGATAAAACTGGAGCGGTTTTGTGTATACTCTGGAGATGGTGCTTGGGTACCTTAGCTAAGGTTCCTGATGAGACTTTGGTCACCTCCAATTTCACCCTTAAAACAAAGAGGGTTGGGTCTTTCACAGTGAAATTTAGAGAAGTATATCTTAAACAAGATCAGCCACCTAGAATGTTGGTGCTATTTCCATTTATATTCTACTTAACATATTAGAAGATCAATTTTTACTGTTCTTCATGAGAAAAAAACACAAAGCAAACAAACACCAGTTATACAGTGCAACACGGGGCTGCTATTCTATCAGGATCCTCTCTCCTGCCAGAATAACACACCACCTTGACATGGGGTGGTAGGAAATCCTCTGTGCTTCCTGCCTAATACGTTTTATAAACCTAAAACTACATAACAAATAAAATTAAAGCTTGTAAAAAAATGGCAAGGACTGTTGACATTATATAATTAAGATACATTAGGTTATTGATATTTGGAGTATTTGCCATTTGAGTTAAAATGAAAATGAATAGATAATACATATTTATATCTGTATATGCACAAATAATTTGGTATAGTCTAGTATTGCACATTCTCATCCAAAGCTTATTTTTGTTTCACAAAGGGTGACTTAATTATTACAGCTTGCAAAGTGTGCCTTCTATTGAGATTAACAAGGTAGAGTGCTGTAGCCACACACTGAATCCCTGGCTGGCTTGGCTCTAACAAGTACCAGTTGCTTCATTCAATTGCTTTCTTCCTCCAAAATGCAATTAACAGAGTGTGATTAGTTGAACAAATTCCAAATCATATTCAAATGAAAGCAATTTACCCAGAGTCTAGGTCCAACAGGTGATCGTTTTCAAAGCTCCTGGAAGAATTGGATGGTTTCATCTAATTGTTCTCAGGAAGAAATGGATTTAAATACTCGGTTCCAATAGGCCCCACCATGCACAGCCCATATGGTGGCTCGGTGTTAGCCTTTCAGCTTCACTAGCCCAAAGGGCAGCCTAGATAATTACATCTTGCTTCCAAAATATTTTAATGGTGGATTAAAATGTTTCAGTTCAGCACAGAATAATTGCTGAAACTTCTTAGCTACCAGGCAAAGAAAGTTGTAAGTGTGGTATCTATATTGAATGGGAGCTGTAATTCAGACAGGGGAGGGGAGAGTAGCAAAGCACTAATTATAGAGATTGTGTTAAATGAGAAGCATGGACAGACACTTCACTTAACATTTTGATCCTGGTCAGTAAAATGACAAATCTGAACTTCCACAATAAAAGTATGAGGTATGTATTGTTTTTCTAGTCACTCAAAGAAGAAATGGGTAGAAAAATTAACACCAGTGGCATGAAAGACATACCCTTATGTGTTCTGAACCTAAAGAAGCTGGAGAATTCAAATGAACTGTAAGTGTTTGGGGGGGAAAGACCATGCAGTTTACCCAGAGTACATGATAAAACAACATTTACAGGGTTGGGGATTTAGCTCAGTGGTAGAGCACTTGCCTAGCAAGCGCAAGGCTCTGGGTTCGGTCCCCGGCTCCGAAAAAAAAAAAAAAAAAAAAAGAAAAAGAAAAAGAAAAAAGAAAACAACATTTACCCTGGTAATTTTTGTAAATTTCTTTCTTTTCCAAAAGAACCTTAGTTTTATGTGCTGCAGGAATTTAACGGACAGTTTTAGTTTAGTTAACCTAAATAACAAACTCTAATTAAAATTACACATATAAAAATTTAGCCAATTATATCAAACTTATTATAAATTATATTGATCATGGCACATGGCTGAGTATTATTTTTACATTATTTGAAATTGTTTTGAGTTACTCATAAGAAATTTCATTAAAGCTTCCAAATCCATAGTCTTACATGTATAGGATAGAATCTGACAATGGAGCACAATGGAAAATAATTTAATCCTAGAAACACAGTTAAATACTCATCTACTTGTATATCAATAATTTCCTAGATTTGTAGTAAATGGTTATCTCAATTTATTCTCAGCAATAAATTGACAATAAACTTTGACTTTGACAATAAACTGTTACTTTAAATTTTACTAGAACCTAATAATTGTAAGCTTACAGATCAAGGAAAGAGTTCTTCTGTGGTGTGAATCATTTTTGACTATAGCTTGTAAAGCATCATCATAGCTCCTTGGTTCATCTCCCTCACTAAACTGTGAGACCCTAAATGTTTCAGGTCTTCATGGAATTTCGATCGTCAAAGTCCGGCATAAAGTAGTTTCCAATGCTTTTACTGCCACAGCCAGGCAATCAAAAGTTCTTATGGTTGTGAGATGAGCTCTCAAGTCAGCTATCTCTCTCACTCAGCTCCCCCCATATCAGAATATCATTGGCTTATTTTCTTTCTCTTCATCATGGAATATACAGATTTATTTCTATTTCTTCTAGAAAAGCATCCACTACCAATCTAACACTAGCGAGTGTAAGGGGTCTCTGATGGGTGCCCTGGATTGTCAATCTGATTGCATTTAGAGCTAACTAAAAAGGAAGCTCTAAGACATCTTAAGGAGGTCTTTACATTGAGTAAATTGAGGCAGGAAGATTCACACCAATGGCAGGTGGCAATATACCACAGGCTGGGGTCCTGAGTTGAATAGAAAGAAAAAAAACTAAATGCCAGCATTCATCTTGGGCTTCCTGGCTGGGGACACAATGTACGGCTGCATCATATTCCCGGTTTCATCATATAACTGCCTTTACTTACTGTATTCTAAAAAACTCTCACCCCAATGAACCTTTCTTTCCTTGAGTAGCTGTTATTTGCAATTTTGCCATAAGCAGTGAGGAAAGTAACTGATGCTGGTTTTTGTATGCCCTCCCACTCCACAGGTTCTTAAGTCTCAGAACCTCAAAATGCAACCTTATTTGGAAACAGCCATTGTGAATGAAATCAATTAGAATCAGATAATACTAGAAAACAGTGGGATCATCACTAGACAGAAAGACTGGTTCCTCTATCAAAACACAGAGACACACAAGCAGAGACACACACACGCTTAATGCATAATACAAAGCTAAGTATAGAATTCTGTTGCCACAAATCAAAGAACTTCTAGAAGCTCTGAGGGAGACCTGAAATGGATCCATTCATTCATCCCCCACCCCTTTCCTCACACCTGCAGAGAAAGAGAGTCAAGGATGTAGAGCTCACATGGGCTCACACAGAAAAAGACTTAAGCAACTGAAGACTACATAGAAGAATCGATGCCCCAACATAGGCTCGTGTAGACAGCAAGCACGGAGCCTGCATGGGACTCCACCAGGTCCTCTGCTTATACATCGTGGCTGGTTTCTTGGAAGTTTTGCAGGACTCCTCAGAGTGGAGCGGGCGTATCTCCGACTCTCTTGTGTTTTTTTCCATCATCAATGTGTTGTTTTCCAAGTACCTTCTTTGGTATACTGAAACAGTTTTCTTGGTTACTTTCCCCAAACATCCTTCCTTTTTCATTCTATGAAACTAAATTCCATTCCAAACCATTTCTTATACCAACTCAATACTACTTTCTAATTCCAACCGTGGAATCACAAAGTAGTTTGCATTTATTTGCTTGTTGCTTTTGGTTTTAGGCAGTCTTGTGCTATAAGTATGACCACTTTAAGTAACTATTTAAAGAGACATGAGATATAAAGGACTGACGACTATGAAGAACCAGTGTCCCAGCTTAGGTAGACACTTTTGGAAGCAAACACCACAGTAGAGCTATCTATAGCCATGTGGGTAGCTTGAATAATGAATTCAGCATAGATTTTTTTCTATCTATTGATTATTGGTTGGTTGATTGATTCATTATTACTTATTCACTTTACAACCTGCTCACTCTCCCTGGTTCCCCCTCCCACAATCCTGTCCCCCATTGTCCCCTACTTCTGAGGGTGGACTATAGTTCAGGAAAACACCAAAGAAATGATAGGAACACCAACACACCACAAAACTTTTGACCCAAAATTTATCCTGTCTAGAAAAAATTCAGGAATGGGGAATGGAGCAGAGACTGAAAACAAAAGGCAAACCAATAACCAGTCCAGCTTGAGATCTATCTCATGAGCAAACACCAATCTTTGACTCTAATAACGATTCTCTGTTATGTTACAGACAGGAACCTAACATGGCTGTCCTCTGAGATGCTCCACCCAGCAGCTGAAGTAGACAGATGCAGAAACCCACGGACAAACAACGGATGGAGCTTGAGGACTGTTATGGAAGATCAGGTAGAAGGATTGGGACATCTAAGAGGATAGGAAGTCCACAGGAAGACTAGCAGAATCAACCAACCAAGACCCTTGGGGCTCTCAGAAACTGAACCACCAGCCAAAGGACATACACTGGTGGACCTAGGCCTCCCTGCACATATGTAGCAGATGTGCAGCTTAGCTTGGTCTTAAGGTGGGTCCCTAACAACTGGGGCGGGGTCTATTCCAAAAGCTTTTGCCAGTCCGTGAGATGTCGTCTTCTAGCTGGGCTGCCTATCTGGCCTGGGTAGAAGATGCGTCTAGCCTTAAAGATACTTGATGTGCGAGGGTTGTGGATATCCAGTGTAGTATGACAATATGCAAGATTGAAAGGAAATAAAGAGTTGCTAATTTGACCAATGTCTTGGCTCAGTCATTCATCTTGTTCAGTCTAGTCACTGAAATAAACATGCCTCTGGCATGCTGGTGATTTACTCTTGCTAAATAAACCACAGCAGCAAATGCTGGCTCAGGTATAGTCAAATGTGAACCATTACGAGTGGCTGGTAATCCTGGTGATTGAGATTATACTACATCTGAGTATTTGACCAAAAGACATCAAGCTAAGAAAGCACACAAAGGACTGTCCATCAGTGTTCATTTCAATATTGTACATTAGTTACTAATAGAAGCACCTTAAGTCTCCAATAGCAGAAGAATGGCTATGAAAAATTTCATTGATACAAGAGTGAAGGTTTTCAGCCTGAATGAATGAAGTCATGTTTGAAGGAAAGTAGGAAAAATTAAAAGTAATCCCAATAAGTGAGTAAATCCAGAAAATGAAAATTAATGCCAACTTTTTTCTATTACTTCCTCCTAGATTTTATAGTCACATAAATCATGCATACATACACATTCACATACATACACACGTATCTATATGTATATGTCTCTATCTCTCTATATATCAACTCTCTCTCTCTCTCTCTATATATATATATATATATATATATATATGAAGTACAAAAAAGATTGGTTGAAAGGAGAAACAAAAATGTATATGAGTGAAACAGAAGGGAGCATGTATTTCAATATACAACATGGACCAGCGATATCTAAATTTCAAAAATCAACTATGCCCTCTCAAAGCCATCTGCAGAATTCTGTAATGAATGTACAACAGTGTTCAGACCCTACTACACTTGCATGAGATATCAAGTGACGGATCATTTATACAGAAATGGAGCACATTCATTTCTCCTCTGACACACACCCTTTCTCAGAGCATTTAATGTATGACTCTTCACTTAGCCAGCTTATTTTCTCCCTTTCCCTCCACCCCTGTTTATCATGTCTCATATTTTTAATTCACACAGACATATCTGATAAAGGCCCATCAAAACTGCAACAATTCATCCATTGTCTCCCAGTTCTCATCATACATTAGTGACACATACAGATATGTCTTTGACTATTCTGCTCTCTCTTTTAAACTCCTCATATTTTACTGCACACAAAGAGATAAGAGACAAAGGCCCATCAGAGACATCATTAGGCTACATTTATCTACTTTGAACTCCCTTTGTCTCCTATTAGTTTTTTAAAATGCTCCCAGAACTTGCACAGCTAGCTAGAATTCTTCCTTTACATTTGTTCTTTTTCATCGGCTCTGGAAATAACAGAACTATTTGGCAATTTTATTTATTTATTCATGTGTTGTTTATTTATTTATTTATTTATTTATTTGTCTGTCTTGCATTTTACTGATGTCTCTCTAAACAATCTTTTAGGGGCTTGGATTCAAAGGAAGTGTGTTTTAATTAAAACATTAAGTGCAGCCTGCCTTTATGTTTATTATGTGTAAAACATTCACTTTTCATCTTTGATTCACTAGCAGTTTGAGAGCATTGTTATGCAACGATTATACCCAGTGCCAGGCTGTCAACAGGAGTATTTTGAGATAAACAATGTGTTACAAAGGCAACTGTGGTAGTGTCTTTTGTTTTGAAAGATGTTGGCATGTCTATTACTATTCAGCTCAGGACTAAGCCAGTTTTTCTCTGCCTATTGGAAAATTGCAATAATTTTCTCAGTGATTGCACATAGAATTGGCCCACTTCTCAGAGCCCTCACCAAATGAGGTATTGTCACCTAATATTTTTTGATGACCTTTCCTATTTTATGTATCTATTTATTCATTCAACCAGTCATGTAGCAATCCATAAGACAACTTTAAATGTGATCTAAGATAGAGAACCCTTTCCACCAAATGGTTTAATGGTTATGATTTCACACACACACGCATGCACGCGCACACACACACACACACACACACACACACACACACACACCACACCACACCACAAAGTTTACATTAACAGAAAATATATGTGACAACCTATCAACATGATTTTCTGGGACCAAAATTAGATATTTGCATCTTCTTCTCTTTTTGGTATGTGAAGTGTGATGTGTTTATCTTTAATAAACAAGAAAAACTGCCATCTATTTCAAAAGATCATCTCAAAAAATAATGGATAAAAGATAGGAGCGGGGTTGGGGACTTAGCTCAGTGGTAGAGCGCTTGCCTAGGAAGCGCAAGGCCCTGGGTTCGGTCCCCAGCTCCGAAAAAAAGAACCAAAAAAAAAAAAGATAGGAGTAGTGACCATAATAGAAGTTAGAAGTGATAGTTTTGAGTAAACTATTATTTAGTTTTGTAAACTTCTCTTCCCACTTCAAATCCGTGGAGTAGCAATATAAGTGGGAGGTAAAGGGATCAAAAAAGTTGTAGTTGCTGTGGAGGGAAATTGACTCAATGTAGGAAACTGAGTGAGCAGGACATCCTGCTTAATTTGTATTATGAGTCTGACACAACAAAGAGTCAACTTCAAAGAATGAGCATCAGTGGAAAACTGGCCTAATCAAATTGGTCTGTGGCCATGTCTGGTGGGTAATGGGGATTGTCCTGATTGTGCCTCTGCTGCACTTGAGCAAAGAGTCCTGAGTTCTATTTTAAAAAAGCTGACTGAATATGGACACACAAAAAAGAGCCAGTAAATAGTAAATAATTTTGCTACATTTATCGTTCTTCAGTTCCTACCATCTTCCCTCAGTGATGGACCGGACCTAAGACTGTAAGATAATTAAACCCTTTTCTCCCCAACCTGCTTTTGACTACAGAACTTATTATAGCAACAGAAAACAAACTAGAACACTGTGCATGTCAAGTGACTTCTTATCTCAAGAAGTAGATTTGGTAAATTGGAAATGTACTTAATGAGCATGGTCAAGCAAAATACTGTATTATGCCTGGTCTATTATCAGATAATCAAAACAAAGGTTTAATATCCTGGAAAAAATTTTATGAGTTTTGTGACTATATCAGATTTCTGGTAACTGCTCAATTTTGCATATGCCTTTCTGAATGCTACATTTTGAAAGGTGGCAATATTGAGAATTTATAATAATTACCATTCCTAATTCTGTTTCATATGGTCCACAAGAATCTGTATACATAAAACTCTTATGGCAATTTTAGATACTGCTGAAAATTTCAGTTAATATTATATCTCTCTTAATAAATGGTGTTTAAATTTAGGTCTCACAAATGTCTTACTTCTCCCTCTTTTCAGATGAAGAAACAGACAGTCTAACCATGGAGGTGAAGGAATGGAAAAGGCATGATGCTTCTTGGACTCAATCTTAGACAATGTAGGGTTGTCATTTTTGCTGAACATTTGAGGATAGTTCATATATGCTTTCACAGAGGAGAATTCCACTGACATTCTTTGGCAGCTTATGGACAATATGAGAGTTTATGAGGTAAGAGAAAATCAAAAATTTCCCCTCTAAATAAAAAGGAACCTGGACACTATTAGCTGTTTGGTATTATAAAAAAGACATAACACTGAAGAAAATAATCTTGCTTAGATTCTATTCTGTGACACTTAGATTACTCAGTCCAGTAAACAGAGAAATGGCATCTTGACTCTTACCAGGGACTGAAATCAGGTACTGTTAGGTCTTAAAAAAAAAAAAAAAAAAACCTCCATTGGCTGCCTGTGGCAAAATGAGGATACCAATAAGTAAGCAGGGCACCAGGTTCCACAGAAACCCACAACCACCTCTGGCTCTTCTCAGTTCTTCTCAGATCCTATCCCCTACCTCAAATGTCTTCACCTTACAAACTTTCCTTTCCTCAGCCTCTCATTCCCATATAACCCTGCCATTTTGACTCTGCACTCTCTTGGTCCCCTCTTTCTAGGACCTCTTTTTCTTAACCCTCTTTCTCTGTCTCTTTCTCCTATACTTTTTGTCTTCCTCTCTCTGTCAGCATCCCTTTTCTCATCTCATGGCTGTGCTGCAATCTGCTGCCCATGTTCTCTCTTATCTGGAATCTTTCAGATGGCTATGGTCAAACTCTCCTTTATATCTACAATAAGAACCTTCTCATCGACCACAGCATGGAATAGTCATATCCTCAGATTGTAATACTTGTAGTAAACTCCTACGGCGCTCCTAAGTGTATTTTCTTATATCAGCTATTAACTCTACTATTGAAAGGAAAATTATGCCCCACACCCGCGGATCCCGGCCCGCAGCAGCTCTCTGCTCCCAAACCCCGTGGGAGAGAGACCCAACCGCCTGGTCAGGTGGGCACTCCTGAGGCTGCAGAGCGGAGGAGACCACCAACACTGCTCACCCCTGCCCACATCCCTGGCCCAAGAGGAAACTGTATAAGGCCTCTGGGCTCCCGTAGGGGAGGGCCCAGGGGCGGCAGGCTCCCTGCGCCTGAGACACCGCCGGAACCTGAAGGAAACAGACCGGATAAACAGTTCTCTGCACCCAAATCCCGTGGGAGGGAGAGCTAAACCTTCAGAGAGGCAGACACGCCTGGGAAAGCAGAAGAGACTGCACTCTGTGCACATCCAGATGCCAGAGGAAAACACCAAACGTCATCTGGAACCCTGGTGCACGGAGGCTCCCGGAAAGAGCAGCGCAGATCTTCCCAGTTGCTGCCGCCGCGGAGAGGACTTAGGCAGTACCCCATGAGCAAACTTGAGCCTTGGAACCACAGGTAGGACCAACTTTTCCCCTGCAAGAAACCTGCCTGGTGAACTGAAGACACAGGCCCACAGGAACAGCTGAAGATCTGTAGAGAGGAAAAACTACACGCCCGAAAGCAGAACACTCTGTCCCCATAACTGGCTGAAAGAAAACAGGAAAACAGGTCTACAGCACTTCTGACACACAGGCTTATAGGTCAGTCTAGCCACGGTCAGAAATAGCAGAACAAAGTAACACTAGAGATAATCTGATGGCGAGAGGCAAGCACAGGAACCCAAGCAACAGAAACCAAGACTACATGGCATCATCGGAGCCCAATTCTCCCACCAAAGCAAACACGGAATATCCAAACACACCAGAAAAGCAAGATCTAGTTTCAAAATCATATTTGATCATGATGCTGGAGGACTTCAAGAAAGACATAAAGAACTCCCTTAGAGAACAAGTAGAAGCCTACAGAGAGGAATCACAAAAATCCCTGAAAGAATTCCAGGAAAACACAATCAAACAGTTGAAGGATTTAAAAATGGAAATAGAAGCAAACAAGAAAGAACACATGGAAACAACCCTGGACATAGAAAATCAAAAGAAAAGACAAGGAGCTGTAGATACAAGCTTCACCAACAGAATACAAGAGATGGAAGAGAGAATCTCGGGAGCAGAAGATTCCATAGAAATCATTGACTCAACTGTCAAAGATAATGTAAAGCGGAAAAAGCTACTGGTCCAAAACATACAGGAAATCCAGGACTCAATGAGAAGATCAAACCTAAGGATAATAGGTATAGAAGAGATTGAAGACTCCCAGCTCAAAGGACCAGTAAATATCTTCAACAAAATCATAGAAGAAAACTTCCCTAACCTAAAAAAAGAGATACCCATAGGCATACAAGAAGCCTACAGAACTCCAAATAGATTGGACCAGAAAAGAAACACCTCCCGTCACATAATTGTCAAAACACCAAACGCACAAAATAAAGAAAGAATATTAAAAGCAGTAAGGGAAAAAGGTCAAGTAACATATAAAGGCAGACCTATCAGAATCACACCAGACTTTTCGCCAGAAACTATGAAAGCCAGAAGATCCTGGACAGATGTCATACAGACCCTAAGAGAACACAAATGCCAGCCCAGGTTACTGTATCCTGCAAAACTCTCAATTAACATAGATGGAGAAACCAAGATATTCCATGACAAAACCAAATTTACACAATATCTTTCTACAAATCCAGCACTACAAAGGATAATAAAGGGTAAAGCCCAACATAAGGAGGCAAGCTATACCCTAGAAGAAGCAAGAAACTAATCGTCTTGGCAACAAAACAAAGAGAATGAAAGCACACAAACATAACCTCACATCCAAATATGAATATAACAGGAAGCAATAATCACTATTCCTTAATATCTCTCAACATCAATGGCCTCAACTCCCCAATAAAAAGACATAGATTAACAAACTGGATACGCAATGAGGACCCTGCATTCTGCTGCCTACAGGAAACACACCTCAGAGACAAAGACAGACACTACCTCAGAGTGAAAGGCTGGAAAACAACTTTCCAAGCAAATGGTCAGAAGAAGCAAGCTGGAGTAGCCATTCTAATATCAAATAAAATCAATTTTCAATTAAAAGTCATCAAAAAAGATAAGGAAAGACACTTCATATTCATCAAAGGAAAAATCCACCAAGATGAACTCTCAATCCTCATCTTCGATTGGTTTATATACAAGTGTGCAATTTCTAGGCTTGAAAGTAAAATGATGCTATCTGGTGCTGGATAGAGGAGCCTTATTTTTTATTATGGCAGCTTGCTATTTTTGTAACATGGTGATTTAGTTGAACACAATAAAGTACAGTAGTAACTGATCTCCCCCTCATCCTGGATGAGTGAGGAGATGATTAAATGTTGATGTCAGCATCCATGAGCATATT
The DNA here is from genome assembly GCF_021556685.1 of Rattus norvegicus. Taxonomy (NCBI): domain Eukaryota; kingdom Metazoa; phylum Chordata; class Mammalia; order Rodentia; family Muridae; genus Rattus; species Rattus norvegicus. The sequence continues at coordinate 161,505,118 of NC_141534.1, read as the reverse complement.
CAGATGAGCTTCTGCTTCTGTTGAAAAGGATGCTGTGTTTGATTGTGGTCCGAAGCTTTGAAGCACTACTTGGCATCTCCTTCCTTGGAGGTCTCACTGTTTTAACATAACAGATTTGATAGCTTGTTGGTAAGGTGAGGTCCAGCTTGTCTCCACTAGGTCATCTTCATGTGAATCCGGTGGTTATACGGTTTTGTTCTAGGGATATTTCATTTTTTTTAATAACGGTTTTAGCTGACATTCATGGAGAGAATGAATCCTTAGAAGTGTGCCACTAGTGAAAGGAAATCCTGTCTAGAGTATGTTTCTTTACAAAGCTGTGTCACACCATCCTTTGGGCCCTCTGCTGGAAAAGTAGAATCAAGTCTCAAATAATGCCTTTTAAATTGTATCCTCTAGTATTATAGATGTAGGACAGTACTGTATCATACCTCTGTGGATGTAAAATATCTTGTACCTGCTTTATGATACGTAGTAGTGACCGTGCTTTATCAGAGCTGTTTTTAATGATGTTGCTCAGAATGTTTTCTTTCCAGATGATGATTGAGAAGCTAATTTTAAAAAAAATGGTGCCAGGTACCACAAGAGTAACAGAACTGTGCTGTTTTCTCAGGTTTTGTTTCTTTACTTTTTTTTTTAATGGAGTGTGCTGGATGTCTCTACAGTTTTGTTCAGATGACTGCAGAACCTGGAAAAGCTGTTGCTGCTGTTGATGCATAACACACTGCTATTATTGGTCTTTTTATATAAATATAAATATATATATATATACAGATATATAATTTGAATCTTTTGAAACTATACCTGTGCTGTCAACAAAGTATCCCCGTTTACTGTGTTGAGTTGGCACTGTACAGAAATTAACAGCCATATTGGTCTAGAAATGGGAACTTAAGTTTTTTCCATTTGTACAGGGGTAACACACTGTATTAAATATGTAAGGTCTTATATACGTGGGTTTGATTACAAAAACTAATAAAGTATTCTCTAAATTAAAAAAATAGCATATATGAAGTTGTTGGAGAAAATAATTTGTTCAGTTACATTTTTCACTGTACCTGGAAATTAACTTTGCTTGAACTAACCTGCATGGCCAGAGACCCTAACTACAGCATGAAACACAGTCCTCATACTGAATTTTGAGGAAGACACAAATGTGGAGGAATATGTACCAGGAAATAAAGCTGAAGCTCAGTTTCTAGAAAAAAACAAAAAAAAAAGATTTTACACTGTTTCTAGCAATAAAACTTTATAACTTTTATGCACCAGAAACAACTATACATTTACTATATTGAAAATACAAGTATATTATCTCTATATCCTCCTTTATAAAGTCTAAATCCTTTTAAATGTCCATCAATTATATTTACCTTTTAGGTTTGCTTCTAAATGTAATATTGAAGTTATATCAATTTACATAAGTACATGTAGATATTATAGTATTAGATGTACATAGATATGAGAACATATAACTTTATTCTTTCTGTGTTTGAGTGACATGGCTTAATATTAATCATTATCAATCAATCAATCAATGTTTCTGAATATTTTGTGATTGCATTTTTCAATGTAGTAGAATTATAGTCCATGTTATATAAAAGGAATTTCATATTTGAATATGGATATATAAAAGAGCACAATTTCATTGCTACAATAAACAGATCAGCAATGATTAAAAAAAAACTAATAGAACATGGAGAAGTTGGGCTGGTGCCTGCATTCTACTCTCTTTGTTGATGGAAGATACTCTGCAGGCTACAGAAGAGAAATGAGGAAAACGACTCAGCCAAAAAACCTTTGACCTACGATATGTCCTTCAATAGTGACATACAATTTGTAGGAGTAGCCAATCAATGCATGATTTGACTTAAAGCCCACTCCACAAGAAGGAACCCATAACCAACACTGCTTGGATAAACAAGAACCAGAGTCTAGAGACGTAGCCCAAAGACATAGAGTACTGGGTTTTTTTTAAGTATATAAATAAAATGCTTCTTAAAACTTTTTTTAATTAATCATTTTATTTGTTTACATTTCAAATGATATCCCCCTTTCTGGTTACCCCTCCACAACTCCACAACTCATTCTGCCTCTTCCCCTCCCCTTTTCTTCTTCCATGAGGGTGCTCCTCCACTCACCCACTCCTGCCTCTCCTCTCTAGCATCCCCCTCTGCTGGAGCATTAAGTCTCCCTCCCCTCCCATGATGTCAGATGAGGCCATCCTCTGCTACATATATCTCTGGAGCCATGACTTCCTCTGTGTGTACTCAATCAAATGGTTTTTAATTACACTTTGCTATACTCACAGGTCAGTGTCTTATCCAGTCATCACCAGAGGGGCTTCCTCTGGGACCAGATGGAAACAGATGCAGAGATCCACAACGAGACATTACATAGGAAGTCTAAATGGGAGGTTTCCATCAAATCCCTCCTCTTGGAGCTCAGGCAATCTCACAGAAGAGGAAACTGAACAACTGTAAGCACCAGAGCCTATGGTAAATACCAGGAGATCAAGGCTCTCTGAACAAAGTAAGTAAGGCACATATGAGCTCATAGAGACCAAAGTAGCAAGCATGGGGCCTGCATGGGTCTGGACCATGCCTTCTGCATATGTATTATAGCTATTAGCTCTGTATTTTTATGGAACTTCTTATTCGTGTGTCTCTGACTCTTATGCCTGCTTTTGGGGACTCTTTTCTTCCTGTTGGACTACCGTGTCCAACTTTTATGTGATAGGTTTCACTTTATCTTATAGTTTTTTGTCGTTTGGTTATTGTTCCTTGGAAACCTGTTATTTTCTAATGAGAAAGAGAAAAGGAATGGATCTGGAGGGGAGGCAAGGTGGGGAGGAACTGGAAGGAGTGGATGGAGGGGAAGCTATAATCAAGATATATTGATTAAGAAAAGAATCTATTTTTAGTAAAGAGAAATAAAATTCTTTTTATATCCCTCAAGAAAAAAAAAGAAAGGAAAATTATACAGATTTAAGGTTTAAAAATATGAAGTTAAAAGAGTAAGTTTCAAAATTCACAACCTCAGGGCTAAACACTGTGAAAAGCAAGTCCAGGCAGCCCCGCCCTGCCTCTAGAACTAAAAGACCATAAAAGGAAAGGAATACAGAACAGACCAGGAGTACCGGATCTGACTCACAGGCCACCTGGCAGGAAGAGATAAGCCCCCAGCCCCTGACATTCAGGACACCCCAAACCTGCCAATGTGTGTAGCTATACCTTATTACCTCATCATGTGAAATAGCCAATCATATGTGAACATGTCTATGTGCCTTGTTTGAATCCACCAATCCCCGTAACTATGCATCTGCTTCTGTATGCCCGCTTATGCTTCCCCAAACCCTATAAAAGCCCCATGCTGTAGCTGCTGGGCGCGCAAGTCCTCAGAAGAGACTGTGTGCCCGCAGGTACCTGTGTTTTCCAATAAACCCTCTTGCTGATTGCATCGGAGTGGACTTGGCTCAGTCATTGGGCGCTTGGGTCTCCTCCTGAGGGAAAGGTCCTCTCCGGAGGTCTTTCACTATACACATGCATGCATACATGCACACAAATATTAGATATTTAACGGAAAGATTTATGGTACCACTTGGTTATTAGATTTAAAATAGTTTGCAAAATCCTCTCTGGTTTTGCTCAAGAGACTCAGGAAAAGTAGCCTATAGTATAGACATTTTTCACAAAATGTACAAGCAAACCATTCACAAATAAACAAGATTCTTTTTTAGGACCTTGATCTGGAAAGAGTAATTTTAGTGATATTAAATTGCTCGTAGCATTGCGATCTCATTGATAGAATTATTTTTCCTTGGGGTCTCTGTCAGGCTGTACTCTCCAGCTTCTCTTGTAATAACATGTTTTCATGACAGACTCTTCCTCAGCTTGCACCATAAAGTATCTGTCCTCTGCACCCCAGCCTCCCCTACCCTATTTTTGTTGTCTAAAGAAGAGAAGGTCTCTGGTAAAGTTTTAGGAATCACAGACTGCTGATGGCAGATATCCATAATCTTAGACGTATGGGTACTTCGTCAATGCTTAGAGACCAGATGCCTATTTAAGAACACCCATAACCTGGGCAATGAATAATGCCTCCCAGTTCTTAGCCCTGTGATATCATTTTTATCACAATCATCATTTGTGCAAACTAAGCATAAAGTTATTCTCCTTTCTGAACAGTTAACAAATACTTAATACATGATCTAGAACCTATGTCGTCACCATGATCGATCTCTGAAACAGTCAAAGTGAAATGAGACCATTTTAGTCTAAACCTTGATTACCATAAATTTACTTTTACCTGTTCCCCCAACACAAAGATCCACTTAGATCCACTTAAACAAGGTAGATATTGTCTTGTCTTTGATTTACATGTACAATAAACATTTCTTGTCTGTTTCAGTTTTGTTTCTTTACTATGGAAATTTTTTATTTATGAACCTCTTATATGTTGGATCCTGACCACATTTTCTCTTCCCTCTCCCCTTCCCAGTCCCTCCCCTCCATATCCCCTATCCTCCAAATCCACTACTCTTCAGTTTCACTTCAGAATTGAGCAGGCCACCCAAACCAACCAAGTGTAGCATATCAAGTTTAACTAAGACTAGGCATATGCCCCTTATATTAAAGTTGGAAGAGGCAACCTAGTAGGAAGAGAGGGGACCTAAAAGCAGGCAAAGGAACAGAGAAACCCTCCAACCCCTGCTACCACTGTTAGGAGTCCCACAAGAAGACAAACCTACACAACCATAACATACATCCATAGGACCAAGGACAGACACATGAGCACTTGTTGATTGTTGGTTCAGTCTCTGGGAGTTCCAATCAGTCCCGGCTAGTTGAATCTGTGGATTTTCCAGTAAAATGATTTTTAATGATACTCTACTCATAGACAGGAGCCTAGCACAATCGTAATCAGAGAAGCTTCATCCAGTTTCTCAAATAAAAGACAGAAAAATATTGGGCAGACAAAGGCCAGAAATCTCACTATCACGATATACTGTGGTCAGGTCACTGCTCAAATGCAGTTAGTCAGAAGTTGAAAATTTTGTTTTTAGAACCAGAGTGAACCCTACCAAGTGAGGTCACTACGTCTCTGAATTTCTCACCTGTAACCAGGGAGAGAATACTATCTAGAGTTAGCTTTTGCCATTGGGCAAGTATCTTTGTTATCATTCTGGTGAAGATGTGTGCCTATGAAGCTACAGAAAACCTTTGGGTTTTGTGAACTGGGGTTAAACAGGCAACAAAAGCATGAAGACAAACATTCTCTTAAAAAGCTGGACACAGCTGTACATGCTTATAATCCCAGCACTGTCAGACAAAAAATGCAGATTTGAAGAGCTTGCTGGCCAGTTAGCTTAGCAGAAACAGTGAACAGTTAAATGTGAGTCCCTGTCTTAAAACTAGAAGGCAGGCAGAGAACAACCACAAGACACATGGTATGTTGCTCTGGCTTAATTATGCCTGAAAACATACACACGAAACCGTGCCTTCAGATGTATGTTTCACACATTCCTCCACACACAGACTGTGAAACAAGAGCACATGAGTCTGATACACCCCCAAACAATGGAAAATTAAGATGAATATGATCGTATGTGTTTCTAATCCTAGCACTGGAAAGGAGGTGACTGAAGTTTATTGTGTCTCCTAGTATTGGCTAGGTAGTCGAGCCTACTGCATATATCCCAGGTATGTAAGAGGCCCTGTCTCAAAAAATAATGTGGATTCTACCTGAAAAATAAAACACAGGGCTGTCCTCAGATATATGAATATCTACATATATCCATAGATGCATGTGCACCAGTATACACGTGTGCATCTGTATCACAGGAACCATATGATTATGCATACTTACATGTTTCCCAAGGTTTATAGTTTGTTTTAGAGTAATGCAGTAGCCTTGTAATCAAAAGGAGCATTTCTAAGCAATTACTCATCCACAGCCCCAAACAGCTTCTGTTAATATAACAATGACTTTCATATGTCTAGAATATAGCTTTGCTTTTTAAATGAAACTCATGCCTAAAACATGAAATAAACAAAGGATAAACACACACACACACACACACACACACACACTCACACACACAGGTTCATACAAATGAATTAAGTGAGAGACAGATTTTCACTGAATCAGAATAAAATAGGTGTACATGACATAATCACGGTGTGCTGTTGAATTAACCTTGGTGATCGTAGTATAAATTGACATCCAAATAAAGATATTGAAACTGAAAAAAAAAACCCTGATGTTTCAGAAGAGTGAACTGTGTGATTAAGCAGTGTAAGTGTTTAAATCGCAGCCTCACAAATCATTTAGAAAGCATTTAGCACCTGAAATAGGGAAAGACTGAAAAAGAGAAAATGCTCCGAGAAAGGAAAACAAAGCTGGTTTTGAACTGAATAACTTCTCAGGGAAAATAGAAAAGACACGTCTATAGTTATTGCCTCTGTTTGAAACTCTTTTTGTTCATTTCTTTTCTTATAAAAAACAAGAAGGAAAACAAAACTGCATCATTAGCAAACAAAGGTTTAGAACCAGAAATTCTACTCAATATGCACTCTTAGTTTTCCCTTCCTTTGAATTAGAAAAGATTCCAAGAATTCTAAATTATAATGAGAGGAACATCTACCCTTCAGAAAGGTTCAGAACAGAAGGCCAGTTTAAAGTACTGAATGTCAGAGCTAAACAAATCCATTCAGCTAAACAAAAATGATATGAAATGCCATCTCTATGACAACAAGTCATGCCTTGCTTAAATGGACTGAGCCTCAGTTTCCCTATTTTTAAAAGATAATAACATACAGTAGTTATGATTTACCAAATTTGCCATATTTGGCTTTGCACTAGAATCCTGAAAGACATCCCTTACCTTTGGCCCAAGGTAAACAGCAAGTTCATAAGGTCAAATCGGTATGAACAGGTGAGCAATAGTGTTTGAAGCTATTGTTTGTGTTTGATTTCTCTTTTGTGTTCTCTTCAGTTAGTTTCCTCTTTGTGCTAGTTGTCACATAAATACAGTGCTTTTTTGTTTATGTGCTTGTTTTGCTTTGTTTTTGGGTTATTTCTCTGGTGTAATATGCTAAACACTAATAAGTAGGCTTCCCAATACATTCTAATTACATGATTTATTTACATTTCATATATTATCCCATTTCCTGGTTTCCCCACCACAAACCCTCTACCCATCCTGCCCTCCCCCTGTTTCTATAAGGGTGCTTTCCTGCCCACCCACCGAATCCTGCCTCCCTGCATTAGCATTCTCCTCTGCTGGGGCATCAGACCTTCACAGGACCAAGGGCCTCTCCTTCCATTGATGCCTGATAAGGCCATCCTTTGCTACATATGCAGCTGGAGCCATGGGTCTCTCCATAGGTATTCTTTGGTTATTGATTTAGTACCTGGGAGCTTTGTGGGAGGAGGGTTGGTTGGTTGATATTTTTGCTGTTCTTACAGGATTGTAAACCATTTCAGCTCTTTCAGTACTATCTCTAACTCCTCCATTGGGGTTCCTGGACTCAATCTAATGATTAGCTGCAAACATCCTCATCTGTATCATTAAGGCTCTGGCAGAGCTTCTCAGGAGACACCCATATGAGGCTCCTGTTAGCCAACACTTTGTGGCATCAGCAATAGTGACTGAGTTTGGTAGCTGCATATGGGATGGATCCCCAGGTGCAGCAGTCTCTAAATGGCCTTTCGTTCGGTCTTTGCTCCACCCTTTGTCCCTGTATTTCCTTTAGACAGGGGCATTTCTGGGTTAAAATTTTTGAGTTGGGTTGGTAGATCTCTTAACTAGGGCTATGCCTAACCTCTGTATATGATCTCTACAGGTTCTTTCTCCCCTTTGCTGGGTATTTCAGCTAATGTCATCCCCATTAGGTTCTCATACAGTTGGAGAGGTAACCATGCAGTGTGTATTATTACGGGGCACTCTCAAATCCAAAGTAAGGTATCAAGGATGTATGACCAGTGCAATTGTTGAAGATTTTCTTAAACTGAGTCCCTAACTTTCTTGAAGATGCTAAGATTGGTACTGCTATACTTAGTTCATACTACTTTCTTCTTTATGTGAAACAAACAAACAAACAGGTAAGACTCCCCCATCCAACTCTTATTCTAAAACAAAAATAAGTACAACAAATTTCCTGCAGATAAAACCCCTTCAGTTGTAAGCAAGGTCCTCCAAACCTACTGGCAAGCTCCTGACCCCACCCCACCATCCTCCCTTCCCTCCCTTCTGGCTTCCCTTGGCTGTCTATCCTTTCAGTGAAAGCCAACAGTTTATATTGACCTCACTCTCCAGCTGTGGTCACAGAGGTTCTTCTTTGTGCTTTTACATATTAGGAAGTAGAAAAAAATAAACTATAACAAACAAAACAAAACAAAAAACAACAACAACCAAAACCAACCAACCAACCAAGCATTCAAACACCCCTAATTTTTGATCCTGAACTCTCTCTCTCAAGAGCCTAGTAACTTATCACCAGTAATTACATCACCAGTAATTAAATCGGAAATATTAACAGGTTGGTTTCTTTTACTCGGATTGAAAGTAGACAGGATGTGTGCTCATCATTGATACCATGCTCATGACAAATGTACATTCTGTGACAAAAGTGAACAGGTTCTTTTGTTTTCCTCAAACAATAGGAAAGATGCTTGATAATAATGAAATTGATTTCATTGTGATTGTCCTGACCACAGCTGCACCCTATAAGGGATGAACTTTACTTAACTCAGGAAATTTGAAGCTTCTTTTCTGTTTGTGTTTCAAAAGTTTGCTGTGGTCCCTGAGAGGAAGACATGGCCAGAATATAGGATTCCAACTGACCCAGCTGACAGCCAGTAAGAAAATATGTTCTTCAACTCTACAAATTAAAGAAAATACATTCTATCAATACTTCACAATCTCAGAAGACAGTATTGAGTTCCAGGAAGAAAAGGAACCCAGACAACACCTTGCCTGCAGCCTAGAAACACACTGATCCAAGAGTCATCTTGTTGTATACATGGCGTGTTTGGGAGACAGGATTGGTACGTATACTACACTGCACACGTGGAAGTCGGAGGACAGTTTATAGATTGAGCTCTTTACTTCCACCTTCATATGTGTTCTTGGGATCAAACTCACATCACCAGGTTTGTCAGCATCATTGTTACCCATCTAGCCACCCTGTTGACACTATTAGAATCCCCCTTTCATCAAATTAATTTCTTTCATAGTAATTCTGCTCTTTTGTCTACTCACTATCTGATGATTCCTTTTCCAATATTATACATTGGCAGTTATGGTTTGCTATTTGAATTTTTGAGGGGATAGCACAGAGTAAGGAGTATTGTGACACATCTAGTTATGTATTTCTATAAGGATTGTTCTTTATTCTTAAATTCCAGTTTGAAATATCCCACTTATTGGGCTGCCGCTGGAGCTCAGTTTGTCGAATGCTTGTTCCCCTGCATAAAGCCCTGAATTTGAGGATTAGTGCCAAGTTATAAAGTAAACACAGTGGTGACTACTTGAAATATAAGCACTTTAGAGGTTAAGGAAAAAAGATAAGAAATGTAGAGTCTTTCTCAGGTACATAGTGTTTGAAGCCAATGTAGGTTGCCTTGAGGAGGTGGAGCGGGGTGGGGGTGGTCTTTCAAACAAAAAGAAAGAATGAAAAAAAAAAGAAAAGAGAAAAATCCCTGACTTATCCTTGTAAGTCTCACTCACAGACACCTTCCACATGAAATCAAGATGGATTCGAGTTGTAATAAATTTTCCCAACTCCTTTAGCAGCTCCTCTGTGCATCCTTGTGTTGATTGTGCCTCGTCTGCAGCTGTTTATATCACTGGCTAGGTCTTCTTCAGTAACAGCGAATACATAGAGTCCTCATTAAATTCAGATTACATTTGTGCAGGTTTGCCAATTATTAAAATGTATACACACTTTGCAATTCAAGCTTATGGCAACTGCACTGCCGTTCTTGAGTGGGAGCATGTGCACAGTGATATAAACAAACAAACAAACAAACAAACAAAATACCCTGAACTCAAAAACCCAATTGTGTTCCTCTAATCACATTCACAGTTACAAAAGATCACAAGATTCTTCCTACTTGAGCACATGGTCTAAAACACATATATGCTATGTATATGCCTTCTTTTGTCTGAGATTTTACTGTTGAAAATGGCCACGAGAAGACTGGTAGGAGTTGGTGGAGAGCTCAATTGGTGAAGTTCTTGCCTTATAAGAGAGAGGGCCTGAGTCTGATCTCTAGCACTCACGTAAAAACCTGATCATGGTGCCATTTGCTTACAATCCTAGTCCTGATGAGCTAGAGACAGGACAATCCTGAAACTGGTTAGACCACAGCCTATCACCTAAGCAAGCTCTAGAAACCAGTGAGAGACTTTAAATATAAAGAGGTAGACAGCTCCTGACATCTGACCTACACACACACACACACACACACACACACACACTCCTATACACATGTGCTTCTACAGAAATATATACCCTTCTGTATACGTGATGAAATTATTTAATAGACTTGCCTCCAAGCGCACGTTATGCAATATCTAGTGTTATGTACATGTAAGAGGACTGATGGTGTCACTTGAGGGAAGGCATGCATGCTAAACTCACACTGCTGTAACAAAGAGTCAGTGTTAATCAACCAATAGCATGTACCGATAAAGTATCATTCTACAGAACAGCAAACATTACACATCTCTGTGATGGTCTGCTGAGTCTGTGGATTCTCCAACTCCAATTCTCCTAGGAATGATGGTCAGCATTTGCTCCTTCAGTCAAGACTCGACAACAGTAAGTACATTTTTGTTTCTGAAACAACTCCTCAAATAGGTTTTTGTTTTCTATATCATTACCTTACACTCTGTTCTTTCATATCCATTAAGCATTAATGAGTCCCTTAATCATAATAGACATTAATGAAAGCAAAGTTAAATAGAAGACAAATTATACATTTCCTGGGGAATCACACACTCTAAGCCTGAATAATATTGTGTGGTGAACGGTACAGTAAAGTAGAAAGGTACAAGAAATAGGGAAGTTCACCTCTATATGTATACTATAAAACTTGTACCCACTGTACTCACATTCGTATAAGAATAAACAAACACATCAATGTTAAATAGTTGTTTGTGACTCTACTAATAAAATTCAAAGGAAAAGGAAAAATATGAACAATGGTATCTCTAGGTGAGGAAATGACTTAGTAATGATTCTGTTTTCTGTTTATTTCAATTTCAAAAACAATCAAATGATTATTGTAATGAAATATCATGCATTACAATTTGCATCAATGCAAAACATATATTTCATTCATTTTATTCTTCTCATGTTCCCCTCTTACTTCTTCAGGGATCTTTACTTTGTTCAGATGTGGCTAACAGATGTTTTCCCTTTTTGCTGTAAAGGGTGGACATTCTGAGCCTTTTCAAGAGCAGAAAATGTATAAGGGTTTCTACAAATTCACCCTGCAAAATCAGCTTGGAAGCTGCCCTCGGAAGGGTTCACTTAGGCTGCAATTACCCATCGCAGGTCTAATTGCCCATCTGCATGCACAATTTAGAACATCACCGTTGAAATTTAGTTCCAGGCTCTCCACCACTAATTTTCTCCCTTGAAATTGACATTTCAAAGAGCATCAGGTGGCCAAAACTACAGATTTGTTATTTATTGCAATGAACAGAGAACGTATCTCCTCTCCAAGTTGAAGGTTTAGTTTAAAAATTGTAAATTAAAAGATGAAAGAGAAAAGACAAAAACATAAGGACTCTGCCCTATCTCCAGCACCACCCCGTCTCAGCAGTCTGCCTTGAGATCCTTTGGAGTACAGTTATACAGTTAGAATGGCTATCCCTGCTGCTGCACTGAGGAGGGCAGGTATTTGCCTATCTTGTGGGGCTGTGTCTCTTTATATATACAGTTCTACCTACCCAGATAAAAAGAGTAGAAATCTACAACTGACGGGGTAATGTGGTAGGGAACATCTCCAGGAAGAGACAGAGACCTGGGATATCGGAGACAACAAAGAATCAAGGGGGTGTCCTTAACAATGGCTCATCGTGTTGGCGTTCCTTCTCTGCTCCATTCAACAGTTACATAGAAACAACCAGGTAGGCCTGACTTGCTATGAAATATACTGTGTGCACCGACTCTTTCTTTTTTTTTTCTTTTTGAGGAAAAAACATGGTTTATTTCATGTTACATTTTATAGTCCATTATCAAAGGAAACTAAGGCAGGAGAAACTCAACTCAGCAAAAGGGAGCAGGGAATGAAGCAAAGAAATGCAGGCTGACAGGAACCGGATGTAGATCTCTCCTGAGAGACCCAGCCAGAATACGGCAAATACATAGGCGAAAACCAGCAGCAAATCACTGAACTGAGAAAGGGACCCCGACTGAAGGATTCAGAGAAAGGACTGAAAGAGCTTGAAGGGGCTTGAGACCCCATATGAACTACAATGCCAACCAACCAGAGCTTCCAGGGACTAAGCCACTACCCAAAGACTATACATGGACTGACCCTGGACTCTGACCTCATAGGTAGCAATGAATAGCCTAAATAAGAGCACCACTGGAAGGGGAAGTCCTTGGTCCTGACAAGACTGAACCCCTAGTGAACATGATTGTTGGGGCACTGACTCTTTCAAATGCTCTGTTTGTCCTTTTTCTCTCTCTAACCTTCTACTCCCTCTCTCCCCTTACCCCTCACCTTCTCTCTCCAGCTGCTCTAGTTGACTTCTTCCTCTCTCTCTCTCTCTCTCTCTCTCTCTCTCTCTCTCTCTCCTCTCTTTCGCTGTTTTTACTCACTTCTCAACATTTCTTCCCATGTCCCCACAAAAGAAGTCTATTCTATACCAGACCCATCCTATGGCTGGTATATCCCTTAGGGGGAGGGATATCTCAGCATGGGTCTTCTGAGTTACTCCCTCCCTCCACAGCAGACCTCACTCTACAGAATATATTCTGGACTCTACAAAACATATTCTTGACTTTATAAAACACATCATACAGCATTGGGGTTATGGAACCAAAAGATTGCACCACCTGTTGCCAATCAGGAACCCAAATGAGGCTATAGGGACACCGACCCAGCCTCAAACTTCATCTTGTACACAAGAAACACAGGCATGGAGGATGAAGCAGAGACTGAGGTATCAGCCAACCAATAATTGAGACCCATGCTCTAGGCAAGCACCAATCCCTAACACTCTTTTTTTTTTCCGGAGCTGGGGACCGAACCCAGGGCCTTGTGCTTCCTAGGTAAGCGCTCTACCACTGAGCTAAATCCCCAGCCCAATCCCTAACACTCTTAATGATACTCTGTTATGACTGCAGACAGGAGTCTAATATGGCTGTCTTGAGAGGCTCCACCCAGCAGATGACTCAGACAGATCCAGACACTCAGTGCCAAACAGTGGATGGAGCTTGGGGACATTTATGGAAGAACAGGAGGAAGGATTACAGCCTCTAACGGAATAAGAACTCTACAGGAAGACTTACTGAGTCAACTAACCTTGGAACTCTCAGAGTCTGAACCCTAACCACAGAACATACATGACTGGACTTAGCCCTCCTCACTCATAGGTAGCAGACACACAGCTTGGTCTGCATATGGATCTTGTACGACTTGAGCAGGAGCTTTCCCAGTAGCTGTTACCTGTCCCTGGGATATGCTCATCTAGCTGATTGCCTTATCTGACCTCAGTGGGAGACTTAATGTGAGAGGGTTGAGGGATACACAGGAGGGCTCCCACTCAGAGTAGTGGAGAGGATTATAGGACTATGGGAGGGGTGTCTGGGAGTGGAGCAGTGAGCAGGATGTAAAGTGAATACGTAAAAAATAATAATTTTAGGACAGTGAGAAAGTGAGAGGGAGAGAGAGAGAGAGGGAGAGAGAGAGGAGAGAGAGAGAGAGAACAGAGACAGACAGAAAGAGATGGAGATGGAAACGGAGACGGAGGAGGAGGAAGAGGAGGAGGAGGAGGAGGAGGAGGGAGGAGGAGGAGGAGGAGGAGGAGGAGGAGGAGGAGGAGGAGGAGGAGGAGGAGAAGCATGGTGTTAAACACAGCTAATGAGAAGTTTCTAAATGAAAATAAGGAATAGAAATACATGTGTGTACTGTGCCTTTAACATCGGTCTTGGAATCCCTGTCTTTAACATTTTGTTTTTGGTTTAATATCCAGGGTCAAGTTAAATTGTCTCTGTTTATGACAAAAAAAGAAAGATTAGCTAAAGAGCCTGAGTCATCTTTCTTGCCAAATCAGTTTTGTGGAAATCAATTGTAGAATTGGGAAACAGACTTTAGAGAATTTGATAGACACAATTCTTCGGGTTAATAAAACCATTATTCATGACTCTAGCCACAAGTAAGAAGGAATATTGTGTCTAATCATTGAAAATTATTGTAGAAATCTAGTGCCTCTGTGAACATGTGTAAAACACAAAGCAAGCAAATAAGCAGGCTCTTTCTAACTCACTGTTTACACAGCAGTGTCTGACTTCTCTGTGTATCATTGAGCCATGGGAGGTAATGTTGTTATTAATTTTAGCTGTGAACTTTGGAGAGATACTCCTGCACAGTAGTTGGCCTGGGATATTGGAACAGAGGACGTGGGTTCCTATGGAGCAGCTTATAGGTATAATGTAGTAACAGCTTGATGAATTCATTTTAGCAATGGAACAAAGAAAGTTATATAACAAGATACCTGAGTAACAGATTGATGGAAATAGTAAGTGGTCGGTGACAGCAAAGAGGAAAAAAATCTCAACAAAAAATGTTAGGTGCTACCTGGGGACACTAGTAACTTTTGGTTGATGGAAATTGGGGTTTTGCTAAGTCAATAAATCTTAAAAGATTGGGTCTGTTAGTCACAGTCATAAAGGTAGAGAAGGAATGCTTAAGGGATTCAAGATGGGCCAAAATAAAGTGTAATTAGACTCTCGACTGACAACATTCAAAACCCTATGCAGTAACAAAAGCCCTGGTCAGTTAGTAAACTTTGTAAAGGGTTAAGTTGAAGGTACAATTTCTTTTGAGGAATTTTTCACGCTGAAGAACTCCATAGGATTTCAATGGCTTTATAAGTTCGAAAAAATGTCTGAATGAGTACTAGCAATTTTCACCCTTCTCACTACTTGCCATATCATGAGTAATGACAACTGGGATAACAGGGAGAAAGGCAGAAAGACAGTCAGGGAGACAAAAGGAAGTGAGGAAATCAGGGAATGAGGACATTGGGAATGGAAGAGATAGGGAGGAGTTTATGTGGTTCTAGGATTTCAGGTTTATTTATGTGCTAGCATTGCTGTTCTCTTGTTCAAAAACTTTCAAATACTTTAACCAACTGAACTAATTCTGCCTTTCCTTAGGATGCTTTGCAATGTTGCATTTATCTTTTCTGTGCTTTATGGAGCCTTAGTCACAGATCTGATGATACACTGGATGTTCAAGTTTGCTGTGTAAGTACTCTTGATGTGCCTATCTACAATTACGTATTTATGTACCTCCTATGCCAATATCCATGGTGATTGGCTACACAGATAAAGTTATATCAATGGAAACCAAGGCTTCCTTTCTGCCTTCGCACCAGCACTGACCCTTTTTCCCTAATGATTGCCAGTCTGACAGAGGTAAGGTGGAGCTTCAATGTAATTTTGTTTTACTTTTACCCGATGTTTATGAATTGTGAGCACTTTTGACCACACTTTCTCACGCCTACTTTTATACCCAGGGGAATCCATGTCAACAGATGGTAGGCATACCATGTTTGTTAGAGTATCATTCACAGGACAATGTCTCTGTTACATACCTGTTTTTATGTTTGCTAAAACTCTTCTTATCATTGCTGTTGTTACAGTTCATGATTATCTTGGTTAAAAAAAAGTCCCTAGTATTGAGATGCCTTGATTGAACACTTTTCTTTGAAAAGAAAATTGGCCAGTGTATAGCCAAGACTGATTATCTTCATGTAGCCTAGTCAAAGACTACATACTGCTCTCAGATGTCAATTAGTTCTGCCAAGGTGTCACTTGTTAATTACAGTCATGGCTCACAACAGCTTATTGCAAAGCTTCCAACTGACTGCATTCCCAGGAAAATGAGGGTTCTCGGGTGCTTCCGGGACTTCAGGCACGCACCTGCACTCAACACTACAGGAGAAATGTCTCAGAAGCGTGACACCTGTTTACAAGTCTATGGAACTTTTGCAACCTTTCATAGTGTCACTATGCTTGTTTTATTATAACATGTTTGTATCATGGCTTTGAGGAAATACACATCAACATGAACATTATTTTGAAAACTGTAACATCTGAACCCTTGGAAAAATATGCACTGTTCTAAAGTAGACAATATTGAAAGGAGAAAAGCCTTCCATATCTGAACACCCTTAGCTGTAATGATAGAAACCCAAGCAATAAGAAGTCTTATTTACTGTTAAGAAGTATTTCCTTACACTCCACTCAAAGAAATTTAGAAGTTACATAGTAATTCAGGATCACAAGATGACATGATTCGTTATCATAAGTCTAGGCTGGGGTCAATGTCAAATACTATCTTCTTAAATAATAGTGAAAAAACACATTTTACATTTACATTTGCAATAAATATGCATATTCCTAATTCATGAAAAAATAGTTCATTACATATGATACAATGTATCCTATTCTAGTCTAATATATTCTCTAAATATACTAGTTAGTTACCTTAAGATATTGCACAATCCAGGGATAAGTCCCATATTAGTTTAAGGATACCACATGAGATAATGCCATGATGTTTCAAGCAAATGTATACTGGTTCTTAAGGGGTTGACCCACATGAAAACTGAATTGAACCAGGCAAAATAGTGTATAGCTGTCATCCTAGAACTCAGGAACTGGATGTAGGAGGATCAGAATTATATGTCATTCTTGGGTATTTTTGTGAGTGATGGGGATCTCATGCTTTTATAGCATGTATTTACTGAGTTGTGAGTTGCTTCTCTACTCCCTAAAATATTAATTAATTAATATAAAAATATAAGCAAAGAGGACAAACATTTTAAAACATAATTTCTAGTCTGTTAAACACATACATACACAAACACACACATACACACACACATACACACGTACACACACACACACACATATATGTATATAGTAAAACACAAAATTTTATTCTTTGTAATTGTGTCCTTTAGAGATAACTGTTCATAACAACTTGATACATAAACTTCAAGCTCTGATAATGTAAACAAATATTAGTGTGTACACCTTAGAGAAAGACTTTCATGAGCTATGTATGTACTCGTCATTGAATCCGACCAAACAGAGTTATGATTTGAATTTATCACAAGGTAATATTCTAGCAATTTTGGAGTTGACTTGGTTCACATTTTGTCAGAAATAGGTTGCTGTTCTCTTAAATTGATTTCACACATGGAAGACTTGTCAATGGAGCAATATTTAATTTTCCTAAGATTTTCCCCATTGATACAATGTTATAAAATGTATATTTATAAATTTTCCTTAAGCTAGGTTTAAAAATGAGGATTAACACTATATTTTTAAATTAAAGTCAAATATATTTATAGTCCCTCTAATATCATGTGAAAATCAACATTTCCTAGCTTTTATATTAGCCATCTTATGTATGACTAAAATAATGTATGTTTAAGTCTATTGTGAATTTTTGACACAATAATCATGATTCTCTAGTTTTACATTTTATATCATTTTTTTCTTAATACATATACAACATAAGAGATATTGTGATATTATCATATGTGCATACACTATTTAATCCTGAAATAAGGGGAAACACCTTTCATCTCACTAGTTATAGTATGTCACATCTGTAATGCTAGCACTTTTGAAGCAGAGGCAGGAGGATGACACTTGTCTAAATTATTCTGCTTGACTATTGAGATCTCCACCTCAAATAACCACAGACTTTATTTCCTACGGTTATTTCTATAATAATTACACCCTCCTCAAGGTGTTCTATTTGAATACTTGTTCCTCAATTCATGGAATTATTGGAGAAAGATTAGGAGATGTATTCTTATTGGACAATGTGTGTCACTAGGAGTGGACCTTGAGGTTTAATTCTCTCTCTCTCTCTTTCTCTCTCTCTCTTTCTCTCTCTCTCTCTCTCTCTCTCTCTCTCTCTCTCTCTGTGTGTGTGTGTGTGTGTGTGTGTGTGTGTATGAGAGAAAGAGATCAAAATTGTTTCTTGAGATGTGAGACCTCAGCTCCTGCTCTTAGGCCATGTCTGCTTGCCTGCTACTATGGTCCCTGCCATGATAGTCATGACCTCTTAACAGTTTAAAACTATGAGGTACAAATGAACTCTGCCTTCTATTTGTTGCTCTGATCATCATGTCTTATCACCACAATAGAAAAATAAACACAGCATCTGCTTGAAAATCTATCATTCCTTTATGAGTAAAACATTATGATACTTTGTGTGGGTTTTGGTAAAATACATAGTGGTTTGTTATGCAGAAACACTCTACTATGCTGCAGGACACGGAACTTCTTAAATGTATCTTAGTACTTCTTGACCACTCCTTCCCCATCCATCCATCAATCCCAACTTGACTCCTGCCTGATTGCCACAAATCTATTCACAAAATCTACAAATCATTACGTTAATATTTCACTTGATGATAAGACCATTCATATTCTGTACTTAACATTATTTAAACTTATCTTCTCCTGTATTTGACAAATTTTCATTACTTATGTCTCATTCTCTTTTCCCATTAGCTTGTATACATGTTTCCATTTTCTACATGAATGCTTACATTGAAAAAAATAGTGGGAAACTACTGCTTAAAATAAAGCTGTTTTATGTCTGTGCTTCTCCTCAGTGTGAGTGAGTGTGTGCATGTGTAAAAGTAAGGGATAAGGCTACTGGGAGTAGAACTTTGAACAAAACACATCACAGACATGAATGAGAGTGTAAAATAGTAATTAAATTAATAATTTTAAAGTTACAAAATATCTCTCTAGCTTAAAAAAAGAACTTTTATGGTATTATATTTTTTAGTATAACAATACTTTTGTGTAACAGGTTCCATTTAAAAATGCATGTGCTAGAAAATTACCTATCAAATACTTCACATTTATTTTCATATTTACACAAATAAAAGTACCTTATTAATCTCATTTGTAGCTATGGCTATAGCTCATGGTAAACATTTACTATGTGTATATTTTTGTATTTTTTTAAATCCTCTTAGATTTGTTATGTTCCTTATTATTATTTTAAGAGAAAGATATTTTACTTTTATTTGCTCAAATTTAATTTTTGGATATACTTAAAGTCTATTAATCCTTCCTTATGGGTTTCTTTTGCCTTTTGAGGTGAATTTTCCATTACTTATTTTTAGCAGTTCTCAAAACAAATGAAACAATTTTACAGTAACAAAATTACCAGTATAATTATGAACTATGTTTTCTGTCCCTTTATAAATGGTTCATACTTTCTAAAGTATAGAATACGTAAGTCAAAGTAAAGAATTATATGCTTCTAGACTTATCTATTAAACAATGAACATCATCTTAGTTTTTCTGTTCCCCCACCACACCTACCTAGGAAATTCCCAGAGCTGGGATGGGTATAGTAACTGCAGCTGCAGAATACATGGTAACAGGAATGAACAACAGTGTTTCCTTAGAAGCTAACCTTCCAAATACTGCCTGGAATAGTCTATATACATTCACTACTTCTGAAGGACTTGCCTGGAGATGCTGAAAATGCTGCTTTCCAATTGGATCACTGTTAAACAAGGGAGTACACTGGCCATTTAGATTTGAAGTTGAGAAAAATGCAAGACAAAGAAGGATGGGAGGATCATCTTGTTTTCTTTAATGCTGCATACAATATGGCTATAACTTACTGAAGTTTCTAGACATGGCTTTGTTATTTTATTTTACATTCATTTCTAAACATTTTCAGGCACATGCTTTATGCCAAGCAGTGCAGCAGATTACAAACTGGTGGTGAGGGACAGCCCGTCCTGAGCTCACACTGTGTCCCGAAAACGGACTTGCTCAGCGATGCTGTATTTTGGCAGCAGGGTGCAAGAGGGGGTTAGAATGAGAAATAGGATTACCAAAAAGTGGAATCAGGAGGGAACGAGAGACAAACATCCACACAAAACTGTTCACAGGATCCACCACAGAGGGGTGGTTTACAGACGCCAGTAAGAACAGTTAGTTAAAGCAGTAATTATAACCTATATGTCACTGCTTGTAGCTCAGTTCCAATGATGCCATTCACTTATCTGTCTTTCTTTGTCTTTGACACCATCCTGTTAATGGGAGAAGAAAAAAAATAAATGACCATGTCTTTGTTACTGTCTCATTCAGATATATCATCTATGAGTATCCAATAGAAAGAAAGGACTTCTGCTTTGTTTAAATAACAGACATACTAGAATCATCTGCAGGAAATTGTGTGTGTGTTCAGCCTGCACCCATGGAAGCAGAAGCTGTAACCCACTGCTTCATCACTTGTTAAATCACAGTGATTTAAATTGGGGTGAGGTGAGTGATAAACCACTGACTAATAGGAAAGCATGCTATTATTACCCATTTCAGAGCAGTTTACAGTGGAATCTTTCAAGAATAATATCACTTCTGAGCAAGTACGGGTTTGCTGAGGTGCAAAAAAGAAATGATAATATGTAATTACCTCAAGTGAAGCTCTAAGATGGGCAAGAATAAATGTAGAAGTTGTAGTCTTATTAAAATGTTTATTAGATGCAATCATTACTCAAATACCATCCTTGAGATAGCAGCTGTGCTAGAGGAAGAAATTCCACAGGTCCGGAAGGTTTGCCAGACTTGAATTCCAGGTAGAAATACTGATTATTCAAGTGACACAATAGCTCATGATAGGAGGAATGCTGGGTCTGGGCTGCTACATCAACCCAGATCAGGTGTGAGAGTTCTTGTTTGATTTCACTCTCTGGAGTCTAGCCTTCTCATCATCTAACTAGGATAAAAGTTTAGAGGAGTGTTAAGAACTACTGTGTCTGTCAAGAACTTTATAGATGGTTTAACAGACACAAGTCTTTCTATATTAAGAAGAAAGAAATAATGGCAGGGACTGAGTCCACTGGTTGTTAATTATTTAATTTCAGAACTATGAATGAAGCGATGTGGGGAAAAAAGTCAAATTTGATAGGAAATAATGATTACTACCAGCATAGATCTCATTATTGGCTTAGCCATCAAATATGTTTGATTCTCACTCTATGTATGCACAGTGTTTGAGAAATGGCAGAAAAGATAGGAGGAGTTTCAGCATAAATGTTTCAGAGACCAAGCTTTGTGTGCTGTGAGCCTTATGCTTTCAATTTTCTAAAACTTGTCTCTTTACTGTGAGAAAGTTTCTTTTGTGCCAGCCTGCATTCCTTGTAATTTAGTGGCGAATGCCCTTATGTGTCTTTCTACATTTGAACACCTTTCTTCACTTCCCATAAAGTTGATATATCTTGTTTAGGGTATGCTATTTGGACTGAAATCGTTCTGTTATCAATCTTTATCATCCATACATTATTGCAAATATATCTTGACAGCTGCCTGACATGGAAATTTTCTCATGGAAATGATTTGTAAAAAATCTCAATCTGTCATGTCGATGTCAAGAAAACAGTTGGCTGACTAAATTTTTGACTATTCCTCCAGATGTTAATATTAGTCAACTATGGCTGTGTGTGTGTACATTCATGTGCCATTTTCGGTATTTATATATCTAGATGCTTTCTTTGAATATACACAGATCTCTCTGATTGTTATCTACAGATTAAATTAAAATCACTACTAATAGTGCCATCTTGTGTCTGAAATTAAAAATTAAGAGGCTAAGTGGATGATAGAATTTTAAAGTGTTTTTATTAATTAAATTTGTTTTAGATAATTTTACACGTGTAATCAGTATCAAAAATTGATACTTACAATTTTTACCTCCTACTGTATTCTATTTCCTTACCTTACCTGTCCTCAGTTTAAGATAGAAAATAAAATAATATAAAAAACCTACAAACTTTTCCTCTCAAAATCAAGCGAGTGAGGACTGATAGCCGAGGTGCCTTTGAGGGATGCCTATTTGCCCAGCTTTGCCTGAAATGGACGGTTGGACTCCTTATGATAACTACCCAGTGGTTTTCCTGTCTGCCTATGAAAATCCTCCAGTATGGATGGATTCCTACTCAGGAGAGAGTGTATCACACAGAGTACAATGATTTGACCCAGTTTCTGCCCTGTATTGTCACAATAAAGAAGCTTCCTGGTGCTCAGTTGTGTTTAACAACCAAGAAGGATGCCTTCCAGCTAGGCATCTTTATCTCCAAAGTGATTCCAAACTGATACACATCGAGGAGGATTTCAAGAAGGGGACCAAGATCTAGCTGTGAATGATATGTATTTCCAAAAAATCGAGCCCAGCAAAGCTGTGGAAATTGCGAAGACGGCCCAAGAAAACAGCATTTATATGCACGTCTCGCCTTACAATCGTCATCGCTATAAAGAGTATATTGTGCACTAAATGCTTACAGCCCATTGCCCTCCATGTGGAATCTGCCAGGGCAATCTGGCTTGACTTCTAAAAAGGTGGGGAGGTCAGGAAATTCTTCTCTCCACACTCTCCTGGGTTAGTGGATGGACAGAATGGGGAGACAGCTGACCGGCTGTATTATATATAAACTGTACTGTACTGGGAGTTCCCTAGTTTGCTAAGTGAGTTTCATTCTGAAAAAGGAGAAAGATAACGATGTCTAGATTTTTGTAGCCTGTTCGTAGAAATAAGTAGAAGAAGAAAAGAATTCGGGGACCTTCTCTCTGACTTGCCTGGTTATGCCATCCACGCCTTGTACACATAACTTGAAGTCCCATACACTTGGGATTCTTTGGGAGACACTGTTTTTGTCTTTTCTTCCTCATCCCACCACCCCCCACCCGAGTAAAAACACAATACTGATTTTTTTAAATGAAGCATGTGAGAGTTTAGGAAGGTCATGATTAATTAATTAATTATTAATTGCTTATTTGTTTATTTGATGCAACTCAGTCTAGAGGATCTACCAGCTGGTACTAAAATGTAAAATTCATTTCTTTCAACTTGGTTCTTTTAAAAAGACATCACATTCTCTAAAGAGTTCACTTCTGATGATGAAAGCAATATAATCAGCTTCAGTTTTCATTTAAAACAAAATATGAACATAATGTAGCTTTTACTATTTATGTCATTGCCACAGTTAAATATACAGTGGTATATTTAAAGACCTCAGAACACACCTAGCTAATGAACAAATATTGTAGGTTTCTACTTTTAATAAGTATCAGAGAATATTAGCTGAAATGACACATTCTAAATATTAATAGTACACTAATGTAAGTCACTCAAAATATCTTCCCCTAAATGTTTAGATTTATGGTACATTTAAGGCATAAATCCACATTTGTTTTCTAAATTGTTTGTTCCGTAATTTTAGTACTGAGTGGAGTTCTAACACTGAGCTACATTCTCAGCCCTGGAAAATACATTTAATTATCTCTACCCTGAGGATCCATAACAATACACTGGTCAACATTTAACATTATGGATAACATACTAATACCCAAACAACACTTAAGTGAGCCACATTTTTCTGGTGATAAGGAAATGACAAACCTCTAAAATGGTGGAGATGGTAGTAAGAAAGTAAGTGGTTCCTGGGAACTGGTGGCATACCAGGAACATCGTCAATGCTCTTACTCTGTGGTTTCACTTAGAAAAGATTATTGCATAGTTTCTCCATTGAATGTGCTAATCTAGCATTGCTTCCAAATTCTATCACATCTCTCTCCTTTGCTGGCCCTTCATGTAAGCTTCTGTTAACAGAACAAAAGACTTCCTCACTATATACACTTTTAGATTTCAGATTAAGGCATTAATCAGATTTGAAGTTTTGTTGTGTTACTAGAAACATGTGATTTGTCTCTTAGTAAAAGCGCTCTGTTTTCCAGTCATTACTTCTGAACAGTATCAAGTGAAGAAAATAGATTTTTTCCCCTGAAGTTTAAGATATAGAGATTTTGAAGATACTTAGATGTCTGATAGAAAATATCCCAGTGCAGTAATGGCATGCCAGAAACTAGGAACCACTTTTCTAGTTTATTCTATTGTACAAATGTGGGCATACAGCCTCTCAATCAAAAGGTAAAAAAAGGCAAGCAATACCCCAGTATGAGATTTCAAATTTGTAACACCAGATTTTATAGCTATGGAGATGGATCCAGGAGGGTTGGCAGCTCAATGGAAGTCTGAGATCAATAGACAGACCCTATCTCATCTCAGGACACACACACAGACACAGACACAGACACAGACACAGACACACACACACACACACACACACACACAGAGAGAGAGAGAGAGAGACAGAGAGACAGAGAGACAGAGAGACAGAGACAGAGACAGAGAGACAGACAGAGAGACTCAGAGGGACAGAGAAACACAGAAAGAGAATAAGACAGAAGGACAAAAGGACAGAAGATAACAGAGAAGAGTGTCTTGACCCTTCACAAAAATTGCTGGAAGCCAAGAAGAGAGAAAAATTGAGATATTGAACTCAAAGGAAACAGATAAAACATGAAATAGTAACCAAATCAAAAGACAAAGGAATAGAAAAGAAATCACCCAAAAGCAACAAGTTAAAAAAAATACAAGATACAAGAGCACAGGCCTTTGATCTCAGCATCCCGGAGAGAGAGCCAGGTGGATCCGGTGGGTTGTAGAGCAGCCTGGTCTACAGGTAGAGTTCCAAGCTAGCTAGAACTATATTGCAAAATCATCTCAACAAAAATGCAATAAATTGTTTTATTTTTGTTAACCGAGTGTTTGTATATAAGACAAATGTATCGACCTTCATTAAGGAAAAAAAGAAAGCCAACTGAAAATTTAGATAGTTTAATTTATCATCATCTTTCCGATCATTCTTATGTAGTTTTCGGGTAAGAATTTTATGAGTTTTAGAGTTAATGTTCTTAAAGTTCCAAATTTCTCATAGAAACTTCTAGGATATCATTTAAAGTAAACCACAATTTAGTGTTTACAACAAAATATATGACCTAAAAACTGTGCTATCTTCTGTGGTAAAGAAGAAACTAAAGGCCATGTCAAGAAGCAGAGAATAGTCTAATGTAATCGCGTTTCTGTTAACTAAATCCCAACATTTATGAAATATTAAGAGAAGAATTTATTTACTGACCTGAAAGGGAAATGAGAAACCTCTACACTGAAAGGCACTAAAATATTTGCTGCAGCTTAGAGACTTGATACATTGATGCATTTAAAAATCACGACAGAATCAACTTTTAAAATTTTGAAAAATCCAGTTTTCAGAAATTTAAAGTAGATTTAAGAAAACATTCTTAGATTTCCAGTGGTAACGTGTAAGCTAGGGTAGCCAGCACCTACATAGGCATTGGTGTCATTTGTATGAGCTAAGCCATATGTGCCTAGCCACTTGTAGAGACACAAACTTAATAGTAAGACTTCATATTTTTATAAAATACAAAGTAGATGATAAATTAGAGGATGCCTCCAACCAATTTGAAAGTGCTGCCTTCCAGTTGTAGGCCTGGGTTATGGATATTTATGGATCCATTTTAATTGGACTAACACATAGATAAGCGTGCCAATATGACTTACACACAGTGTTAAAACTTTAATTCCTGTGACATATTTGTCTCAAGAAAACAAAATATAGCACTTATGCTTCATGCTTAGTGCAAGTGACTGTAACCTTTGACCAGTGATGGTGCTCTAATGGGATTATGTAGGTCTAAGATTTCTATCTCCGATAACCAAGTATCTTTGAAACTTGACCCATATGATTTATTATACTAACTAATTGAAATAACCTGCAAAGCTAACACTTAAGTTTCTTTGTTATGTACCCAGTACATTTTTAACGTCCATAAATCTTAGAGAAAAATGTTCATTGTCAACTTGTGTAAATTTCTTCCATTAACACATTCACATGTTTTAGTTAAATCATCTCACTTTTAATATACATTTACTTCAAGTAAATTGAGTAGTAGCTTCTTTTGAGCCTCTACAGCATGAGAAGTTGACAATTGGGTAAAATAAATACTGATTGATGTGGCCTGGTAGCACTCTAACAAGGGCATACATAGAACTTTAGACACTCTGGAGTCTCACCACTCTATTTTCAGAATTCAAAAACGTAATATTTTTGGTTTATATCATTAGCTACTATTTTCTTTTGAAAAATAATTATTATATGTTATCTGAAGCATTCTTTATCCTTTAAATTTTTGTAGCAAACTTTTGGAAGAGGACATTTATGGAGCTTTGTCTGAAAGTTATTTCCATTTTGAGTTAATTCTTAACCTATACTCAAATATATGAGGGGAGAATTTTGACCATATGATTTTAGCTGAGACTTCCTGGTACTTTGTAATAAGGTATATTTCAGTCTCATTTATAGGGAATTAATGATATTTATCAGAGTGATATTTAAATATTAGTTTATACGTTGCAAGCTTTCCAAACCTAATTGAGGTTTTTTGATTCAGATTAACTGTGCTCATCAGGCACATGGAGAAAGGGAGTAGGCGTAGCACAGAGACTCAAATGCAGTATTTCAGAATGAGTCATGTCCCACTGAGTTCATCAGAAAACTTTCCCGATCATCCTCATGGCCCATTCTCCCCAGGTACCTTCTGTAGAGAAATTTCTTCACTCCTTCACCTGTGATGATTAATCTTCATCAACAACTTAATTAGATTAAAGGATACCTAGGGCATTAAGAAGGACCTTCATTGTTTACATCTGTGAGGCTCTTCCAAGACAGAGCTAAGTAAGGGAAGAATCTAGGAAGCATCATTGCATTTGTCTAGGGCTCTGGATTAAGAAGGAAATGCTAAGCACAGATGTTCATCTACCTCAGTTTCCTGACTATGTATGTGATATGAGGAATCTTCATGTTCTGCCATCAGCATGGATGAAATGCTTCAAACATTGAGGCAAAATAACCTGTTGTCTTCCATAAAGTACTTCTTGTAGAATATTTGGTTATAGCAACAGGAAACAACACAGAAAATTAAGACAAGAAATGTGGTTATTGCTGTGACAAATGTGATTTTATTCTACTTCAGCTTTCTAAACAACTTTGTAGAAGAAACGTAGAAGAGTTTGGAGTTTCATGCAGTAAATTCCCTAGAACACTATAAACAGAGCCTAATGGATCATCAATTATGAGTTCAGAAGTCCCGAATTTCAATAGAGATGCAGGCCAGAAGACATCACTCAAGGTTTTAAGAGGCAAACAAGGATTCAGTTGTTCAATGGGTTAAAATGCCAGTCATGTTACAATCTGGCAAAGACACTGGGTATGTTCTGCTCATGTCCAGAGAGCAGGACTTAATTAAAAATGTGAGTGGTGTTTAATTTGCATGAAAATTCAAGAAAGGAAAATATTCAGTGTATGGTATGGTTTCTGCTCACTGCTCTAATCCAGCTTTACAGCAAGAGACCAGCAATGAAGCAGAAAGTATGAAAGTGTACAGGGAATTAAGAAAAGGAAAGGGGCCAAGATGAAAGTTGCTGGGGGTGTGGGAGCCAACAGAACAGCTTCAGATGCTAATGAGATCAGCAAAATTAACAAGAAGCCACTTAGCACTGGGGTTTCAGGAAAAGTGGCTTGAGGGCCTTGGGTTTAACCTTTCTATATGAAGCATGAGTGTGATAATATAAAAAACTGGATACAAGAGAAAGTGTGACTTCATTAGAAAGGAAGGGTAATTAAATGCATGTGATTATATATGAATATAAAAGCAACTACTGGGAAATGAGAAAAGAGTGAAAATAATTTATGACTACTTAAAAACACTTTAGAATATTAACTCCAAACACTCATCAAAGAGTGTAAATATATCTAAAATGTTTAATGAGCATCTACTCTGAACCATCTAATGAATTAGTCATTAATACTGTGAAGGTAAATAACACATATCACATTCAATAAGTTTAGTATTTTATGGAAGTTAAACTTAATAACTTCTCCATTGTGACAGGTTCCAAATAAAGATAAATTGAAATCTCATTAAATGTATAAGATGACAATGAATATGTTGTTAGTATATAATGGTTACCTCTATGGATTTTGTCAGTAGAAAAAAATGTATCATTATGTGATTAAAAATGGTTTGGAAATAAATGACTAAAACTAATTTATGAGAGGCTGGAAAATGACTCCGGGCACAAAAGCACTTGCTGTGAAAGCATGCCAGCAAGTGTCTAGGTCCCCAACCCAATCCTCAGCACTATTCAGGGTGAAAACAGGAAGAACCCTGGGTCTTGTTGACAACCAGACTATCTCTATGCCCAGTGTCCTGTGATAGACTTTGTATCAATAGACTAAGGAGGAAAGTGACAAATCTTGATACCTCAAGTCTTCTGGTTCCCAATCATACACAATTAGGGCTTCATACACAAATGTGTTTAGAAACCTAACATAAACAGACACACATAGACCCAAAATAGCAATTCATGAAATACAATTCTTCATGAATATTTTAGCAATACCTAAAGTTATGATGCAATATTATTTATTCAACCTTAAGTTTTCTACACATTACCAGGGTAATATTATATACCATCATAACTGCATAACATAATGAAACTAAGTGGAATTTTCCCACTATACAATCAAGAAAACACTGATATCAAATTGAAGCATTTTGCATAATCCAATTGCAGTATCTAATTAGGAAATCCAATTACAAAAAAAGGCCTGATTTAGCTAGTTGTACCTCTAGACAAGAAAAGATGAACATGTCAAGCAGAGTTCGGAATAGGCCATTCTCAGACTTCCAAGGAACTTAGAACTCTGATACTGGAGAATGAAAGCTACTGTGGCGTATGCAAAAGGTTTCTAACCCATGGCGACATAGAGCAAACCATGGGCATTGGTCTCTGTATCACAACCGTGCAGTGTGTTCATGAGAAAATCCTCAGAATCTATTACTTTAAACTATTAGAATATTATTTAGACTATTTAGAATATTTTATATGTAACTGATTATTTCATATATATATACATATATATATATATATATAATCTTACATATAAATACTGATTACTCTACTTTTCTGATACCACCAAGGGAAAGAAATCATGAAAAGATAGAGGAATAAAAGTGATATAGACAAAGATGCACAGGTAGCAATATACTCTGTATATTTAGACTAGTGCATCATCTGATAAAATGACTGAGGCTAACAGAACAGAGGTAAGCATTATAGTTCAGTAATGACAGGCTATCACTTTTATTCAAGGATTCTTCTTCCTATTTCCTTTAAGTACCTTTCTATATCCTAGTGAATATGAGTCAGACTTTCTAATCTCTTTCTTCCAATGCATATTCTAATGGCTCTGAAAATTCCATCTCATTGCTTCTGCAGCCCCAGATTCAATTAAGGAAAGAACCTGAGGTTGAGTAAAGTTTAATGTGTTAACCAATTTTTTTCTGAAAACATTGGTATTTACAGGTATGTCTAAAACACCAATTTTATTCCTGTTATCTATGAACTGTCTTCCAGGTGTTTTACTCATGTCACCTGAAGAGATGACTTTCATAAACTCCGCAGTCTAGAGAATTCTCATGGAAATGAATGCCTAGTGTATTAAGTTCTGAGGAGCAGGGATCAACATATGAATTGGTCCATAATGAGACTCTTTTTAACCAAGCACCTCTTGGAAAAAATGTTTTCATTGTTTTTCTTTTGCTTTCCTTTTTTTAATCATGGCTTTTTAGAAAGTTATTGATTGAAGGAATTTTTGAATTATTTGTAAAGAATATTTTGATAGTGGGTATAAATAAACAAAATTTACCTTTTACATTATTTTCTGCTTGGGATATTTCCTTCAGGAGAACACACACACACACACACACACACACACACACACACACACACTGGACTATTCCATTGTGATGAGTTTCATAATCTAAGCTACACAGAGAAAGGTTAGGTAGGTTAGGTCAAAGATTGCAATGTAGACAAATTGTGTTCATTAAAGCATCTTAATGTGTATAAGAGTGACCCAAAATAGGAACTGAGTAAATATTTGTTGAAAAATAATTTAATTCAAAAGTTGAGCAATCATCTCTTGGTTCCATGAGAAAGGTCACAGAGAAGTGGTTTGTCACAATCCTATGGGTAAGTGGTAAAGCAAATGTCACATGGTGTCACCTGGATCGGTGTTCTTAAACAGTACATGTGAAACTTTGCGTCTTGCCATTTCACCATGATCTTTAGCATTTAACAATTCTCACACAATTCTTAGAGTACTTTACCAAATCACACAAGTGGCTAGCTTTCCATTTTCTTTCTGAAAATTTCTATGATTTCTAGATACTTAATTTTCTTGATTTATAGTTTTTCCTTTCTCTATTATTAGTGGTTGATCCAAATTATTTTTCTGAAAATCCTTTTAATTGCAATATCTTGTTTATTTAAAAGTCTGTTTTTTAATTACTGACTTAAGAAACTACCTTTGCCGTAAATATTTCTACCTCATTTTTGGTTTATATTTTGTTTTGTTGATGATTTGAGTAACACTATGATTTTCAGTAATTGATATTTTGTACACAAGGTGAACACATATTGACATTTCCCTTTTAGATTTCTTAATAATGAGTAATTTTTCATATCAAATTTAAAATGAGGCTCATATGAGGAAGAAACCTGGACATAAACTAGTAGATTGATATATAAAGTGATTTTGGGGATGTTTTCCAGTTAAATTTATAAATCTTGACATAAGTGGATTAGTTATGCCAAACCGTTAGATTTAATAATGTTTTTATCTTTCCATCTGTCCTATTTATTTCTGGATTTCTTCACTAACTATTAATTGTCACCTCTGAAAATCTGTGAAACACAGATAAAATAATCTCTCATTTCTTGATGACATTTGTGTATATGTGATATATATATATATATATATATATGTATATATATATATGTGTGTAATTTGCTTTCCTTCAGTGTAAGATTCATATTAAGAGCATATTACTTCTTTTATGTCTGTGTTCGAAACATGCAATATACTCAACTAGTGGTCAAGGTGGGAGGACTCAGTCCATTGTGAGTGGTGCTGTCCCTGGGCTGGTAGTCCTGGGTTCTATAACAAAGCAAGCTGGGCAAGCCAGGGGAAGCAAGCCAGTAAGAAACATCTCTCCATGGCCTCTGCATCAGCTCCTGCCTCCTGGCCTGCTTGAGTTCCAGTCCTGACTGCCTTTGGTGATGAACAACAATGTGGAAGTGTGAGCTGAATAAACCCTTCCCTCCCCACCTGCTTCTCGGTCATGATGTCTGTGCAGGGATAGAAACCCTGACTAAGACAATCATCACTGATGCTATCTATTACCACTGAACAGAATGTCATCTCTCAAACATTGTAAGCCTTGAAGTTAGCATTTTAAACCTAGTTTGTGAAGCTTATCAAAAAGGACTTGAGAGAGCCACGAGTATATTGCTTTAGAGATGAGACAACTAAGGCTTTGTGCACATTTAAGCATTGTTCCCAGTGCCTTACACTTATTGTGGCTAAGGTAGGGCAGAAGACAGGTAGGCTAGCTCTAAATTAAAGTTCTTTAGAGATATACATTGTAAGATGAACACATCTAAAGCTAGTTTTCCATTTGAGGCTATTTCCTTGCAATTTCCAATTTCATCTAAAGAAGAGAGTTTTATCTAGTTAAGTAACAAGTCAAAGAAAGAAATCATTCACTCTTCTGTTGGTAAGATATATAGTGTAATAATTTATTTACTTTTAACCAAATGGTCTTTGGGGTTTTAGTATTTCTTTGTGAAAACTTAATTTCATATATTGTATCTGAAAAGGGCAATTAGTAATTCACGAGTAATTTAGGAAACATTGCCTATAATATTGTAGATATTTACACAGTTTCCATAAATTATAATAAAAAACTATAATTTTTGAACTGGAATTCTGTTGAGAGCTTACATTTACATAGAGTATCCAAATGCCAAATATCCACGTGCATTTTCAAAAGCAACAATTTTAGGGGCATTTCACCATATAATTTAAATTAAATCCATTTTTATTCCAAAAAACAGTAAGGCTTGTTTGTATTTTTCTCAGGCAGTGGCCACAGAGGGGTAACAAAGATAAATTATGCATACCCACTAGAAGGAAGCACTTGAAAATAATAGCAAACATTTCCCCCACTGGAGAGGCAAGTTAGGTGCAACTACCACAAATAGAGTACCTAGCTCACCTATGTAATAATGGGAATTATAATAAAAATGAAATTCACAGTATCTATTAGCAAACTATCTACCAAAACCAAGGTAAGATCAAAAATGAAGAAAAAAAATAAAAAGAACTGAACCTTGCTTAGTCAAAGAGATTTGACTTAGAAGGAGATTTGAGTTAGAAGACTTACTTTTTTTCCTGAAGTTTATAACAGTTTAACATTAAAATGTGTGGATCTCTAAAACGTATCCACAGTGTCACATTTCATATGGTCACACTAACCAGCAGTGAACACTATTACTCATTCATTTCTTTCATTAGAAGTAAGTGCCTTTCCTATTTGAGCATTCCATTCAGTTCTGAATGACATGACACTCCACCCTAGATGTTTGACAAATAGCCTTCCTTTTCTTACTACATCCTTCCCTTTTTCTCTTCCCCTTCATCATTATTTGTTAAATAATTCCTATAATCATTTAAAACTTTCTTCCTGACTGACAAAGTGCTATGAGACAGGCTGTGTACGTGAATCTGAAGCAACAGTAGTTAACTGGAAGAGAAAGCCCAGCTACTGGAATGTAGCACACATAGGTAGTTTTGACCAAGAGGTAGATGTCACTTTCATAGGCCAAACTTCGGAGAATTTATCAACTCTTATTTGTTTTAAACAATATTTTGTCAGAATGTAAATTTGAGCCACAAGGAAGATAGAATGCTGAAAATTGGTCTGGGAAAAGGAGGTGTTTAGCTACAAAGGATCTTAGGAAAGTCCAAGATGGAAACCACTAATTATTATTAAAAGGAGATTATCCAGATGGACCCTTTGGGATTTTAACAGACTTTTCTCTTTGCTACGTCAAGAGAAGGATTGGCATTGGTCTAGAAATCAAAGCAGCCTGGGCTGAGAGGAGAACATTTCTTTTTGTATTATTTATATTTGGAGCAATTGCCTGGGCCAATGTGGACACAGAGACTAGGAAAGGTAGTCTTAATTTGCATATACTTTTAAGATGAAACTAATAGCAAAAGCTGGCATTCTTGTGTGGTTAGAAAAGTAAACAGATGAAACAACAGATGAAAAGGTTTTAAACATGAGCAGTGAGTATAATGAAGTCAAGCTTGTGAGCAAAGAATACTATGGGGTTTCATGCTGATGTTTAGGGGATGAGATTAGAAAAATCCCTGCTGTAAATCCTTTTTTGGGGGTTTTATGAGAGAAGTACACAAATAGGTTCTAGACTTTGAACTGACATTAACATACAGTCATAACATGTTACTACCAACAATATCAATATATTATTTGAAAATATTTTGGGAAGAAATCTAAGGGGGGATCATTTACATGGAGAACATGGCTTAAAGGAAAGAATGAATCAGAAATTGTCCCGATGGTGTGTGTGTGTGTGTGTGTGTGTGTGTGTGTGCAGGATGGTGCAGGAAGTGAGCCAATAGAGAATGAAACAGGAAACCTTAAAGAAAAGAAAGTTGATCTAGTGTATACATGAAGCAATTTTATAAAACAGAAGGTAAGATTATGCACTCTGTACAGGAGTCATTGGCATCCTTGGTAACAGGTACTTCTAAGGAGTCAAGGGTTTGAAAGCTTCTTTGAAACAGGCTCCAGCGAAACCATGAGGAAATGACAGGGCACATAAGAATTCTGCTCCTTGCAGGCTTTGGATATGTAGTAGAACAAAATGTGAGACCTGACAGAGGCTTAAAAAATTGTTCCTCTTATTTTAAGATGGGAAGCTGAAATACATATTTATATGTAATAGAAATGAACTGATGAAAAGAAAAGTATCACCAGCATAGGAAAAAGAAGGAGACTTTTTACTAAAGAGAGGTCTGAAAATCGTGACAGAAAATTAGATTCAGTGCAAAGGCATCTGCTCCTCAAAGAAGCACAGTCAGACTCACTTAGTGGAAAAAGAGGAAGAACAGGCTAGATTCTGTTCTTTGTAGCAATTGTCACTATCATAATTAACCATATTACTTTCTATTGCTGGTGTCAAAGTACTATACACATGTTTAAAGAATGAAAAATGCAAAGACTGTCTCAGTGTAAAGAAGTTGAAGCAAATATTTGCAGCGCTAGTTTCTTCTTTGGCCTGATGGTAGTAACCTTGCTTCAAAGTCTATAATTTCTGACACCATGTGTACGTCTAGCTCACAGTCCAGATGTTATTACAAACCCCTGCCTTCATCATCATATCCTCTGGTAATTCAAATCTATTCTGTTTCTATTGTGTCTACATTGGGAACCAGTGATACCCTGGGTAAAGCTACCCTGGCAGCATTACGACTAATCTTATAAGGTGCTAGTTTCTTGTCAGAGAAACAAAAAAGTATACTTCCAAATTCTGGACACTACTTATTTCTGATAGCTTAGGTAGTCACAGAATCTTTTACATGTGTATGATATGAGTATATGTATGCAAATGCATATAATATATTACCACTGACATGCCCAATCCAAACATACTTACTTTGCAGAATGTTGCAGAATTTCAAACTTCTGAGATTAATGTGCACTGTTTATGATAATTCAAATTAAGAATATATTCCAAGATACCTCTGTATCTCTATATCCTGTGATTATTTTAATCTCCCTTCTAAGAAGGACTGAAGCATACACACTTTGGTTTTATTTCTTTGCTTTCATATGGTCTGTGAGTTATATACGGGTATTCTAAATTTTGTTTTTTGGGTCTTTTTGATTTTTGTGTTTGTTTTTGTTTTTGGCTAATATGCATTTATCAGTGAATACATACCATGTGTGTTCTTTTGTGACTAAGTTACTTCACTCAAGGTGATATTTTCTAGTCCCATCCATTTGCCTATTAATTTCAGGAAGTCATTGTTTTTGATAGCTGAGTAATACTCCATTGTGTAGATGTACCACATTTTCTGTATCCATTCCTTTGTTAAAGGAAATCTGAGTTCTTTGCAGCTTCTGGCTATTATAAATAAGGCGGCTATGAACATAGTGGAGCATGTGCCTTTGTTGTATGTTGGAACATCTTTTGGGTATAATCCCAGGAGTGGTATTGCTGGGCCCTCAGGTAGTGCAATGTCCAATTTTCTGAAAACCATCCATACTGATTTCCATGAGTGGTTTTACCAGCTTGCAATTCCACCAACAATGGAGGAAAGTTCCTCTTTCTCCACATCTTCCCCACCATCTATTATCACCTGAGATTTTGATCTTAGCCATTCTGACTAGTGCGAGGTGGAATCTCAGGATTGTTTTGATTTGTATTTCCCTGATGACTAAGGATGTTGAGATTGTCTTTTTTTCTTTTTTATTACTATTGTTTTATTGGATATTTTATTCATTTACATTTCAAATGTTATCTCATTTCCTTGTTCCCCTCTGCAAACCCCCTATCCAATCCCTCCCCCTGCTTCTATGAGTGTGTGTCCCCACCCACCAGGCATTCTCTTCCACTGGGGCATTAAGCCTTCACAGGACTAAGGCCCTCTCCTCTCACTGATGTCAGATAAGGCCATCCTCTGGTACATGTATAGCTGGTGTCATGCAAACTACTGCAGCTCATTCAGCCCTTTCTCCTCCTCCTCCGTTGTCACAGTGCTCAGTACAATGGTTGGCTGCCAGCATCCACATGTGTATTTGTCATGTTCTGGCAGAGCCTCTCAGGAGACAGCTATATCAGACTCCTATCAGCAAGCACCATTTGGCATGCACAATAGTGTCAGGGTTTGGTGTCTGTATATGGGATGGATCCCCAAGTGGGGCAGTCTCTGGATGGCGTTTCGTTCAGTCTCTGCTCCATACTCTGTCCCCATATAACCTTTAAACAAGAGCAATTCTGGCTAAAAATTTAGAAAGCACTCCTCAACGTATAACCAAAATGTTCTCCAATATATAACAAGGACACATGCTCCACTATGTTCATAACACCCTTATTTATAATAGCTAGTAGCTGGAAAGAACCTAGATGTCCCTCAATAGAGGAATGAGTACAGAAAATATGATACATTTATATAATGACTTCATGAAATTCACAGGCAAATGGATGGAACTAGATAATATCATCCTGAGTGACAGAATATAGTCACAAAAGAACACATATGGTATGCACTCACTGATAAGAGGATGTTAATCCAAAAGTTTGGAATATCCAAGATACAATTCACAGATCATATGAAGCTTAAGAAGAAGGAAGTCCAAAATTAGGATGCTTCAGTCCTTTTTAGAAGGGGTATCAAAATATTTAGGGGAGGTAGAGAGAGGGCAGGTCTTGGGAGGAACAGAGGAGGAGGGAAGAAGGGGCAGTATCGGGTATGGCAGGAGACAGGGATGATATACAAAGGGCCAGGAATTTTAACAGAGGTGTATAGCAATGGGGGATGAGGAAATAGGGGTAGCCACCAGCAAGACCCAGATGCCAGGAATGCAAGAGGCTCCCAAGACTCAACAGGGATTAAGTTAGCTGAAATGCCCAACAAAAGAGAGGGAGAGCCTGTAGAGACCAGATCCAGAGGTTAGGAAAGACCAGAGTTTGGTGGATGGGGATACCCTCTCATCTCTAAATTTTTAACACAGAATAGATCCTGCCTAAAGGAAATACAGGGACAAAGTATGGATCAGAGACTGAAAAAAGGTCATCCAGAAACTGCCCCAGCTGAGGATTCATCCCATATACAGATACCAAATCCAGACACTATTGTGAATGCCAAGAGGTGCTTGCTGACAGGAGCCTGATACAGCTGTCTCCTGAGAGGCTCTGCCAGAAAATGACAAATACAGATGTAGATGCTTGCAACAAACCATTGTAGTAAGTACAGGGACCTCAATGAAGGAATTAGAGAAAGGACTGAATGAATTGAAGGGGTTTGCAATCCCATAGAAAGAACAACAGTATCAACCAATCAGAATGCCCAAAATTTCCAGGGACTAAACTGCCAACCAAAGAGTACACATGGAGGGACCCATAGCTCCAGTTGCATATGTAGCACAGGATGGACTGTCAGGCTTTAATAGGAGGAGAGGCCCTTAATCCTGTGCAGGCTTGATGCCCCAGTGTAGGGGAATGACCAGGCAGCAAGGTGGGAATGCGTGGGTGGGAGAGGGAGCACCCTCATAGAAACAGGGTGAGGGAGATAAGAGAGGCGGGTTCCCGGGTGTAGGGGGACCTGGAAAGGGAGATAACATTTGAAATGTAAAAGCATAAAATAGCCACTAAAAAGAAATTTTATTAAAAAAATTGGAGATGATTGGGTAGCTACATCCTCCAATCAGGGGCTTTGCCTAACCTCTGCACATGGTATCTGCAGGTTCTCCCTCCCCTTTGATGGACACTTCATCTCATCGCATGCCTTTGGGTCCTGGAAGCCTCTTGCTTTCCGGGAATCTGAGGACTTGTTGGTGGCTACCTATAGTTCCCTCTCCCCCATTGCTACTCACATCTGTTCAATTTCCTGACACTCTGAATATCATACCTGTCTCCTCCCATAGGTGCCCTTGCTCCCATGTTTTCCTGTCCCTCTCCTCTCTTCCTCCAAATTCCCTCCCACCTTCTACATCCTGTGAGTATTTTGTTTCCCCTTCTAAGAAAGACTGAAACATCCACACTTTTGTGCTCCTTCTTCTTGAGCTTCATATGCTCTTTAAGTTGTATCATGTGTATTCTGAACTTTTTGTCTAAAACCCACTTGTCAGTGAGTACATACCATGTGTGTTTTCTTGTGACTGGGTTATCTCACTCAGGATGATAATTTCTAGTTCTATCCATTTGCCTATGAATTTCATGAAATCATTGTTAATAGCCAAGTAATACTCCATTTTGTAAATGCACCACATTTTCTGTATCCTTTCCTCTGTTGAGGGACATCTGGGTTCTTTCCAGCTTCAGGCTATTATGAATAAGGCTGTTCTGAATATAGTAGAACATGTATCCTTGTTGTATGTTGGAACATCTTTTGGGTATATGCCCAGGAGTGGTATAGCTGGGTCCTCAGGTAGTGCTCTGTCCAATTTTCTGAGGAACCTCCAGACTGCTTTCCAGAATGGTTGTACCAGTCTGCAATCCCACCAACAATGGAGGAGTGTTCCTCTTCCTCCGCATCCTCACCCACATCTGCTGTCACCTGAATTTTGATCTTATTCATTCTTACTAATGTGAGGTAGGATTTCAGGGTTGTTTTGATTTGTATTTCCCTGATACTTAGGAGTGTTAAACACTTCTTTAGGTGTTTATTCGCCATGGGATATTCCTCTGTTAAGAATTCTTTGTTTAGTTCTGTAGCCCATTTTTCTTAATAAGGGTTATTTGATTCTCTAGAGTCTAACTTCTTGAGTTCTTTGTACATATTGGATATTAGCCCTCTATCAGATGTAGGGTTAGTAAAGATCTTTTCCCAATCTGTTGGTTGCCATTTTTGTTTTTGTTTGTTTTTTGTTTGTTTGTTTGTCTGTCCTATGGACAGTGTCCTTTGCCTTATAGAAGCTTTTCAATATTATGTGCTCCCACTTGTCAATTGTTGTTCTTAGAGCATGACTCGTTGGGTTTATGTTCAGGAATTTTCCCCTGTGCCAATGTGTTCGAGGTTCTTTTCCCACTTTCTTTTCTATTACATTCATTGCATCTAGTTTTATGTGGAGGTCCTTGATCCATTTGGACTTGTGCTTTGTACAAGGAGATGAAAATGGATCAATTTGTAGTCTTCTACATGCCAACTGCTAATTGAACAAATACCATTTGCTGAAAATCCTATCTTTTTTTCCACTGCATGGTTTTGGCATTTTGTCAAAGACCACATGACCATAGATGTATGGGTTCATTTCTGCTTCTTCAATTCTATTCCATTGATCTACCTGCCTATATCTGTACCAATAACATTTAGTTTTTATCACTATTGGCTTGTAGTATAGCTTGAGGTCAGGGATGGTGCATCCCCCAGAAATTCTTTTATTGTTAAGGATGTTTTTTGGTATCCTGGGCTTTCTGTCATTTCAGATGATTTGAGAATTAATCTTTCTATCTCTGTGAAGAATTGAGTTAGAGTTTTCATGGGGATTGCATTGAATCTGTAGATTGCTTTTTGTAAGATGGCCTATATTACTATGTTAATCCTGTCTATCCATGAGCATGGGCAGTCTGGCATGATAAATGCAGATGTAGATGCTGGCAGCCAACCATCAAACTGAGCACTGGGATAGCAATGTACGAGTAAGGGGAAGGATTGAAGGAGTTTAAGGGGGTTGCAACCCCATAAGAACAACAACAATATCAACCAGCCAGATCCCCCAAAGCTCCCAGGAATTAAACCACCAACCATAAAGGGGCCCCATGACTCCACCTGCATATGTAGATTTCCTTATCTGGCATCAAGGGCAGTGGAGCCCCTTGTGCCTATGGAGGCTTGAAGCCCCCAGCATAGGATACTGATTGTGTGCCAAAGCAGGTGTGGGTAGGTGGGTGGGGCTGTAGCTCTCTCATAGAAGCAGAGGGAAGAAGGGTGGAAATAGGGGGAATGTGGAGGGGAAACTGGGAAAGGGGATAACATTTTAAATGTAAATAAATAAAATAGTCAATAAAATAAATGAAAAAAAATACCAATATATTCTAGATTGACCAGTGATTATATTTTGTCTGATTTCTGAGAATGCTGTATGTTCAGAAAAATAATCTAAAATTTACTGATACCCACATGACGTGAAGAGTAGACTAAGCATGTAGTGACTTATGTGGGCTTATCTAGTAGAAACAAGCATGATATTGAACAGCAAGAACTTATGCTTACAGTAAAATATAAAGCCCGCAGTCCATTTTCAAATGATAAGCAAAATTGATTTTGGATTTAATGAAACATAAATTTACTGAATTAAAATGATATGAAATGTTTCATTCACAGTTAATTCAGCAGATATCTATTGATAGAAAACAAAATTGGAGAAAAACACTTTCTTGTTCTTATAGGGTGAGTAGGGAATAGAAATAATGGTGGTTAGAGATACTTGCTACTTTTTTTAGTGTAAATCTTTTTAATTGGATATTTTCTTTATTTACATTTCAAATGTTAGCCCCTTTCCTGTTTTCCCCTCTGAAAACTCCCTATCCCATCCTCCTCCCCATGTTCTATGAGGGTGCTCCCTTACACACCCACACACCCATTCCCTCCTGCTTCCCTACACTGGGACATCAAAACTTCACAGAACACAGGGCCTCTCCTACCATTGCTGCTTGACGAGGCCATCCTCTACAACATATGTAGCTGGAGCCATTGATCACTCCATGTACACTCTTTGGTTGTTAGTTTAGTCCCTGGGGGCTCTGAGATGGCTGGTTGGTTGATATTTTTGGTCTTCTTATGGGATTGCAAACCCTTTCAGCTCATTTAGTCCTTTCTCTAACTACTCAGTTGGGGACCCTGTTCTCAGTCCTGTGGTTGGCTCTGAGCATCTGCCTCTGTATTTGTCAGACTCTGGCAGAGCCTCTCAGGGGAAAGCTATATCAAGCTCCAATCAGCATGCACTTCTTGGATCCTTGCTACTCTTACAGAAGACCTGCGTTCTGTTCCCAGTAACCACAGAATTGCTCACAACTGCCCATAACTCTGTATCCAGGGGTTTCAATGCCCTCTTCTAAAATCTAGGGATGTCTGTCAAGCAAGCAGATAATAGACATGCAAACAGTCAAAATACTCATACATATGAAATAAAATAAAGAAATCTAAAACATTAAAAAGATAATTAAGCAACTATAGCTCAGAATGAACAATACAATGTTTAAGATGTTCACAGAACTCTGAGAATAAGAAGGAAAGGAACTAGATCCCTGAAACAACAGAGTAGAGTGAGTAAATACCTGTGGGTAGATGCCTGATCAGACTTTAGAAAGGTACTTAAAAACACAATGACTTTTTCAGAGTGCTAGATGAGCAATATCCAGAAAAAGAAACTAGCAGAAAGCAAGGCATCCTTCCCAAAATCAACTGACCAACATGCTGTGTAGAGACCACCCAAGAATGGGCATAATGGAATTAGTATGTCTCACATGTACAGGAGTGACACTGTTTGTACCATAATTGTAAATAATTGTTCAAGTTTCTTATGTTGTTGCCAGTTTATTACAACTTACAACATTCAGCATTGATCATAAAACTCGCTTTAAATAGTTCTCTTCATTTCAAAATAACACTAATGTCTGTTTCATTCAGAATATTAAATGTTTAACACTGGTCTCTTTCATAGACTAATTTATTTCCATAGCTCCCAAGAGAATGTATTCAGCTTGACACATATTTTACCTGTTAAATGTTGTTTTTCTATTAAAATTCATAAAGTCAAGGAAAACTCCAATTCAATAGAAGTTAAATGCTTTACCTCCCACCTGTCATCTGCACAAACCATATAATTTTCCTAAAATTATGCAAAAATTAGCTAATTAAATTTTAATTTGCTAATCCTTGCTCAGTTAAACTAGTGACATATGTAAATTGGCTGCTAAGCCTTTTAAAAATTTCAAAGCAAATGATAAACAAAATATCTTGAGTTTAAAAAATATAAAGAATCTAGTAATTGACAATATATTGGTAGATAGTTTGAGTAATCCTATATTTATTATAAGCAAAAAATCAACATATTAATAAAAACTTGATGGAATGCATGCTTAAGTATAATTATTATAACATAAGGCCTATAAATATATAAGAATATAGAAAATAATAGTGGGCCTCAAAATGACAGTATACTCCAATGTTTACTTAGGACATTATACTAATTTTATAGAATTTCTAAAACAATCATTCACTTTTGTTTGCCTCAATAAAGAAAGCATCTAGTATACTTATTAGAGAATTAATTGTAATCAATTAGCATTGGATTTCATTAAGAAATAAATTATCGAATATCAACATGATTTCTTAAAATCAATGTGACTTACAAATTATGGACAGATCCAAATCACTATAATTGATGGATTGAAATTTCAGAATTAAGGCAGCTGAACTTTTGAAAGATGTGCTGGGCATACTATTGTGAGTGCACATAGAGACCTCATGTGCATGAGGAAATAGCAATCTACTAAGAGTCAGTTCTCAAAAAAATAAAGAAAAACAAGATATTAAAGGTAACTAAGCACATGAATTTCTTTAGAAAAAGTCTATTCAGTGATCAATTCTTTTGACAAATACTATATTTACTTATGGTAAATTGTTGTAAGGCTGGAGATATACCTGAGGGTATTGCATGACAAGCAAGGGTGCCACTACTGTTACATGTTCCCCAGGTCTGATCCTACATTGTTTACAGTGATTGAGTAATATTTTGAAAATCTTAAAGGGATATGAAACGTCATTCATCTATTCTATAATGGAGAAAACTCTCTTGCGCCATTCTCACATACTGTTTGTATAAAGCTTCACATGTCTACTAGTTTAAACAACTTTGTGACAATGAATTATAACAACATAGAAAGCCAATACTGGTGCTTACCATGTTTACCTACTTCGTTCAGAGTACTATAGCTGAACTGATTACACCTTATGCTGGTCTATTGAGATGACTATTGAATAAAACAGAACAATGATATTCATCACATTCTTGCTGAAATCTGGAATTGGACTAGTTACTCCTAGAATCAGCTTGCTTATTCTTGGCATTTTTAGATACAACTTAAGAGAGTAGGGAAACTCAATGGAGTCATCTACGTTGAGTTTTACTGAAGCCAAGATTCACAGCATAGTTCTTGGGTTCTTGATGATTTCATCTGCAGAGAGTTTACATATATGATGAAACTTGCTAGGAAATTTATGCTTGTTTATCTTTGCCCTGTGCAATTTTATAAACATTATTAACCTTTAAAACAATGCTTTATATCATGTGTGATCTATTCATGTAAGTTCATCCAAGTACCACAACTAGATAAATTCCGTAGCATTATGAATTTGAGTCTTCCAGGTTTTATTTAAGTGAAGTTTTAGAGATTACATTAGCTTTACAAACCACGGCCACCTGTTACAGGCATTTTTCATTTAATAATCTTTTGGTTACACTAGGAAATCATTTAAATATTTTATTAAATGCACATATTTCTTGAAAGATTTCTCTGAATATACTGTCCATTAAACTTGGAACTGCTAAAACTACAAAATTTGATTGAATTAATTCCATTAAAACCCTTAAATATATATAATCTCACAGATATGACTTTAAGACCAATTATACCACTCATCTATATTTTATAAATACACCTTCTATTAAATGCCCATTAACATTGTTCAGAAGAACAATGTTTGAAACAATTGCCAATGGGGCAGATTAGCAAACATGCAAAGAGCCACTTGCTATGAAAGGCATTTCATGTCATAGCAAGTCCTTAAGCATTAGTGGATGGAGATAGTCCTGTGCTCCAGAGGAGTTGTGAGTTACTGAAGCTTATCTATCATTCCTTCTTCAAAAATATGTTGGAAATATGCTTTTTTGTTTCCTTGAATTAAATAAATGGTAAAGACTACACATTACCAATATGGTCACTTCATATTCATCATGGGAATTCTTTTACACAAAGTGATGATGGGTGTATTTGATTATACTATAATAGGTATAATTGAATGTGATAATATGTTTCAACTTATTCATCTGTTCACCTGACCAAAATCTGTGCTACCTATATGCTTATTGTTGTGAATGTGAATGGTAATTCTAGCACTTAAGATGTTTTTCAAGCTGAAGAATAAGGTATAATATTTTTCTGTGATTCTAATCACAAGTTCCGATGTCATTTTCACTCTACTCAATTTCAGAAGTCAAAAATAAACACAAACACTTAAAAAGTGCTAATCTAAAAAAAAGTGCTAATCTGAATATAATATACAAAATCACGTGTAGT
Source organism: Rattus norvegicus (assembly GCF_021556685.1). Classification (NCBI taxonomy): domain Eukaryota; kingdom Metazoa; phylum Chordata; class Mammalia; order Rodentia; family Muridae; genus Rattus; species Rattus norvegicus. The sequence continues at coordinate 161,460,937 of NC_141534.1, read as the reverse complement.
AGAGACAAGTGTAAACCCAGCGTTTCACCATACAAAACAACGATGTCTTAGATAAGAAGAACCAAGAACATTTTGCGGATCTCAACACTAAAAAAAAAAAAAAAAAAAAAAAAAAAAAAAAGGAAAGGAAAGGGAAAAAAAGGAAGAAGAAGGGTTAGTGTACTAGCCAAAAACATGCAACAGCTAGGCAGAACACTGGCACATTGAACGGGTGAAAAATCTTGCACAAACCAGGCTTTGGAGCAAATGTTTGCTATAAAGCTACCCCCACTTAATGAGAATTTAAAGAGGTCCCAGGGCAGCTGAGGCTGCGCCAGGCCCTCACGCAGACTTGCAGCTCTGCTTTATAGTCTGATGGAAGCTTCACCTGTCCAAGACTGAAGAGGAGTCAAGGGGTGTTTTACAACTTAAAGATCTATAATTTAAGACAATTTGGCCTATGGGAGAAATATTCACTTTTCCAAAGCCAAATTACTAAATATAATTTTGTTTTTAATGAAAATTTTATGAAGTACATATAATACTGGGGAACTTAAAAATTCCTCATGTTTGTGACTTTTATTAAATTAAAGTACTTTAGAAGGTTATATTTGTTATGTTAGAAAACAAACTAGTTAAAAATAAGATATTAAGGACATTTAATCTCTAAATGAAGAAAATAACAATAAGAAGAGAAACTTTGTAATGAAGGCCAGTGTTATCAAAGACTGCAAGTGAAACCTTTGCATTAGGTCAAATTATAAATTTTGTCAAGGTTAGTAAAATTATTTTAGGAAATGTTGGTCTCTAAATTTTTAATTATAATTTCACAAAAGTTGATAATTTAAGAAATATCCCTCTGGGTGATGACATCTGCAAGACTCCTAAATTAACTATCAGGAATATTAACTTATGTTAGGCCAAGGCAGTTACAAATATGCTTGAAGAAAAAAATCTACAAATTTTTACTGAATCAATCATGGTTTATGCAGTTATACACTAAATTTTGTATTGGAGTTTGTATCAATGTGCATCATTTTTATCTATTTAAATGAATTGTTTATTTTTATTAATTTTTATTTAATATAATCTGTTTTCTTATCCTCTCACAACTACTCCTATATCTTCCCGACTTCCTCTTATTATCTCCTCAAAAAATATTTAAAAAAGGCAGAAAGATGCAAAAATGAAAGCACAACAAATGAGCCAAGAGATCATTAAGACAAAATGCAAAAACAAAACAAAAAGCAATAATCCCACAAAAACATACATGGGCTGGAACAAGGCCTCTGTCACATATGTAGCAGACATATGTGCTGTAGATGTAGCTTAGTCTCCATTGCTGCCTTGTCTGGTCTCCGTGGGAGAGGATGTGCCTAATCTGGCAGAGACTTGATTGCTATGGTGGAGAATACTCAGGGGAGCCCACTCTTTCAATCCCCTCAACCTCTCAGAGGAGAATGTGAGGTGGTTTGAGGTAGGGTCTCGTGAAAGTGAGACATAGACCAGAAACAGCTTTTGGAATATAAACAAACAGTCAGACAAACAAACAAACAAACAAACAAATAAATAAAATACAATTAGCTTGGTTTTGTTTTGGCTATCTACTCCTAGGCATGGTGCCCTGGACTTTGATTGACATAATAAACAGTGACATTTCATTAGACAAAATTGATCACCACCCACACTTGACAGCAGATTTCAATTGCAAGTAACTTCCTTGTCAGGGGTGGGGCCCTTGTCCACTTCACCTTCACAGTGCTGGGACTCTATTTTGCTTGACCCTATACAGATTTTGTGTGGGCTATAACAGTGAATTGAGTTCATGTATCCATCAGTCTTGTTGTGTCTAGAAGACCCTTTTTTTGGAGTCATCCATCACTTACAATTCTTAAAATAATTTTACTCCCTCTTCCACATAGAACCCTGAGGAAGGATTTGATGAAAACATCCAATTTAGGAATGAGCACTTTAAAGTACCTCACTCTCTGCGAATTGCCCATTTGTTCTGTCTTGTTTAACATTTACTATAAGAACAAGATTCTCTGAAAAGGGATGGATATTGTGCTGGTATCTGGATATAGCAATATGGCATTAGAAGTGATTTTATTGCTGTATTTCTCTTTAGTAGCATGCCGATGTTAGGTTTTCCCTTAGGACCAAGTATTGTTTAGTATCAGATTCTTGGACACTTAAGCAGAGGGACTTGTGAGTTTCATCTCATGAAATCTGCCATAAATCAGGTTAGAAAAAATGGTTGGTTTTATCCATCACAATTGTGCCACTGTAACACCACAATGTCTCTCAGGCAAGACTCACAGGTCTCACGGTTAGAGCTGTAGTTAGAAGAATACCTTCGACAACCATGAATGCTGGTCAGCAGGGGTGAATCTTTCAGTTAGGAAACAGTTTTGTTTCTCTGGGATTGATGATTTAAGAAAGTGTTGGCTTCTAAATGGAGTCTTACCATCAAGTGGTTATTGAGAGCAACCCTGTGTTGCTTTGGGGGTTTCTTGGTAATTCTTTGACTAATGACTCAAGAAAATTGAAGACCCAGAAATGAAACCATTCAATATGGTCAGTTTATCTTTGACAAAATAACTAAACCATCCAATGGAAAAAAAGACAGCATTTTCAACAAATGGTGCTGGTTTAACTGGCAACTGGCAGTCAGCATGTAGAAGAATGCAAATTGATCCATTATTATCACCTTTTACAAAGCACAAGTCCAGATGGATCAAGGACATCCATGTAGAAGCAGACACACTCAAACTAATAGAAAAAAGTGGGGAAGAGTCACAGACACATGGGCACAGAGGAAATTTTCCTAAACAGAACACCAATGGCTTATGCTCTTAGACCAAGAATTAACAAATGGGACCTCATAAAATTACAAAGCTTCTGTAAGGCAAAGGACACTGTCATTAGGACAAAACAGCAACAAACAGATTCGTAAAAGATCTTTACCAATCCTACATCTGATCAAGGGCTAATATCCAATATATACAAAGAACTCAAGAAGGTAGACACAAGTTTATCAAATAATCCTATTGAAAATGGTCGACAGAGGTAAACAAAGAATTCTCAATTGAGGAATATCAAATGGCCAAGAAGCACCTAAAGAAATGTTCAGCATCCTAAGACATCAGGAAAATGCAAATCAAAACAACCATCGGATTCCACCTCATACCATTCAGAATGGCTAAGATCACAAACTCAGATGTCAACAGATGCTGGAGAGGATATATAGAAAGAGGACCACACTTCCATTGTTGGTGGGAAAGCTGGTACAACCACTGTGGACATCAATATGGCAGTTCCTCAGACAATTGGACATAGTATTATCTGAGGACCCAGCTAAACCACTCATGGGCATGTACCCAAAAGATGCTCCAACATATAAAAGAACACATGCTTCACTATTCATAACAGCCTTATTTATTATAGCCAGTAGGTGAAAAGTACCCAGATGTGGTTCAACAGAGGAATGGATACAGAAAATGTGGTATATTTACACAATGGAGTACTACCCAGATGTCAAAAACAATGACTTCCTGAAATTCAAAGGCAAATGAATAGAACTAGAAAATATCATCCCAAGTGAGGTAACCCAATCACAAAAGACACACATGGTATGCACTCACTGATAAGTGTATGTTAGCCCTAGAGCTTGAATACCCAAGATATAATTCACAGTCCACATGAAGCACATGAAAAAGGAAGACCAAAGTGTGGATTCTTCAGTCCTTCGTAGAAAGGGGAATAAAAAAACTCGCAATAGGGAATACAGAGACAAAGTGTGGAGGACATAATGAAAGATAGGTCATCTAGAGACACCCCATCTGGGGATCCATCCCATATACAGATACCAAACCTAGACACTGTTGCGGATGCCAAGAAGTGCTTGCTGAAAGGAGCCTGATATAGCTGTACCCTAAGAGCCTCTGACAGAGCATGACAAATACAGAGGCAGATGCTCCCAGCCAACCATTGAACTCCAAACAGTCTTTCCAATGGAGGAGTTGAGAAAGGACTGAAGGAGCTGAAGGGTTTTGCAACCCCATAAGAAGAACAACAATATCAACCAACCAGATTCCCCTAGAGCTCCCAGGAACTAACCTACCAACCAAAGAGTACACAGGAATGGACCTATGGCTCCAGCTCATATATAGCAGAGGATGGCCTGGTTGTGCATCAGTGGGAGGAGAGACCCTCAGTCCTTTCAAAGTTAGATGCCCCACTGTAAGGGAATGTCAGGGTAGGGAGGCAGAAGCGAGTGGGTAGGAGAGTAGGGGAGCACCCTCATAGAAGCAGGGGGTGGGAGGCAGCACATTTCTGGTGGGGAAACTGGAATAGAGGATAATGTTTGAAAGGTAAATAAAAAAAAATCCAATAAAAAAATGAAAAAAGCCACAAGCAACAAAAGACTACTCATTCACATATTCAGAAATCCCAGAAGAACACTAAACTAGAAGCCATAATGCAAAGGCAAAAGACAATCTTTGCACTTCTTTTAGAGGGCTCCCGAGCCTGCGAAAGCCATTCTGTTTGGAGCTGAGTGTTTCAAGTTCTCTTCCTCTATATAATTATGGGTGTGAGTTTCTAGATGGTTTCCCATCTGATGTAGAAGGAAGCCTCGTTGATGATGGCTGAGCAAGGCACTGATCCATACAGGTAACTGCAATACTGCAATTAGTAGTTGTTTTGTTGCTACATTTTAAAAACTTTATTTATTTATTTATTTATTTATTTATTTATTTATTTAATATTTTATAGTTACAGTGTTTGTTTTTACCCTAGATACTGGATGCTCTAATCTAAGTTTTTGGTCACCCAAGCAGCATCCAGTATACCTTGTATTATTTGCCTTATGGCTTATATCAAATCAGTTACTGTTTGGTAACTCTACAAGCTTTGTGTCCAATTTCCCCACGATATTTTGTAGGTAGGAAACCATTGTTAATTCAAGGTTTGTGGCTATCTATGGCTTCTCATTTGATAGCATGCAAAGTACCTTCCTGTACCAAAGACGCCATAATGTATGGATGAAGACTATGTAGACACCAGTGTGAATTCTTTACATCCAATGAGCTGTACTGGTACTGGAGTCTTCGTTTAGTGGCAAGTTATGGCCACTTGCGTCTCTGTACAATTATTTGGTGATTTCCTTTAAATCATCTTCATATATGTATATATTAGGAAGTCTCATAAACCATGTATTAGGTTCCCATACTACCCTTAAAATGGCCCTTAATTTTAGCTGTTTATCCCCATATTCCTTCCCTCATCCTCCTTTTCTCTCCCCTTCCCATTTGATCCTCCCATTCCAGCCCACCATCTGCCCATAAATATCTATTCTATTACCTTTCCAAACCATATTTCTATGTACCCCAATTTCTAACTCTATACTTTTTTGTCGTTCTATTGTTTATAGTTTAGTTAGCCTTGACTTGACTAATATCCATATAAAAGTGAATATTAAACAATCTTTGATAAATGACCAAGATAGCTGCTTTTTGAAGTAGATCCATTCCCATAATCCTGAAGAACCACAACACTGATTTCCAAAGTGACCATTTAAGTTTACATTCTCACCAGCAATAAATGAGTGTTCTCTTGGCTCCAAAACTTCACCAGCACACTGTCACTTGTTTAATTGGTTTTAGCCATTCTGACAGGTTGTGCTGATTTAATGAGAATGGATATAATGAAAAGGCCCACTAAGTATGGTGCTACTAGGAAGTATGACCTTATTGGAGTAGGTGTGACCTTTTGGAAAGGGCATATAGCTTAAGTTGGGCTTTCAGATTTCAGAAACTCAAGTCAGATCCACTGTTACCTTCTCTTCCTGCTGCCTACTGATCCAGATGTAGAACTCTCAGCTACTGTTCTAGAACCTTGTCTGTCTGCTTGCCACCGTGCTTCCTGCTATGATGATGATGGACTAAACCTCTAAAACTGTATGTAAGACCCAAATAAATGTTTTTCTTTACGAATTCCTATGTTTCTGGTAACTCTTCAAATATTAGAGACCCTAACACAGCTCTAAGACATAATCTCCTATAGTTTTGATTTGTGTTTCACTGATTACTAAAGATTTTGAAAATGTTTTTAAGTATTTATCTGCCATTCGAGGTCCCTAATTTGTGAATTCTCTGCTTAGATCTGTATCCCCATTTTAATTGGATTATTTATTTTCTGGATAACAAAATCTCTGAAATACTGCTGCTGAGGGCTATGATAGTATCCGTGTTCCGTGCTGCAAAGGAGGGCCTGTGGGTGTCTGTTGTCTGTGCTCTCACAGGAGGAGGCCATGTTGTGTCCATTATGTTGCAATAGGTAACTGGGATGGTGTGGGATGAGAGCAATGGACCTGGAGAAACTGGCAAGGGAATGTGATCAGTACGTATTATGTGAAACTCCCAAATTATCAATAAAAAGATTATGTTAAAAAGAAAGGTCTGTGAAGAATTTTGTTGGAATTTCGGCACTATGAACTTCTTTTTGGTTGGATAGGCAGTGTATTATATTAATTTACCAATCCATGAGCACAGGAGATCATTCCATCTTCTGATACCTTCTCTAATAATTTTCTTCAATGTCTTAAAGTTCATTTTTATCATATAAGTAGTCATATTGCTTGATTAGTTGGTGTTACCTCATGATATTTTATATCATTTTAGGTAATTTGTGAAAGATTTTAATCTACTGATTACTTATACTGTTATTGTATAGAAATGACTTGATGGTGAGGAGCACAAAATGACAAGAATCTCTATATCAAGAGTTGATCACCTCACAGGTCTCCTGCAACACAGTACATTGCTTTATTTCTTTTTCATTACTGGGAATTTACATCAGGACCTCATGCAGGAACTGTAGACACTGTACCAAATGATCTGCATTTATACTCTTCCTGCCTTTACTCTAATAGTATATCTTTAACAGCTTACAGTATAGGTAGAGAAATCTAAAAATACGTAAAATTCACTGGAGGTCAATAAGAATAAATAGAGCTGTTGCTAACGACAGGTATATAATTGTTCTGACACTAAAAGTTTCTAAGTCATCGGGAAAAAATTCTACAAACTAACCTTTGGGAACAAGGCAACAAAGATATTCTGTACTGTACAATTCTATTGCCAATAGCCACAGCTTCAATTCCCTTTGCATAATGAAATATTATTTGTTCAAATATAGACTCCTACATGTCCTTGGGGATATCAGCCAAAGAGAGAGAGAGGTATAAATTATTTAAATAGCAAAGAGATTAAGTAGTTTGGAATGATAATTTCCCTTCAAAAGAGGCAATAGTGTAGAGAAGGGCTGGGAAAGGATAAACTCAGGTGTGTGTGTGTGTGTGTGTGTGTGTGTGTATGTGTGTGTGTGTGTGTGTGTGTCTGTGTGTGTGTGTCTGTGTGTGTGAGAGAGAGAGACAATGAGACAGAGAGAGAGAGAGAGAGAGAGAGAGAGAGAGAGAGAGAGAGAGGCTGTATAAACTAAAATTTAATGGTATAATACAATATCATTTATGGAGTGTAATAAAATCTTATGTGTTTCTGGGTTATGAAAATTGTAATTCTATGATCTAAGATAGATGTGTCCAGACAAAGATCACGGACTTTGCAGAGAGACCAGGAGGGCTCTTTGTGAAGTAATGTGTTCCTTCACTGATAGAGTAAAAATATAAACAGGTGAGTGGTTTCTCAATGGGACTGTGTACTTTGAGCATGAATGGAAGAAGTATTTCCCATGGGAAGATGCTCATAGGAACAATAACTTGCCCTGTTCCTTCTTGTTCTGTCCTGCTTTATTCCCTGTCTGTAAGAAAATGTATTCTTATGATGGTCTGAGATCTCTAAAGCCATGAACAAAGTAAATCATTCTTTGCTGTAGCTATCCCTGTGAGGTTTCTTGTCATAGTAATTGTACAACACTTACAAGATTGCCTTAGCTACTGTTAATCCCTTTTATTACTATGTAAATTTATGATTTAAATTTTTCCCACCGAAAAATACAGAATAAAACACTGAACATGGATTTTAATTTTTTTAAATCTATAGGTCAATTGGGAGATTGATTTCTGAAAAGCAGTACTCCTAATTCACAAAAATCAGACTCATTTCCATGTATTTCAATCTTGTTTAACTTTTTTCTCCATATTTTATATGAGTATAGCATTTATTTATTTTTTAACTTATATTTAAATTGATATTGGGGCTTTGATAAAAAATTGGTTTCTAATTTAATATTCAGTGTCTACCTCTAACCTACAGACATTCAATTGATATCTGTGTGTTGGTCTTATATCCTTGAACGTTGCCAAAAATGTTACTTTAAATCACTTGTGACTCAGTGAAATTTTTCTTTATGAAAAAAAATGTCTTCCCTAAATATAATGCAACATCTTTGTTTCTGACCTGGATTCCCTTAATTGTTAATTTTTTTCTAACTTAAATGTCCTTGCTGAAATACCTCTTAAAATATCCAGTAGTTGTAAACAAGAAAAATGCCCTCTTATCTTTCCCCCACAAACTTAAGGGGAAAGCAGTCTTTTAACCAACGTACTCTCTCAATGGGAGTTTTCATACCTGTTTTTCAAGTGCAAAATAATGTTCAAAATTCTTTTATTTCCCATTACTTGCGTGCTTTATCATAAACTGATATTGAATTCATCCAAATCCTTTCTGCTTCTCTTCAGGAAAATAAGGGTCCCGTATCCTTGGTTTTTGTTTTAATTATTTTATTTACATTCTAAATGTTGCCTCCTTCCAGGTCCCCCCTCCCAGAGTTCTTCACTCCATTCGTCCCCCCACCCCCGCACCTCAAAGAGGGTGCTTCTCCACCCACACACACTCACTTCACTCCTGCCAGCTTAGTTTCTACAGGGTTAGGCACATCCTCTCCCACTGAGGCCAAACAAGACAGCCCTCTGCTAAACATGTAGCAGGGGCCATGAAGCCATCAATGCATACTCTGGTTGGTGGCTGTCTCTGAGAGCTCTGAGGGGTGCATGCTAGTTGATATTGCTGTACATCCTACAATGTTGCAATCCACTTCAGCTCCTTCAATCCTTCCCCTAACTCTTTCATAGTGGTCTCTGACCTTAGGTCAAATTTTAGCTCTAAGTGTCTGCATCTGTCTCAGTCAGCTGCTGTTAAAGTCTCTCAGAGGATATTCATGCTAAGTTCCCGCCTGCAAGCACAACATAGCATCAGTAATAATGCGAGAGTTTGGTGCCCATCCATGTGATGGATCCCAAGTTGAGTCGATCACTGAATGGGCTTTCCATCAGTCTCTGTTCCATTTTTCCCCTGCATTTCCTTTAGACAGGAACAATTCTGGGTCGGAAATTTTGAAGATGTGTGGTTGGCCCCATCCCTCTACTTGGCGTCCTGTCTACCTACTGGAGGTGATCTCCTCAGGCTCCATCTCCCCATGGTTAGGCATTTCACCTAAAGTCATCTCACTAATGATCCACTTCATGAAGTTGTTTTGAGATGTAAAACTACCCTTCTATTCATTTTGTCATGGTATGTAATTTCTTCTATAAGCTGCTAGATTTGATTTCTAATAGTGTATTTTTATTTTTGTCTATATAATGATAAGGAATATAGTTCTATATTTTCACTATAATGCACTTATCTAGTTTTGGCATCAGATGGACTTGTCTCATAAAATGAGTGAGAAACATTTTCTCATAGGTTCTAAAATGTTTCAGAAAAGTTGTTATTAACTGTAGCTATACATTTTTATACAATTTATTAGTAGAGCCATCTGGGACTCAAAATTATTTTTTGTGTTTACTTACTTAAGTTTTGTTTAAAGTGTTTGCCTTATGGATTTTAAAAAAATCCAGTAATCATTTTTCTTATACCAGTAATAATGTTTCTTATATTATTCTATTATAGTTGATTATTTTGATATGACATGCATAAGTTATTTTATCCTTTTGTAAATTTTATTACTCTATGTATATATAGTATGTGTAAGTGTGTATATGAAGTTTAGGTGTTTACAGGTTAGTATACACGTATACTCTCTGGGTTTTTGTGTATGCGTGCATGTGTATGTCACTGAGAGAGTAAAACAGAGAAATTGAGAGAGAATGATTGTAAGAAAGGAGAGATAGATTGAAAGACAGAGAAATCAAGAGAGAAGAGATTGACAGACAGACAGACACACATACAGAGAGAGAGGACAGAGACAGAGACAGAGAGACACAGAGAGACAAAGAGACAAAGAGATACAGAGACAGAGATAATGAGAGAGAGAAGGAGAGAGATGAGAGAGGGAGACAGAGAGACAGAGAAAGAGAGAGAGACAGAGAGGGACAGAGACATTTAGAAAGATAGAGAGACAGAGAGACAGAGAGAAACAAAGAGATACAGAGACAAAGATAATGAGAGAGAAGGAAAGAGAGAGAGAGAGAGAGAGAGAATATGAGAAATGCTATGAGCACCATCTGATGTCAGAGGACAACCCCCAGCAGTTACTTTATTCTTTCAATTAGTTTAATGTAGAGTTTCTTTCGTTTGTGATTCCGTTAACTGATCTGCATATTTCTGGATGATTTTTCTGTCACTGGCTCCTATTTTATAATTTTATGTAGAGAATACTGCAATTATAAATGTACACTAGCACACTGAACAGTTTTAAAAATAAACGTATATTGCATATTTTATGTATATTGCATATTTTATAGTTTTAGATTTCTTTACATTTAAATCTTTTGTCCAACCCCTCCCTCTTTACTTAGAACTCCTCCCATTTCACCCCAAGTCCTTTATGTTCATAGCCTCTTCTATTTAAATTTTTAATGTTGTATATATAAAATATATGTAAATATGCATATTTATGTTTATGTTATATATATACACATATGTAAATAAAACTACCTGAGTCCTTTTAATTTTGTTCTCACTAATGCAAATATATGTATAAATTGAGGGCTGATTATATTGTATAGGATTACTTTCTGGGTAGTTCATTTCTGAAGAATATTGATTCTCCTTTTCAGCAGCCAGAAATTAACTGTCTTTAGCTCTTAATCTATGGGTGGTATTATGCGAGATTGCCCCCGCCTAATATAGCCAGACCTTTTAGGGCGCCATGGTTGAGATGTGTGCAGCTGTGAAATGATGTCTTCTATATAAAGGGTGAGGATGGTCCCTTTGCATTTTAACTAGTTTCTGGAGCTCTGAGCTCTAGACTTGGGTATTTGGTAAGCTCTTTAACACCAAGCTCTAGGCTAAGAAACACCTTTTTCTTATGTAGTTTCTACACTGTCATCTTGACTTTACCACTCATTTCCCATGTGAACTATACTTTTTGACAATAAATGGCTTCAGCTCCTTTTCCTTGAGTTTAACTGTTTAAGGGCAAAGGACACATCATAAATTTGAAACAACTATTTTTCTCACTAATGCATACACATTCCCACTAAGAGTTTGCTTCACTAGCATTTAAAATTGTTGTGATTTTGTATCTACATTTATTCAGATAAAACCGCTCAATCACTCATGTGACTCTCGCACTTAAAGTGTTCAATGTAAAATTTCATATTTTTATATATTGGTTCCTGATAATGATGTCTATTTTAATAAATCATAGCTGCAGAATAGACTTAGCAGATTGCAATGATTCTGATGTAGTCATGCCTACTTTACTTCATAACCCCTCTTTTAATATTTTAGACCGACCTTTGTCACAAAAAAACAATGTGCTTCCTTCTGTCCTTCAGAGGAGTGTTCACATGTAAACTTGTTCTTTGGGTAGATGTGGTGCTTTATTTTATCTTATTGTAGTTTTTAGTTTCTACCTTTTTGAGTAATTTTGTACCTAATTTTCTATCAGTTATTGAAAGTCAGTTACTTGTGTCTCCAACTGTTATTATGAAACAATCATTCTAATAATTCTGTCAGCTGTAGTCCTATATTTTGATTACATCTATTGTGTCATTTCTTGACTGCAATAAGCTTCATTCTATTACTTTGAATTATTATTTTCAAGTGAATTAAATCTTAGATAATAAACTAGAACAATCATTATACAGACATAGAGTTCTTTCTAAAGTCAGTTAATGTAAGAGAGTACCAGCATATAGTTATATTATTTGGTTTAAATGGCATGATTATATTATTGATGCTTAATGTGATTTCATTACGCTCTTACAATCAGGGAGTCATCCATTGCTTCTTATAATTTGGAATTTTTGGTGACACATTTAGAATTTTTGTATATCTGGTAGCATATTTTGTCTTATTTCTCTTATTTTTATTTTGAAGTGAAACTCACATATAATAAAATATCTGGAATAAATAATTAAATGAAATGTAGTAATCATGGACGTAACATAATGCTCCAATTGAGAAGATATATTGGTGACTATAACTTTATATTTGGTGTCTTTTCCTCCTCTCGATTGTGAAAATGAAAGGGTATTATGTGTGATCTGCATTTTTTCAGTGAGTTGCGAGTACTCAATCTTCCCAGTGTGCGTGATTAGTGGTATCTGTCTTGCTGCTTAAGGAAATGAGCCTTTGTCTTCCAATGTGAGCATTTTGTTTATATTTATTATCACATTTACTATTTGTAATGATTTTTAAAAAAATTTTTTATTAACTTGAGTATTTCTTATTTACATTTTGAGTGTTATTCCCTTTCCCGGTTTCCGGGCCAACATTCCCCTAACCCCTCCCACTCCCCTTCTTTATGGGTGTTCCCCTCCCCATCCTTCCCCCATTGCCGCCCTCCCCCCAACAATCACGTTCACTGGGGGTTCAGTCTTATCAGGACCAAGGGCTTCCCCTTCCACTGGTGATCTTATTAGGATATTCATTGCTACCTATGAGGTCAGAGTCCAGGGTCAGTCCATGTATAGTCTGTATTTGATATATTCTGGCTGTGTCTCTCAGGAGAGATCTACATCCGGCTCCTGTCGGTCTGCACTTCTTTGCTTCATCCATCTTGTCTAATTGGGTGGCTATATATGTATGGGCCACATGTGGGGCAGGCTCTGAATGGGTGTCCCTTCTGTCTCTGTTTTAATCTTTGCCTCTCTCTTTCCTGCCAAGGGTATTCTTGTTCCCCTTTTAAAGAAGGAGTGAAGCATTCACATTTTGATCATCTGTCTTGAGTTTCATGTGTTCTATGCATCTAGGGTAATTCTAGCATTTGGGCTAATAGCCACTTATCAATGAATACATACCATGTATGTTTTCTGTGATTGGGTTACCTCACTCAGGATGATATTTTCCAGTTCCAACCATTTGCCTATGAATTTCATAAAGTCATTGTTTTTGATAGCTGAGTAATATTCCATTGTGTAGATGTACCACATTTTCTGTATCCATTCCTCTGTTGAAGGGCATCTGGGTTCTTTCCAGCTCCTGGCTATTATAAATAAGGCTGCTATGAACATAGTGGAGCACGTGTCTTTTTTATATGTTGGGGCATCTTGTGGGTATATGCCCAAGAGTGGTATAGCTGGATACTCAGGTAGTTCAATGTCCAATTTTCTGAGGTTTCTGACTGATTTCCAGAATGGTTGTACCAGTCTGCAATCCCACCAACAATGGAGGAGTGTTCCTCTTTCTTCAGATCCTCGCCAGCATTTGCTGTCACCTGAGTTTTTGACTTAGCCATTCTCACAGGGTTGTTTTGATTTGCACTTCCCTTGTGACTAAAGATGTTGAACATTTCTTTAGGTGTTTCTCAGCCATTTGGCATTCCTCAGCTGTGAATTCTTTGTTTAGCTCTAAACCCCATTTATAGTAGGGTTATTTGTCTACCTGAAGTCTAACTTCTTGAGTTCTTTGTATATTTTGGATATAAGGCCTCTATCTGTTGTAGGATTGGTAAAGATCTTTTCCCAATCTGTTGTTTGCTGTTTTTGTCCTAACCACAGTGTCCTTTGCCTTACAGAAGCTTTGCAGTTTTATGAGATCCCATTTGTCGATTCTTGATCTTAGAGCATAAGCCATTGGCGTTTTGTTCAGGAATTTTTTTCCAGTGCCCATGTGTTCCAGATGCTTCCCTAGTTTTTCTTCTATTAGTTTGAGTGTATCTGGTTTGATGTGGAGGTTTTTGATCCACTTGGATTTAAGCTTTGTACAGGGTGATAAGCATGGATCGATTTGCATTCTTCTACATGTTGACCTCCAGTTGAACCAGCACCATTTGCTGAAAATGCTATCTTTTTTCCATTGGATGGTTTTGGCTCCTTTGTCAAAAATAAAGTGACCATAGGTGTGTGGGTTCATTTCTGGGTCTTCAATTCTGTTCCATTGGTCTATCTGTCTGTCTCTGTACCAATACCATGCAGTTTTTATCACTATTGCTCTGTAATACTGCTTGAGTTCAGGGATAGTGATTCCCCCTGAAGTCCTTTTATTGTTGAGGATAGCTTTAGCTATCCTGGGGTTTTTGTTATTCCAGATGAATTTGCAAATTGTTCTGTCTAACTCTTTGAAGAATTGGATTGGTATTTTGATGGGGATTGCATTGAATCTGTAGATCACTTTTGGTAAAATGTCCATTTTTACTATATTAATCCTGCCAATCCATGATCATGGGAGATCTGTCTATCTTCTGAGGTCTTCTTCAATTTCTTTCTTCAGAGCCTTGAAGTTCTTATTGTACAGATCTTTTACTTGGTTGGTTAAAGTCACACCGAGGTACTTTATATTAGGGTGTTGTTTCCCTAATTTCTTTCTCAGCTTGTTTCTCTTTTGTGTAGAGGAAGGCTACTGATTTATTTGAGTTAATTATATACCCAGCCACTTTGCTGAAGTTGTTTATCAGGTTTAGTAGTTCTCTGCTGGAACTTTTGGGATCACTTAAATATACTATCATATCATCTGCAAAAGTGATATTTGACCTCTTCTTTTCCAATCTGTATCCTCTTGATCTCCTTTTGATGTCTGATTGCTCTGGCTAGAACTTCAAGGACTATATTGAATAAGTAGGGAGAGAGTGGGCAGCCTTGTCTAGTCCTTGATTTTAGTGGGATTGCTTCAAGTTTCTCTCCATTTAGTTTAATGTTAGCAACTGTTTTGCTGTATATGGCTTTTACTATGTTTAGGTATGGGCCTTGAATTCCTATTCTTTCCAGGACTTTTATGTGAGCATTTTTATTGTGACACCCCCCACACTCCCTCCCCACTTTCCTTCGATGTATGTGGGATGAAAGTACTACTTAAGAGGAGTAGGACCACAGAGAAGCTGTTTTGAGGGAAACACCAAGAAGTGAGCCAACCAGGCACTTTGCAAAACTACCTCACTTCAAAGATTTACCCCTCAACCAGTATCCCCACATCCTTGTTCACCCAGATTCTAACCCAATCTGAGGGAGGAATGAGGGAGGCCCCACTCCAACTTCAAACATCTCAACTTCAAGGGCAGTTTTAATTTAGTAATCTTATTTTTTGAATAATGCTTTTCTATGATGTATTTCTTTAGTAAAAATTCTAATAACTACTTTTAATTTATTTTTATAATGGATTTATATTGTTTAAGATATTCAATATTTCAGGGAAAAATACAATTTTCAAAATTGTTTGTTCAGTAATTAGATGTTTTGTCTGACCTAGATTATTTAAAATAAGGGATTAACCTTGAATGAACTTTCTGCCGCACCAATAATAGAATTAATATAACTACAAAGTTATTACTCCCCCGCCCCAGTGTTTACAGTGTCTGATTTTCTTACTGCCCTTTTTTGGGAGGTTTTATTTTATTTTTTATTTACATTTCAAATATTGTTCCCTTTCCCATTTTCCCAGACATAAGTCCCAATCCCATCCCCCTTCCCTTCTTCTACAAGGGTGTTCTCCTCCACATCTACCCAACTTCCTGTCCCGCTACATTCCTCTACACTAGGGGTTAAACCTTGGCAGGAAAAAGGGCTTCTCTTTCCATTTGTGCCCAACAAGGCCTTCCTCTGCTAAACATGCAGTTGGAGCCATGGGTCAGTCCATATATAGTCTTAGGGTCGTGGTTTAGTCTCTGGGAGTTATGGTTGGTTGGCATTTTTGTTCTTATGGGAATGCAAGCACCTTCAGCTCTTTCAAATCTTTCTCTAATTCCTCCAATGGGGGTCCTGTTCTTAGTTCAGTGGTTTACTGCTAGCATTCATTTCTCTATTTGACTTATTCTTGCTGTGTCTCTCAGGAGACATCTATATTCAGTTCCTGTCAGCAAGACCTTCTTAGCTTCATCAATCTTACCTAGTCTTGGTGACTGAATATGTGTGTGTGTGTGTGTGTGTGTGTGTGTGTGTGTGTGTGTGTGTGTGTGTGTGTGTGTACATGTTGGGTAGGCTGTGAATGGCTGTTGCTTCAGTCTCTGCTCCAAACTTTGCCTCCATATACCCTCCTATGAAATATATTTGTTCTCCCTTTTAAGATGGAGTTAAGCATCCACACGTTGATTATCCTTCTTCTTGAGCTTCATGTAATCTGTGTATTGTATCTTGGGTCATTCAAGCTTTTGGGCTAATATCCATTCGTCAGTGAGGGCATACATGTGTGGTTTTCTGTAATGGGGTTACCTCACTCAGGATGATATTTTCTAGTTCAATGCATTTGCCTATGAATTTCGTGAAGTCATTAATTTTGATAGCTGAGTAGTACTCCATTATGTAGATATAACACACATTCCACTGTTGAAAGGCATCTGTGTTCTTTACAGCTTCTGGCTATTATAAATAAGGCCACTGTGAACATAATGGAGCCTGTGTTTTTGTTGTATGTTGGATCATCTTTTGGGTATATGCCCAGGAGAGGTATAGCTGGGTCCTCAGGTAGTGGAATGTCCAATTTTCTCAGGAACTTTCAGACTCATTTCCAAAATGGTTGTACCAGTTTGAAATCCTACAAACATTGGAGGAAAATTCCTCTTTCTTCACATCCTTGACAGCATCTGTTGTCATCTGAGTTTTTATATTAGCATTCTGATAGGTATGAGGTGGAATCTCAGGATTGTTTTGATTTGCATTTTCCTGATGACTAAGAATGTTGAGCATTTATTTAGGTACTTCTCAGTCATTCAATATTCTTCAGCTGAGAATTCTTTGTTTAGCTCTGTACCCTAGTTTTTAATAGGGTTATTTGGCTCTGTGGAATCGAACTTCTTAGGTTTTTTGTATATTTTTGGATATTAGCCCTCTATCAGATGTAGGATTGGTAAAGAACTTTTCCCAATCTGTTGTTTGCCATTTTGTCCTAATGACAGTGTCCTCTGCCTTACTGAAGCTTTGAAGTTTTATGAGGTACCATTTGTAGATTCTGGATCTTAGAGTATAAACCATTGGTGTTTTTTGTTCAGGAAAATTTCCCCAGTGCCCATGTGATCAAGAATCTTCCCCACTTTTCTTCTATTAGTTTGAGTGTATCTAGTTTGATGTGGAGGTCCTTGATCCACTTGGATTTAAGTTTTGTACAGGGCAATAAAAATGGATCGATTTCCATTCTTCTACATGCTGACCTCCAGTTGAACTAGCATCATTTGTTAAAAACACTATCCTTTTATCCACTGGATGGTGTTAGCTCCTTTGTGAAAGTTCAAGTGACCATAGGTGTGTGGGTTCATTTCTGGGTCTTCAATTCTATTCCACTGGTCTATCTGCCTGTTTCTATGCCAGTACCATACACTTTTTATCACTATTGCTCTATAATACTGCTTGAGGTCAGGGATGGTGATTCTCCTAGAAGTTTTGTTTTTATTATTGAGTATAGTTTTTGCTATTCTGGGTTTTTTATTTCTAATGAATTTGTAAGTTGCTCTTTCTAACTCTATGAAGAATTGAGTTGCAATTTTGATGGGAATTCCATTGCATCTGTAGATTGATTTTGACAAAATGGCCATTTTTACTATATTAATCCTCTCAATACATGAGCATATGAGGTTTTTGAATCTTCTGAGATTGTCTTCAATTTCTTTCTTCAGAGATTTGAAATTCTTGTCATATAGATCTTTCACTTGCTTGGTTAAATCACACTGAGGCATTTATATTATTTGGGACTATTGTGAAGGGTGTAAATTTCCTAATTTCTTTCTCAGCCTGTTTATCCTTTGAGTAGAGGAAGGGTACTGATTTGTTTAAGTTAATTATATACCCAGCCATTTGCTAAAGTCGTTTATTAGGTTTAGTAATTCTCTGGTGGAATTTTTGGAGTCACTTAAGTATACTACCATATCATTTGCAAATAGTGATATTTTGACTTCTTCCTTTCCAATTTGTATCCCCTTCACCTCCTTTTGATATCTGATTGCTATGGCTAGGATTTTGAGTACTGTATCGAATAAGTAGGGAGAGACTGGGCAGCCTTGTCTAGTCTGTGATTTTAGGGGGATTGCTTCAAGTTTCCCTTGATTTATTTTAATGCTAGCTACTGTTTTGCCTGTTTTGCTGTATATTGTTTTTACTATGTTTTGGTATGCACATTGAATTCGTGATCCTTTAAGGGCTTTGATAATGATAGGGGGTTGAATTTTGTCAAATGCTTTCTCAGCATCTATTGAAATGATCATGTGGTTTGTTTCTTTGAATTTGTTTTTATAGTGTATTATGTTGATGGATTATCATATATTCAACCATCCCTGTATCCCTGGTATGAAGCCTACTTGATCCTAATGGATGATCGTTTTGATGTGTTCTTGGATCTGTTTTACTAGAATTTTATTGAGTATTTTTGCATCAATATTCATAAGTGTAATTGGCTTGAATTCTCTTTCTTTATTCAGTCTTTTCATTTTTTTAAAGATTTATTTATTTTTTTTTTGGGCATTTCTTTTTTTTTTTTTTTATTAACTTGAGTATTTCTTATATACATTTCGAGTGTTATTCCCTTTCCCGGTTTCCGGGCAAACATCCCCCTCCCCCCTCCCCTTCCTTATGGGTGTTCCCCTCCCAACCCTCCCCCCATTGCCGCCCTCCCCCCCACAGTCTAGTTCACTGGGGGTTCAGTCTTAGCAGGACCCAGGGCTTCCCCTTCCACTGGTGCTCTTACTAGGATATTCATTGCTACCTATGGGGTCAAAGATTTATTTATTATATATAAGTACACTGTAGCTGTCTTCAGATACACCCGAAGAGGGCATCAGATCTCTTTACAGATGGTTGTGAGTCACCATGTGGTTGCTGGGAATTGAACTCATGACCTCTGGAAGAGCAGTCGGGTGCTCTTAACCGCTGAGCCATCTCTCCAGCCCCTTCATGTTTTAGATATAAGCCTAATTGTGGCTTCATAGAAGGAATTTGGTAGTGCTCCATCTGTTTCTATTATGTGGAATAGTTTGGGCAGTATTGGTATGAGGTCTTCTATGAAGGTCTGATAGAATTCTGCACTAATCCCATCTATCTGGTCCTGGGCTCTTTTTGGTTGAGAGATTTTTTAATAACTGCTTGTATTTCTTTATGAGTTATGGGGTTGTTTAGATGGTTTATCTGTTCCTCATTTAACTTTGATACCTGGTATTTGTCTAGAAAATTACCCATTTCCACCAGATTTTACAGTTTTGTTGAACATAGGCTTTTGTAATAGGATCTGATGATTTTTTGAATTTCCTCAGGTTCTGATGTTATGTCTTCCTTTTCATTTCTGATTTTGTTAATTTGAATGCACTCTCTGTGACCTCTGGTTAGTCTGGCTAAGGATTTATCTATCTTGTTGATTTTCTCAAAGAACCAGCTCTTGGTTTTGTTGATTCTTTGTATAGTCCTTTTTGTTTATACTTGGTTGATTTCAGCCCTGATTTTGATTATTTCCTGCCTTCTACTCCTCTTGCGAGTATTTGCTTCTTTTTGTTCTGGAGCTTTTAGGTGTGCAGACAAACTGCTGATATATGCTCTCTCACTATTGCAGGCACTCAGAAGTTTTCCTCTAAGCACTGCTTTCATTGAGTTCCATAAGTTTGGGTATGTTGTGCCTTCATTTTCATTAAATTATAAGAAGGCTTTAATTTCTTTCTTTATTTCTTCCTTGACCAAATTATCATTGAGTAGAGCCTTGTTCAGCTTCCATGTCATTTACTGTTCAGCTTATTGTCACTTTTAATGTTATTGAAGACCAGCTTTAGTTCATGGTGATCTGATAGGATGCATGAGATTATTTCTATCCTCCTGTATCTGTTGAGGCCTCTTTTGTTACTGATTATATATGGTCACTTTAGGAGAAGGTACCATGACGTGCTAAGAAGAAGGTGTATCCTTTTTTTTTTTTGGTTCTTTTTTTCGGAGCTGGGGACTGAACCCAGTATCCTTTTGTTTTGCGATGAAATGTTCTATAAATATTTAAGTCCATTTGGTTCATAACTTCTTTTAGTTTCTCTATGTCTCTGTTTAATCTATTTCCATGATAAATCCATTGATGAGAGTGGGGTGTTGAAATCTCCTACTATTATTGTTTGAAGTACAATGTGTGATTTAATAACGTTTCTTTTATGAATGTAGGTGTCCTTGCATATAAAACTTCAAGGGCTTCATCTTGGTGGATTTTTCCTTTGATGAATATGTTTAATGAATATGAAGTGTCCTTCCTTATTTTTTGATGACTTTTGGTTGAAAGTCAACTTTATTCAACATTAGAATGGCTACTCCATGTTCTTTCTTCAGACCATTTGCTAGGAAAGCTGTTTTCCAGCATTTTACTCGGAGGTAGTTTCTGTCTTTGTCTCTGAGGTGTTTTTCCTGTATGCAGCTAAATGTTGGGTCCTCTTTACATATCCAGTCTGTTATTCTATGTCTTTTTATTGGGGGATCGAGTCCATTGATATTAAGAGATATTAAGGAATAACGATGCTTCCCATTATTTTCATTGTTAGATGTAGAATTATGTTTGTGTGTGTCTCTCTTCATTTGGATTTGTTGCAAGATTATTATTTTTTCTTTGCTTTTTCTAGGGTGTAGTTTCCCTCCTTCTGTTGTAGTTTCCTTTGTAGAGCTGGGTTTGTAGAAAGATAATGTGTAAATTTTGTCATGGAATATCTTGGTTTCTCCATCTATGTTAATTGAGAGTTTTGCTGGATAGAGTAGCCTGGTCTGGCGTTTGTGTTCTCTTAGGGTCTATATAGCATCTGTCCAGGATCTTCTGGCTTTCATAGTCTCTGGTGAGAAGTCCGGTGTAATTCTGATAGGTCTGTCATTATATGTTACTTGATATTTTCCCTTGCTGCTTTTAATATTCTTTCTTTGTTTTGTGCATTTGGTGTTTTGACTATTATATGAAAGGAGAAATTTCTTTCCTGGTCCAATCTATTTGGAGTTCTACATGCTTCTTGTATTTTTATTGGCATCTCTTTCTTTAGGTTAAGGAAGTGTTTTTCAATAATTTTATGGAAGATATTTACTGGCCCTTTAAGTTGGAAGTCTTCACTCTCTTCTATACCTATTTTCCTTAGGTTTGGTCTTCTCATTGTGTTCTGGATTTCCTGGATATTTTAGTATTAGGAACTTTTTGCATTTTACATTATCTTTGAAGTTTGTGTGCATGTTTTCTATGGTACCTTCTGCCACTGAGATTCTCTGCTATATCTTGTATTCTGTTTGTGTTGCTTGTACCTATGACTCCAGATCTCTTCTCTAGGTATTCTATCTCAACAGTTGTCTCCCTTTGTGCTTTCTTTATTGTTTCTATTTCCATTTTTATATCCTGAATGGTTGTCTTCAATTCCTTCACCTGTTTGGTTCTGTTTTCCTGTAATTTTTTTAAGGGATTTTTGTGTTTCTTCTTTAAGGGCTCCTATTTGTTCACTTGGGTCATCCTGTATTTCTTTAAGGGAGTTATTTATTTCCTTCTTAAAGCCCTTCATCATCATAAAATGTGATTTTATATCTAAATCTTGCTTTACTGATGTGTTTGGATATCAAGTATTTTGCTTTAGTGGGAGAGCTAGACTCTTCTGATGATGCCAAGTAGTCTTGGTTTCTGTTGCTTAGGTTCCTGCACTTCCTCTTGTGAGGTTGTCTCTGGTATTGCTTGTTTTGCTGTCTCTGACAGTGGCTTGACCCTCTTGAATGCCTGTGTTTATGCACTCCTATAGATCTATTTTTTTTCAACCTGTTCTGGAGACAGAGAACTCTGCTCTCAGGTGTGTAGGTGCTTCTGGCAACTGGCTTTCAGCTCTTGGTGTAGGCAGAAACTCAAATGATCCTGCCCCTAACTGCTCCTAGGTCCCTGTGCCCTGTGTCCTAGATGGCACTAGAAGATTTCATCTTGGGTCAGGAATGTGAGCAGAGAGTAGTCTCCTCTGAATTTTCAGGAGTGCCAGCCCTTCTGAGAGACCATCTCTCTTCCCCAAGGGATTTGGGTGCAGGAAACTGTGTGACTGGTTCAGTTCAATTCTGGGAGGGCCAGACACAGCAGGTTCCTGCTGCTGACTGCTCATATATTCCAGAGGCACTATGCCATTTCATCTTGGACCAGGATTTGGGAGAGGTGGGCCAAAGTGGCAGAGAGTCCTGTGGCTTAGGATTGTCAGAACTTCTTGGGGTTCAGCTCTCTCCCCCATTGGATTCTGGCGCAGGGAGCTGTTGGATCAGTTCTGATCAGATCTCAGCACAGACAGAAACCGGAAGTGCCCTGTCTCATAGGATTTCCGCCTTTGTATGTCCTGAGTCCACCAGGCAGGTTGCTTGGAGCAGAAAAGTTGGTCTTACTTCTGCTCCCAGGTGTGTAGGCACTTCTGGCGACTGGATTTTAGTTCTTGGTACAGGCAGAAATCAGAACTGAGATTTTACTTTTTAAAGTTGAGACAGAGTTGCTTATTATGACTAACTGGATTTTGTGATGAACAATTCAGTCCAAATTTTCATATTAACTTTTTTGCATTTTTCCTATTTTAGTTTCATTATTGACTTTTCTTTTATTCTTTATTTTATAATTATTTATCTTATTTTAGAAATTATAATTTAATTCCATAATGTGTTTTTCCTTTCATTTCTCAAAACCCCTCCTTGCACTCCTTCAAATTCATGATTTTTTCAATATTCTGTAAACATATGTAAATTATAATATCTATATGTATATATAGATATGTATATATATGTATATGTATATACATAATGTATACATTTCTAAGTACTTAAGTATATTCTGCTTAGTTGGTCTACTCTTATTCCTATGTTTTGAAACAATTTAAAAATACAGTGATACTCAGAACAGTAAACAACGATAATCTTGGATTTCTATGTAAACACTTAAGTTATAAGATTTCATAATATATTTAAGGGTATCACCACATTATCTGCTATACTGGATGTTTCTAAGTTATTAATTCAAGACTCATGCTGCATATAAATATATCTCATCATTATTTTTCACCTAATAATATGCCAAGCATTGCTGTTTCATAAACAAACATCTAAATATATCTCATTACTATTTTTGGTCTAATAATGAACCAGGCAATGTCCTCTCATAGTTTGTGAAGTTTACAGTGTCCAACAGACGTGACAAGAAATCATTTGAGTTATGTATGACTGAAGCTCAGATTTCAAAATGATGTTTGAATGTTGCTAGGAATGTTGGCACATTGCAGCATGTTCATAACTGTGTGACAAAATTCAAATTGTTCCTTCAGCATCACCTAAGTGCATGATTAAATTTTGTCATTCATTTGGAAGAAATTCTTTTGGTAAATCAATCATATTTTTGTTAATCTTTATCTTCTTACATTTCTGTCTTCTAGAAAAATCATGTTCCCTCAAAGTGTCAGTTCACTATAAAGGTAAAAGATATTATAGTCATTTCAAATAATATATATTTCATACTTTTAGTGCATTAAACAATACTTGTTCTTTCTTTATGAGTAGGTATTCCTACTTACTGACTCTAAATATAAGCTTTTATATTTAAGTATTAACAATTTTCCAACTGAGTGTGTGCACAGAGTCTTTCCATATATCATAATGCATGTAGCCTTATTGAAGATGTTGATTTCAGATTCCAGTTTTCCAATGTATGTACCTTATTAAAAAACAAAAATAAGAAAAAGAACTGAAATAAATTCTTCCCCTAAATCCATGTAGACTGCATGTAATTGCTGAACAAATGTTTATTTCTTTGGATAGAGCATAGAGCAAGACTTTTGTAAACAGTCACTAGCAAAGGTCAATTAAAGCTTGTCTTTCTCGTAATGATTATATATGGGTGTTCTGCTTCAGAAACACAGGTTGTGGTTGGCAAGTCAGAACAACTGTGTGTTTTCTAGGTCATTGGACGGGAATGGAAAAGTATAGGATGCTTTAATAAATGCTTCTGGGTCAGAAGTCAAGTGTTTTGCTTCTCAGCTTGGATTCCTGATGATTTTCTTTCCTTAGTTCCTTCTGCCTCAAAAACCTCTTTTAGATTCTATGTTTTGCAATAGTAAGGTTTGGGATCTGCCTCACAATACTTTTAATTTTTTTAAATATAATCTCACTTTCCTTCTTGTGTAACCATGCCCCTACTTGGGAACATATTTTGGTAGTTTTTGAACACTCAGTTTACCCTATGAAGTTGTTTCTACTCATGCAAGCTGTTTTATGGACATTGTTCTTTTATTGTCTTTAATAAATGGATGATGATGATACTATAATAATTTATTTCTTCTTTCTGTTTGAGATTTGGTAAAATGATTTATTGCATTATTAAATTTTTAGAACACAACATGGTTCCTGGCAAATACAGGCAGCTCAGTATATGTTTGTTGAATTAATTACAAATTTGTTAGCTGTAATATAATTCTATTCTTGTCTTCTATACAAAATATACAATAACTAAATGAGAAGAAATAGTCTTTAAATGAATGATAAGTGTTTGGTAGACTGCATTGGAATGATCTATTATAGTGTAGACCTGTTAATAAGAAGAAAATTAACTGAATAAAAGCCTTGATCAAATTGAATAATTCCTTTGTCCATGGAACATTTTTTTATTAATTTATGTAGGAGCGTCCAGAACCCAGTGGGTGGTCTCACATATAGTTGGTGGTTTACACTTAAGTTAGAAATTTAGCTAATCAAAATCCTGTGAGAAAGCCAGAATAAGCCACCAAGCAGCAAGTTTTGTTTTGATATCCTACCATCTCCTCCCTTCATGATCAGTTATAACTTAGGATAAGCCAAATGCACTTATCTCTCTTATCTCTCTTATCTCTCTTATCAGGATATTTCATCATAGCAACAGAATGAATGTATGACGATATATAGAGAGTAAAATATGACTACATGGGGGAGATTTGCAATCAAATCCATAATTTGTTGTGTTGTATACTATAAAAATCATATATAGCAATACCTGAGAAGAGATAATTCATTATAAAGACAATTACTTCATTGTGTTGTAGAATCTAAAAACTAATCTTTCTTTTCAGCTTTGTTCTTATACTTACCAACAAACAATGATGTTGAGTAAACAGAACAAAGAAGTCAATTTGTAGTTTGGAAGATTAGAGGATTATTGATAAAAAAACTAAGTTTATAGTATGTTTACAAAGAAGAAACTGGGAAGAAATTGTTCGGTGGGTTAACCCTACACTGATCCATGAAATGGGAATGCTATGTTATTGAGAAAGCAAATGAACACCTGCTAATGACTGATTCGCATATGTTATAAAAGTCACAAGTAGCTTTACCAGGTCAACTTTAATACTAACCCATGGTCTGTAACTAGGTTAAGGATAAGGGTACATTAATTACCAAATGTAAATTAAAAGAAAGATTACCAACTGTGTATAACATGGAAAATAATCATTTTAAGCATCCAGGACTGATATTAACATGGATTATACCTTGGCACTATGGGTTTCAGGCTAGTATTAGACATTGAATATAGATTCACTACAGTTAATGATGCCACTGTGTTTGAAAACTAAGTTGCTTCATCTTTGTCAAGCAAATCTTGTGTTTATCTTATATTGATGCTCTAGATCTACTAAAAACAAGAATTATATTTTGGGAGGTTAGAGGAATAAATATTAGAAATAATTAAGCATTACAACAATGCCAACCAACCAGAGCTTCCAGGGACTAAGCCACTACCCAAAGACTATACATGGACTGACCCTGGGCTCCAACCTCATAGGTAGCAACGAATAGCCTAGTAAGAGCACCAGTGGAAGGGGAAGCCCTTGGTCCTGCCAAGACTGAACCCCCAGTGAACGTGATTGTTGGGGGGAGGGTGGTAATGGGGGGAGGATGGGGAGGGGAACACCCAAATAAAAGGGGAGGGGGAGGGGTTACGGGGATGTTGGCCTGGAAACCAGGAAAGGGATTAACATTCAAAATGTAAATAAGAAATACTCAAGTTAATAAAGAAAAAACGGGAAAAAAAGATGTTTATTTTACAGATCCAGTGTCCAGAAAAGTTTAAAAAAAGAAATCAATGATCTAATTTGAAATAAGCAGACAGTTTTGAAAAGACACTCTTTCAAATAAAATATACAAATGTCTGATAAGCTCACATGAAACAAAACACTGGACTTGTAGGTAAGTGCAAACCAAAAGCACACATTAATTCTTGATGCCAGGAGGAACACACAGATACTTGAAGATGTAAAGTCGGCTTTCTGGTAATTTTAGCCTCTGAAATAAATTTAAATGTAATTATTATTGAAGTAACTCATCAAAATATCATCCATTATCATCTGAATCAAGGTTGTCAAGAATTAAATTACATTATGATTTTAGGGCTTAAAAGAATGCTCAGCCCTGACTGAATTTCAGGTAGTCTATGTTCAAATCCCAGCACTACATGGTTGCTCATAGTCATCTAACTATAACTGCCGTTCCAGGGAATCAGTACACTCTTCTCCCTCCCATGCACACATGTAGTATGGCAAACACTTATTCTAAAGATCCACATATATTAAAAAATATTGAAAAATAATCCTGCCATTTTGTGACTTAGGGATGATGCTCGCTTTGTACAGTACTTACCTAGCATGCCAACCCCCTCATAAACTGTGTAATCATTTAAATATCTATATTCCCAGTACTGAAGAAGCACAAACTGGACAAAGTGCAAGGACATCCTTAGTATATAGCACATGTACTGAGATTAGACTAAGATACATGAGATTCTATCTCACAAAGAAAAAATACACTCTTTTTGTGAAATTAATAATTTTATTTATTTAGACCCCAAATATTTCACCTGCTCCCTAGTACCCTCTGCTGAGGTTTTTTCCTATCCCTATCTTCTTTGCCTCTGAGAGGGCATTCTCCCAGATTCCACCCATCCTGGGGCATCAAGTCTGTCTACAGGAACAGATTCATGCTGTCCACACAGTCTTTTTCCGCTCTTTTATTTTGTCTTATAAGTAGCAGCAATCCCTGGAGTGAGACACACTTGGAAGCTTTGTCTGGCTCCATTGTTTTAAAGCACTTTGACTCAAGACAAATTAGTTAACCCCACTGACCTATGTTTCCTCCTCTAAAAAGTAAAGTTAATAACTCTGTCATGGTTCTGCTGCCTGGAGGGCTGCCTAATCTGTGTGAAGTGTCGAGCAAAGTGGTTGGCACTGCTAAGTAATGTTAATTTCCATTATATTATAATTTCATTATTATGGCCTATTTATTGGGGCTTTTGAGATATGAGTAAGATACAGTCTGAGCATGTGAATAGAATGTCATAAAAGGGGAAGACTTCCGACAGAGAACTAGAGAGACTCAGAAACTTAGCCTGTTTATAGACCATTTTCTGCCTTAGGAAACATGGAACTATCTATATATTCCATAAAGAACACTAGAGGATTTCCTTTAAGTAAACTGATCACTTCCAGATAGGAAATGAGACAGGCAGGAAAACAGACAGAACATGGCACGCACGCACACACACACACACACACACACACACACACACACACACACATTTGTAGACACACATAAATGGATGCTGATATGAAGGGGTCATCTAAATAAAGAGGCAGTCAATAATCCTCATGCTAAAGATAACTTCAATAAGCTTTTAAACCATATTCTATCTTTAAATTAACTTGTTAAATTTTATTTTGTTACCAGTATTAATAAATATCTAATCAAATTTACCCTCTTTGAATGTTCTTACAAGAGATTCTAATACTAATATATATATATATATATATATATATATATATATATATATATAAACTTCAAAGGCTTCAAAAATTTTCTATCCTGAAATCTCTTTTATATTCTCAGGAGATAGCCTATGACAAACATAGAATACCTACACATAACACATACACAGCACAAGGCACCCATGGTACACATACCAGCACACACACATTTCACACATACTCCAATATGCAAATATAGGAGTACTGTGTACATATGAATGACACACCGGCACATAGCATACTGACACATATAGCATGTCACAAAGAACAGAACCAGCACAGAACACACATACAAAAAGTATGTTCACAACACATGTAGCATACACACACACACACACACACACACACACACACACAAAGGTGAATAGGGGGAAAGAGAGAGAGAGAGAGAGAGAGAGAGAGAGAGAGAGAGAGAGGGCACATATACCATAAACACACATGAACATTTCATCACATACATAAATCAGAAAATATATTAAGTACTACAGGACTTCTAAGAATAGATTCATTATATAATTGTGCATTAACTTCATACAGTTTCAGTAATCAATGCATTCTCTACTACTACCAAGTCTATTCTCAAGTTTTCCTGTTAAAATTTTAGTTATTAATTACTTAATTAAATACACATGATAATTAATAGAAGCATCAAGATAATAGAGAGACTAGATTTTTAATTTATAGGTAAATATCACTCTGCCCTAATATGAAATAGACTTAATAACAAGTAATGATTTTTTCTTTAAGTAGAGAACATGTTCTGATATGTTGGGAAAACAGCCACTGTCAGAATGCTGTTGGAGTTTTTGAGATTCTAGGGTCTAAAACACAACACACGATCCCTTTGCCTGAGCTTCCTGACCTACGTTTTTTTAAGGAGTGTCCAATTCAAACTGTATTAATTCAAAGGAGTTCAAATTTAATGGCCAGTAAGAGAGAAAGAGGCAAAAAGAAATTAATTTCATTGGCTGAAAAATGTGAGTTTCTATATTGCTTTTCTGAACCCTATGAAACTAGAAGGGCAAACAGCAACCTTATTTGAGTGCAACCAAGGCACTTGTGTCAGTAAAATTATTTTGTAAAATTATTATCAAAATTCCATCTGTGACCAAATGACTATCAAGTAGAGAACTGCTCTTGTCCATGTGTACCCAATCTGGTCTCCCTGATTTCTAGATTTTATATCCAAGTTCATCATTGGAGGAACTGGACCTAAAAATATGTGGACTGTGGGGAAACTTCTATATGTGTATAGTAAGCACACCAGAGTCTGACTTCTACTTCAGTTGCTCAGGATTTGTTAACTATATGTCATCACAGCTCAATGAACCTCAGCTTTCTTTCTTTGAAACTAGGGATATTTTTTGTGCAACTACTATGAGAACTATATGTGATAATGTGTTTACAAATCAAATGGTGTTCAAGGGAAACATGTCACAAAGATGACCTCTAGCTCCACTGAGAAGATAGATTAAGACCCTTCTATAAAAAGTCTAATAAAAACTATATAAATTTATAAATCTATATAAAAAACATGGCCTCTAAATTTGACTCTAAAACCCATAGATTAGTTCAGACCTTGTAAACGAAGGTTCATTGAACAGTGGACAGTAGTTAACTCAGAAATCTAATTCATTTCTGGACTCCTGTCTTATTGCCCATGGAGTATATGAATTGGTCTTAAAATTTAATGAACACATATTTCAATGTTAAGTCTCAAGAGTATTACCATATGAGTGAGACAAGGGTGTTATGCATAACAATGATCAATGATTTACGTTGGCAAAATCAGGTTCAAATCCATGTATATTATTTCTTTGGCTTTGGAAAGGCAACTTGACAAAAGTTTAGTTAGCTGAAAATAAAAGCATATAACACAAGTAAGAAATGTGTTAGCAAGCACTCAGAGTTTGGGGAAGATAATACCACAAATTGTTTTAATTACTAGCCAAGCTAATAATAGAGAGCTTTAAGCAGATGAGGTTTTTCAATTGACATCTTGTGCTAATCTCCTTGTTGTGTTTAAATGCCCCCCGCCAAAAAAAAAGGCATGCAAAGATACAAAGTACAAGAGGAAGAGCTTATTTGACTCTTAGGACATCAGACATGGTATATCATGGAAGAGAAGTTATGGTCACAGGGTCATAGCGGTAGAAGGAAGGTTGGTTACATATCCATGGATTTGGAAGCAGAGAAAAAAATGGTTAGCTCTTTGCTGGATTTCCTGTTTTTATTTTAAATTGAAGCCTGCATTGGATCTGCCCACATTCAGGGTGGCTTTTCTTTACCTTTTCAGTAAAACATCTGAAAATATTGGTAGAGATGTGCCAAAAGTTGGAGCCTCATTAACCATCACCCTGCTACTTAATCCAATCAAGGCGACCATTAAAACCCATGGTCACAGTGTCTGCGTAGTAAGTTGCTTGCAGAAGTGTTAAACGCAGCTTTGCTTCACAAGACTGACATTCAGCCATCAAATTAAGACTTTAGCTCACATTGAATCCACTCTGTTTCAGAAACCCGTTAAGTGATTCTCTGGGCTGGCACTGCAGTCAATGGACATAAGAGAGCTTGTTTTCTAGGTCAAATTACTATATTTATGCTCAGGGAAAAGCAAAACAAACAGACAAAATACTAGCATCTGTGAAGCTACCAGTGAAACCTCATCACCTCTTCACTGAATATCAGACAAACAGGGCTTCGAAGAAGAAAAGAAGAAGAAGAAGAAGAAGAAGAAGAAGAAGAAGAAGAAGAAGAAGAAGAAGAAGAAGAAGAAGAAGAAGAAGAAGAAGAAGAAGAAGAAGAAGAAGAAGAAGAAGAAGAAGAAGAAGAAGAAGAAGGAGAGGAAGAAGAAGAAGAAGAAGAAGAAGAAGAAGAAGAAGAAGAAGAAGAAGAAGAAGAAGAAGAAGAAGAAGAAGAAGAAGAAGAAGAAGAAGAAGAAGAAGAAGAAGGAGAGGAAGAAGGAGAGGAAGAAGGAGAGGGAGAGGGAGAGGGAGGAGGGGGAGGAGGAGGAAGATAAAGATTGGGCATGCCTGTCCAAAATTATTAAAAATAATAGGCATTTAGGATTTTTGTGCCCTGTGGAAAAGAACTAGAAAGGCTAGAAGTATGTGTTAATCTCTATATTTTATTGCATTCTCATCTGACTGTAGCTCCGACAGCTGTTCCAGGTATTTCAGCTGAACTGAGGAAGGCTCTTGGGAGAAGCAACTTTTAACACTGAACTGCTTTTATCTTCATACTCTTTTTTCTAGCCTCTTAAAGCATCATTCTCCTTTGCACTTGAAGTAGCTTTTGTTTAGTGGCCTGGAAGTGATGCTGTCATGCATCCCTCACATGCAGGAGCACAAGTGCCAAAAGGAGGGCAGTTGTTTCTATCCTGAGCAGTCTACTCCGGGGCTGAATAATAAGGCGGAGCACTCGTGACAGCTCCACACACTCCTCCGAGGGTTATCAGTGCCTCCTCTCCTCATAAAGGACCTCATCAGAGTGGAAGGAAGAAATATTCTTTCTTACAAGCCGACCAAATCTTACAAGGAAAGAAAAAGGGAAGCTGATCTCAGCAGTCACTAGAGAAACTGCAGTTGAATTCCTTAGAAAGTACACATGGGAATCAATAATGCCAAAAAGAAAATACTTCAGAGTGCTCACAATTCACACAGCCACAACTCTTAAATAGGATATAAGCACACGGTCTGCATGGTGGCTAAGGGAGCCTTCAAAGACCACCACCTATCTCACACACTTGAGGCTTTGTGTAGCTTCCACGCTTTCAGGTTCTTCAACTCTAAATAAGAATGATTTTAACAGTCTGATATTCAAAGCAGCAGCAATAATAAATATTGGAGAATGTGTTGTGTAAAGAATAATTGGTTAAAAACAAAATTTTATAAAATAAAGAAAATTGGTTCAAGCTGGAGATATTCAACAACCAAATTTGAAACTGATATGAAGACTCCTCTGGATCCCTGTCTGTCCTCCTCTCTAGAGTCTAGCATCACACTTGCAAAAGACTGTGTAATGCTCTAATGAGCTGTGTCACTCGAGGCATCATGTAACTGAACACTTGAATGCCCATTGGTGCCACTTTTTAGGAAGGCCATGGAAACTTTAACAGATGGAGATTTGCTGGAGGAAGCACTTCACTAAGGGGAAACTTTGAGGGATGGTTGTCTCATCCCATTTCCTGTTTTCTCCTTCTCAGGTGTGGATAAAAATGTGATCAGCTAGCTTCCTGCTTATGCTACCATGATTCCTCTGATCACTTCCATGCCTTCCCTACCACATCAGACTCTGTATCTCTGAAACCATAATGCAAAAAAAGAAATATTTCCTCTAAATGGCACTTGGTCATTTGGCCACAGTGTTTTCCACAGCAATATAAATATTACTAATGCAGACTGTGAGATCATTGAGGTTAAGGACTATATCTTTATTCAACTTTTTGTTACTTATGGGATCTATGTATAGCCTAATACACATGACACGTTAACCAAAACAAACTTGCTAGGTATATTAAACATTTTATAAATGCAATGTTTAATAAATATGACACAATACTCACACTATCATAGATACATGAACTTAATTATTTGATGCTAATTTTATACCTAGAATAGCTAAAACCTGAAAGTTTTTCCTGTTAAA
Source organism: Rattus norvegicus (assembly GCF_021556685.1). Taxonomy (NCBI): domain Eukaryota; kingdom Metazoa; phylum Chordata; class Mammalia; order Rodentia; family Muridae; genus Rattus; species Rattus norvegicus. Next base: position 161,428,231 of record NC_141534.1, on the reverse strand, counting down.
GCAGTAGCGAAGAAGTACATCAGAGGCAGAATGTTTGTATCCAGACTCCTCAGCATTGGAAATTCTCATATTACTAAATTCCTTTCATTGAGCCTTCTTTTGATACAAGGATAAGAAAATGAGGAAAAAAAATCCTTTACAATCTAAACTGAAATGTTGCATAACTTTCTATTAATAAAATATGTTCTGATCAAATGCATGTTTGTCTAAATACAGCATTTTTTTTGAAAAAAGAGTACATTATCCATAGGTCTGACAAAAGTCTGATTAAAAAGAAGAATAATTTATTTTTGTTTAGTCAGATCTATATATACACAGAGAAAAACTGGTATTTGTATCACTGTGAATGTGTATAATGAATGAAAATTAAAAATCTTCCTTACCTCATGAAACTAATTTCATTTCTTTCATCTAATATAGTTATACAATGCAAACAGTATAAACTTCCCTTTTCATAAGGAATGTATGTGACTGTGCTTCCATGGTTCAGGATTTGTGATGAGTAGGAATGGAATAAACTCAGGTTTCTTTTTCAATCATTAGGACAAGAAATGTTAAATATAGAGGTAATAATGTCAGAGAAGTGATTACATTTTGAGTACCTTGATGTCGCCCTGTTAGTGTTACTGGCAGGAATCTCAGTATCAGAGCTTATGTTTAACATTAACTGTGGCTTAAGACAACTTAGTGAGCTTCATTGAGCGCCAGCTGAGTCCTCTGTAACAGTAAAACAGGTCTGACCCTGATGACACTGTGTGCCTTACAAAATGGCAATGTAGCATGAATTAGAACTAGGCATGGATTGCAACTAAAAATAGTCTATTTACAGGCATGCTATAGGTACACTTCTAAGGGCAGGGAGTCATGATCAGTCCAATTCTCTCAAATGTGCTCTATTATTAATGACTCATGTCTAATATCTCATCTGTCCTGTCAGGTGGACAGTGGAAGAGAACAGAAACCTTGATGTTTTCACCTCTAACTTGGACAATCTACTTTCAATTGTTCATAAAAATAACATGGCTGTGTAGTAGTGATGACCTTATTTTAAGTAAAGCATTTTAAATGGTGACTTAAAAAGTGATTTTTCCCTATAAACAAATTTAATCATACACCTATTGATTTTAAATTGAAACATATATGTTTCAAACCTACAACTTGAAACATACTGTAAAATTCAGAGTTGTCTTAATTACACATTAAGCCATCTCATAAGTATTCCCCATGATTGCTATATCTGAAATAGGACCCTGACTTATCTTCTGCAGCAGATTGCACTATTCCCCAAAACACCTGCTATCCTCCCCGAGGGATGGTGTCCTTAAGCAAGATTATGTGCATCCGTGCCATTGCATCCTCTACAGAAACTGTGCCATTTATTTTGACCAATAAAATTTGTAGAAGCATATATCATATCTATGGGATTCTCTGAATACTAACTCATAATACTCCTTTCTGAAACAATTTTGTCAGCTTGTGCCTAAGAGGTAGGATGCTCCGAAATGAGTGCACAGGATAACTAACAAGATCCCCCAGAGCTCCCAGGGACTAAACCACCATCCAAAGAGTACACATGGAGGGACCCATGCCTCCAGCCACATATGTAGTAGAGGATGGACTTAGCTGCCATCAATGGGTAGAGAGGCCCTTGGTCCTGTGAAGGCTTGATGCTTCAGTGTAGGGGAATGCCAGGTGGGAAGGTGGGAATGGGTGGGTTGGTGGGGGAGCACCCTCATAGAAGCAGGGGTGGGAGCGATGGGTTAGGGGCTTGGCCAAGGGGAAACCAGGAAAGTGGATAACATTTAAAATGTAAATAAAATACCCAATAAAATATTGAAATGCAGACTTTTAATTCTTTGTCCATTTGTTAATCTGGATTAATCTAACCTCAGATGATAAATACTGGGATATAGATTTTAGAATGTTAATATTTATAATGCTCACTTGTTAATCATTCCTCATTATTCATGGTGTAATATCTATATTTCATAGACCTGGAATTTAAATAGCCTTTTTCATCTCCTGGTCTAATTAACTCTACAAGTTCAGTCTTAGCATCCACTAAGGTTGGACTGTTTCTGTGTACTTGAACAAGAAATGTTCCTCACAGGCTCACATATTAAATATTTGGTTTTAGTTAGTGACACATTTTGGAAAGGTTATGGAACTTTTAAATATGCATATGTAGTAGAGGACAGCCATGTCAGGCATCAATGGGAGGAGAGGCTGTTGGTCCTGTGAAGGCTCGATGCACCAGTGTAGGGAAATGCCAAGGTGGGGAGGCAAGAGTGGTTGGATGGGTGGGGGAGCACCCTAATAAAAGCAGGAGAACAGGGATGGGATAGTAAGTTTCTAGAGGGGAAACCAGGAAAGGAGATAACATTTAAAATGTAAATAAATAAAATATCTAATAGAAAAAAAAGAGTTACAGTTTCGTGAAGGAAGTATGCCTCAGGGTAGTAACTGTGAAGGTCTAGTCTCATTTTATCTTCCTACTTCCTCTCTCCTACTTCTTGTGTGTTGTTGTGATGGGGTCTCTAAGCTTCTTGCTCTGTTTACCTCCTGCCCTGCTTCCCCTGCCAGGATGGAATTTCCCTCTGGAATTGTGAGGTAAAATAAGTTCTGTCTGCCATTAAGTTGTTATAAGTTATGGTATTTTGTCACAGTAACACAAAGTTGGGTAATATAATTTCTATTCCTTAGAGAATTTTATGCTAAGGCATCTTTTTCAGTTTGTTTCTTACTTTCTGGATCCTAGAAACATCTAATGTATCCTGCAAACCCAACTTCATATTTTGTCTAGGAAGTCTATAGGCATAACCTGAACTTCAAAAAGAAAATTGTCCAATCTCTACACTCAGCATTCCTTTCTGCCTGTGCATTTTCTTTTGTCAGCTTCCTTAGCATAAGAAAGCATAAATATAATGTTTTAATTCTCAGTTTAGGACCGCATATGTTTCTCTGTTCTGGAAAATTCTCAATGGAAACAATTCCTGGATACTTGTTTCTATTTCCTTTTCTTCCCTTTATAACACAAGTCTTTAAAACAAAGACTTGTTTGTAAGAAATGGATTCCTGTGTCTGACCTGAGGACATTTTAATTCCTTTCTAAATATCAAGTTGTGCAGAAACAATAGGATTGGAAACATTGAAGTATGTGCTTTGAAATCAAGGAGTGAAGTATTTAAGTAGAAGCAATTAACCACATTCAACCAGATTTACTAACTTATT